>NW_006408534.1:3550404-3575093 GCF_000296735.1 Chrysochloris asiatica | reverse complement strand
TCATCTTGTCTAGGTGGGTCTGGTGAAAAGAGATGGGTATAAGATTCATATGATTTAGTAGTGAGTAATTGTTATCATGATTATAATTATAATCATGATTATAATTATAATTGCGACTGTCACAACTGTAAAGGTAGAATTTTTGTAACAAAAAAGGGGGGAGGCTTTCTGCCTGTGTAGAGTACCTGTCTGTGCGGTTGAGTGCCTGTCCGTCTTTTTATTTTCCTGGGAATGGTCACCACAAGGGTAGGCCTAAGTCAGGGGCTTCATTCCAGCGTTCCTACTTTTCTCTCAAAATCTTTCATTTCTCACTCCCGAACCTTCCACGTTTCCTCTGAGCTGCTGGGACCCACTCCCACTCGGGTGGTCAATTGACGGCCGCTGGCCAGGGAACAACAGTGTGTCCCAAAGGACCCCGAAGTGTGAAGTTGCGTTCCTCCCCCCTCACGGGCAGCGCTTAGGCTAGTCTTTGTCGCTCTGGATAGATGCCATTTACCGCGGGATCCTCGATGGTGCTCATTCCTCTCGGCCTCAGAAACCAAGTGCCAAAGACAGGCTCAGGAATCCATGGACCCCCAACCGCCGGCAACTGACCTATGCAGTAGCCCATGGTAACTGTGGTAGTAGACGGACCCACCTTGCTTAAACTGTCCACTCTTTAAGAGAAATCAGGAGGCTAATCCTCCAATACCTTCACTTCCTGTCTTAGCAGATGACCTAGTATGGTACCCCATCTAGATCTCCGCTGACTCCCTTCTTACTATTGAGCCCTCAAATCTGAATTAAATTTACAAGATACCTTGCATTATTTCTAATCTCTGAAATAGGCTTTTAATTTTATTTTCCTGCTTTTTCTTCTTCCACCGTGGTTAAACACCTATGAAGACATCATCACTACTTCTGATAGTTTTATTTCATAACCTTCAGTCCTAATTTATCTACCTGCTGAATTTGTATACATGTCACCTTCTGAGCATATAAAGCCTTTCCAATTCTCCCTCCCTAGTTGGGTAGAAACCCCACGTTTCTAACCCAATTAAAATAGTCCACGGGCCAATCCCTTTTTGCCTGACCTAGCCAGCCCAACTTCCAAGACCAAGTGCTAAAAATCCTTGAAAATTCAAAGGAGCAGGTATGACCCTTTATGAAAAACCACGCTTTCATCCATAGCCCCATTGGGACAATCACTAACATACATTCCACAGCCCCCCTATGTTTTACCCATTCTATGACGAAGGGAGGAGTCTCTGTGGTGACCTTAAAACCATCACACTATTATCCTTGCCACCGTCTGATACACGAATTCATATGCCACCACAACAGGGCAACCCATCATATGCAGAAAACCTAAAATGCTTTGGCATTTGGGTTACTCACCCCACTTTACACATTCAACTGAGCTTATAGCCAGGGAAGATCAGAAAACCTCAGTGATGCTCCTCTTCTTAGCTACTGCCCACAACAAATATTCATCACAAATAAGTGTGTCCTACTCTCCCTGCCAACAACTCCAGAGCATCCCTTCACACCCCCACTCTGAGGATAGCCTTGGAACGACTACAACCTAACAATACCATAGGCAACACGCTACCTCTACAAGGCCCTAACTGCAGTATATTTGTTGTTGTGAAGTGCTGTTGAGTTGGTTCCGACCCATAGCAACCCTGTATAGGGTTTCTGAGGAGCAGCTGGTGAGCTTGAACTGCTGATGTTGCAGTTCAAATAGCTTTGCAGTCTGGCGCATTGACCCACAGCACCACACCAGGATTCCACAGTACATTTAGCCACTACCTTTTTTTCCTGGGGAAAGGAAACCCATGCAGACAAGCTAACACCCTTTCTTAGCTTCCACTGGAACTCTTGCCTACCCCCTCGTCAAGGTCTATTTTTTCTATGCAGAATAAAAGCCTTTACTTGTTTACCCCCCCAACTGGACCAGAACATGCACCCTAGTCTTGCTCTCTCCACCTATACTTCCTATCTACAGTTGTTCTCCAAAATCATAGAGGCCTCCATCTCCTCACTACAGAAAATGGGGAACTATGCACCTTCCTAGGAGAAGCATGCTATTACATCAACCAATCTGGCATTGTAAGGGACGGCATCCAGAAACTCCAAGATCATGCCAATCGCCTAAAGACTGAAACCTTGGGAACTTTTCTTTCTTTGCCCCTCTTTTTTTGGCTCCTTCCTCTTTTAGGCCCCCTAATTGCAATAATTCTCCTATCCTTAGGGCCCTTTCTAATTCAGTTCATAAAAAATGTTAATCAACCAATGGTCAAACAAAAGACCATACAACACATATAACAAGCCCTAGTAATATAAGAATTCTCTCCTCCCCAACCTATAACTAAAAGGGAGGAATAATAGATGTATAACCCAAATACTGAACAATCAATCCCTTCTTGGCCCTCTTTCTGTTCTCTTCCCTTTCTGCTCTGGACAAGATAACAAAACTTACCTCTCCTGCTTCCACGAAGTCATGTGAACAAAAGCCCCTAACTACCTGGCCCCCTTTTTTTTTTTTTTTTTTATAAACCCTGGTCTGGTCACCACAGGGTAGGACTCTACAGCCCGTTCCCATTTTTCTCTAAAAATCTTACAGGCATTCCATCAGAAAATAGGGGCAACCTGTATAGAAAAGCCTGTGAAAGCTAGAACTCAACTGTGAGAAAGAGCATTCTAAAACTAATTGCTCATGATGACGTTATGGTGTTGGAAGAGAATACTAAAAGTGCCACAAGCTGCCAAAATAACCAATAGATTTGTGTTGGAAGAAGTGCAGCCAGAGTGCTCCTTGGAGGCCAGGATGGCCAAATTTCGTCTCTCATATTTTGGACATATTGTCAGGAGGGACCAGTCACTGGAGAAGGATATCATGTTTGGTAGGGTGGAGGGTCAGAGAAAAAGAGGAAGATCCCCAACGAGATGGATTGGCCAAGTGGCAGCATCATTGGGATCAAGCATGGCAACAACTGTGAGATTGGCCCCAGACCGGGCAGTGTTTCCTTTTGTTGTACACAGGGTCGCTATGAGTTGGTACTGACTCGGTGGTACCTAACAACAACAAGATCTAAGTTAAATCCCTTCTTTACCTAAGTGACTCCATTTTGTATTTTTCTGTTATACAATGTAGCCTGTCTATTCCGTAAAAAGTTTCCACTGTACTTTTGTCCTAAATATGAACAGTTCCATAAAAAATGTCCTTTTCCTTACTTTGCTCACATAGGTGCTATAAAGAATAAGTTGTGGTTAAGTTTCAGAGAGATTTACTTATAGTTAGAACAGGAGTCCAGGTAGCGTAGTGGTTACAAATCGGGCTGCGAACCTTAAGGTCAGCGGTTTGAAACTACCAGCCGCTCCGCGGGAGAAAGATGAGGCTTTCTACTCCCGTAAAGATTTACACCCTCGGAAACCCTGTACAGGGTCGCTATGGGTCGGAACCGACTCGACGGCACTTAACAACAACAATGTTAACTAGATACAGGCTTACAGCTTTTCAGTACTAATATCCCTTTTCTCTCCTAGAACATAAGAATACTTAACATTTTCACTAGTGATTGTTTCATTCTTTCAACAAACTCTTTGTTTTCATATTTTAACAGTGTTCAAAATAATGCAAATCTAACTCAATTGTTGCTCACTTGACCATTTCTCAGAAAATGTTCTGCCCCACTGGCCTCAGAAGCTGGACTACAATGTTTTGTTTTGTTTTTTCCTAACTCCCTTACCATACTTGGTACTTTTCGCTAACTGTGTTCATCCTAAACCCAAGGGGCATTTAAGCTCCTTTAAAACTTTTGTACAATCAGCTACCAACTCTGTAAACATTGTCTAATCATAAACATTCTTGCGGTACCCTTCTAAACATCTTTATAAATGAACAGCTGCTAGGAGCACTTGGTCAAGAAAACAAAAACAAAAATGGGGGTGTAATTAATCTTACAGTCCAGAAACAGAGGACCCTAGGACCATGAAGGGACAAGAGCACAAGCAGAATGCAGGACCTTATCCAGAGAAGCAGTGACACCAGAGATGGGGGCAGAGATGGGGACATGGAGAGAGTGAGCTTCTGAGGACTCTAGATTTATGGGAAGAGAGGGACTAAGAGATGGTGGCAGACTTGCAGAATGTGCCCTTTGGTGGTATAAATTATTATATATGCCTGAGTGCTTAAAAAAAAAAAAAAAAAAGAGCTAAAATGAATAGAGAGAAATACTGGTAACTGATGGTATATGGAGGGGATTATAACCATTGTAATGACACAAAGTATATGATTTGTTGAATGTAAAACTGATAATCTGCCCTGTAAACTTTCACTCAATTTACAATAAAAACTTTATATATATATATCCTTAACAACACATGCCAAGTAAAATTTTGCTGAAAATAATTTAAAAATGGCTGAGCAGTACACCAAGAGGACATGGAAGGCGGGTTATCATTGCTGATGTCACATGGATCTTGGCGGAAAGCAGAGAATACCAGAAAGCTGCTTACTTTGGCTTTATTGACTATGCTGAGCCTTTTGACTGTATGGATCATGACAAACTATGGATAACACTGTGAAAACTGAGTATGCCAGAACATTTAATTGTGCTCTAAAGGAAGCTGTACATAGAACACAACAAGGAGATACTGATGGTTTAAAATCAGGAAAGGTGTATGGCAGGGTTGTATACTTTCTCCATACTTATTCATGCTGTATGCTGAGCATATAATCCAAGAAACTGGATTATATGAAGAACATGGCATCGGGTTCAAAGGAAGACGAATTATAACAACCTGTGATATGCAGATAACACAACTTTTCTTTCTGGAAGTGAAGAGGATTTAAATACTAATGAAGCTTGAAGACAACAACCTTCAATTTGGATTGCATCTCAATAAAAAGACAATGAAAATCCCCACAACTGAACAGGTAAATAACATCATGATAAATGGAGAAAAGATTGAAATTGTCAAAGACTTTATTTTGTTTTGATCCACAATCAATATTCATAGAAGCAGCAGTCAAGAAATCGGGTTTCTTGGCTGGAGTCAAGAGACTTTGTCTGTTGTATGATGGGTCTGGAGTCAGAGTGCAGGGGCCTGCTGTAAGGAGAGCTGGAGCGGCAGGTAGGGAGCATGTTGGGTTCAGAGCTTGGAAGAAAGTGGTACTTGGCTGATGCAGTTGTAAAGATACATAATGGTTTTACCTTAGGAATAATTTTCTCGCTTACCTTCTTTAAACGAAGAAGGTGGTCATTAGCCTTTGGTTCTGGTATGGGGTTGGGAATGGTCTACTCCAACTACCAGTGTGATTTCCCAACTCCGTATCTTCTTCATGTAAAATGTGTCAAAGTACAATGACAGGCCTGGGAAAATCCCAGTGGGAGGAACAAAGAAATCATGTTTATTCCTCAGGAATATTTTAAGTGCCTGGGAATAAACTGACATTTTTCTGGAACAATGTTATCAGTATTGCTTTACATTGCAGCATACTGTTTATGTATTTGAAACAAAGTCTGTTTCTTGTTTTGTATTTTCACTTAGAAAGTTGCAAGGAGGTGGTTTTAAAGGAAATAAATTAAACAAATAGGAGCCCCCCCCCCCACACACACACATAAAGAAAATAAATCAGGTGGTACATTGCACTATGGAAATTTTCAGCAAACGGCCTCTTTAATGTGTTAAAGAGCAAGGCTGTCACTTTGAGGACCCAAGCCATGGAATTTTCACTCATATACATGTGAGAGAGTTGGACAATGAGTAAGGAATACTGTAGAAAAATCAATGTATTTGAAGTATGGTGCTGGCAAAGATTATTGAGAGTGCCATGGACTGTCAGAAAAAAAAAAAATCTATGTTGGAAGAAGTACATCCAGAATGCTCCTTAGAAGCAACAATAGGAAGATTTTGTCTCTTGTATGTTGGACATGTTATCAGGAGGGACTAGTGCCTGGAAAAGGACATCATGCATGGAAAAGTGGAGCATCAGCAAAAAAGAGGCAGACCCCAGTGAGATGGCTTGACGCAGTGACAGCAACAGTGGACTCAACCGCAAATTTGAGCACAGCGTAGGATTGGGCAGTATTTTGTTCTTTTGTGCACAGGGTCACTATGAGTTGGAACCAACTCAATGACACCTAACAATAATAATGGTTACCCTTTAGTCTAGGAGGCTCCCCCAGTCTCTGTCTGACTCATAAGCATGTCTTTTAAAAATAATTTTGAGTTTTGTTCCCCATTTTTCTCTAGTACCTCCTATTGTGATCCCTTTAATAGTGGGTGGGAATGGTAGCTGAACACCATCTAGCTCTTCTGGTCTCAGGATTGTGGAGGCTGGGTTTGTACAGTTCATCATTGCTTCTATACGTCTTTGATTTTCTTTGCTCCGCTTTGCTTCAGAAAGAGAGAGGTCAATAGTTGTACCTTAGATAGTTGCTCACCAGTTTTCCAAGTTCTACTCACCAAAACAGGATGTAGAACATTATCTTTGTGGACTAGGTTATTCCAATTGACCTTGATGTTCCCTAAGACAACAGTCCTGAGTCCTAGGCCTAGTGATTCATTCTATCAAGGTGTTGGTTATGGCGAAGAAGTTTTCATAACTTTGCTTCCTATAGCTATCAGTCTGTATTACCTTAACATAAAGACAAGAGAAATCCTCACAATTGGACCAAAAACATCATGATAAATGGAGAAAATAGTGACGTCATGGATTTTATTTTATTTGGCTCTACAATCAATGTCTATGGAAGCAGCAGTCAAGAAATCAAATGACTTATTGCATTGGATATATCTGCTTCAAAAGACTTCTTTAAAGTATTAAAAAAGCAAAAATGTCACTTTGAGGACCTCTCAAAGTGTGGGTCACCCAAACCATCATATTGTCAGTCACTTCACATGCATGTGAAAGCTGGACAATGAATAAGGAAGACCAGAGAAGAATTGATGCTTTTAAATTACGGTGTTTGTGAAGAATGTGTAATATATATACCATGAATTGGCAGAACAATGAACAGATCTATCTTGGAAGAAGTATAGCCAGAATGTGCCTTAGGAACAAGGATGGTGAGAGTTTGCCTCATGTACTTTGGGCATGTTCTCAGGAGAGACCAGTCCCTAGAGAAGGACATCATGCTTGGTAAAATAGAGGGTCAGCAAAAAAGAGGAAGATTCACAACAAAATGGGCTGACTCAGTGCTTGCAACAATGGGTTCAGACATAGCAACAATTGTGAGGACAGTGCAGGACTGGGCAGTATTTTGCTTTACTGGACATGAGGTTTCCATGAGTCAGAACCAACAGAATGTCACCTAACAGCAACACCATGCTCTACTGTATTCTTGGATATATTTGTAGCATGTGTAGATACATATGTAGAAATAGCCTCTGTCATACTTTTATATATTTGTGGGTGTAGTTCCATTCATCTTTCCACACCTGCTCAATTTGTGTGTCCATCTGTATCTACTCATAAAAATCATTATTATTACTGTTATTTCCAGATTGTGTGTGCCAGAGTATTTACCTTTGCTGCCTTTAACGTGCTTGGTGCGCCTTCTAATGCCTTCTTTGCCTTGATCATTTGTTGTGACCACTTCCTTTTTGTATGGTGCCTTGCCCTTCATTCAAGTTAATAAGTGTCAACTTCTAGCTAGTGACTTACTCTCCCTTACCCTCCTACATCCTTTAAACTTTAAAGAATGTTTCTTTCTGTGAGTACAACTTTTCTTGACTTTTTATAGTAGTGGTTTAAAACAATGTCTGTCCTTTTTTTGGACGGGGGTTTAAATTTTTACTTCAAAAGCTTGGATAGCTTCAATATTCAGGTCGTGGCAAAATCAGGACATGTGTGAAATACCTTACAATACCTCAGTGGCTTCAGGATTCAGACCCCCAGCAAAGTTTTTCTTCACTGGCCTTCTTCATGACCATGGCCTTTTTCGGGTCAATGGCACAGCCATCCAGCCTATGCTCCTTCTGGTCTAGAACCTTCTCCACACTGGTAGCATCTTTGAAGAGGATAAATCCATGATGTGGTCTCCTTTGGCGCCATTTTGATTTCCGGTCGGGAGACCCGCGGTCAAGGCGCTGGTCCCAGTCGTGATTGTGGTGGCAGTGGCAGTGGCAGACCCTGCTGGCGATTCGCCTTCGGGGGCGGCCTCAAGTCTGTTCTGGGTCTTGGCAGATGTCTCCATGGGTTGCTCCTCACCCGTTTCCGACATATTTAAGCCGGTGCGCAGCAGCTCCTGCCTGCGATGCCGCTGCAGGACCCGCTAGTTTCCACTCGCCGGGAAAAGCGCCATGGGCTAGGCCAAGCTCACGTTGCCGGGGCCGTTCCCGAGGACCCCGTTCCCACGGCTGCCACCATATAGAACCACCGACTCACAGCCTTGCTTTGACCCGCGCAGTTCCGCCTGTCTGTCCTTTTGTGATTGACTAGTATAGTGCTGTAGTAAGCACTGGACTGGTAACCGAAAAATTGGCAGTTTAAACTCATCAGTCACTCCTTGGAGATCCTGTACAGAGTCACTATGGGTTGGAACTGACTCGATGGCCCTATCAGCACAGAACCACAATTTTACTCAGTATAATGTTCTGCAATGTCACCCATGTTATGAAGTTTTTAGCATTATTATTTTTTTAAGCTTTTATTGTCAAATGAGTGATAGTCTACATGACAGATCATCAGTTTTGTACGCAACCAATGTGTATTGTTTTATAATTCTGAAGCCCCCTTTTTTGATGTACACAAAAAACACACAGGAATATATGTGTTTTACAAACCTGCCAGCTCACAGCCTTTCTCTTTCCAAAAGTCTAGAGTACTCAGCTGATCTGTTTCTCCTTGTCATCGTCTCTGCCTCCATCTCTGGTGTCCCTGCTTCTCTGCTTTGGCTGCCCGGTTCTGCTCATGCTCTTCCTTACCTCTTCCTTTTCAAGTTTTTATTGTAAATTGAGTGAAAGTTTGCAGGGCAGATCATCAGTTTTACATTTAACAAATAATATACTTTGTTTCATTACAATGATTATAATCCCCTCCATGTACCATCAGTTAACAGTATTTCTTTCTATTCATTTTAGCTCTTTTAAAAAAAACAAAAAACACCTTAGGGATATATAATAATTTACACCACCAAAGGGCACATTCTGCAAGTCTGCTTCCTGGCTGCCATCTCTCAGTCCCTCTCTTCCCATGAATCTAGAGTCCTCAGCTGCTCCCTCTCCATGTCCCCATCTCTGCCTCCATCTCTGGTGTCGATGCTTCTCTAGATAGGGTCCCGCATTCTGCTTGTGCTCTTCTCCCTTGATGGTCCTAGGGTCCCTAGTTTCTGGACTGTAAGATTAACCACTCCCCTGTTTTTGTTACAAAACTTCTATCTTTACAATTGTGACAGTCGCAATTAGTCATGATAACCATTACTCACTATTGAATCATAAGAATCTTGTCCCCATCTCATTTTACCAGACCTATCTAGACAAGATGAAAACTATTCAGGGGGGACTCTATCTTTAGCATTATTTTTTAATGTTGCATAGTATTCACTGAGTGTATGTATCATGGTTGGTTTATCCATTCATCTTTTGATAGACATTTAAGTTGTTTTCAACTTTTTTGGTGACTAATGTTGCTATGAGCATGGATGTGAATATATCTGTTCATGTTATGGCTATTATTTCTCTAGGGCATAATTCTAATTGTGGGATTGATAGATCATATAGTTTTTCTATTTCCAACTTTTTAAGGAAGCACCGTTCTGTTTTCTACAGTGGTTTCACCATTTTACAGTCCAATCAGCAATTTATGAAGGTTACAGTTTCTCCACACCCAAGCCAGCATTTATAGTTTTGCTGTTTTTTGAACTTTGCTATTAATGCTGGGGTGTGATGGTATATCATTTTTGTGCATATTTGCATCTCTTTAATGGCTACAAGAGGCTCCGTAGGTGAAAGGTGAGGCTTTCTGCTCCTGTAAAGATTTACAGCTTCGGAAACCCTATACAGGGTCACTATGAGTTGGAACCTACTCCACTGCATAAAACCACCACCACCACCACCAATGGCTAATGATTGCAGGCATTTCTTCATGAATTTGATGGCTACCTGGATGTTTTCTTTGGTGAAGTGTCTGCTCATGTCCTTTGACCATTTGTTAAATGAATTTTTTGTCTTTTTGTTGTTGAGGTATTGACGTTTCCCATAATTTTAGAAATTAGTTCCTTGTCAGATATGTCATTTCCAAAAAAGTTTGCCCAGTGTGTAGGTTATCTTTTTATTCTTTTCGTAAAGTCTTTAGATACATATAAGTGTCTAATTTTTAGGAGATGCCAAGTCATCTTATTTATTTTCTGCTGCTTGTGCATTTTTTTATATTTGATAATGTGCCTATGCTATATTTTAAGGTCTCTATTTTTTTTCTTTGATGATCTGTATGATTTTAGGTTTTACATCTAGGTCTTCGGTACATCTTGAGTTAATTTTTGTTTCTGGTGAGAGATGTGAATCCTGTTTCATTTTTCTGTAAATGGATATCCAGTTTTTCCAGCACCATTGTCCACAAGGTTCTAAAGACTGTAATGTATATGGAAGCAGACTGCTGCCATCTTTCTCCCTCAGAGAGACTGATGGGTTTGAACTGACAACCTTTTTAGTTATTAGCACTATGACTTCTGTGCCACCAAGACTCCTAATTCAGCCACCAGGACTACTTATTGTAACTTTTAAGACTGGATTTTTCCTAAAATAGTCCTGGTTACAAGCAGGAGGAGACCTCTAGGTAAAACAATTCTCTTCTCCTTACCTAGTCATCTATTCTATTTAGGGTAAGAAAACTTGGTTGTTGCATTTGCACGGAAACCAAGTGATTTGGGAATTTTTGTTCCATTCGTGGAGAACTCTTCTTGGAGAAGACAAGATTTGGTAGCTATGTTGGCAGGGCTGAGAGATCATGTCAAAAAGGGTGGAACAAAAATTCAGTGATGGATAGAGATGTTAACAGTTTTGGCTTCAAAGCCGTTTTTCCTTCACTCTTATATTTGGGCCAGGGAAGCACTGATTACTTCCGGCCTTTCCTGGAGTAATTAATTCATCTGGAATGCCTTCCTCTCCTCCTTTCCTGTTGCTCTTCCCCAGTAACTAGTTTTTCTTTGTTCAAAGAACATTTACTGTGTTATCAACATTCACTGCGCAAGGCACCAGGTCTACCAGCAAAAAAGGCAGGGGCAGGAGGGACTAGGTGAGACAGATGCACAGCCATTCACAGCCTCCACTCCTTGTCGAGTTGATGCGTGCACCCCTCTCTCTGAGCAGCTGTGCAGATACAGCAGGAAAGAAAAGGGAGCAGAAAAGGCCCTTAGGTTCAAGTGTCCCAAGGGGACAACTCAGAGAAGTGGTGTGGGTGGGCTCAGGCCCCACAGGATGGACATTCAATGAGGATAGGATGAGGGGACCTACAACAGAACCAGATGGATGGTGGAGTGGGAAAGGACGGGCAGTGATTGGAGAAGAAGCATACATCAGTGGGGTTGGGTATGGAGAAGTGGAGAGAAGACCAACAGTGAAAATCAGAGTAGGTGGGATCTGATCTTATTCTAGAACATTTTAGCTATAGACTTCATTGATGAAAGCATCTTTTGGGTCAGGCCCTATTCTGGGAGCTGGGGATACAAATACAAGCAAAGCTTGCTCCACCTCCCATGGACTTTCAAGCTGATTCCTAATCAGGGCTGTGCATCAGAATGACCTGGGGAGTTCTTAAAATACATGTCACCTAGAGATTTTGACTAAGTAGAAAGAAGTTGGATAACCGTTTCTCCACCTGAGAACCTCTGGCTAGTGAAATAAAAAAGAGCAAGAGAAGATGATCAGCATCTCTGGTTTCCAGGTGCAAGTGCACATGAATAAACAGGCTTGTACTGATTCCCAAGAATTATACACATCTTTTCTCAATTTGACATTCTGTGACACCACACTGCTGCTTTGAAATCTTTATGATGGGAATATTTGCACCATTGTTGATGTTGTTGTTAAGTATTGTTGAGTCAGTTACGACCCATAGTGACCCTGTATAGGGTTTCCAAGGAGGGCTGGTGAATTTGAACCACCGACCTTGTGGTTCAAATGATTTTCCAGTCCAGCACATTAACCCACAGTGCCACACCATGGAAATGGGCAAATGCTGAAAATCAGATCATACTCCAGCCCCAGAGTCAATTGCTAAACATTTGCCAGTATACCACTGTGTCCATATAATTTTGTCTAATTTAATATTGACAACAGGTCTACATTTTATGCATGAAATAACACTTTACCACTTTCATAGCACTTTTAAATATGTTACTTTACTGTCACAACACCCCAGTAAGAATAGGAAGAGCAAGTGTTTTTATTCTTTTTTTAAGGATAAGGAAGTATTGGCTTAGAGAGGCTCCAAGAGCCAGTGATCTGTATTCTTCCTACCACTCCCCCAGAGGTCAGATTTCTAATTCTGAGTCAGTGTCCATAACTCACGGGCTGAGGGATCAGGTCTGACTCCATTCTCAGATATCTGGTAACAGGAAGTTTCTCCAACACAGGAAAGTTCAACTTAATAAATGACCTTCCAATTCTGCTTATTTTTGTACGTTGAGTATTCTCATACCAAGTTCAGGGCCTAAATAGGCAGGATTGCAGAGACCTCCAATCCAAGGGGTTTCTTTTTTGAGGGTATGTGATGTTGTGCCAAGGAAATGTGCCCCTGGCTGGCAGGAAAGAATGGAATAATCTGGAACTTTCTAAAACCCTCCCCATTAAGGTCTTGGCTGAGGCCATGGGAATTTCCAAAGACTTCACTTGTTCTAATTGAGGTAGCAATGAGTATAGTATGCTAGTCTGAGGCTTAGGGATTTATGTCACCATGGAAAATCCCCAGCCATGGGGGAGCTAGTTCTAAAATGATGAGAATAGAAGCAAAGCTAAACAGCATTGCAAATTTGCCTGCTGTGGAGACAGAGTGTGTTCTGAGGACAAAAGGAAGAAGAAAGTCTGCACGACTGGTTTTGTCAGAATCTACCTGTGATCTGTTGTCAGGAGTCTGGGCAGCTGGGGTCACAACACGCACAGACACCAGTTCCTGATGGCCACACCTGAAATCCCCGCAAAAGGTGTCTAAGGGGATTTCCTCTTTGTATTGAGCGATGACCTGTCTGGGAAATGCATACTAGATGGGCAACATGGGAGAGCTACAATGTTTACTGCTGTAGACATGAGACAACACAGCTGGTATCAGGGCTGCAGGGTGTTTAGAGGTGAAAGACTGAACTCCCAGAGCCTGTGGGTAGAGGTGGATCACCCCCACTCCATCCTCCACCTCCAGACTCCCTACCACCCCAGAGCTCTGCTCCAGAGTAACATTTTTTTTCTTTTGTATCCATACACCTGTGTAGGCTCTCAATTCTCGCAGACAACTTGTGATCAGCAGCATTCTTAACAGTACGTGTGCTGAACCCCATCCCCACCCCAGGTTGGCTGAGAACATTGTGAATCAGACTCCAGACTAGGGATCGCTGCTGAGGCTTTGGGGCCACAGCCTCAGGAGCGCTGAGCTGTTGTGATGAATAGTTTAGATGGATTCTCTCAGATTTTCAGACAGCAGATTTGAAAGCAGAGATGGGAGGCACCTTGGGAAGCAGTGGGGGCTGAAGCTGGAAGGTGCAGGATAAAGACGATTCATGGGTCAAAATCCTTGAAAACCCAGATCAGCAAGATCAGCATCACCTGTGTGTATTAGAAACCTTAGAGATGGAGAGTCTCAGGCCCCATCCCAGACCTTCAGATTTAGAACCTGCATGTTCACAAAGACTCCAGGGAAGCACTGCACACTTCCAGCTTGAGAAATGCTGCTCTTGAACTTGATTATGCCAGTCCCTAGGTCAAGGGTGGAGTCCTGCTGTGATACTGTAGTTTAAGCACTGGACCAAAGTTCACAAAGTTCAAACTCACCAGCCACTTCTTGGAAACTCTATATAGGGTTGCTGTGAGTTGAAAGTGACTCAACAGCACTTAACAACAACAATGAGAGGTCAGGGGTACAATCATGCACTGGAATAATGGACAGTAACAGAGATGTTGACAATACAGAGTTCAGTGGGGGGGAACCAATCTGTTTGTATACAGATAGACTTTTTTTCTGTCTCCTTTCTCTGTTTTACTCTTTTTCTCCCTCTCTCTGTTTCTCTCATACATATATACACCCACATATATTAAAAAAGATTTGAAGCCAAACAGAATAGATTTGTTTCAAATCTAGTTTTGTTAATGCTTGAGAGGTCTCAACTAAGTCCCTGACATCTCAGAACCTGTTTCTGTGTCTCTAAACTGTTGTTGTTAAGTGCGGAAGAGTTGGTTCCAACCCTTAGTGACCCTGTATAGGGTTTCTGAGGAGCAACTGGTGAGCTTGAACCACCAACTTTGCAGTTCAAATGACTTTATGGTCTGGCGCATTAACTCACAGTACCACACCAGGACTCCTAAATAGTCCTCTAAATAGGAGGGGTTATAAATAACTCCCCCCACGTGCTCTCAGATAGCAAGAAGTAAGTACTATTCACAAATTCACTCCTTTTGCCCTCCAGACAAGTCCATGTGATGTGGGTACTATTGTTACCTCTGTTTGACAGGTGAGGACACGGAGACCCTGAAAGCTGAACACCTTGCTGGAATTTATACAGCTTGTCAACAGAGGCTGCAATCCAGGCATCTGGCACCAGAACTTACATACTTAACCCCTACATCCAGCTGGACACAGTGCAGATGACATGGAATGATGTTGGTGACCTCCTAAGTCTGGCACCTGGCATATGGACAGTAAGCTATTACTTTTACTAATATGTGTGCCCTGGAGTGGTACTGTAGGATAAGCACTATACTGCTAACCATAAGGTTGACTATCTAAACCCACCAACTGCTCCTCAGAAACCCTTTATAGGGTTGCTATAAGTCAGAATCAACTCTATACCACTTAACAATATTAGATGAAGGTTAGGGAAGATGTATACCTTAGATGGTCATAGAAAATTTCTCTAAAATGATAAAATATTTGCTTTTTTTATCTCTATTTTTTCTGAAATGAATATGTTCTGCATTTGTAATGAGCAATACAATAAAATAAAAATTATAATTAGCAACTACAACAAAATACTCCTCTTGATTTGATAATATGACTTGAGAGAGAAGAACAGAAGCTTTTCAATGCCTGAGCTAAGCTCTTTATTCTCAAAGCTCAGGGACACTTACTCCATCTCTGCCAAAACAATCCACCCTCCATTTCCATACCATCCTCCAAAGTGGCAGCAAGTAACCCATGAGAGGAGCAGAGCAACACTTGCAGACAAACCTATGAAGTTTTCTGAGTTCTGTACATCAACATCTTCCCCAACCAGGGACCATAACCTCTGTGGAGAGAGGATATCTTTGTGGCTCCTTAATTCCACCAAAATGAGTATTCTCAATAATTAACCTTTCAAAGTGCCAAGTAAGAGCATGGAAGGATAATATAGATTAGTGAATCAATATTAAAGACTTTCTACATGTGGAAAATCTTCAAGTGCTTCCAAATATAGTTGTTGTTGTTAAGTGCCGTGGGGTCGGTTCTGACTCATAGCGACCCTGTACAGGGTTTCCAAGGCTGTAAATCTTTATGGGAGTAGAAAGCCTCTTCTTTCTCCGCGGAACAGTTGGTAGTTTCCTTGAGGTTCACAGCCCGATTTGTAACCACTACGCTACCAGAGTTCCCTTCCAAATATGGAGAACTCAGATATAAATGATGAGGGCTAGGGCATCTTGGCGACAGGAGTCTCAGGGTTCAGAGTGAAGAAGGAGAAAGACTTCCCATTGTCCAGGCTGACCATCTCATCCTTTCCTCAGTGCTACTGAGGAACAGTTTCATATTCATACCTTGAGAGAAATTATCTAAAAGGCACTGATTTCTTTAAAAGTCATGGCCCAAACCTCTCAAATAGATTACATTGCCAAAAGCTTTTCAAGGGTGGGACTCTTTGTGAGGTTGAGAATGCCACTATTCAGTGTTCTTTGCTCTTGGATCCCTAAGGGGTTTGTAGTTTCAGGTTTGTTACCAAAAACTCGAACAAAACAACCAAGTCAGTTGCTGTGAAATTGATTCCCACTCATGGCGAACCCATGTATTTCAGAGTACAAAGAACTGTGCTCCATAGTGTTTCCAACCACCAGAACTTTGGGATATAGATTACCAGCTCTTTCTTCAGACGTGTCTTTGTGTAGATTGAAACTTCCAACCTTTCAGTTAGCAGGTGAACTCCTTAACCTCTGTTATTGCTGCTAGTTGCTCTGAAATTGGTTCTGACTCATGATGAGTCCATATGTGCAGAGTCCCTATGTACAGTATAGGGTTTTCGAGGGTATTACCTTTTGGAAGCAGATTTTTAGGTATGCCCTTTAAGGTGCATCTGGTTGGGTTTGAATCACTAACTTTTTGACCAGTAGTCCAGGATTTAACTGTTTGTACCACCCAGGGACTCCATAGGTTTGTGTTTGATTGTCAAATATGAGTACTCAGTGTAAACATGCTCAGACATTTTTAATCTTCTAGTAGCCTGGAGACTGGTAGCGTAGTGGTTACGAATCGGGCTGCGAACCTTAAGGTCAGCGGTTCGAAACTACCAGCTGCTCCGCGGGAGAAAGATGAGGCTTTCTACTCCCGTAAAGATTTACACCCTCGGAAACCCTATACAGGGTCACTATGGGTCGGAACCGACTCGACGGCACTTAACAACAACAACAACAACAACAGCCTGGAGACTGGTAGCGTAGTGGTTACGAATCGGGCTGCGAACCTTAAGGTCAGCGGTTCGAAACTACCAGCTGCTCCGCGGGAGAAAGATGAGGCTTTCTACTCCCGTAAAGATTTACACCCTCGGAAACCCTGTACAGGGTCGCTATGGGTCGGAACCGACTCGACGGCACTTAACAACAAGTAGCCTGGAGAAGGGTATCATGCTTGGTAAAGTGAAGGGTCAGTGAAAATGAGGAAGACTCTCAATGAGATAGATTGACACAGTGGCAGAAACAGTGGGCACAAACATAACAACAATTGTGAGGATGGCACAACACTGGGCAGTGTTTTGTTTTGTTGTGCATACGGTCACTATGAGTTGGAACCGATTCCATGGCACTGGACAACAACATGTAGCCTGCTGGACCAAACAAACAAACTAAACTTTCCCAGGATCTCTACTAATGTTTACCCAAACCAAAACTCGTTGCTATCAAGTGGATTCTGACTCACAGAGACCCTGTATGACAGAGGAGAATTGCCCAATAGGATTTCCACGGCTGTTCTCTTTCCAAAAGCACATTATCACTTATTTCTCTGGATTCAAACTTCAGACCTTTCAGGTAGCAGCTGAGGGCTTCACCATTGAGCCACTAAAGCTCCTTTTTACCAAATTAGGTCCTATAGTTGTCAAGTTGCTGCCCAAACATCCCCACTGAACCATATTTAGCTTATTGACAGCTGGGGACCTCCTCATCCTTGTGGGTGGAGGAAATTAGTAGGGGCGCAGAAGATAGGAGGTTTGCAGAAACCTACATCTCTTCACGGCTTCCCAGTCCCGCCTTCCCTGAAGCAAGGAAAGAACGAGTCTTGGCACAGAAAAGCTATTCAAAGGCATACAATATTTTAAAAAATGCCTAGTGAATGGAAACTATGGGCTAATGCTTTTTGTGGATTACAACTGCCCAAACAGGTCCATTCTAACACTGGCTAGTCCTCCAAGCATAAGGGACCTCTCAGGGACATCTAGCAGGTCTCCTCAAAAATCTTCAAAGAGACCCCAGAGAAACCCTGGATCTCAGTGGGCCTCCAGGACAATGGCAGCATTTTCAATCCTGGACAGATTATTTGTCAACGCATCAAGAAACCCGAGAAGTGTATTGGGTGGGGCCTAGTTGGACTATCCCCACCTACCACTTATCAACAGGTGGCATTCATCTCCTAAGAGACTGCAGAGGAACCCTGGCACAAGGGTTTTGACTCAGAAAAACCCTAAGATAGCAAAGGAGAAGGTCACCACGTTATTTTAAACTCAAAGTTGCTACTTGGATGTATTAATGGCCTGGCATACAGGAGCTGGTAAGTACATAGCTCCCCACTGCCCATAGTATTGCTCGAAGCCTCAGCCACGTATCATGTTGAGGGTTTGTCTCCACATTTTGAGAAAGATTACAGTAGCTCTTGCTAGTAAAATGGGAAAAGCAGTTTTAAAAAGAAAGGAAGAAAATTAGTCTTTGCTAGGAATGCTTCAAAGTGTCATAGACCCTAAGTTTGGGCAAAAAGAAAGTCATAGGACAATAAAATCACTCAGTTATGTTAAAGACAGTTGACGCTATGAAGAGTGCCCATCTGTTTTCTATTGTCATCTAATTAAGTGATTACTGCCAGTTAGTCTCCCATGAGGTTCTATTGTAGGCGGTGTGGTGGTTGTGGTTGTGGTTGTGGTTGTGGTTGTTTGCTATAGAGTCAGTTCCAATTCACAGCAAATGTCTATAGCAGTTCAAAACTACCAGCTGTTCCGCAGGAGAAAGATGAGGCTTTGTGCTCTCATAAAGATTTAGAGCCTCAGAAACCTATGCAGGGTCACTATGAATCCGAACCGACTCCATGGCACACAGTCACCACCACCGTCAATCTTTATGGGAGCAGAAAGCCTCATCTTTGTCCCACAGAGCAGTGGGTGGAATTGAATTGCTGACCTTGAGGTTAGCAGCCCAATGTGTAAACAACTATACTACAAGGGCTCCTTTCCTGGGCAGTGTAGGATTGAATAAAAGCATCTTCTATGGGAGAGCTGAGGGTTCAGCTCTGAAGAGGAGACCCGAGGATCAGATGCATCTTCACAACAATGGAGTGGATCCCATGCACTCGAGAGACTGGCAGGCTCTAGCGGGACTCTGGAGCTTAGTTTGTTGACACAGGTACTGCCATTCCAAAAAAACAAACAAACAGTGGGGTTCCTTTCCTTTCCTTGGGAAGTCTTTAAAATGATATCCACCTTCCACATTTTAAGAATGTCTGGAGAGAGAGTTCCAGATAATCTCTAGAAGGTCCACCTACTCTCACAAGTTTACAATGTGTCAATCGAGAAAAGATTGAGGTTATCAAAGACTTCATTTTGCTTGGTTTCACTACCAACACTCATGGAAACAGCAGTCAAGAAATCAAATAACATTGCATTGGACATATCTGTCCAATGTTAAACTGTTGAAGAGCAAAAATATCAGTTTGTGGACTAAGGTGCACCTGACCTAAATCATGATAATTTCAATAGCCTCATAATCATGTAAAAATTGGACAATGAATAAGGAAGACCAGAGAATAATTGATAATGTGTGAATTATGGTGTTGGGCAAGACTATTAAAAGTACCATGGACTGCCAGAAGAACAAATAAATCTATGCTGGAAGAAATACAACCAGAATGCTCCTTAGAAGCCAAGATGGTAAGACTTCATCTCTCATACTTAGGACATACTATTAGGGGGATCCAGTCCCTGGAGAAAGACATCATGCCTGGTAAAGTGGAGGGTCAGTGAAAAAGAGGAAGACCTCCAATGAGATGGATTGACTCAATGGCAGCAGGAATGGGTCAAATATACCAATTGTGAGGGTGGGGCAGGACCATGCAGTGTTTCATTCTGTTGTGCATAGGGTTGCTGGGTGGGAACTGACTCGGCAACACCTAAAACAGCAACAAGGGCGTATTAAGACAATAATCCAACCCTGGCTAGCTAGAGTGAAGGGAAATATAGGGCTCACATGGTCAATCTCTAGCAGGCCAAAGAACAATCAGAGCCAGAGTGGTGTGCCACCAGCGCCCACTGCCCCCATCTCTCTCTCACCTCTCCCTTTCTCTGTTACTTTCAGATTTTTGTTTTCATTTTCTACCCAATATAAAACATGGTTGCTGAGTGGCCTGGCTTTCCATCTCACATTTCACTATCAAAAAGGATCTTCCCCCTTTCTTTAGTCCCAAGTCAAAACTTTCTGGAGAAGGGCTTGGCCCAGTGCACACCTTTAAGGATGGGCAACTGGGGCACTGGCAGCCATCACTAGAACCATATGGTTGGAAGGAGGGAGGAACAAAACCCAGGAAGCAGGGCAGATGCAGCCATAGATGTCTAGCAAGATACAGAGCAATAAAGTAGTAAACACAAAAAGTGTTTGTGAGGATGGGTCATGGAGTTGGGGGAAAAAAAAGGAAAGAGCTAGGGGTAGGGCGGGGCTGAGGAAGGATGAAGAGAAAGAATCATTCTACAGCATGCTGTTGTTGTTGTTAAGTGCCCTAGAGTCGGTTCTGACCCATGGTGACCCTGTTGTAGGATTTCCGAGGAGCAGCTGGTGAGTTTGAACCTCTGACCTTGCAGTTCAAAGAACTTTGCAGTTCAACGCATTAACCCAACACGCCACACTAGTACTCTGGTCTATAGCAGAGGCATGCTTATTGGAAGGACATTTAGTTCCCTTATTGAAGAAAGATGCTTCAGGCTATGTACATTTCTTGCCAATTTCTTTTCAACCTTAACTAATAACTTTCACCCCTTAAATTCTGTCTGAGCCAGCTGACAAAGTGAAAGAACACTTTCTGTTAGTTTGTGCTTGTTATATGGGGAAATATTCCTATGAAGTTGTCTTGCCATCCCCACTTTATCTGTACATTTCTACGCAACAAGAGCTTTCTTTTCATGAACTACCTGGGACATTTGCTAGTAGTAGTGATATCTTTTTATTTTGTGGACTATACCTTCCAGCTATGAACTCTGTTGTTGTTAAGTGCTGTCAAGTCAATTCCAACTCATAGCCACCCAGTACAGGGTTTTCAAGGTGTAGCAACCCTGTACAGGGTTTCCAAGGAGCTGCTGGTGGGTTTGAACTGCTGACCTTGTGGTTCACAGTCCAGTACTTATCCTATAGCACCACACCAGGAGTCCTAGGAACTCTAATTTTGTAATAGACGCATATTAGCAGTTGAACACAGCAAGAGGGTCTTAGTTGTCTCAGACACCACCAGGCAGACAGTGGTGGTGACAGGGATGTGTGGTAGAGATGACCAGGACTTCAGAGCAGGAAAGACTAACATTGAAATTCAGGCTACAAAATGAGTAAGATCTGTACTGGTGACTATGGTGCACTACCCGGATCTCCTGCCCCAGTCAAAGCATTTATTTCCCTCACTGCGAGGGTCACTGGGAAAGATATTAGCTATTGAGGGCTCAATTGAGTTCCTTCCTGATAATTGCTATGACTAAAAAGACTAAAGGACACCTCTTCCCAAGGATGGTCTGGGTTGATTCAGGGGTACAAAGACCCAGTCCTCTTTATCTCAGATGAGTACAATTCTGAAAGTATCTCATCAGCTCTGGGCTGTGTCGTGACTGCATCACTGTTTAACTTCTTCCTCTACCTGATCCATTTTTCTTCACCCTCTCACAAGTGTTCTGAAGAGTACTCCCCAATAAGTTTCCCACATGCAAATAGCCTTCAATAATGTCTAAGACAGAGATTTGCCTTATAGGGTGTTTTTGTTTGCGTGTTTTTAAAAAATAAATCTTGGGATTAGCGCTACTACCTCTGTTGAGCTCAGTAAATTATTATAATGCTTTTAAAGCTATGACCCATATGATTCAGTCCCAACTGCAATGAAATAAAATGGTCTACTTGATCAGTGTAATTTCAGAATAACTTGTCTTTTACTTAAGAGTAAGACTGTTGGTTGTAAACTGCAGAAGATCCAGCTAAGGCTTTGTTTAAGAAAGGTATTTACTGGTGTCTGTACATATATAAGATTGATGGGCAAAGTATTTATTGGTTCATGAAACTATAAAGCCCATGAATAGACTTTCATGCATATCTGTTCCAAGGATTCAAATGAGGTCATCAGACCATCTCTCTCCTCATTTATGTTGGCTCTGTTTTGAGCTAAGCTTTAATCAGCTGGTGGTAAAATGGCTGCACATCCACTGTATACACCAAGGTTTCATTCCCACAGCTATATGTCCAGTAGAAGAGAGATTGCTTCCTTCCCAGGAACTCAAACAAAACAGGTACGCTATATCATTGTTTAGAGCATGGACTCTCAGGCCAGACTGCCCATGCTGAAATCCCAGCTCTGCCTCTTACTAGATATGTGACTTTGGTTGAGTTGCTTAACCTATTAAACCATAACACTCTTGTCTGTAAAATTGCTAATAGTAGCACTCTCCTTTCCAAAAAATTATGCATAGTAAGTGTGCTAATATTAATAGAGTTTAGAATATTTCCAAGCATATTATGAATATTAAATAAGATTTTGTTAAAACATTTTTAAAAAAATCATATTTATTTGTCTTGGACTATGTTCCCACCTCTGAACTGATAGCTATTGTCCAGAAGAAGATAAAGTTCAGATTGGCTGGGTCTGGGTTTCTCTTACCCTCACTTCCCACCCATGAAAGTAAGGGTAGTAATCAGCACCACCAAAAAATATAGCATCTGGGATGGCAGGTTCTCCAAAAGGTATGCAGGCTTCTATTATCCAGTGTGGGAGATTAGATGCCAGACCAGAAAATGAACAACCATCTCCTCTATTTGCATTTCTTTCTTTTTTAAACTATTTTTTATTGTGAATTGAATGAAGGTTTACATAGCAGATGATCAGTTTTACATCCAATAAATCACACAGTTTATTTCATCTCAGTGATTATAATCCCCTCCCTGTAACAACAGTTATCCCACTTCCTCCCTCTAGTTCCTATTTCCATTTCCCGCTCCTTCCCAACCCTTCTGAACCATGTCGCCAGGTAAATATTGCCCATTTGACCTTGACCATTCCATCATGAGCATCCCACACTCGTGTTGTTGTCCCTGCTACATACCTATCTACCACTTGGTTGAAAATTGGACCATGATGGGGAGTTCTGCTCCAGGTCTAAATGATGGTCAAGAGCCATAGTTTCAGGTTTCTCCAGTCTCTTTCTGACCAGTATGTCCAGTCTTTTTTATAACTGAATTTTGTTCCACAAATTCTTCCACTCTACCCAGGACTTTCAAAAGTGATCTCTTTAAGAGCAGTTGGTAGTGGTAGCCAGGCACCATCTAGTTCTTTTAGTCTCAGAGTCACTGAGATTCATGTTCAGATGTTCCATTAATCCATTGGATTCATTGATTCCAAACATCTTCAATTTTCATCACTCTTCTTTCTTCTGTACATGTAGAAACTAGTAGTTGCCCCTTACATGGCCACTCATGAGCTTTGATGATCCCAGTTACTACTCACCAAAGTAGAATGTAGAACACTGTCTTTGTGGACTATGTTACGTCAATTGACCATGGTGTCACCTGAGACTGTGATCCTCAGCCCCCAGGCCCAGCAACTCATTGCCACAAAATGATGGCGTTTTGTGCCCTCTATGCTCCATCATATTCAAAGGTGTGTTTGCCGCAAATGTAAATAGCCACATACAAACATCCTCTGTCAGACCCTTATATATTTGTGAGTGTGCTCCCAATCTCCATATCCACATGTTTAGCTGGTTCATATGTCTATACCTATAGAACACTGCTGTTTCAAGGTTGTGTATAAAACAGTGTTTACCTCTATCCCCTTTAACCCTTGCATCCCTCCCTGTGTTTTCACCTGTCTCCAGCATTCTCCTGTCAACCTCTCGTTGTATATTGCCTTCCCTGTCACCCAAGTTAACGTGTGTCCACCCTCTAGCCAGTGAATTACTCTCCCTTCCCTCCCACCCTTGGTAACCAAAGAATGTTTGGATTACCACCCTTGGGAATCAAAGAATGTTTCTTTTAGCATAAAAATGTTTCTTGATTTTTTACAATAGTGGTCTCATACAATATTTGTACATCTGTGACTATTTTCACTCTGCACAATGTCCTCCAGTTTCATCCATGTGATAAGATGTTTGGCAGATTCATCATTATTCTTCAATATTGCATAGTATTCCATTGTGTGTATGTAATAAAGTTTGTGTATCCATCTTCCATTGATGGACATTTAGTCTGTCTCCCTCTTTTTACTATGTAAATAGTGCTGCGGTGATCATGGGTATACATGTATCTACTGTGTCATGGCTTTTATTTCTTAGGGATACATACCAAATAGAGAGATTTCTGGGTCACATGGTATTGCTATTTTCAACATTTTGAGGAAGCGCCATATTGTTTTCTAAAGTGTTTGTGTTTGAACCATTTTACAGTCCCACCAGCAATGTAGGAGGGTCTCAGTCTCTCCACATCCTCTCCAGCATTTGTTGTTTTCTGTTTTTGAACTTTTCTATAAATGCTGGGGCTGAGATATCTAATTGTTTTGATTTGTATCTTTCTATGTGCTGGACTGCAAAGTCATTTGAAACACAAGGTTGGTGGTTCAAACTCACCAGTCACTCCTTGGAAACCCTATATAGGGTCGCTGTGGGTTGGAATTGACTCAACAGCACTTAACAACAACAACAATGGTTAATTATCACAAACATTTCTTCATATGTTTGTTAGCTGCCTGAATGTCTTCTTTGGTGATGTTTCTGTTCATGTCTTCTACCCATGTTTTAATTGGGTTGTCTTATTCTAATAAAAGTGTTGTAGTTTTCTATAAATTTTAGAGATTAGTCCTTTGTCTGATATGTCGTTGCAAATTT
>NW_006408534.1:3548760-3549813 GCF_000296735.1 Chrysochloris asiatica | reverse complement strand
TTAATCACTCCCCTTTTTTTTTGTTACAAAACTTCTACCTTTACCATTGTGACAGTCGCGATTAGTCATGATAACAGTTATTCACTACTGAATCTTATGAATCTTATCCCCATCTCCTTTCACCAGACCCATCTAGACAAGATGATAACTATTCAGTGGGGACTTTGGAGAATTCTTTTGATCCACATAAGTGTCTAACAGTCATCTATTTTGTCTTCTGCTGTTTGTGTGTTTTCAGTGTATTTATGCTATGGAGCAGAGTCCCTAGCTTGTCCCTCTTTTCTCATTTGACCTTTATAGTTCTAGGTTTTACATTTAGGTCTTTAATCCACGTTGAGTTTGTTTTTGTAGATGGTATGAAATACGGGTCTAGTTTCATTTTTCTGCAAATGGATTTCCAGCACCATTTTTTGAAGCAACTCTCTCTTCCTCATTTAATGTGTTTTGTCCCTTTGTCAAAGATCATCTGAAAAATTTGTCCATTTCTGCTAGATTTTCAAATATTTTGAAGTACAATTTTTCATAGTACTTTGTTATTATTCTTTTTCTTTCTGTTGGTATACTTGTATTTCTTGAACATCATGCACAGGGCACAACTATTAAATTGTTGTTTAATAACTTTTAAAATTCTGTTAAAATTGTTTTAAGTATATTTATAATGAAGTGATTTGGAACAAAATTAGCATTACCTATCATAAAACAAATGAACATTTTGTGCTTCCTATTTTGACACATGGGAAAATATTCTCCTTTATTATCTTCTAAAAGTGCTTTTGTGTGTTTTATTTGTTTTTCCTTTCACATTTAGAACCATCTGGAATTATTTTTTGTATGTGGTATGAACAGGGACTTCATATTTATTTGTTTTATTTTTCAAGTACTATTTATTGAAAAATGTATCCTTTCTACACTGTTCTTCTCTGTCACATTTACTACATTTTAAGTATCCATATGATTGTGGAGTTATTTCTGGGTTTTCTTTTCTGTTTCATCCATCGATTTGTTTTTTGCTCTACCAATACCACACTGTTATCATTACTGTTGATGTTAAGC
>NW_006408534.1:3545779-3547545 GCF_000296735.1 Chrysochloris asiatica | reverse complement strand
AATAATAAATAATATAAATTATAAAGTAAAATGAATAAATAACTGAAGCAAGGAAACAAACAAATTTACATCCAGGTACACTGTAGTGAAACTCTATGAATCAAATTGAAAAAAAGAGAGAAAAAACAGATTATCTGACAGCTGACTTCTTCAAAGAAACAAACAATGGAAACCAAAAGATGGCGAGATTATGTCTATACTGTGCTGAAAGAATATAACTGCCAACCTAGAGTTTTATAGCCAGTGAAAAGATCCTTAACAAATAAAAGTGAAATAAAGACATTTTTAAGCAAGCAAAAAAATAATTTATTGTAAGCAGACCTACACTAAAAAAAATTCTCAAGATTATACTTTCACATAAGGAAAATGCAAAGTCTGAGAAGCAAGGATATGTTAAAGATGGCACTATCAATTATAACGCTATCTATCTTGCGATATTTTGTTTTGGTCAGCAACTGCGGGTAAGAACCACCACTTTAGGATCGCTAGTGATTGATTGTGTTGACTGCACTCAGCTGGCATTTCCTCTGTTGGGCTTACCTGGGATCTCTCAGGTGAGTTCCAGCCGATGGTGGCTGGTGGCAAGAGACAGAATCCTCTGCAGGCACATCTTCACAGTCTGGCTGGGCCTCTCTCCTCAGTGTGGTGTCAGCGCATTTCTTTCCCCTGTGATGTCCAGTGGACCACAACTAGCTAGACTTCGTATATGCTGTTCAGGACTCTTCAAAGTACAATAATGGAAACTACAAAACAATCTTAATGTTTGGCTTATAAGTCCAGGAATGTCACTTCTTCTGTTGATTAAATCATATGACAGGCCAGAACAACTAGGTAGAAAAGCAGTATAAAAACAAGACTTGAAATACATTATAAACCAGTTGGACTAAATGGACATCTGTACAACACTTCATCTAACAGTAGCAAAATTCACATTCTTCTTAAGCAAACATGAAACATTCTTCATATTCTAGGCCATAAAATAAATATCAAAAATTTAAAGGATTGAATTCATACAAAGGATGTTCTTTGACTACTGTGGAATTAAGTTAGAGTTCAATAACATGAAGACATTTGGGAAACTCACAAAATGTAGAAATTAAACAACTCCTAAATAATCAATAAATCAAAGACATCACAAAGAAAATTGGAAAATATTTGAGATGAATGAAGATGACACAACATAGTAAAACTTACATAGCAATGCAGGTAAAGCAGTGCTTACAGGGAAATTTACAGCTATAAACACCTATATTGAAAAAGAAACAAAATCTCTAATCATTAAGATTACTTTCTACTTTCAGGCAATAGAAAGAGAGGAACTAAACTTAAAGTATTGTTGTTGTTAATTGCCTTTGAAGCAATTCTGACTCATACCAACCCTATATAGGGTTTCTGGGAAAGGTTGGTGGGTTTGAAGTGCTGACCTTTTGATTAGTAGTCCAGTGCTTATCCTACAGCAGGGCCCCTAAAACCAGCTATTGTTGTTGTCAAGTGCCATCGAGTTGGTTCTCACTTGTAGCGACCCTGTATAGGGTTTCTGAGGAGCAGTTGGTGAGTTTGAACCACTGACCTTGTGGTTCAAATCAACCTTGCAATTGAATGCTTATCCTACAGCGCTACACCAGGACTCCCCTAAAGCAAGTATTGATGTTGCCGTGGAATCAGTTCTGACTTATAGCTACCCTGTATAGGATTTCCAAGGAGTAGCCGGTAGGTTTGAACTGTTGACTTTGTGGTTGGCAGTCAAGTGCTTATCCTATAGCATC
>NW_006408534.1:3527333-3529319 GCF_000296735.1 Chrysochloris asiatica | reverse complement strand
CTAGCTGCCATCAAGCCCCCCCTCTGGTGTAATACTTTTTGAAAACTTTGTGGGCTTCAAATGTGTTGGAATTAAATTCACTCCATTAGATAAAATCCACATTCACACATTTTTTGGGGACAGGTCTTCATCTACTTTGATCTGAGACTCAGGGTGCTCTGGGATGATGCCATTAAGATATTTAGAAATCCTCTTATCTAGCAGAGAGGATATATAAAAGCAGGCAGCAGGCCTGAAAGATTCTTAAAAGACTCAGAGGGATTATGAACACTGCCTTAACTTTTGCTGAGACCTTCACAAGGCTTCTATAGTTTCACCCTTAATACTTTACCCCTGAGACTGCTTCACGGGCAACATCCTAGATTTGAGGGTGCTTTGTCGGAGGCTATTTCTTGCTTGAGTTTAAGAAACAGTTTTAATTTCAAACCCAGTGTATTCTAACTTGAAATGTTTCATCAGGATTCTGTTTGAAACAGAATATCTCTTTAGTTCATCTCTATCTACATCTAAAAAAATAGAAAAAGCCATTTGGCACTTACAAAATTTTGCCTGGATATTCTTTATACAAATTCTCAAACTTATTAAGTATATTTTCTATTTTATATAGTTGCTTGTTTTGATGAAATTTCTGACTATATAACATGAAGTACATTTTTACCAGCATGCAATAACTGTATTCTTCCTGTCCCTTCTACCTTCACTAACAACATTCTCAAGTATTTTATGAAAAGATTTCCAAACTAAAAGAAACATTCTTTGATGGTTACCAGGTTTGGGAGGGTGGTGGAGGTGCTTATGTGGAGGCTGTAATTCTTTCCAGGAGCAGACAGCTTCATCTTTCTCCCATGGAACAGCTGGTAGTTTTGAACTGCTGACCTTGCAGTTCACAGCCCGATGCATAACCACTATACTACAGAGGGTAGAGTAATTCACTGGCGGGAGGGTAGACACGTGTTAGCTCATGTGGCAAGGAGGGTAATATACAAGGAGTGGTATGGCAATACACTAGAAGAGGGAGGGTGGCAGATGAACTGGAGACAGGTGAAGACACAGGGAGATATGCATGAACTAAATGGGATAGAGGTAAATAGTGATTTGTACACAATCTTGGAACAACAGTGTTTTGTGTGTAGATACATGCATAGAGACATAGACTAAATGGGTAAAGTAGGGGAAAATGTTTATGTGTTTGACTGTCTTGTGGATGTTGGTTTACCCTGTCTGCTGTTGTAAAATAGACATTTATGTGTGCTATAAATGAATATTGAGAATTGTGATGACAGAAAACTTGTAAACCCACTTCCAGCCTTTAACTGATTAGATTTGCTCAAACGGGAAATAGAATTTGCCCTTGGAAATAGACTTCTTGTTAAGCCTTTGTAGAGTATGAGACCTTAGGTAGACTCCTGAGCCCCACACAGAACCTTCTGAGTTGGGACAGCCCCACTTGAAAGACATGCAGACCAACCCAGAAAGGCTGGGAGAACAGAAGATTCTATTGAACGAAAGATCTGCATAAAAAGGGTGGACTGTTTGGATATCAAACTCTTTGGATATTTAAATGAAAAAAAAAGTATATATTTTGTTTTATAAGTGTACATAAAATATTTTGTCTTTCTCATTTGTGAAATATAAGATGTAAAAAGGGTGCCACAGGGAGAAAGTAGGATAAATGTTGTTGCATGTTGCAGGGAGGGGATTATAATCATTGAGATGAAAAAAGGTGTATAGTTCCTGAATGTAGAGCTGATGATCTTGTTTGTAAACTGTCACCCAGCTCACAATGAAAAGTCAAAAAAAAAAAAGTTGGATCGATAGAGGTGGACATAGATTGATAAGTGATAAAGCAATAATATTAAAAGGTAGTGATAGAGCTTATATTGTATATGGGTGTTTTCTGTAAAATTCCCCTAACTTTTCTGCATGTATGAAATTTTTCATGATAAAATGGTGAAAAAAAATACATTTCATTCTTAAAAAAAAAAG
>NW_006408534.1:3506250-3526873 GCF_000296735.1 Chrysochloris asiatica | reverse complement strand
CCGTAAAGATTTACAGCCTTGGAAACCCTGCACAGGGTCACTATAAGTCAGAACCGACTCCATGACACATAACAATAACAACAATATTAATAATTTTATGTACAAACTGACTAATTCTCCAATTAAATCACAAATATGGGCAAATTTTTTTATATTCCACCTATAAGCTATTTACAGGAGACATAGCTAGAACCTGTTGTTAATCTTGTTGTTAGGTGCCATTGAGTCAGTTCCACCTCATAGTGACCTTGTGCACAACGCAATGAAACAATGTCCAGTCCTGTGCCATCCTAACAATCCTTGTTATATTTGAGCCCATTACTGCTGCCATGATGCCAATCCATCTCGTTGGACGTCTTCCTCTTTATTGCTGATCCACCACTTTACCAAGCGTGATGTCCTTCTCCAGAGACTGGTCCCTCTTGATAATATGTCTGAAGTATGAGAGACAAACTCTGGCCATCCTGGCTTACAAGGAGCATTCTGACTGTACTTCTGCCAACACAGTGTTGTTTGTTTTTCTTGCGGTCTCCGTACAGCGCATTTGCCTAACGCAGTATGTTATTTGATTTCTTGACTGCTGCTTCTGTGACTGTGTATCCAAGCAAACTGAAGTCTTTAGCTTCTTCAATCTTTTCTCCTTTTATATAGATGTTGTTTATTGGTCCAGTGGTAGAGATTTTTGGTTTCTTTACATTGAGGAGCAATCAGTATTTTAAGTCCTCTTCATTTTCAGCAAGCAGGTTGTATCATCTATATATCAAGTGTTGTTAATGAGTCTTCCTCCAATCCTGTTGCCACATTATTCTTCATATAATTCATCTTTTGGGATTATTTGCTCAGCATAAGGATTGAATAAGTATGGTGAAAGAATATAACTATGGTGCACACTTTTCCTGATTTTAAACCATTCAATATCCCCTTGTTCTGTCTGAATGACTGCTTCTTGGTCTATGTACAGGTTCCTCATGAGCACAATTTAATGTTCTGGAATACCCATCCTTCGCAATGTTATCCATAGTTTGTCATGTTCAGCACAATCAAAAGCCTTTGCATAGTCAGTAAAGCACAGGTAAATATATTTCTGGTATTCTCTGCTTTCAGTCAAGATCCGTCTGGCATCAACAGCGATGCCCCTTGTTCCACGTCCTTGTCTGAATCTTGTTTGAACCTCTGGCAGTACCCTGTCAGTGCCTTGTTGCAGCCATTTTTGAATTATCTTTAGCACAAATTTACTTGCATGTGATATCGATGATACTGCCTGATGATTTCTGCATTCCATAGGGTCACCTCTCTTTGAAATGGGCACAAATATGAATCTCTTCCTATCTCCTTTTCCTGCTTTCTGCATCATTCAATACTTTGCCTATCTGTTGTTGTTGTTAAATACCATTGAGTTGGTTCCAACCCCTAGTGAGCCTGCATAACGTCTCTCAGAAGCAGATGGTGGGTTTGAGCTGCTAATCTTGTGGTTCAGAGTCCAGTGCTGTTCCTACAACACCACACTAGAAGTCCATAGAATCCATCAATATTGCAAAGCTAGAATTTTTTCTTCAGTTCTTTCAGCCTGAGAAATGCTGAGAGTGTTCTTCCCTTTTGGTTGTTTTCTAACTCTAGGTCTTTGCACATTTCATTATAATACTTGACTTTGTCTTCTCGAGCTGCCCTTTGAAAATTTCTGGTCAGCTCCTTTACCTCATCATTTCTTCCATTTGCTTTAGCTTCTCTATGCTGGGGAGCAAGTTTCAGAATTTCTTCTGGTATTCATTTTGATCTTTTCCTTCTTTCTTGTCTTCTTAATGACCTTTTGCTTTCTTCCTGTATGATGTCCTTGATGTCATCCCACAACTTTTCTGGTCTTCATGATTAGTACCTAATGTGTCAAATCTGTTCTTAAGATGGTCTCAAAATTCAGGTGGGTATGTTCAAGGTCTTATTTTGGCTCTTGTGAACTTGTTTTAATTTTCTTCAGCTTCAGCCTGAACTTGCATATGAGCAATTGATGGTTTGTTCCATGGTCTTTCCCTGGCCTTGTTTTGGCTGATGATAATTTAATAACTTTAAATTTGTATACACCTAAAAAGACTTGTTTCAAATAAACCAGATTATTTGACCTGTATGCTGAGCAAATAATCTAAGAAATTGAATGATATGAATAAGAATGTGGTATTAGGATTGGTCATTAACAACATGCCATCTACAGATGACACAACCTTGCTTGTTGGAAGTGAAGAGGACTTGAATTGCTTACTGATGAATACCAAAGATTACAACCCACAGTTTGAATCACACCTCAATGTAAAGAAAATGAAAATCCTTACAATTGGACCAGTAAATAACATTGGTAAATGGATAAAAGATAGAAGTTGTCAAAGACTTCTTTTTGCTTGGATCCACATCAATGCAACTGAAGCAGCAATCAAGAAATCAAATGAGGCATTCCATCTGACAAATGTGTACAAAAGACCCTTGAAATTGTTCAAGGGCAAAGATATCAGTTTGAGAACTAAGGTGCACCTGACCCAAGCCATGGTATTTTCAGTTACATTATACACATGTGAAAGTTAGGCAATGAATAAGGAAGATCATAGAAGAATCAATACACTTGAATTATGGTGAAGAATATTGAAAGTACCATGGACTTCCAGCTGAACAAACAATTCTGTCTTGTAAAAAGTAGAATCATAATGCTCCTTAGAAGCGAGAATGGCGAGACTTCATCTCTTGTACACTGGATATGTTATTATCCGGAAGGACCTAGAAAAAGACACCATGCTTGGAAAAGTGGAATGTCGGAGAAAAAGAGAAGACCCCCCAACCAGAAGGATTCCTACAGTGGCAGTAACAATGGCCTCAAACCTAACAATTGTGATGTTGGCCCAGTATCAGGCAATGCTTCATTTTGTTGGGCACAGGGTCACTATGAATTGGAGCTGATTTGATGGTACCTAACAACATCAGCAAGAAAATGGTTTCAAATATATAAACCAAGTAGTTTCAAAACTACAAAGAGAAGTAGATAAATCCATAATTCTTAGTAGAAGTTTATTATTTCTTTCCACATTCATAGAGTAAGCAGAAAAAAACAAAGAATAGAAATGTGAACAATTTCAGCAACAGATATAGACAGATATAGAACCATGGCACACCACTGCAGAATACCTACCCTTCAAATTACAAGGAAGACAGACAGAAATTGACCATATGTTGTTGATGGATGTTGTTGAGTCACTTCTGACTCATAGAAACTCCATGTGACAGAGTAGATCTGCTGCAGAGGGTTTCCTAGGCTGTAATCTTTATGAAAACAGACTGCTGGGCCTTTTTCCTGTGAATGCAAACCACCAACCTATCAGTTAGCAGCCAGCACACTACCAGGGCTCCTTGGTGGTGGTGGTTATGTGCTGTGGAGTCGGTTCCGACTCATAGTGACCCCGTACAGGGTTTCCGAGGCTGTAAATCTTTACAGGAGCAGAAAGCCTCATCTTTCTCCCACAGAACAGCTGGTAGTTTCGAACTGCTGACCTTGTGGTTCACAGCCCAATTTGTAACCACTATGGTACCAGAGCTCCTTAAGTTGACTATATAGTCAGGCATAAAGCTAGTTTTTCTCAAACAATTTTTTTTAAAAGACTGAAATCATACAGGAGGTAATCTGTGATCACAGTATGATTATGTAAGAAATAAAAAACAAAGAGTCAACATCTAGGATGTTGACTAAAAATAGGAATGGAGAGATGCAGTTGGAAGACTCATATGCACATGATTTCAAGACTTTGCCTGGGCTCTTCCTTTCAGTTGGCGTTGCAGAGAGTAATAACATTCTGTGAGCTTCTTAGAAGGAACATGGTGGTATAGTGGGTTGTGTGTTGGACTGCTAACTGCAAGGTCAGTGGTTCAAATCCACCAGCTGTTATGCTAAAGAAAGAGGAGGCTTTCTGTTCCTGTAAAGATTGATAGCCTCAGAAACCCTACACAGGGTCAGTATGAGTCAAAATCAACTGGATGACAGTGGGTTTTGGGGGATGAGTTTCTTTTTCTTTGAATTCTGAGAATCTCCTATTTAGAAAATGAATAGGTTGAGAAGGCGTTTCTAAAAGCTTAAGAGCTTGTGAATCTTGAATCTCTCATAAGAAAGGTGCAATTATTCTTCGACCATGCACGCACCACTTTGGGCAACTTCATAAACATCAGCATAGGCATCATAACCACTGTTCTCTTGGTTCTTCTTCACTTGTCTTTCTACATACCCCTCAGGTGCATCTTCCTCCCAGAAACAGTTTTCTTTTTTGTTCTTTTCTGTAAATCTGGGCAAAATTTGCTTGTAGACCAAAAAAGCAGACACTTTCTGCATGTAGCTGATTACTTCCTGAAACTTCTTTGGTTTGAAATTTTAACACTTAATATGGTAAATATAAAAGTCCCTTGAAGAAGTGATACACTAAACTTGTATCAGCCGCTTGCATTTTAGTATAATCTAAGAATCTTTGACATGAGATCTTTATTGATGTGACTAAGGAAGGAGATATTTCAGAGCTCTGGGTACTGAAAGTTGGGAGAAAAGAACTTCAGTAAAGGGTGGGTGGGGCATGCCAGGTAGCAAGATTAGAACTAGAAGCTATGTGTAAGGTCTGCTGAGCTCATTTATAGAAAGGTAATAAATAATAGTCTAATATCTCTCCTTCAGGGAGTCTTTCATAGGAGTCTCAGGCTGAATAATCCAAAGCCATGAAGCTACAACAGTGTAAATTTGGACAGACACTGCCAAGAAGGGAGTGGATTAGAGGGTATCAGAGCCTTCCTAAAGCAAAAAAACAAATCTTGATTCCATCTCAGAGTGACCCTATAGGACAGGGTTTCCAGGCTGGAAATCTTTACGGAAGCAGACAACCACATGTTTCACCAACCTTTCAGTTACCAGTCAAGTGCTTGAACCACCATGCCACCAGGACTTCCTTTTGTTAAGTGTCATCGAGCTGATTCTGCCTCATAGCCACCCTGCATAGAGTTTCTGAGGCTGTAAATCTTTGTGAAGGAGCTCTGGTAGCGTAGTGGTTACAAGTTGGGCTGCTAACCTCAGGGTCAGCAGTTCAAAACTACCAGCTGTTCCACAGGAGAAAGATGAAGCTTTCTGCTCCCGTAAAGATTTACAGCCTCGGAAACCCTGTGCAGGGTTGCTATGAGTCGGAACCGACTCCATGGCACATAACAACAATAACAAATCATTGTGGGAGCAGAAAGTCTCATCTTTCTCCCTTGGAGCAGCTGGTGGACTCAAACCGCTGACTTTGAGATTCTCAGTCCAGGGCTTCTCTCCCAGGGCTTCCTGTTGTTGCTGTTACTATGTGCCATGGAGTCCAGTTCTGACTAAATGCGACCCTGAAGAGGGTTTCAGAGGAGTGGCTGGTGAGTTTGAACCATCAACCTTGGAGCCTGCAGTCTAGTGCTCATCCTACAGTGCCACACCAGCCACTAAAATCATGAATTAGTTCTGCAGTGTAGCCTGTTTGTTGATAGCCTCCTAGTGAACACTGAAGTCACACTTCTTGCAGAACAAAGGCTATCCTTTTCTCTAACGATCAGTATTTTCCTAATGAGTGGAGGACACCAGTCTTTGGGAATTGCTTTATAAACATTGACATCATAGTTACTTTGACAGACCATCATTAACCCACAGCTGCCAACAATGGCAGAGAAGTCAAAGCCATCAATGTGATTGGCCAGTCTGATAGTTTTCCTCTTTCATTTAGCAAGGCAAATGATTCTTTTGGTGTGTTAAGAATGGAAACCATTGCATTCTTATGTGGCTGTCTTTCAGTTGAGTCCTGCATTTCAAGTCTTACCTGTACCTAGCAGTGCCCCTGGCATACAGTGTTTCAATGAGTCAATTAATGCTTTTTAAGTGATTTGCTTAACTCCATTTTTCTCTACACCTCCAGTTAGCCAATTCTATTAGCAAAGGCCGTTGATGGTTTAAGAAAATTGAAGGAGCTCATTTTTGGCAAAGATTCCTCATTTGTAATGCTGGTGGTTACCACACCCAAGGCTTCCAACTTAATTGGAAACAGTGAAATGCAATTTCTTTGTGGTTGTTTCTCTGGCTGTTAATTTAGCTGATTTGAATTCTATTAAGGTTTCATTGGAAACAATTCCACGCTAATTACCCTAAGCATCCGTTTGCTAGTAGCTGGTTTAACAGGTAGGAAGTGCTAGTACTTCATTTGTCCCAGCTCTTAAAGTAAATGCCCGACCTCAGCTCAGGATATGGTTGGCATCTAGAAACAGATCTTTGAAACTGCTGGTGTTTATAATCAAAACCAGAGTCTGTAGTGACCAAACACTAAAACTACTTAAATTTTGTTTTTCTAGCTGAATTTGCAATGACAAAACTTCGAAGGCGTTTTGGCTCTTCCTGAGAAGATTTGCTGGTAAGATAAGGTTACAGCTTTACAACATCGTTTAATAAGGGAAGAATTGGGAATCTTCTTTTTAAAAAAGAGAAAGCAAATACTTTCCACTTCATTATTTTATTAACACTTCAGTGATTTTGGAATTTGGATACTTTTGTCTGCTAACTATTGTGGACTAATGTGGTTTTCCAAGTTTTCCACAAGACTGTTCAGGCTGATCTGACAAACCTCGTGTTCACAAATATTTACAAGGCTCGGATAATGAGCCGTCTCAGTCATTTACCAAGGCAAGCAACAGGGCTCAGTCCATTTCCGAGGAAACAGACCTGGGCTCAGCGATCCCTTTTCTGGGCAGAGCTAACAGCTCTCTGTCTCCTTACACAAAAACAAAAACTGCCACTACATATATATTGTTGTTGTTGTTATGTGCCGTGGAGTCGGTTCCGACTCATAGCGACCCTGTACAGGGTTTCCGAAGCTGCAAATCTTTATGGGAGCAGAAAGCCTCCTCTTTATCCCCCGGAACAGCTGGTAGTTTTTAACTGCTGACCCTCAGGTTAGCAGCCCGCTACGCTACCAGAGCTCCTTACATATATATTAGAGTAATGTATAATTCACTTTAAGTTGCAAATCAAATATGGCAAATTTAGCTAAAGTCAGAGAACCTTTGAGATGGCATTTTTCTCATCTTCCCATCCCCCACCCTGCCTGCGGCAGAATCTGGTAGGAGTTTTGGCTTCCGCCAGTAAGCACACACTTCCTTGATTGTAGGTTGTCTTAGTTTTCCGTGCTGCTTAGACGTTGGAAGAACTTTCATCAGTCTGGAAAGCAGAGTCTTCAGGTAGCACATTCACACATTCAGGACTCAACAAAGGGGATCCCACCACCTACATGGGAAAGTTAGCTTCAGTATCTCAGTCACATCACACCATCATAGAAACTGCTTTTAAATAATTCCTGCTTTCCATGCACCATTAGTCTTAAACTACCTGCTGGTCTGATCTTAAAGTCAGTATTTAGCTTATACAGAAGTGGAGACATGGAGCTCTGGTAGCGTGGTGGTTGCGAATCGGGCTGCTAATCTCACGGTCAGTAGTTCGAAACTACCAGTTGTTCCGTGGAAGAAAGATGAGGCTTTCTGCTCTGTAAGGATTTACAGCCTTGGAAACCCTGTACAGGGTCATTAGAAGTGGAGGCATCTCCCTACTGAGGAAAATCATTTGTTCACATCCACTTACCATTCAACAACCATTTACTACCTATTCAGGGATCAGACAATCTAGATTTTCCCAGATTGTTTTTGCTGTTAAGTGTCGTCGAGTCGGTTCCGTCTTATAGTGACCCAGTCTGTACAGAGTTTCCCAGGAGCGGCTGGTGAGTTTGAACTACCAACCTTGTAGTTCAAACTGACCTTGTGGTCTAGCACATTATCCCTCAGTGCCACATCAGAACTCTACATTTTTCAAGATAGCCTCACTTAAGTAAATGTTGATATTTTTCTGGAAAGACATATTAAATATGATCGTAATATTGGAGCTTCTGTAAATGCTGTAAATCCTGTAAAGGCAGTGGGGAATTGGACCGTGTGTTCCAAGTATGGAACTTGACACATAGGATCACCTATGTGTGTCAGAGAACTTTGTTAGAAAAAACATGAGTATAGCATGACTCCTCCTTTAAGTGTGTTCATGTTCACACTGTAGCAGCGAATGTGAGTCAAGTTAGTAACACTGTTGTTGCCAGGAAGTGAGCACTGAGCAGTTCCAGACAAGGAAATTCTATCAAGCTCGGAGGACTTCCAGAGGAAGCATTCCAGCTGATGTCCAAAGACCCAAAAACCTGGGCCTGGCAGAGGTGTATGGTAGGGTGTTGAGAGCTGGCAAAATGTATGAGCAAAAGTCGGCTTGAGGTGTAGTCAAGGTGTGGGAGGGGAATCCTGTGAGTTGAGGAAAAACCAGTTGCTGGTGACTCAGCTCCCACTCATGGCAACCCCATACTTGTCAGAGAAGAACTGTACTTCCTATGACTGATATTTAGAAGCAGACCTCCTGGTGAAATGAAGCGAGAATGATAAGTGTATCTTGAACATGGAGGGTCTTGAACCTCAGACCAGGGCATCATTTAACAGCAGTGGGGTGGGGGTGGGGTTATGAAGGTAGGGAACGATGATCAGAAAGTCTAATATAGGTGTCGTAAGTAGAATACTGGGTAGGGGAGTTATGGGGAGGCCACAAGTAAGGCAGGGATTGGGGGACTTTCCTTGTGTGGTCCATGGAGGACTCCATGGAACTCCGTGTTGCAGCCTGGAGTCAGTGAGATCACCTCGAGGTGCTATGTGACAGGCACGTGACCAGAGTGGCAGTGCATAGCAGGAATGGGTCTTGCTCCCTGCATGGCTTCGAGGAGCTGCAGGCAGCTCCTCCTGGTTATTGAAGGAGGCCCTTCCCTCTGCAGCTTTAGGCCAGCCTTCCTGGCAGCAGAGACCCCTGTGTGAATCAGCAGAACTGGCTTTGAGCTGGGCAAGGGATATACATGCCCATTAATAGATTTTGAGGGGTATCTCTTTGCCCCCCCTTTATCATTTTAGGCTACAGACAGGATCATGTTTCTCTTAGCAATCAAATTAATAGGATTCTAAGCACCATCACCAAGTTGGGTCACAGTAAGCTGTTAAGCTGGCCTCTTTTGTTTTGTGATCGGTCACTCTAGGCTGCTTCTTTGAGCACGTCAGCCTCACCCATGGCATTGGAGCTCTAGTCAGGTCTTTTCTTCTGGAAAGTGGACCGCCAGCCTCTCGTGCCTAGCCCCGGCCACAGGCCAGGCTTACAGCAACTGCTGGCCCACGAGCTGGTGAATCAGCCTCAGTGCCAAATGGAGTTTTGCCAGAACTTGAAGCTTTGCCTAGAGTGGTTGTGAGGCCCTCAATAGATAGCAATAAAGACTCAGTGTGGGGGTGGGAAGGAACAGCAGTGGTGCTCCCTCTAGGCCGAGGCTTGAATGCAGGCCTTTCATGTCAAAGGCTCCATCCATTTCAGTTCATCAACAGGGACCCTGAATTAATCTGGGGCCAGGGGTCACCCATTTGGGTTTCCCTTCTCTCATAGTGAGTTCCTTCTGGTTGTGGGGGTTCCTGGTATCATTTTCATTGATCCAGAGTTGGGCCCAAGCAGTCATCAATGATTCTAATAGTAGAGGTGTGATGTAGCACAAACGTTCTGGAGCTGGAAAAATAAACCCCAATTCTTGTGGAGCTGACTCCAACTCATGAGAATCCCACGGGTGTCATAGCAGAACTATGCGTCATAGGGTTTTCAGTGATGGAGTTTGGGGAAGTAGATTGCCAGACCTTTTCCCCAAGGTGCTTTTCAGTGGACTTGAACCTATGGTTATTAGTGCATTAACTTTGGCTCTGCCTATTAGTGTATGACCTGCTGATCAGGACCAGCCTAATTGAGATCTACACCCAAATCCTGGTCTTCCTAGATGTCAGACCATGGGCAGCTCACATCACTATATTGAGCCTAGTTATCCTAGGCCACAAAGCAAAAATGATCATATTCCCCTTGTCATAGAGGTGTGGTAAGACTTCAGAAGAAATGTACCAGGTCACGTTGCGTGTGGTACACGGAAGCACCCAATAAATATTGGCTATCAGCGTTAAATGATACTTATTTAGCAAGTAAGGAGTTGTGGTTTTTATTAGAAATGCAGAAGGCAAGTCTGCTTCTTAGCCCCTTATTCCTCTGGGAAACCAGACTATGTGCTCGTAAAGACCAAGCATGGCGTCCACCTGGTGGCCACGTCCCCAAATCTCTCATCAAAAACCTTGGAGGAAATGAAAAGGCTTGTAATTTATAAAGCGAGGCTTCTCAAGGGGGCGAGGGAAGGAGAGGGGAGGAGGGAGCACACACTCTGGGGCCTGTTGGCAGCTTAGAAACAAAGCAGCACTTTGTTCTGTGGCGCTTGGCTTTGCTTTTTGTCACAATATTTAATTTTGAAATTTCAAATAACATTAAAGGAGGGTGTGAGATATTTACATCTATCAAAAGCATGGGCTAAAAACGATGGAGAAACTGCCCATAACCTATAAAATGCAGCAAAGCTCACAGGAATGTTACAGCTAGAGGAGGCCTCGTGCCGATACCTTTGCCAGCCCCGCTGAACCCCGCCCATCCCCTAGGTGGCCGTGGAGGTGGGGCGCCCAGCCCACGCAGGCGACCTAATTGGAACAAGCTGGCAAGTGCACAGGGTACGCCTGGGTTCCGGATCTTTACTTTGGCTTTATAATGCTAATCAGCCAAACCCGAACAAATGTTCATTAGAGCCCTGTGAAACACGATGCCCCTGCATCCCTGGGGTTTCAGTGCCATTCCAGTTATCCTTTAGAAAGGTGGGACTTACACCCTTTATGCATTCTGAGAAGTCTGTTTGCTGCCCTGACTAAATCAAACTCCTTGTGGGTTGTTTTATTCCCATTCCCATAAACACACTTAAAAAAATTTAAGTTAATGAAAGTCAAAAAATGAAATTGCAGAAAAGTGCCCAAGTGTACAGCTTAATGAATGGCTACTGTAAATTGTTACAAAAATGTATTGCTAAGTTATTACTTAGTGAATTGTATGAACTGAACACAATCAAGAAGGTGACCTCCTGATTCCCTTCCAGTCCCTAACTGTTCCAAGAAGAGTGCACACAGTTCTGCCTTTCACCAGCACAGAATCGTTTTGTTTGTTTTTGAATTTCATAAATGGAATCTTAGAGGGAGTACTCTCTTTGATCCCTCTCTTTGATGTCAGCCTTTGTCCAACATTGTTAGGGCAACCCATCCATATTGTTGGGTTTTCTGATAGACCATTCATTCTCAATGCTGTATTGTACCCATAATGTGTGGTCTTTGATGGTTATGGAGATCCCCAATGGAGGTGGACATGTGTTGATGGTAGGACTGGGCCTGGTGCTAGGCATGTGATCTAATATAGTTACTTGGGATTTCCCAAACTGAAAGCAGAGAGGCGAGTCTCTTCTTTGTGAGAAGCCGCATATCAGAGTAGGCTCTGGAGTCAAGCTGTCATCAATCCTGACTGTACCACTTATTATCTGTGGGATCTAGTCTAAAGTATATAAACTTTCTGTTTCCCATGTTAGTTTCCTCATCTATAATGATGCCTCCTACCCACATTGGATTATTTCAAAGATTAAATGAGCACTTAGAATGGTGTGGACACATATCAAATGCTAGTAAGTGTATTTTTATTCTTGGACTGTGAACTGTAGAGGTATTAAGATTGGGCTGTTGCAGCACTGCACTGCCTGCAGTGAACATGGAGTTAGCTGAGGTTCTCTGCACACTCTAGTCTGTCATGCCTCTAAGCCTTTGCACTTGCTGTTCTCGCTGCCTAGCCTAGCTTTTCATTTCTATAGAAAACTTCCATCTGTCTTTGATGCCTCAGCCCAAAGCAACCAATGTCCTGTGAGGGAAGTACTACCTCCCACTCCTGTCTTCATCATATGTACCAAAACACTTCTCAAAGTCCAATCTATCCTACTAAGATGTTATTTGCCTTTGTCATTGTGTTGCCATTTGTATGGGTGTGAAAGTCACCCCTCATTTGTCAAAATTTGTAATACTGTGGTAGCCTGTATGTTGCTGTGATGATGGGAGCTGTTGTTGTTGATAAGGGCATCGAGTCTGTTCCTACTCATAGCAATCCTGGATCAGGTTTCCAAGGAATGGTAGTTAAGTTTGAACTATTGACCTTACAGTTCAAACAGACCTTGTGGTCCAGTGCTTCATCCTACAGTGCCACACCAGGACCATTGGTATTTCTAAATACCAGCAGGGTCACCCATCATGGACAGATTTAAGGGGAGCTTCCAGACAAAGACTGACTAGGAAGAAGGAGAGGCAGACCACTTCTGAATGGTTAACTACTGAAAACCATATGAATAGCAGTAGAACATTGTTTGATGTATTGTTGGAAGATGAGCCCCTCAGGTTGGAAGCCACTCCAAATACGACTGAAGAACTGCCTCCTGAAAGTAGAGTAGATCTTAATGATGTGAATGGATTAAGGCTTTCCGGAACCTTCATTTGATGTATGCAGCACAACTGAAAATAAGAAGAAACAGCTACAAACATCGATTAATAATTGGCACGTGGAATGTACAAAATATGAATCTAGAAAAATTGGAAGTTGTCAAAAAAGAAACGGATTGCATAAAGGGATAAAATTGACTACATCTATGGGAAGAGAAAGTGGAGAGTCTCAATTATCATGAGTCAAAACGAGGCCAGGGGCTGATTGTGGAACAGACCATCAATTTCTCATATGCAAGTTCAGGCTAAAACTGAAGAAATTTCAAACAAGTCCACGAGAGCCAAAATAATGACCTTGAGTATTGTTGTCAGGTGCCATCAAGTTGGAACCGACTCATAGCGACCCCATGCACAGCAGAATGAAACAATGTCCGATCCTGGGCCAACCTCACTACCGCTGCCACACTTGAGTCCATCACTGATGCCACCTGGCTGATCCATCTCGTTGGGGGTCTTCCTCTTTTTCTCTGATCCTCCACCTTACCCAGCATGACATCCTTCTCCAGCGACTGTTTCCTCCGGACAATATGTCCAAAGTAGGAGAGACGAAGCTTAGCCATCCTGGCCTCCAATGAGCACTCTGGCTGCACTTCTTCCAAAACAGATCTATTGGTTCTTTTGGCAGTCCATGGCACTGTCAGTATTCTCCTCCAACACCACAACTCAAAGGCATCAATTCTTCTACGATCTTCCTTATTCACTGTCCAGCTTTAGCATCCATATGAGGCTATTGAAAACACCATGGCCTGGGTCAAGCACACCTTAGTCCTCAAGCTGACGTCTCTGCTCTTTAAAAAGTTCCTGTGCAGCAGATTTGCCCAATGCAATACGTCTTCTGATCTCTTGACTGCTGCTTCTGTGAGTGTTGATAGTTGATCCAAGAAGAATGAAGTCCTTGACAACTTTAATCTCTTCTCCATTGATAAGAATGCTGTTTATTGGTCCAGTGGTGAGGATTTTTGTTTTCTTGACATTGAGATGTAATTCATGTCAAAGGCTGTGCTCTTTGATCATCATCAGTAAATGTTTCAAGTCCTCTTCACTTTCAGCAAGCAAGGTTGTATCACCTGCATATCGCAGGTTGTTAATGAGTCTTTCTTCAATCCTGACGCCACGTTTTTCTTCATAGAACCCAGCTTCTCGTATTATTTGCTTGAGTATACCCTACCTGAATTTAGAGACCGTCTCAAGAACAGATTTGATGGATTAGACATATATGACTGAAAAACAGAAAAGTTGTGGGATAACATCAAGAATATGCAAAAAGAGAGCAAAAGTCATTTTAAAAAAAGAGAGAACAAGACAGACAAGAAAGAAAAGACCAAAGCAGATGTCAGAAGAGATTCTGAAATTTGTTTTTGAGCATAGAGAAGCTAATGCAATTGGAAGAAATGATGAAATAAGAAAATTGAACAGAAAATTTCAAAGGGCAGCTTGAGAAGACAAAGTAAAATATTACAATGAAATGTGTAAAGACCTGGAGTTAAAAAACCAAAAATGAAGAATATAATCAGCATTTCTCAAGCTGAAAGACCTGGAGAAAAATTTAAGCCTCAGTTTACAATATTGAAGAATTCTGTGGCAAATATTGAATGATGCTCGAAACATCAAAAGAAGATAGAAGGAATACACAAACACTGTACCAAAAGAATTTGTTGATGTTCAATCATATCAAGAGGTACCATGTAATTAACAACTGATGATACTGAAGGAAGGAGGTCAAACAGTACCGGAGACAATGACAAAAACAAAACTCCAAGAATTGGCAGAATACAATTACAAATACAGAACTCAACAAACTGATAAAGTGCTGGAGGTGTTCACTCATCTATGTCAAAACATTTGGAACATGCTACCTGCCCAACCGATTGGAAGAGATCCATATTTGTGTTCTTTCTAAAGAAGGGTGACTCAGTAGGATGGGGAAATATTTGAACAATATCATTAATATCATTTGTATGTAAAATTTTGCTGAAGATAACTAAAAAACAACTGTAGTAGTACATCTATAGGGAACTAACTGCTAGAAATTTAAGCAGAATTCAGAAGGGGACCTGGAATGAGAGATATCATTGCTGATGTCAGTTGGATCTTGGCTGAAAGCAGAGAATATCAGAAACATGTTTACTTGTGCTTTATTAACTATGCAAATTCTTTTAACTATGAATCATGACAAACTATGGATAACATTATCAAGAATGGGAATTCCAGAACACTTACTTGTGCTCATGACGCACCTATACAAAGGACAAGAGGCAGTCATTCAAATAGAGCAAGGAGACGCCGAATGGTTTAAAATCAAGAAAGGGTATGTGCTAGAGTTGTATCCTTTCACCATACTTATTATTTCTGTATGCTGAGCAAATAATCTGAGGAGCTGGATTATATGAAGAGGAGCATGGCATCAGGTTTGGAGGAAGAACTCATTAACAACCTGTGATAAGGTTTTCTTTCTGAAAGATAACAGGACTTGAATTACTTACTGATGAAGATCAAAGATTACAGTCTTCAATATAGATTGAACTTCAATGGAAAGTAGCAAAGATTCTTACAATTGGACCAATAAATTGTTATTATTTTCAAGTGCTGTCAAGTTATTTCCAACTCATAGTGACCCTGTATAGCGTTTCTGAGATATGCAGGTGATGGGTTTGAATTGCAGACCTTGCAGTTAACAGTTCAGTGCTTATCCTACAAGGACTACAATAAGTAGCATCATGATAAATGGACAATAATTGAAGTTGTCAAAGACTTCAGTTTGCTTGGATCCACAATCAATGCTCATGGAAACAGCAGTCAAGAAAGCAAATGAGGTATCGCATTAGGCAAAATCTTCGGCAAGAGATTTATTTAAAGTATTCTAGAGCAAAGATGTCAGTTTGAGTAGTAAGGTGCATCTGACCCACACCATGGTATTTTCAGTTGCCTCACATGTATGTGAAATTTGGACCATTAATAAGGCAGACCATAGGAAAATGGATGCATTTGAATTAGGATGTTGGTGAAGAATATTGAAAGTACCATAGGTTGCCAGAGCAAACAAATCTGTCTTGGTAGAAGTGTATCCATAATATTCATTAGAAACAAGGATGGTGAGATGTCATATCTCATACTTTGGACATTTTATCAGGAGGGACCAGTCCCTGAAGAAGGACATCATGCTTGGAAAAGTGAACAATACATGCTAGAGGAAGATCTCCAAGAAGACAGATTGACACAGTGGCAGCAACAGTGGGCTCAAACATCACAGCAGTAGTGAGGATGGCACCGGACCAGCCAGTGTTTCATTCTGTTGTGCATAGGGTCACTATGAGTCAGAACAGACTGGATGGCACCTAACAACAACAACAACAAAAGCAATGTTTGAAACTGTAGTTGCTTTAGCATGACACCAAATTGCACTACTAATCATTGTGTTCTTCTTCACTAATATTTGACACCTGACAACAGCAGCAACAAATCATACCTGCCGTAGAAAAATGCCTGTAATGAGATAGTGAAAATTATTAGTTTTGACCCTTGGGTACACACCTAAAAAAATACATTGTTTGATGAATTCTTTACTTCTTTAATTTGCACAATTGTGCTAAAAGCTAACTAGCTGTCTCCACCTGCCCCTGCGCCCCATGGAATACCACTTTTACGTGAAGAAACAAGTGACAAACTATGGTTATTCAGACTTGGATATCTGGTAGACATTTTCTTCAAAATGAGCTAAAACAGCTGTCAGTACTTGTTGCCAAAAATAAAGCTCAAACTTTCCATTGAAAATAGGAATTTTGGAAAATATGGAATGCCACCATGAATATAACAGTTTCCCACTAAAAAACTACTTCTGGTGAAATCTGTGGCGATAGTAATGAATATGATTTTCTGGTGTTGTATAATAATGTGTCAACATTTGAACATTTCATGCTTCATTGAACCAATAGTTTCCAAACGACCAGTGCATGAGATCACAAATTCATTGACAGGTTGTTGTTGTTGTTGTTAAGTGCCATTGAGTCAATCCCGACCCATAGTGACCCTGTACAGGGTTTCCGAGGAGCAGCTGATGAGCTTGAACTACCGATGTTGCAGTTCAAACGGCTTTACTGTCTGGAGCATTAACCCACAGCGCCACATCCGGACTCCTGGACAGCTATAGTAGCTATTAAAAGTACAGAACTGACCCATGAATTCTAATGTAATAGAATCAGAAAGATACATTGATATGGCTTCAGATTCCACATTGCAACTAATCTTTAAGACAATACACTTGTCAAGTTTTGGTAGACTATCAGAGACGGATACCCATAATTCTCTACAAAGGCTATTGCAGAGCAGCTAATTGTCTATTATTTCCCTCCTATCAATACTGTTGCATTCTGGGATGTATTGTATGTCCTAGTCTCTATGCCTGTGGTTATGGACCAGTTTTCAAGTGAGTTGTTACTGTGGTGAGATTAAGATAGGGAAATGGATTAAGGATGCCCTCACCTTACTAGGGAGTCCTGGAATGGCACCATAGGATAAGCACTGGACTGCAAGGTCAGCAGTTCAAACTCACCAGCCACTCTTCAGAAACCTTATATTGGGTCGTTATGAGTCGGTCCTGACTCAGCACTTAACAACAGCAATACCTAACTAGAGGATGTGACTCAAGTCACCACCCTTAGTTTTCCTTGGGGACATGGTCTGAGTCCAATTTATAGGTCTGCTCTGGCAAGTTCGCTGTCTTGCTCTAGATCTTGCCTCTGGCTCAGTATGTCTGCCCTCCAGTTCGTGGGACTTGTGGCCTATCACCTAACCTGATTCACCAGCTCTCGTAGCCTCAAGCTTCAACTTCCAGTCCTCTGGACTAATGATTTGGGTTCCTCATCTCCTGAGACTTACTTGGGTGAGGAGAATCCTCCACAACTTTGAACTATGGATTTGGGATTTGCCAGCCTCCACAATTGTACAATCCATTGCCTTTGACAGTTGTGAATTCTGTGAGACTTTAGAGTGTGTTGCAGAACCCTGGGCATGAGGGAGGGGAGGAGTGATGATTGATAGCAGGGATTAGGGAGTGGTATACAGTGTTGGAAAAGTTGAACATTGGTATATCTTTAACTTCCGCCTTATGGGGACCAGTCTTTCTAAAAGCAATTACTTCATGTTGCTATTAAAATAGGCTTTTCTAAATACATATTGCTATAAGGCCAGAGTTTCTTCAAACCCTTCAACCAAACAACATAGCATAACAGATAAACTACAGAAGCAAAAAAGAGAAGCCTAGCTAACTCCCTTCTATTAAGCCAAATACTAAACAGGTTTGTAAGAATTTATACCAATGCTATTCTCACTAAATACGTTTTGCTTTGTAAAATAGGTTTTTGTTGTTGTTGTTAAGTGCCTTTGACACTTAACAGTTCCAGCTCATAGTGACCCTGTATAAGGTTTCCAAGACTTTTTAACTCTTTGTGGGAGCAGAAAGCCTTATCTTTTTCCACAGAGCGGCTACCAGACTCAAACTCTGGACCAGTGTTTATTATATGAAGCCACCATGTTCTTCTTGTAAAATATAGCTATTTTAATAAAAATATGTTATTTATGTTAACCTGCTATGAGTTTATTATTTTTAATGAATTCATAAATACATATTTTAAGTTTTTTTGTATTTTTAATGCATGAATGTTGATTGACATAGTCCATGATAGCAAAAGCTCTTGGTCTTTAGGAATTTTTAAGAATCCTGAGACTCTTTAAAGGGGTCCTGAGACTAAAGTTTGAGAACCTCTGTAGAATTGTATTTGATGGTAGTAAATCTTTCTCCTAATCAAACCTCCAACTTCTTGAGGATAAACACCTTGTTTTTTCTGCTTTTGTGTCCCTAGCATCTGGTACAGTGCCTGTCATGTAGCAACATAAGTTAAAAAAAAAACAAAACCCACAAGAAAAAACCTCCTTAGGTTGTCTTGGAGAAAAAAAAAGGTCCAATCAAAATAGTGGCTTCTGAGTGGATCTGCTAGATCAATTAAATCCAAGGAAGAGAAGTCATCTTCAAAGGTTATGGTGACTGTTTTAGGGTTAAAAAAGGTGTCATCTTGATAGATGTTCTCTGGAGACACAGGACAATCATGGGAGCTTATCTTGCAGCTTTAAGAATACTGAAAACTGCCTTGGTGAGAAAAGGCCAGTAAAGTTGCGCCAAGGAATTTGTTTCCATCAAAACAATGCACCTGCTCATTTTACTCACCTGTCAGTACTGTGGTGACTTACATGATGTTGTGATGCTGCAAGTTATGCCACTAGACTTTCAAATACCAGCAAGGTCACCCATGGTGGACAGGTTTTAGGAGAGCTTCCAGAAGAAAACTGACTAGTAAGAAGGAATAGGCAGTCCACTTCTGAGGGACTGGCCTCTGAAAATCTTATGAATAGCAGCTGAAAACTGCCACCTATGATGTCAAATATGAAAACATTATGAAGAGTAGTGGGACATTGTCAGCTACAGTTCCAGAAGATGAGCTCCTCAGGATGAAAGGTGCGACTGGGGTAGAGCTGCCTCCTCAAGGTAGAGTCAACCTCAATGAGATGGGTGGAGCAAAGCATTCACGACCTTCATCTACCCTTAGGGCACAAATCAAAATGAGAAGGATCCATTAATAATCAGAACATGGAGTGTATGAAATATGAATGTAGAAAAGTTGGAAGTTGTAAAGTATTGAATTGAAATTCATAAAGATCCTAGGAATTATTAATGTGCTAGGCATAAATGAACTGAAACGGGCAGGTATTAGCCATTTTGAATTGGATAATTTGTTTTACTTATGCCAGAAATGATGAATTAAAGAGGAATGTTGTTTCATTCATTGTCAAAGGTGCATTTCAATATCTAGCTTGGAATACTATGCTATCTGAGTTATATGATATCTATATGCCAATAAGGAAGACCAGTTATTATAACTATTATTCAAATTTATATACCAACCTCTAAAGCCATTGATGATGAAATTTAGGAATTTTACTATATTTCAGTCTGAAATGAATGCATTAATATTTACTGGTGATTGGAATGAGAAGATTGGGGGGAAAAGGAAGGATCAGTAGTTGGAAAGTATGGCTTTGGTGATAAACATGATGCTGGAGATGGCATGATAGAATTTTACAAGATCAATTACTTCTTCATTGCAAGTACCATTTTTCAATAACGTAAACACTGACTATACATGTGTCTGTCACCACCATTGGTCTGTCAGTTTGTCTTACAGGGGTCGCTTGTGAGTTGCTGTGATTCTGGAACCTAAGCCATGGGTATTTTAGATACCAGGAAGGCCACCCACAGTGGACAGGTTTCAGATGAGCTTCCAGACAAAGACAGAGTAGGAAAGAGGAGTGACGAACTACTTCCAAATATTTAGTCACTGAAAAGCTTATGAATAGCAGAGAAACATTGTCAGATATAGTGCCGGAAAATGAGCCCCTCAGGTTGAAAGGCACTCAAAATGCAACTGGAGAAGACCTGCCTCCTCAAACTAGAGTTGACCATGATGACGCTTATGGAGAAAAGCCAGTGGGAGTAAAGGCCGTGGGAGTAAAACCCGTGGGACCTTCATTTGCTGATGGAGCACTATTCAAAATGAAGAGAAACAGCTGTGAACATCCATTAATAATTGGAGCATAGAATGTACAAAGTATGAATCCAGGAAAATTGGAAATTATCGAAAATGAAATGGAACACACAAACATCAATATCTTAAGCATTAGTGAGCTATAATGTACTGGTATTGGCCCTTTTGAATCTGACAACCACATGGTTTACTATGCCAGGAATGACAATTGAAGAGAAATGATGTTGCATTCATTGTCAAAAATAACATATCCAAATCAGTCATGAGGTACAACACTTCTGTGAAAGAATAATAGCCATATGCCTCCAGGGAAGCCCAGTTAATACCACTATTATTCAAATTTACGCACCAACCACTAAAGCCAGTGAGGATAAAATAGAAGAACTCTACCAGTTTCTTCAATCTGAAATTGATCAAACATGTAATCAAGATGTATTGATCATTAGTGGTGATTGGAATGTAAACGTTGGGAGCAAAGAGGAAGGATCAGTAGTTGGAAAATTTGGCCTTGGTAATAGAAA
>NW_006408534.1:3503510-3504265 GCF_000296735.1 Chrysochloris asiatica | reverse complement strand
GGACATATTGTCAGGAAGGACCAGTTGCTGGAGGAGAATATCATGTCTGGTAATATGTCAGTCAGAGAAAAAGAGAAAGACCCCCAGAGAGATGGATTGGCCAGATGGCAGTATCAAGGATTGTGAGGTTGTCCCAAGACCCAGCAGTGTTTTGTTCTGTTGTGCATAGGGTCACTATGAATCAATACTGACTCAATGGCACCTAAGAACAACAACAACATCATACATGTGGACTTCACCAGATAAAATACACAGAAATCAAATTGACTACATCTGTGGGAAAAGACAATGATGAATGAAATTTCCTCAGCCAAAACAAGGCCAGGGACCAACTGTGAAACAGATCATCAGCTGCTCATATGCCAGGTAATGTGGAAGCTGAAGAAAATTAAAACAAGTCCACAAGAGCCAACATTGAGTTGGCTGAAGTTAGAGACCATCTCAAGAACAGGTTTGATGTATTGATCATTAATAACCTAAAACCAGACAAGTTGTGGGATAGCATCAAGAACATCATACATGAAGAAAGCAAAAGGTCATTAAAAAGACATGAAAGAAAGAAAAGACCAAAGCAGATGTTTGAAGAGATTCTGAAACTTGCTGAAAAAAATGAAAGACATGATGAAGTAAAAAAGCTGAACATTTCAAAGGGCAACTAGAGAAGACAAAGTAAAGTATTACAATGAATTGTGCAAAGACCTGGTATTAGAAAGCCAAAAGAGATGAAGACAGGCAGCATTTCTGAAGCTTAAAGA
>NW_006408534.1:3485677-3494883 GCF_000296735.1 Chrysochloris asiatica | reverse complement strand
CTCCTTTGCCCTTTCAGTGCATTGTCCATATCTGATATTCTATTATTAATCACTTGGGCTTTTTTCTGTAGGTTTTGAGTTGTTACCAATGGTGTGTCTATTTTATCTGATTGGTCCTGTAGTGCTTTCCTGACTTCTTCTTTTTCTAAACTCCATAGTAAAGTGTTTTGATATGTTTTATAATCATTTTTCTGAATTACTTCTCCGGCATTTCCAGAGCCTGCTCTCCTTCCAGTATGGAGTGTAAGTCTACCTCCAGCTCATTTGTCTCATTCACTTTATCTTGTTTCTGGACATGTGCATATATGGTCATCTGTTTCTGATTTTTAGGCATATTCACTAGTTAGCTGTGACCTTAATACTTAGATGGGTGTGTGTTTTGGTACTTTTTATGCTTTTTGATTGCCTCTAGGTAGATGTGATCAGGAGATGGGCTTCCCTTTTCACTCTTCTTCCTGAGAAATTTCAAGATGCCACTGTTGGTCATTATGATGTAATGCAGGATTTAATTTTGGGCCTGTTTCCTTTTTAGTCTGCCTGTCCTACTCGACAAGCCCCATTCAGGCCTTTTTCCTAGTGATAAACAGTTCAGGGCCAGATGTGGCTGTTTTGAGCTGCCGTTTGGTTTTAAGTGGAAACTGTCTTTTTAAATTTTGAGGAGATCTGTATGCATGTGTAATAAAACCCTCTGGGGCTGGGGTATCCACTTGTTCAGGCACCCCTCTAGTCACCAGAATAGAGGTGCGCAGACAGCGAGAGACCAATGAACACATCCAAAACAACAATAACCAACAAAAAGAATGTGCACACTTTTATCGCCGCGGTTCTGTCTGGCATCTGTGGCTGCTCTGAACCTTCCCCCGCTTGGGCTCATCCAAGATGGAGGCTCCAGGAGCATCTTGGATTAGAAAGTACTGGATTTCTTGCTTCTGCTACAAATTTCCCTAGCTGTAAGCCTTCCAACCTTCTAAATATTCCTTTATATGTGGTTCAAGGTTATGTGACCATTCCCTGAGCCTATTTGGTCCATTATTCTTTATTGTTGCTGATGGAGCACCTCACTGCACTTCCACCATATCCACCATCTTGTTTGCTCTCCCTCTCCAGTCTCTTTTTGACCAGTAAGCCTGGTCTATTAAAATTTTTAATTTTATTTTATAATTTTGAGTTTTGTTCCATATTTTCTTCCACTCTATCCAGGGCCTTCTAATGCAATCCATTTCAGAGAAATTGGCAGTCATAATCAGGGACCATCTAGTTCTTCTTGTCCCAGGATCATGAAGACTGATGTTCACATGGTCCTTAAGTCCATGTGAACTTGGTCTAATTGTTTCCAAACATCTTCAGTTTTTATCACTCTTCTTTCCTTCCCACAAGGAGAGACCAATAGTTGCACCTTTGTTGGCTGTTCATGAGTTTCTAAAACCTCAGTGCTACTCACTAGAGGTAAAACATCGTCTTTGTGGCATATGCTATGCCGATTAACCACTTTGTCCTATAAAACTCTGGTTCTGCACCCCCAAACCCAGCAACTTACTTCCTCAATGTGTTTGATAATGTCTAAACTTTCATAATTTTGCCCTTTATATACTCCATTTGTTGTGGTCCTGCAGATTAATGTGCTGGACTGCAAGGCTGAGTTGAACTGCAAGGTTGGCAGTTCAAGCCCACCAGCTGCTCCTTGGAAATCCTATACCGAGTTGCTATGAGTCAGAATCGACTTGAAAGCACTTAACAAGAACAAGAACATGCTTCACCACTTCCATGGATATGTTTTCAGCAAAGATACAAATATACACATGCATAGTGTGTAAAATCTGTCAAGGCTTTGTATATTTGTGGGTATGCTTCCACTCTCTCTCCCATACCTGAGTAGCTGTCCATGTAATCTATTTGTGGATCACTGTTATTGCAGGGCTGTATATACAACTGTGGTGGTGGTGGTTATGTGTGGTGGAGTCGGTTCCAACTCATAGCGACCCTGTACAGGGTTTCCAAGGCTGTAAATCTTTATGGGAGCAGAAATCTCATCTTTCTCCCATGGAACCTCTGGTAGTTTCAAACTGCTGACCTTAAGGTTCACAGCCTGATTCGTAACCACGCTACCAGAGCTCCTTATACAACTGTAGTTACCTCTATTCCCTTTAATTCTTGCACTCCTCCCCATGTCTTCCCCTGCCTTAATCATTTCTACCAAAGACTCTCTTGTTGTATGTTGCCTTTCCTATCACCCAAGTTAACACGTCTACCCTCTAACCAGTGAATTACACCCCCTTCCTAAGCATGCTAACCATCAAAAATATTTCTTTTAGCATGAAAAACTTTTTGACTTTTTACAGTAGTGGTCTCATACAATATTTTTCCTTTTGTGATTGATTAGTTTCACTCAGCATAATGTCCTCCAGGTTCACCCAGGTTATGAGGTCTTTTGAAGATTCATCATTATTATTCAACATTGTGTAGCATTCCATTTTGTGTATATACCAAAGTTAGTTCATGCATTCTTCCACTAATGCGCATTTGTGCTCTCTCCATCTTTTCACTGTTGTAAGTTGTTGTTGTTGTTGGTATTATTATATGCCGTGGAGTCAGTTCTGACTCATGGTGACCCTACACATGGTTTCTGAGGCTGTAAATCTTTATGGGAGCAGAAAGCCTCATCTTTGGAGACAATGTGGCCTTTCAGACATCCTGAGCTTGGATTTGTAGCTCCAGAGCTATGAGGGCACACATTTTTGTTGTTTTCAACCACTCAGTGTATGGTACCCTGTTATGGAAACCTTGGGGAACAAACACATTTAGCTTATGCTCACTGTCAAAGATTTCCACCTGCTGTGCACATATCAATTTTATCAGTCGTTTGGGTATTGTCTTTTTGCTTTTGCAACTTTTGTGCCGATTGCACTCAGGCTAATATTTATTCTGAAGCTGTATCTATCACAGTTAACTTTGGGGCACCATGATTTTGCTCTTTAACCTTCAGGTACAAAATATATGTGTTTAGCTCTGTCCTGGGACAGATGCTATTTACTGGGGACATCATACTCCAAAATAAACAATTATAAGCACAGGATGGTTAATGTTGGGAAGGCACATATAGGGGCTGGTGGTGGGGGATGGGGACTAGGCCCATCACGAAAGTTTTCCTTAAGGAACAGAGGTGAGAGAGTCTTAGGGGTTCCCTATCTATAAACTGCTCTCTGGAGCTTTTATAACTGACATCTAACCAATTTTCTCAGGAAGCCTGATGAGGAATTATCCTACTTCAGTGGACTGCCCAAAAGTTGGCTTCAGACCTTTACTTTGGATTATTTATTGGTGGTACAGCATGGCTACTCACTGTCCCTATGCTTAGATATACCCAAGATCTGCCTAAGCTTGCTGCTGTGTGGGTCTGAGGGAAACCTGAGGAGTTTGGGATTAGCATGTTCCCTCAGTCTCTCTTTGGCTCCTTCTCTTCCTCCTTCAACCTTCACTGTTTCCCAGGAAACCTCTTCCTTTTGTCCATCCTGTCCAATTTTACCCTATCCTCAGACAGTTGAAGGGTTAGGGGCACATGATGGTAGTTGTGAGGAACCTACAAGTGGAGCCAGAATCTTATGTCCTCATCTTCACACGTGCCTCCTCCTCCCCAGGTTTGAGCATCTTACTCACAGTGCCAGTTCATCTGACCCTTCAGTTATTGTCTGTACTTTACCTCCTACTGTCTGATTTGACTAATTCTCCCAGGAAGGAAGGACCCAGATGATTAGCCACACGTTAGGGAGACACGTGTACCCTTTGTTCAGGGGTCCTCTTTAGATTTAGATTCTAAGGTGGAAGCCAGCCAGGGGAAGGGGAAGAAGCAGTGTACTGGGCTGCAAATAGAGAGAAAGATGGAGACAGGCCCACAATCGGGCTCTGGATTCACCTTGTTTCTGCCCTAAAATGCCATGTTGGGAAGCAGTTGTGAAAGAGGAATAACAGGAGCACTCGTTTCCACTTATAAAAAAAAAAAAAAAGTCTACCCTCTTGTTTTCATTTGAAGCCACAATTATGAAGGAATCGCACTATAATATATGAAGTTATGAAAGTTTCATAGTTTTCAGAAAAGGGAAAGAGACTCTCCCAACATTCAGTAAATCATAGAAAAGTATCTGAGTTCTTATTGATAGCTGACTAACATTACTTTTTAAGAATTTAAGAAATCTTTTTGAATCCCCTTTTGAGGCGTACATATTTTTATTCTGAATCTCACATTTCTTTTGCTTAAATTTTTTTTTTTAACATAGTATTTTGAATTTTAAAAACCTGCAAAAACTGTACAGTAAATTCCTGTATACTGGTCACTCAGTTTCTGCTAATGAGCATGATCAAAACCAGGAAATTGATATTATTTGTTGTTAAGTACTCTCAAGTTGGTTCTGATTCATGCCAACCCTGTATAGGGTTTCCAAGGCTGTAAATCTTTATAGGTGCAGAAAGCCTCATCTTTCTCCTGTGGACCATCTGGTAGATTTGAACTACTGACCTTGAGGTTAGCAGCCCAACTCGTAACCCACTACTGGTGTTGCTGTAATCGAAATACTACAAATGTGTGACTTTGAAGACCAAACAGTTATTTTCTCACAGCTCTAGAGGCTGAAAGTCCAAGTCAGGATCTCCGCTGTGTCCATTTCTTCCTGGTAGGTGGTCCCAGGTATTCTTCAACTTCTACGCTGTTCTCACACATCTGTCTTCCTCCAGTGTGTGTGTTTCAGTGTGTCTATTCTGATCTTTTTTATAACTCTAAATCTTGTCAGTTTTTAAACAGTGACAAGATTTAGAGTGCACACTACAGTGTGCCATCTCATTAATATACCAAGACACCTGATTTCCAAACAAGATCACATCTGCATGTACAGGGGTTGGGATTTCAATATATATTTTGGGAGGACACAATTGAATACAGAACACATGTACAGTGAAATCTGTGGAAGTCAGAACAGTGTAAGGCCTATCAGAGAAGAAAAGCTCAAATATTTCCCACTAAAACAAACAATAGAAAAATAACAAGAGTGTACCCTGTTAGCGTAGTGGTTACGAATCAGGCTGCGAACCTTAAGGTCAGCAGTTCGAAACTACCAGCCGTTCCGCGGGAGAAAGATGAGGCTTTCTGCTCCCGTAAAGATTTACAGCCTTGGAAACCCTGTACAGGGTCGCTATGGGTCGGAACCGACTCGAAGGCACTTAACAACAACAACAAACCCTGTTAAAAAGGAGCTCTGGAAGCATAGTGGTTATGAAACGAGGTACGTACTTTAAAGTCAGCAGTTCGAAACTACCAGCTGTTCCGCAGGAGGAAGATGAGGCTTTCTGCTCCCGTAAAGATTTACAGCCTCAGAAACCCTGTACAGGGTCACTATGAGTCAGAACTGACTCCACGTCACATAACAACAACAACAACTCTGTTAAAAGTGGAAAAGTTATGAAACCTGGAAAACTAACATTGTACCATCAAGTTGTGGCTCTCATAGGTTTCACTGGTATATACTGAAGTAACCACACAGTGATACAGGACTACTCTGTCATCACAAAGAAACTCCTGCATGCTGTCCTCGGTAGTCCTATACCAGTCATTGTTAGAATGTAGTTTTTGGTTACTTGTGCTTATTTTTGGAGTCCTGGTGTGGCACTGTGGGTTAACGCGCCAGACTGCAAAGCCATTTGAACTGCAAGGTCGGTGGTTCAAGCTCACCAGCTGCTCTTCAGAAACCCTATACAGGGTCACTATGGGTCGGAGTCAACTTGACAGCACTTAACAACAACAACAAATGCTTATTTTAAAAAATTTATAGTTATTATTGAGTGTGGCTCCCATGTGGTAGTGGACACACCCAAGAACCTCCACAGAAACCACTTCTCCTCCAGGCTCTAGGTGGTGGCAGGCTGCAGGCAGACATTGGTCCCTCACAGGTAGCAGGATCTGGATATTGATGAATGATGTGGGCACAGTTATGGCACCAGGCCATTAGCTGTACTCCACTGAGGCCTGGGTTGTTGTTGTTGTTGAGTTCCGTCACATTGATTCCGACCCTGTATAGGGTTTTCAAGGAGCATCTGGTGAGCTTGAACCACCAACCTTGCAGTTCAAGCGGCTTTGCAGTCTGAACCATTAGCACACTGGGTGACACCAGGACTCTCGAGGCCTGGGTAAGGGTCTTTAAAAGTTGAAAGGTTTTACTTATTTATGTATTAGCAAAAAAAAGTTACTGGAGGGAAAAAAAGAGGAAATTATACTTCATAAAAATATCTATGATGAGAAGCACTATCGCCCACAGTAGTATCATGCTTGTAGTAAACTAACTGTGTGCATTTTAAGATCAAATTGGAAAATCTGGCTTTGAATACTGCCTTGACAGCTCACTAGCTGTGTGTTTGTAGGCAAAAAGCACAACCTCTCTGAGCCTCAGCTATAGCATTTATTAAATTCAGCTAATAATGTGCACTCTGTAGAGACGCTGCACAGTAGGATAGGAAGCGTATGAGGTAACTGACACAGCACAGTCACTCTGTCCCTGGGCATTGCCTTAGGCAAGGTGCCCAGGAAGCAGACAGAGATGGAGATCTGTAAGCAGGTAACTGGACTATTGGGGAGTGCTTGTGATGGGAGGGACACAGAATTGGACAGAAGGACAAGCTGGACCATAATGCACTGTAATACAAACCCTGGGATGAGCTGGCAGGGAGCTAGGATGGCCCTTCAGAATAGTCTAGGCCTTTGTACCTCTGTGTCCACCAGTCAATGTGTCTGGACTGCTGTTAAGGTGGTAGCTCTCTATAGCTGATGGCAAGACCTGGGGATGGGATCAGATGTGAGCTACCATCTGAAAGTGGGGGGCTGAGTGCCTCAGTGCTGAAGGGGAGTATGGGCATCTACTGTTGTTGTTAGGTGTCATCAAGTTGGTTCTGACTCATAACAACACTGTGTAAACAGAATGAAACACTGCCTAGTCCTGTGCCATCCTGACAATTGTTATGTTCGAGCCCATTGTGCTGCCACTGTGTTGGTCCATCTCATTGGAAGATTTTCTTCTTTTTCGTTGACCCTCCATTTACCAAACATGATCTCCTTATCCAGGCACTGGTTCTTCCTGGCATGTCCAAAGAATGAGCGAGGAAGTCTTGCTATTGTTGCTTCTAAGGAGCAACTGGACCGCACTTCTTCCAAATCTATCTGTTTATTCCATGGTACCTTCAATATTCTTTGCCAACACCATAATTCAAATGCATATCAACGATTGTTAATGTGTCTTCCTCCACATGTCACATTCTTCATATAATGCAGCTTCTTGGATTATTTGCTGAGCATACAAATTGAATAATTATGGCGAAAGGATACAACCCTGATGCATACCTTTTCTGATCTTAAACCATCCAGTATCCTGTTGTTATGTTTGAATAATTGCCTCTTGGTCTATATACAGCTTCCTCATGAGCACAATGAAGTCTTTTGGAATACCCATCCTTTGCAATGTTATCCATAGTTTATTATGATCCACACAGATGAATGCCTTTCTGGTATTCTCTGCTTTCAGTCAAGATCCATTGGACGTCAATAGTGTAGATAAACTGTTATTATGATGATGGAGGAAGGGGGACATCAAAAAGGGAGACACTAAATTACGGATTTTTTATCCTCTCTACATGTTAGCCACATAAAGACCTAGGCATATATGAGCATAAGCTGCTTGATAGCGCCAGAAAAAGTGGTTTTCTTTCCATTTTAGGGTGTTGAAGGGGATCTGTTTACATCTTCAGAAAGAGTTAATTTGGGTGAGAGACGGAAGAGAGAGAGAGAAGCAATAGACCCAACTTTTCCATATAGTTGCTAAAGGGAATTTCCAAAAACTTCCCCACAAAAGAGCCCAATATTATATGATCCTGTCCTATTTAAGTATTCCCTTGAAGTGAGTTTGGGAGGCAGACTTTTGATGATTTTTCAAGAAATCCCTTCTCAGCCTGCCAAGGACAAGTTGGTATCAGTAATATTATAAACTAATCATGTTTGTTTAATCATAGCTAGAAACTTACTTGATGCCTGACACTGAGCTGAGGCCCCGGGGGACACTCCAGTTGGAAGGAGTTCATTTTGTATCTTCTCTCTATGAGGCTCCTGGATGGCACAGATGGTTTGTGCTAGAGTCCTGGTGTGGCGCTGTAGGATAAGCACTGGTCCGTTAATCTAAGGTTAGCTGATCCTCAGAAACTCTATAAAGGGTCACTATTAATTGGAACTGACTCGAGGGCACTTAACAACAACAAACCCAAAGGTTGACGGTTTGAATTCACCCAGCAACACTGTGGAAGAAGAGTGTAGAGATCTGCTTCCAAAAAATTACAGCCAAGAAAAATGTGTGGAGCAGCTCTACTCTGTAACAGGTTGGGTTGCCATGCATTGGAATGGACTTCTTAGCAAAAGGTTTGATGTGTTTTTTTAAGGTCTTTATTGTGGATTGAGTGAAAGTTTACAGGGCATATCATCAGTTTTACATTCAACAAATCATATATCTTGTCTCGTTACATTGATTATAATCCCCTCCATGTATTTTTCTCTATCCACTTTAGCTTTTTAAAAAACACACAAACAAAAAAACCCACTCAGGCGTATATAATAATTTACATCTCCAAAGGGCACATTCTGCAAGTCGGCTCCTGGCCACCAGCTCTTAGTCCTTCTCCTCTTAGTCCATGAATCTAGAGTCCTCAGCCACTCCCCTCTCCATGCCCCCATCTCTAGCGCTGCTTCTCTGGATAAGGTCTCACACTCTGCTTGTGCATTCCTCTCTTAATGGTCCTAGGGTCCTCTGTTTCTGGACTGTAAGATTAACCACTTCTCTTTTTTGGTTACAAAAACTTCTGCCTTTACAATTGTGACAGTTGCAATTAGTCATGAAAACAGTTACTCACTATTGAATCTTACAAATCTTATCCCCATCTCTTTTCACCAGAACTATCCAGACAAGATGACAGCTATTCAGTGGAGACTCTTTCTTTCCCCCTATACTCTTAAGCTAAACTCCCTCTTGAAACCTTGTAAGCCAGTCACTTCATGTCTTTATTGCCCCCTCATTTTATGTAGCCAGTGTCTAAGTTGCCCATTCCTATCTACCATGTGTACAGAGTGGATTGCATTGAAACTTGATTTGAAGACTCTTTCCCTCTCTGTTGGTATTTAGAGTAACTAC
>NW_006408534.1:3481777-3483447 GCF_000296735.1 Chrysochloris asiatica | reverse complement strand
AGCTCAGACACCCCTATAGTCACCCGAATGGAGGTGCACAGACAGCAAGGGACCAATGAACAGCTACCAAAAGAAAAGAATGTCCACACCTTTATCTCTGTGGTTCTGCCAGGCGTCTGTGGCCACTCCAATCCTTCCCCCACTTGGTCTCACCCAAGATGGCAGCTCTTCGAACAGCTGAGCATCTTGAATTAGAAAACAATAGATTTCTTGCTTCTGTCACAATTTCCCCCAGCTGTAAGCTTTCCAACCTTGTAAATATTCCTTTATATGTGGTTCACAGTTCTGGGACCATCCCCTGAGCCTGCTTGGTTGGGTATTCTGTGTTGTTGCTGCCGGAGCTCCTTTACTGCACTTCCACCTGATCCGCCATCTTGTTTGTTCTCGGATTTGATGTGTTTTGCTTGTGGCCCCATGGGCAGCTGCCATGGACAAGAATAAATCATGGGATTTTGGAAGCACAAGCCTTGAGTAGTACAGTATGGGTTTGAGTACCTCATGGGTGTCCTCTAAGTATCTCTGGTTAGATTAAGACACTTATGGGTCACATCTAAACTTGATTTAGTGTAGTTTGGTGTATAAAGACATGACATTATATCCCCTCTTATGAGGGAGACATCATGTGTGTAATCTAGTCTGTGCAATATGAATTATTGGATGAGCAATTGAAATAGATTTTTATGAGTCTTTTTGATTTTTCAGTATCTTTGGAGCAAACTTCTTTGGCCAGTTTTCCAAGCAACTATTTGCCTTTATTTATAAATAAAGATAGAGCCCACAGCACATGATCATAGAATGAAACGATAGCATCAAGAACTCTCGTAAATTAAATTGAATTAATTAAGGGATTTTTTTCTCCTAGAAAACTTGATAAACACTTTTTGTCTTTCTCCACCCATGCTGGGCATTTTGGGGGCTGAGGCCCCATGAGTGCATAGTAGAGGTTGACCAAGAAACTTCCATCTCTGTGACAGGGTACAAGCCCTTACACTTTTCAGAACATGGAAGGGCTAAGCCATCATCTCATCCTCTCTCCAAAGGATCCAGTAGTTTATAGACAGCCTGGGGTTTCTTAGTCTGAAAGGAGGGAAGGCGGAAGCTGGTTCAACACAAGCTCTGTCGGCACTATTTCTCTTTCAAAGATCCAGCACACAAGTCAGCCAGGGATCAGCTCCTACAGCACCAGGGCACACGTCATCCCTTGCCATCCCTTGGAGAGAAGGGTTTGGGGGCAGTGGCTAGTCTTATATCCCTTTGTATGCTCAGAGACTCTCACACAGATAGGGCCAGTGATTAATAAATGTTAGAGGCCTAATAGACTTTTCTGTTACCCACTAATAACAGTTCCAGAAAGTGAAGAGATGAGCTAATCAGCAGTGATGAGCACCGCTGATTAGTCTCATTTGGAGGCAGCCAAGATCTGAGGCAGTTCCTGGATAATTTACTGGGAAGTTTCCTTTAGAAATCTGAACACATGGGGGGCATTGAGGAGCACTGGTCTGGGAGTGAGATGGATCCACTTCAAAGCTCTGTTTCCTCATCAGTTAATTTGAATTGATACTAATACTAGCTCTCTCAAAGGCTTGTTTTACTGGTTGGATGAACTAATGCCTGCAAAGTGTCAAATTCACCCAAGTGCTTAATATAGGGTCACTATTACTGTTTGAAAG
>NW_006408534.1:3479425-3480787 GCF_000296735.1 Chrysochloris asiatica | reverse complement strand
AAAGATGTCAGCTTGAGGACTAAGGTGTGCCTGATCCAAGCCATGGTATTTTCAATAACCTCATATGCATGTGAAAGCTGGACAGTGAATAAGGCAGACCATAGAAGAATTGATGCTTTTGAGTTAGAGTGTTGAAGGAGAATATTGAAAGTGCCGTGGGCTGCCAAAAGAACCAATAGATCCCTTTTGTAAGAAGTGCATCCAGAGTGCTCCACGGAGGTCAAGATGGCCAAACTTCGTCTCTTATACTTTGGACATATTGTCAGGAGGGACCAGTTGCTGGAGAAGGCTATCATGTTTGGTAAGGTGATGGATGGGTCAAAGAAAAAAGAGGATGACCCCCAGTGAGATGGATTGGCAAAGTGGCAGCATCAATGGGCTCAAGAGTGGCAACAATTGTGAGATTGGCCAGGGACCAGGCAGTGTTTTGTTCTGTTGTGCATAGGGTTGCTATGAGTCATTATTGACTCAATGGCACCTAACAACAACAATATTACTGTTAGGGGAGTCCTGGGGTGGTGCTGTGGGTTATTGCACTGGACTATAAAGTCGGTTTGAACCTCAAGGTCTGCGGTTCAAGCTCACCAGCAGCTCCTCTGAAAGTCTATACAGGGTCACTTTGGGTCAGAACCAACTTAACATCACTTAACAGTAACAAATATTGTTAAGAGTCCTGGTGTGACACTGTAGGATAAGTACAGGACTGCTAACTGCAAGGTTGTTGGTTCAGAACCACCAGTCACTCCTTAGAAACCCTATACAGGGTTGCTATGTGTTGGAACTGACTCAATGGCACTTAACAATAACAACATTTATTGTTATATAGAAGCCTCGTGGTATAGTGGGTTATGTGTTGGTCTGCTCACCACAAGGTCAGAGGTTTAAGTCCACCAACCACTCCAGGGAGAAAGATGAGGCTTTCTGCACCTATAAAGGTTTACAGTCTCAGAAACCTTAGTATAGGGTCACTATGAGTTGGATCCAACTTGCTGGCACACAACCATTACCATTACCATTAGTGTTATAGAAGTCCCTGGGTAATGCAAATAGTTAACAAGCTTGGTTCCTAATAGAAAAGTTGGTACCTCAATAGTACCTCAGGAGAAAGGGCTGGCAATCATCTTCTGGAATATTAGCCATTGAAAGCTCTATTATGTACAATTCTACTCTGACATACATAGGGTCACTAGAAGGCAGAATTGACTGAACCACAAATGGTAGTGTTTTTTCCCCATTACTATAATTACTAGTATAATAGTATAATGTTATAGTTTTACATTACTGGGGTGGTGTGGTGGTGGTTATGTGCATGGAGTTGCTTCTGACTCATAGCGACCCTGTACAGGGTTTCCGAGGCTGTAA
>NW_006408534.1:3451396-3479005 GCF_000296735.1 Chrysochloris asiatica | reverse complement strand
ACTATTTTCAAAACAAAATTATTTTGAAGACATAAAATAATGTATGATGAAGCTTCAAGAAGTTCATGGAAAAAATCCATTATCCTGCAATTTTATTTTTTCCTTGAATTTTTTAAACACCCTCATCTATCTATGTATATTTAAAAAAATGTATTAAATGACTTTATGTTGATTATCTGAACATGAACAGATTTTAAGCAGAATAATTATTCTTGGTGTGTATTTGTGTACTTTCAAGTTTCTTGGTTGTATCTGTTATGTTATTTAGTCTTCTGCAAAATGCATTTTTTGTTGGTGTAAAATCAAAGTACTACCTTTTTAAATGAGTTATTTTACACATTATGAGTATCAATATAATTACAATTGTAAAAAAGAAAAATTATAACAAGGATGGACTGATTTTCAGATTTCCAAATCAAAGTCAACTTTACATTTACACAGAATTGTCTTTGCATGAAGCCCAAAAGGGAACAGCATAAATGAGTGTTTCTGTAGCCCCTTTATTTTTGCTGATCAGCAGTTTGTTAGAAAAGCAGCTACAGGTTTTTTACCTTATATCTGAGACAGAAGAGTAGAGGTGTCACGAATTCACCTGTAAACAACTTTATGCTGAAACATCAGCCAGTTTTGGAGGAAGTGGAGTCTTGGGATGTTTGCTCTCAAAAGTGCTGCTTTGAAGTTCTTGTTGTTGTTGTTGTTGTCAGGTGCCATCGAGTCGGAACCGACTCATAGCGACCCCATGCACAGCAGAGGTCTTAGGATCTGGCATTTGTGATCTACAGACAGTCGAGGTATGTATTAAAGCAGCTTTGGCGGCAGCCTTTTAGTCATGTCCTTGTTTCGTCTTTAGTCCAGATTGCTTTTCGTCAGTTTTTCTGCTGAGACTGAATCTTTTGCTGCGCACTAGCCATATCCAAGCTGGAACAGTCCTGCGTGGGAGAGATCACTCAGTCTAAGAGGATCCGGGGGAGGTCGCTGGAGGGAGAGGAAGGGCAAAATGCTTTTTTCAATGAGTTTTCTTATTTTTAAACAATTTTCTGTTAAATTGCCATCGTTTTAGATTTAATAAGTTTAAATTTTTGATATTTAATTGACTGCTTTTTGTAGATGATAATATATTAAATTGACAAAATATTCTCTGTACAAGTGTTGAGGAGCTTGGTAAACAGAACAAATCTGCTAAAAACCCAAAAATCAAACCCACTGTTGATTTTTACTTTTAGCGATTTTATATATGGTTTCCAAGACTGTAACTCTTGATGGGAGCAGCTGTCTTCATCTTTCTCCAGCAGTGAAGTAAGGGATATTATCAATCCTAGTTTGTTCTGTTTAGTATTAAGATGTCTAAATTATCCAATCAAATATTTGTCATGTACCATTGACCTCTATTCAGAATATCATTTTTTGACTCATAATGATCCTCTGTAGGGTTTCCAAGGAGCGACTGCTGAGTTTGAACCAACATTGTGGTCCAAACCAACCTTGGGTCCGGTGTATTAGCCTACAGCTTGTCAAATTGTTTCTATTTATATAATTTTAAAATGTTTCACCAAATTTAGACCATTCAAAATTATCCGCTTTCTCAATTACATTTTATTCTGGAAGAGAATCTAAATGTATCCAAATAAAAATAGGAACTCTATCAACATATTCTACTCACAGGTTGAGACAGTCCAGGGCACAATGATAGAATTTCAAAATGAAGTCTTGTGCCTCATTTGAGCTCTCGCTGTTGGCGCCTTGCTTTTGCAGGATGAATGTCAGTGTTTTGTTTACACACAGCTAGTGTGGACACACAGGGTACAGCACTTACCTCACACTCCGCTAGTGCTCCTCTGTCTCCATCTTGACGTTCCTCAAGCCGTTTCAACAAGGGGCCCTGCAGTTTTATTTTGCAGTGGGCCCTGCAAATTCTGTAGCTGATCCTGCCTATTTGCCAGCTTGATTTGGCACGACTGCGGTTTTTCTAGACAATTCCAAAGTTCAAAAGCTAAGTGTTTTTGAAACTATTTATTCAATGCTTTTATAAAAGATTCCAAATGATTTTTTTTAATGCATCCTAATTTACAGTATTGAAGAACACATAGGTAAATTATTAAAAAGTAGATCATCAAAAAGAATCAGGCATTTCCAAGTAATTGATCATAGGCAGCAAAGAAAGGATGTGTCTGCTGTCTTCCTCAGGTTCTTTTTATTCAGTATCAGTATTTTGGCGCAGAATTTTGTCATCCAGTTACTCTGTGTGTGTGTATGTGTGTGTGTGGAATTTGACAGCTGCAGCTTTCATTTCCATTAAGAGAATACCACAGCTTGTTTGGACAAAAGTACTAATTATGTATCTTCCACCACCCAGTCCAAGTACTTTCTGCTCTACAGTTTCTTAATTTAGTAAGAACATTGTTTCTACCTTGACACTGGCTACAAAAAATGTACATATATTATCACCTCAAAAACAAACACATTTCTCTTCAATGATAAACTTTACAACTGGATTTTTATAGCCATCAGAATAAGTCTAAATCTCTCACCTTTGACAGAATGAGCTTTCCAGAGGTTTCATTTTGTTTCATGAAGTTGTGTGTGTGTGTGTTTTAATGAACCATTATTAGGATTAACTCATTTCTCATTTACACATGTGTTATCCCTGATACAAGTCTGGTGTCATTTCACCATTTACCCAGTTATCCTTGTTTAAAGGAGCTCATTACCAGCTAATATTTTACTTTGGGAGCATGCACAAGGAAGCTCGGAATTGAAAATGAGTGGATTGATTTAGAAGAATAGCCATTACATCTAAATGAAAAATTGCGCCTCACAGAGTGGTATGAAAATACATCTTATGTAACTGCATGTGAGAAATCATCCTCTCTGGCCACGGTAGACTTACAGAACGACTGACTTTTTTTTTTTTTTTTTAAAGGTTTTTATTGTGAATTGATAGTGATAGTTTACATGGGAGAACATCAGTTTTACACTCATCGTTTCATTGCAATGATTACAATCTCCTTCATGCATCATTATTTAACAGTATTTCCTTCTATTCCCTCTGGGGGTTTTCTTTTTTCTTAGGGGGGGAGGGCGGATGTACACATAAACACTCAGAAATATATAATCATTTAAACAACCAAAGGGCACATTCTACAAGCCTGCCTCCTGGCTGCCAGCATAGTCTTTCTCTTTCCATGAGTCTGGAGTCCTCATCTGAACTATCTTTCCACGTCCTTATTTCTGCCTCCATCTCTGGTATCACTGCTTCTCTGGATAGGGTCCCACATTCTGCTTGTGCTCTTCTCCCTTGATGCTAAACAACTGATCTTAAAGTACATGTAATGCTACTTCAGCAGATTGGTTTATATGTGGCCTGTGGTACCACTACTACCTCCAAGGTGGAGGCTTGTTGTTGAGTGTCGTTGAGTCGGTTCTGACTCATAGGGACCCTGTATAGGGTTTCCACTAAAGCCAGTGAGTATGAAATAGAAGAATTCTACCAACTTCTACAATCTGAAATTAAAAAAAAAAAATGCAATGAAGATGTATTGATCATTATTAGTGATTGGAATGCAAAGGTTGGAAACAAGAGGAAGGATCAGTAGTTGCAAAATATGGCCTTGGTGATAGAGATGATTCTGGAGATTGCATAATAGAATTCTGCAAAAATCAATGATTTGTTCATTTAAAATAGCTTCTTTAGACATTACAAGAGACAATTATACACAAGGACCTTATCAGCTGGCATACACAGAAATCAAATTGACTACATTTGTGGAAAGAGACGTTGGGAAAGCTCCATATCATCAGTGAAAACAAGGCCAGTGGCAGATTGTGGAATAGATAATCAATTGTTCATATGCAAATTCAAACTGAAGCTGAAGAAAATGGAAACAATTCCACAACAGCCAAAATATGACCTTGAATATAACCTACCTGAATTTAGAGATCATCTGAAGAACAGATTTGATACATTAAACATTAAAGACCAAAGACCAGAAGAGTTATGGGATGACATCAAGAACATCAGACATGAAGAAAGCAAAAAGTCATTAAGAAGACAAGAAAGAAGGAAAAGATCAAAATGGATGTCAGAAGAGACACTGAAACTTGCTCTCTGGTATAGAGATGCTAAAGCAAATGGAAGAAATGAGGAGGTCCAAGAGCTGAACAGAAAATGTCAAAGGTCAGCTCAAGAAGACAAAGCCAAATATTACAATGAAATGTGCAAAGATCTGGAGTCAGAAAACCAAAAGGGAAGAACATGCTCCATGTTTCTCAAGCTGAGGGTACCGAAGAAAAATTCAAGCCTTGGCTTTCATTATTGACAGATTTTCTGGGGAAATTAATGAATTATGCAGAAAGCATCAAAAGAAGATGGAAGGAATACGCAGAGTCACTGTACCAAAAGGAAATGGTTGAAAATCAACCATGTCAAGAGGTAGCATATGATCAAGAACCAATGATACTGAAGGGGGAAGTTGAAGGTGCATTGAAGGAATTGATGGAATAAAAATTGAAATCTTTCAAGAAAGTGAGGTGGCACAAGAGGAACTCACTCATCTCTGCCAAGAAATTTGGAAGACAACCATCTGGCCAACTGATTGGAAGAGATCCATATCTGTACCCATTCCAAACAGAGGTGACCCAATGGAATGCAGAAATCATTGGACAATATCTTTGATATCCCATGTGAGTAAAGTTTTACTAAAGGTAATACAGAAATGGCTGCAAGCATATGTTGAAAGAGAACTTGAAGAGGTTCGAGCCAGATTCAGAAGAGGCCATGGAATGAGGGATATCATTGCTGATGTCCGATGGATCTTGTTTGAAAGCAGAGAATATAAGAAAGTTGTTTACCTGTGCTTTATTGACTATGCAAAGGCTTTCAATTGTGTTGATAATGACAAGCTATGGGCAGCATTGTGAAGTATGAGTATTCCAGAACACTTAATTGTGCTCATGCGGAATCTGTACATGGACCAAGAAGCTATTGTTCAAACAGAACAGGGGAACACTGAATGGTTCAAAATTAAGAAAGGTGTGTGACAGGAGTGTATTCTTTCACCTTACTTATTCAACCTGTATGCTGAGCAAATAATCTGAGAAGCTGTATTATATGAAGAAAACTGTGACATCAGGATTGGAGAAAAACTCATTAACAACCTGTGATAAGCAAATGATACAACCTTGCTTACTGGAAGTGAAAAGGACTTAAAATAATTACTGATGAAGATCAAAGACCACAGCCTTGGGTATGGATTGCATTTCAATATAAAGAAAACAAAAATCCTCACCACTGGGCCAATAAATAACATTCTTATCAATGGAGAAAAGATTGAAGTTGCCAAGGACTTCATTCTTCTTGGATCAACTATCAACACTCATGGAAGCAGCAGTCAAGAAATCAAATGACGTGTTGCATTAAGCAAATCTGCTGCACAAGCCCTTTTTAAAGTGTTGAAGAGCAAAGATGTCAGCTTGAGGACTAAGGTGTGCCTGACCCAAGCCATGGTATTTTCAATAACCTCATATGTATGTGAAAGCTGGACAGTGAATAAGGAAGACCGTAGAAGAATTGATGCTTTTGAGTTATTGGTGTTGGAGGAGAATATTGAAAGTGCCATGGACTTCCAAAGGAACAAACAGATCGCTGTTGGAAGAAGTGCATCCAGAGTGCTCCTTGGAGGCCAGGATGGCCAAACTTCGTCTCTCATACTTTGGACATATTGTCAGGAGAAGGATATCATGTTTGGTAAGGTGGTAGATCAGAGAAAAAGAGGAAGACCCCCAGCGAGATGGATTGGCAAAGTGGCAGCATCAATGGGCTCAAGCATGGCAACAATTATGATGTTGGCCCAGGACTGGGCAGTGTTTTCGTTTTGTTGTGTATAAGATTGTTATGAGTCAGTACCTAACAACAACAACAACAACATAGGGTTTCTGAGGAGTAGCTGGTGATTTTGAACCACCAACCTTGCAGTTCAAACTGATCTTTCAGTCCAATGCATTATCCCACAGCACCATACCAGGAGGCTAGATGACAACACTTATTCTACATAGATTCATCCAAACTTTACTTTTTCCTAAAAATATACTTTTACTTTTTTAAGCTGACTGCTGCCAGAAGAACATATTTCAAAAAAAGAAAAAAAGTGTTACCAAGCAGTTTAACAAGTAATAGTTCAACACTATATTCACAAGACAGCACATGACAACTTTACTGTAGCAAGAGAAAGCTTACAGTCTCTAGGATATGTGATAGAACTGCTCAGCCTTCATTCCCTGAACATATTTTACATGTATCTAAATAATAATTTCTCACATTTACCATTGATGCTTGACCAGACAGCATCATGGACCTCCCAGAGCACAGCAGGGACTAATCAGAGGTGGCCAGGCAACAGGGTGTATGCATCTCCCATCAAACTGAGCCCCTCAACCTGGTGACCCCACAAACTACATTTTATCATGATGTCCTTCAAAGGGCCTTGTTAGCTGTGACTTATCAGGAAGGATCAGGAAAGAGAGAAGGCTTATTCAGTAATTTAACCAGAGTTAAAATCAGAGCTCAGTTTTCTGCACATGTATCTTGTTACAACTGTTCAAGTCTGGCAGAGGCTAGAAATACCAAGTGAAGGTCTACTAAACCCATCCCCACTTGCTTAATCCTACTATTAATAATATTTTGCTCTAAAAAAATAAGGGCTGTGATCTATGTTAAACTGCCCAGGACTGTCCTGGGAAAACCTGGTCAGATAATCACCCAATTATCTCCCACTGCTTTAGTCATCTAAGACTTTCTGATGGAACACAGTACTGCAATAGTTTTGTGAAAAACTGCATGATCACAGGGGCCTTTCATTTAAACCTTAAGGAAAGAGTGACACTGGGTTGGTATCATGTAGAATGGGACAACTGAAAGCTAAAAGACAAGTTGCAACTTGATGGGATCATTCAGATATCATCATTCATCTCTCATGGAAGCCAAATCCTAGGGAAATTTGCTCATCATTTCCTTACTGGCTAGGAGCTATTTTAAGTTAAAAAACAAAAACAAAACTAGTTGTTGTCAAGTTGATTCTGACCCATGGCAACCCCATGGATATAAAGCAGAACTGCTCAAGGCATTTTCAAGGCAGATCACCAGGCATTTCTTCTGAGGTACCTCTTAGTGGGTACAAACTTCCAATCATTTGTTTGGTTAATAGTTGAATGCTTAACTGTGTGCATTACCCTTAAAGTAAGCTAACTTTTCAGAGGGGGGCAGAAAAACTGGGTAATCTAATTCTTGCTTACATACATCCACATAAAATTCTTTGGGTCTACAATACTAAAATCTTTCAATTGTGCCCTAAACAAAGTGTCAGGAAACCATTGCTTTTCATTTTTTTCTTCTTTTTTGAATGAGAGCATTAGAACCCCAACTATTGGAGTACTATTGGAGACCAGCTATATACAAGTCCTGTAAACTTTATTGTTGGAGTCCTTTGTCACCTGTAAAATGGCCCTCACAGCATGGGCTGCCAACACATCTGGGTCCAAATGGCTGGGAACAATTTTCAGCTGGAAAAATAACTTATGTGGAAAAGGAGCATAAACTTTTATCATATACTAGCTGGTTGTAAACTAAGGCCTTGTCAAAGAGAAAATCGAATGGCTTGTTTTTCTATTTGGTGCAGTCAGATATTTCTGGGCTCTGTAAAGTACACATTTTCCAGGCAGTAGTTCGTTATATTGAATTGTACTAGAATGCCTTATTAGCTTTCCTAAGTCCTTTACTGGTAGATTTTGGGAAACAGATGCTAAATGTTTAACAAAACCTGTATATAGTCACCTAGTCACACAGAGTGCCAGTAAAAAAAAGCATTTCAAAAGCAAACAACTATGACTTAACACAGATTAAAACTGTATGTTTAAGAATATATATATTAAATAACACCATGTGGATTTGGGTGACTGATGACTATGGCGATGCCGAGACTGGAGAAAACAGCAGAGAGGGGCCTGTCAGGAATAGAATGAAACCATATTGTCAATTTGGAATCACTTGCGTGTCTCATATGCAGATAGCTTGCTCTTTCCTGGTCTAAAAAGCAAGAAACACGGCCTCCAAAACATCCACCGAGTGTTTGAGAAACAGAATTATGGATAAACTGTATCTGGTCTTACATCATGTCAACTAGAAAAGATTAGATGCAGAGAAACCCATGAGAGCCTGAACTCAGCAGAACTGCCTTGTTTTTCAGGGTCTTAAAAGTTTTCCACCTTGGATCGGGTGCAGTATGACCATTTTATATCACTCTATTAGTGGGAAATATTTGCATTTTCCCTCTGTGACAGGTTTCTACCTTCCATGAGTTCTGGAAAACCTTCACAGGTTTTACTGTAAAAGCTTAATTCCATTTGGCTGATTATTTGACTCTTCTGTAAGTATTTTATGACGTTTAATTTTTAAAAGCTTCTCAAACATAGGGGTGGGGGAAATCTTGATTCTATTTAAAGTGAGAAAAACAAGCAATTGTTTGTTTGCCTTCTTTCTGCCTGGGAATGTCAACCAGTACTGAGAGAAACTTTTGTTGGGCCCATGTCTGTATTGGCTTTACCCTTTTTTGAACTTTGCTTTTATTCTAGGATGGTTGTAAACCAGGGAAGAGCTACAAAACCTATAAACGCTCTAGAATGAAATGTCAAGAAGACTATATGGGTGGTGTGGGAGCTGTCAGAAACTTTATTATGCTCACACTGGGAAGAAGGGAAAGCCAATAAAATCCCACAAAGGTTAGATGTGACTGTGTGAGTTCATTAAATAGGGAACAGATAGGAGTTTAGTTTCTAAACTTTGGCAATTTAGATTGTATGTGGGTATCATTTTAATATCACTGTACTCATAAAATGAAATCTCAGACAATTTATGCCTGAAAGGAAATCATCAACAAGAAGCAGACTTGAGGGCCTTAGACATTTGGTCTCCCTGAAATTCATAATTGTCAGCTATTGCTGCTTTGGTGTTTGAAAAACTTGGATCTCTCCTAAATGTCCTATACTCGTGTCCCACGCAGGTTCCCACATCAGCTGTAATCCAGGTCAAGGTAGCAGCGAAGTCCCCACTGAAGCTTTGTTTTGAAGCATTTATGGTCTCTTCCTGGTCATTTCTTCTTTTTTGAAATCATGGTTGCAAAAGATTCAGCTTTGAAAGTTATAATCATAAATCTCCCTTTGAGAGAAAATGGAACGAAGACAATAGGTTCAATTTAACTGTTTGTTTCATGAGTCCAGTAGAGATGTCCATCATTATAAATACAACTTTGATACAAATGTGTCAAAATGTTTTCAACAACAAAACACTGCCTTCAAGTCGATTCCAACTCATAGTGACACTCAGTAAGGTTTCCAAGTCTGTACATCTTTGGTGGTGGTGGTGTGCCGTGGAGTCGGTTCTGACTTATAGCGACCTGCAGAAAGGGCTTCCGAAGCGGTATATCTTTACGAGGACAGAAAGCCTCATCTTTCTCCCACAGAGCAGCTGCTGGGTAACTCTTACTCATTATGGCTACTATTTGAGTGTTGGTTTCATTATTGTCTGTACTTTGCTGTACCTAGCAGGATAAAAATGAATACATATGTATAATTTATAGAATTGACAAAATAGAAGACATTGTTCTTCTGAGACAGGAAAGAGAAATTTCAATTATATGGTCATTAATTTGCAATTGACAGGGCTTTCTAGAATAAAGTCGCTTCCAAACTCCCAGTTTTACCTGCATATCTTAGTTTAAAGACTTCATTATTGCATCCAGCCCACAGAATAATCTCATAGCATTGCTCCAAAGTCACTACAGTTTACCGAGAGAAAAAACAAAACAAAACAAAACAATTTCAACAAGTACTAAAGACTGTCCCCATATTGTATGGTTTGGAAACTGTGGAGAGTGAATTCAGAAAATAAATTGTTCTGATTTTTTAGAGCTTTGAGGCTTTGCACAAAATAATGAATAACCCTTAGTAATGAACATGCCTTGTTTGTTTTAGCACTTTTGAATTGTAATCAAGGGAAGGGATGGGAAGGAAAAAAGTGTTCTGTATGCCCCCAAGAGCACTTTGGCACTCACCAAAGCAGCAGAAAGCTGAATAACGCAGTGGGGGTATGTAGCTAAGTAGGTCCTATTTATGTGTTATTCAACAACGCTAGGAAACATGCTTCAGTTCAAAGCATTGTTTCTCTTCAAGTGTCTCCAGTCAGCATCCCATAGCTTTACTAAATGCTTTTGGTAATGCTAGAGTGATTTCAATGTACGGAGTGTCTATGAGTAGTTGTCTAAGGAAATAAAGCTAAGGAAAAGAAGAGGGCAGACAGAGGGCATTTGACCACAAAGACTGGGATTTTCATTGGTTTGTGGCAGAATTCTTTGGCTAGTACCTCTGGGAAATAGGATGGTTTATAGCAAAGATTCCCAGGCATACATGTTCTTAATAACAAAGAAGCCTTTGGGATGCCGAATCAGTGAGGATGCTTTTAGCTGCAAGTAACCACAGAGCTGACTCAGAAGAGCTTAAACCTCAAGGGGATTGATTATCTCAAATAGTAAATCCTTCAGTTGATAGGCAACCCTTGAGTACGTCAGGGTATACTTGACTCTACTTCTTTGCAGTTTTCTGGCTTTGTCCTTTTCTCTAGGTGGGTTCACCCCACAACAACTCTGAGCCCTCACAGCCATTCACAAAAGCATCTTGTGGTTTGCTTTAGCCCCAGCTTTAGTTGGAATATTCAGAGTCCCAGGAACGGACTTTCTCATTGGGAGGTACTAGAACCCGCTGCCTGTGAGGAGAGCTGAGGTGCTAGGGACACAAGAAAGGAATGTGTAACTGAACAGGTCAACCCCAGCAGAACACACCCAACTTCGTTTACCTTCTCCTGACTTGGGGGAGAAAGCAACCAACAAATCAAGAAGAAACAATACACTGCACTCCTTAGGTTACTTACTCCTGGCTTGACCCTGATGGACAAAACCTCCCTTCAATAGAATCTCCACTGAATAGTTTCCCTTTGTCCAGATGGGGCTGGTGATCATGGGGATAGGATTTTATGATTCAATTGTGGGTAATGGTTATCAGGACTAATGGTGACTGTCACAACTGTAAATGTAGATGAGGTGTAACTAAAGGGGGGGGGGAGCAGCTAATCTGTCATTTCAGGAACAGACAATAGTATGACCACCAAGAGGGAAAAGCACCAGAGGAGTCAGGCATCCTAAGCAGAAAAGCCATGAAAACAGAGATGGTGGCAAAGCCGATGGCATAGAGAGATAAAGCAACAGATGACCATAGGCCCATGGACAGAGAAAGCCAGTGTGCCTGTGGACAGGAGGCTGGCTCACAAAATGTGCCCTTTTGGACATTTAAATGACTATATATTTTCAATGTAGTATGTGTACATCAAAAAATATATATAGAGAGAGCTAAATACTATTGTTAACTGATGGTGCATGGAGGGAATTGTAATCATTGCAATGCTTTGTTGAATGGAAAACTGATGATCTGCCCTGTAATCCTTCACTCAATTCACAATAAAAGCTTAAAAACAACAACAACAACAAAAAGCAAACCCTCCCCTTAAAAGTGGTCTTAACAACGGTATGGGAAGAAGAGTGGGATTATGTATTTATTTGTATACCCCTGAAGAATACGCTGGAGTACAAGGTTGGTTTGAACTGCAAGGTCTGCAGTTCGGACCCACCAGGAACGATACACAGGGGTGCTACGGGTTGGCAGTTCAAGCTCAACAGCTACTCCAGAAGCCCTATACAAGGTCACTATGGGTCAGAACAAACTCAATGGCTTTTAACAACAGCAACAAGACTCAGAACCCCTATACAGGGTCACTATGAGTTAGAAATTCTTCGATTGCACACCACAACTACCACCACCAATTTCACTCAGTATAATGTCCCCCAGGTTTATCCATGTTATGAGGTGTTTCAAAAATTCATCATTGTTCTTCAGTGTTACATAGTATTTCATTGTGTGTATGTACCAAAGTTCGTTTATCCATTCTTCTGTTGATGAGCATTTAGGCTGTCTCCATCTTTTTGTTATTGCAAATAGTACTGTAATGAACATAGGTGTGCAGATATCTGTTTGTGTCACAGTTCTTATTTCTTGAGGACATATACTAAGTAGAGAGATGGCTGGGCCATATCGTATTCCTACTTCCAACTTTTTGAGAAAGTACAATACTGTTTTCCACAGTGGTTACACCATTTTGCAGTCCCTCCAGCTGTGTAGGAGAGGCCCAGACTTTCCACAGCCCTGTCAGCATTTTATGTTTTCTGTTTGTTTGGTTTTAACTTTGTTATTAAGTCTGGAGTAAAATGATATCTCATTGTTGGTTTGCACTTGTAAATCTTTAAGTAAACAGACAGTCTCATCTTTCTCCCTCACAGTAACTGGTGGGTTCGAACTACTTATCGTTCAGTTTGCAGCCCAATACTTTACCCACTGCACCACCAGGGCTCCTGAATGCAAATGAGATGACTGAAAATACAACAAAATGTCAGACAGGCTTATATATAGAGAAAGCACATGCACATGAGATACTGTGTGACCCTTCTTTATGACATCAGTCATGGTGTTAGGAACTTGTACAAGGTCACTATAATGTCATACATATTCTCTTTAATTTGATGAAAATGCCATCAAATTTGTTCCAATTCCTAGAGACCCTGTATACGGTTTCCAAGGAGCCACTGTTAGGTTTGAACCACCCACCTTGTGATTAGCAGTCTGTGGTTATCCTACAGCACCACACCAGGGCTCCTTCTTTTTAACTTAACATAAGTGCTTTTTGTTTTTTTCATTTACAGTTATTTTTACATCCATAATATATTTGATTCTCACAATAACCTTGTGAGAGAACAGGTCACATATTCTCCTTTTATAGGTGGATAAATTGAGGCACAGAGCAATTAAGTGTGCTCAAAAACACTCACTTGATATGCTGATGTCAACACTGAGGAGGTCATCTAGTGCTCTACAGTAAGGGTCTTGTGCATATTGAATCTTTAAGCAAAGACTTTTCAGGGCTGGAGAAAGTGACTTTATTGAGTAAATGTATAATATTAGTTTAGGAATAGGAATTTTATGAAGGCTAAGGTGCAACATTTCTAAATGGGATGGTTTAGGGGAAAGGAGGAGGTGACCAGGGCAGGAAATAACATTTTTAAAAGAGATGCTTTTAATGTGGTGGGAAGATTAGAATGATCTATGTGGTACTGGATTAGAACTGGAGGCATGAATATGAACTCATGTTTAACTTAACATAGATGCAGATGGTTACAAATAGAGTTGTTTCCAGGTATGTGTATAAATATATGCATGTAAGTTAATATGCAGCTTACATGCAGATATATAAGTTATATGCACATAGTATACACACATATATTTTCTTGCTCTGTTAGTTGAGAGGGCCAAGAAGAAATGATGCCATGGTATCAGTGAGTATACCTAGTACCCAGACCTTGGTTTATAACACCATTCTCCACAGAAGGAACAAATTGCTGATTGTAGGACTGGGACAGGAAATATACAGGATGAGTATGGAGTATCTTATAGTGCCAGAACGTAATGAAATTCTAAGAAAACAAAAACAATGAGGAGACCATGTCAAAAGGACACAACAGACAACAGAAAGAGTTCCCAATGGTCAAAGCTACAACAATTTGAGCAACAAAATAAATAATGTAGTATTGCATTATAACCCAAAGTATAAAATAATGATTTTATACTAATTTCTTACTAATACAAATAAATTATGGAATAAAGAAATGAGTGGAGGAGAAGAAACAAGGTTCCAGACAGGAAAATTCCAAGTGATCTATACAGATACTCTCCCCTCAAGATCTATACAGATGCAGATACAATCACATCCTCCCAGAGAAGAGTATCCATATACATCACTGGCATCCTTTAAGTATGTGCTGCACGTGACGACTTCCTTTCAAAGAGTCCAGGATGGAAAGGGCAAGAAAATAATTACTTTACAGGGGCAAAACCTAACAAGCATTACCTCAGCCAGATGATTAAGGGTGACATCAACAATGATACGTCACCTTGATAGTATGTACCCTAGTTAGGTGATGGAAATGGCTGTTGACCTCTGTGGACTTTTCCCAAGAACATATGACCCCAGTTAAATTGAGAAAAACGTCAGACAAACCTAAATTAAAATACCTGACTAGTAAAATACCTGGAGTCCTGGTGTGGTGCTGTGGGTTAATGTGCTGGACTGCAAAGTTGGTTCACACTGCCAGGTCAGTGGTTCAAGCTCAACAGCCACTACTTGGAAACTCTATACAGGGTCGTTATGGTTCGAAACCTTGACCAAACTTGATGGCCTTTAACAGCAACAACAACAACAACATGCCTCAGTAGGAGTTCTAGTGTGGCGCTGTAGGATAAGCACTGGACTGCAAGGTTGGTGGTTCAAACTCACAATCCGCTCCTCAGAAACCCTACACAGAACCAACTTGACCGCACCTTGATAAGTAGCCCTGATGATACAATGGGTTAATTGTCAGGCTGCTAACCTAAAAGTAGGTGGTTCGAACACACCAGCTGCTCTTTGGGAAACAGATGAGGAAGTCTGCTGCTGTAAAAATATGGGCAGCCTAGAAATCTCTGTGGAGTTCTACTCTGTCCTATAGGTTCACTGTGAGCCAGAGAGGACTCAACAGCAGTGGGTGGCCATGCTTGATGGGAGGGGGGGGAGGGTCACTACCCATTGGTAAGGATGAAGCTATATGGACACTTCTTTTTCCATTGTAAGTCTGGCAGGGGACAGCTGGGACTCAAATAAGAAAGCTCTGATTTCTTCAGAGGTAAGGACAGGCAATACAGAAAAAACGTTTTGGAGATGAGCTGGAAACACCACAGTTACAAGCTAGGCTGAGAACTTAGAGGAAAAGATCCCTCAGGAAGGGTCATTAAAACCTCAGAACTCCGCAGTGAGGACTAGCTAAGATCACGACCCATAATGTACCTCATCCGTAGAAGGCCTTTCTTCAGTCTGTCGTAAGTTTTATTCCTGATCCACTCTGAATACTGAACTGTGGTGAATGTGGGCATGGAGGTGTTAGAAGTGAAAGAAGACTTGGACTGAGAAGATAGGCCAGGACCTAAGGTTTGGTTCTCTTGGATCGCAGCAGGGACCACTAGGGCAGGAGTCTGTCTTACTCATCACAACAATAATTTTCAATTATTGTTCATACTGTCTCCATGAAAAAATTCTCACAGCAGTGCTCACTTCTTAGCAAAAACTGGTGCATTAACTGCCACATTTCTTTAGCAAGCAATATCATAGATATTGTTGTTGTTAAGTGCTGTTGAGTTAGTTCCAACTCATAACTACCATGTATAGGGTTTCCAAGGAATGACTGGTGAGTTTGAACCACTGACCTTGTGGTTCAAATGGACCTTGCGATCCAGTGCTTTATCCCAGAACACCACACCAGGACTCACATCATATATATTATTATTAAGAAAATTTTGGTAACAAGACTGCCACATTTTATTCTTCAGGGCTTTAAACAATTAATATATGCATACTAGCAAGCCATACATTTATAAAGCTATTCTTCATGTTGGAAAATTATTTCTGTATTTGTATGATTTGTGACAAATAAGTGATACCTGAAAAACAATGGATATTACCTGGTCTACCAAGAATCCTCAGCAACAATTTTCAATGCTGGTCTCTCGCATAGGCCATAAAAACTCTGTTTATAGCAGCAACAGAGTGAAGTGTGAGCCATGTTTACCAGATGCTTCCAAAATTGAACTCTGAGTTCAGGTCACTTTCAAAGCTGCAAAATCAGGAACCAGGAACCAGTAAGAAATCGTTTGGAAAAGTTCCTAGAGTCAGTCACTAAAGTTGGGATGTTGGGGAGGGAGGGATTTTACTTTGAGGGAAAGTAAGAATGAAATTAGATTAAAAGCACATGTTTTCTGCATGACAATAAAAACTGCCTTGCTAGTTATTGGAGTTACTGGATGGCAAGTGGTTAATGCACTCACGTGCTAACTGAAAGGTTGAAGGTTTGAGTCCTCCCCAAGATGTCTTGGAAAAAAGGCCTGATAATCTACTTCAAATATCTGCCACAGTTCTACTGTCACACTCATGGGGTCATTATGATTTGAATTGTTTTGATGTCAACTGGTAAAGCTATTTATTAATGGTTCTACTCAGGTGTAATTTGCCTAAGTGTTTGTATATATATTGCTGTTGTTAGGGGCCATCGAGCTGGCACCGACTCATAGTGACCTATGCACAGCAGAACAAAACACTGCCGATCCTGGGCCAACCTCACTACTGTTGCCACGCTTCAGTCCATTGATGCTGCCACTTGGCCAATCTATCTCATTGGGTGTCTTCCTCTTTTTCTCTGACCCTCCACCTTACCAGACATGATATTCTTCTCCAGTGACTGGTTCCTCCTGACAATATACCCAAAGTATGAGAGACAAAGTTTGGCCATCTTGGCCTCCAAGGAGCACCCTGGCTGCACGTCTTCCAACACAGATCTGTTGGTTCTTTTGGCAGCCCATGGCACTTTCAATATTCTCCTCCAACACCATAACTCAAAAGCATCAATTCTTCTAGAGTCTTCCTTATTCACTGTCCAGCTTTCACATGCATATGAGGTTATTGAAAATACCATGGCTTGGGTCAGGGGCCCCTCAGTCCCCAAGCTTAATCATGCTCACTTAATCATGCTCATGAGGAATCTGTACTTGGACCAAGAGGCAGTTGTTTGAACAGAACATGGGAACACTGAATGGTTTAAATTAAGAAAGGTATGCGACAAGGTTGTATTCTTTCACCATACCATTATATGCTGAGCAAATAATCCAAGAAGCTAGGTTAAATGAAGAAAAATGTGGATATATATATATATATATACATCCACTTATATATACACACATACAGGCTAAGGGTCTGCTTATTTTTTGACAAAAACTAGCTTTTGTAAGACTCTTTGCTCACCCACATTTCAATATCCGTAAGGAATTATGCTGCTTTAAAATCCAAAGAAGAAGACAGAAAACTGTTATTTAATACAGGCTATGAAAAGTACTCCTAAATGGGTATGGGATCAAAGCATTTTTGTTTTTATTACACCTGACTATTAATCCTTAAGGAGCTCTGGTAGCATAGTGGTTACGAATCAGGCTGCTAACCTCAAGGTCGGAAGTTCGAAACTACCAGTGGTTCCGCGGGAGAAAGATGAGGCGTTCTGCTCACATGAAGATTTACAGCCTTGGAAACCCTTTGCAGGGTCACTATGAGTCAGAACCGACTCCACGGTACTTAACGACAAGAATTAATCCTTGGAATTTTATCGTGCTCTTCCTATCAAAGTATGTGAACTTTCTACACATTTTTTTTTTTTTTACCACGTTGACAAGAAAAAGAGATTACTTTTATGTAACAGAGAAAATACTGAGCTACATTGGTCTATTTTTTTTCCAACTAATGTATAATTTGTATTTGAGAAAATGCACAAATCTAAGTGTAGCCTGGTTAATTTTAACTCTGTACCTATATGCCTAGGATATACACAAGAGTGACCATCATCTGGATTAAGATATATAACGTTTTCACACCCAGAAAGGTCCCTAGGACCTCTTTCTAGTTACCCACACAAGACACCCATTTTTCTGACTTCAGTCACCATGATTCATTTTATTCCTTAACTTCTTGAGAATAGAATCATAGACTATGTAATATTTTGTGTCAGACTTCCTTCACCCAATAAAATAGTTTTGACATCCATGCATATTTTTGTATCAGTAGTATTTAAAAATTATCACACAGTATTTCATTGTATGACTAAACCATAGTTTGTTTCTGCGTTCTCTAGACATTTGATAGACATTTCAGTTAGTTCCAGACTTTGGCTTTTATGAATGAAGCTAGTATGAGCATTTTCGTGAACTTGTGAATTCATTTCTCTTGTGTATGTCGTAGGTTGTTATTATTGTTCGGTATCATCGAGTCAGTACCGACCCATAGCAACCTTATGCATAGGAGAATAAAACACTGTCGCATCTGGGCCAACCTCACAATTGTTGCCACGCTTGAGCCCATTGATGCTGCCACTTGGCCAATTCATCTCATTGGGGATCTTCCTCTTTTTCTCTGACCCTCCACCTTACCAAACATGATATGCTTCTCCAGTGACTGGTCCCTCCTGACAATATGTCTGAAGTATGAGAGACAAAGTGTGGCCATCCTGGCCTCCAAGTAACACTCTAGCTGCACTTCTTCCAACATGGATATGTTGGTTCTTCTGGCAGCCCATGGCACTTTCAATATTCTCCTCCAACACCATAACTCAAATGCATCAATTCTTCTACGGTCTTCCTCATTTACTGTCCAACTTTCACATGCCTATGAGGTTATTGAAAATACCATGGCTTGGGTCAGGTGTACCTTAGTCTTCAAGCTGACAAATTTGTTTTTCAACACTTTAAAAAGGTCTTGTGCAACAGATTTACCTAATGCAATACGTCATTTGATTTCTTGACTGCTGCTTCTGTGAGTGTTCATAGTTGATCCAAGAAGAATGAAGTCCTTGACAACTTCAATCTTTTCTCCATTGACAAGATTGTTGTTTATTGGTCCAGTGGTGAGGATTTTTGTTTTCTTTACATTGAGATGTAATCCATACCAAAGGCTGTGCTCTTTTATCTTCATCAGTAAATGTTTTAAATCCTCTTCACTTTCAGCAAGCAAGGTTGTATCATCTGCATATCACAGGTGGTTAGTGAGTCTTCCTAATGCCACGTTTTTCTTCATATAACCCAGCTTCTCTGATTATTTGCTCAGCATACAGGTTGAATAAGTATGGTGAAAGAATACAACTTGGTATATAGGTAGAATGTATATTTTATCAGGTAGAAACTGTCAAACAAATCCTAAGATATTGTACAATTTAATAGTGTATGAGAGTTCCAGTTGCTTATCATCATAGCCTGCACATATATTGTCCATCTTTTTCATTTTAGCCATTTTGATACACATGTGATGGCATCTCATACTTTTAATTTGCATTTCCCTGATGCCTACTGAAGAGCTCTGTTAGCACAATGTTGGTGATTATAATCCATGAGTTGCTCCCTGGGAGAAAGATGTGGCTGTCCAGTTCCATAAGATTTACAGTCTTGGACACCCTACGGAGCAGTTCTGTTCTGCTCTATTGGGTTGCCATGAGTTGCAATGAGTTTGGTTTTCTTTTTGGATGCTTAATGATACTGAGCAACTTTTTGTGGCCATTCTTGTGTGAACTGTTTAAGTCTTTTGTCTATTTTTAAAATTAGTTGTAAATTTAGATAATTTTTTAAATTATCTTTGTTTTTAAATAGGCCTTTTTTTTGTTTTTTTGTTTTTAACAACAGTTTTAAATTTACAAAAACTTCAAAGGACTGTGCAAGGAGTTCCTAAATACTTCATGTCCAGTTTTCCCTATTATTGATATTTTATATTAGGATCATACATTTGTTACAACTAATGAACCAATATGAATACATTAGTATGAATCAAAGCCTATAACTCATTTCAGATTTCCTTAGTTTTTACCTAATGTCCTTTTTTGTTCCAGGATGTCAGCTTGCAGCTACTGGTCATCTCTCCTTAGGTTCCTCTCGGCTGGGACAGTTTCTTAGACATGCTGTGTTTTTGATTACCTTGACAGTTTGAGGGAGTACTGGTCAGATGTTTTTGTAGGATGTCCCTCTGTTGGAATTGGTCTTATGTTTTTCTCATGAATAGATTGGGTGTATGGGGTTTTGGAAGGAAGGCACAGAGGCAGAGTGGCATTTCATTACATCATATTATAGATACATGCTATCAACATAACTTGCTTTTGTGGGTGTTGACCTTGATCGTCTGGCTGAGGTAATGTTTGTCAGGGTTCTTCCTTCCGTTTCTATACTGCACTCTTTGGAAGGAAGTCATTGTGGGTATAATATGCCAGCAGGAACCTGGATGTATAATATGCCAGCAGGAACCCAGGAGCAGCTGGAGGGGCAGACCAGTCCCGAGCAACGTTTCAGACACACAGCAGAACACAGCTGCCCCATATGGCCTTATCTGCCACCGCAAATATTGAGGCTATTTCTTTTCATCTGATTAAAGTCGGGTATGTATGTACAACTGCTACCAGTTTTCTAGATACTATTCTAGAGGCAACGTATTGTGAAACAGGCAAGATGAGGGAAAATGGGGGAGAGAATAACATAGACCCAAAAGGTATGCTCTGAAACGTCTGTGGAGGCTGCGCCCCAGCTGGCCCACTATTTAGAACAAAAAGGAATGCTGAAGGAATGCTGAGCACGACTTTCTATGTGTTTAGCTTTGTTTCCACAGTTGACTTATTTAATGTATCAGTCCCTGTTAATAGCTTGGCTGACAGAGAATCAAGGGATGCAAAGAGGTTCCACCTATAAATAGTCCTGAGCATACCCAGAGGGACCTGGTTAGGGCAGGTTTCCAAAGACTAGATAAAAATTAAAAGTGGAAACTCAGTGAAGGAAAAGTTACGGAGGAATTTAGGGAACAAATGTTCCTGACTAAAATGTCCAAGTCTGGAGTGATCTTAATCAGTGGGAAATGGTGAGAAGCCACGTGTCTGAAATTGCTGGTTTGTGACTGCCGGGACCATAGGAAGTATTTGTGGTGATAGGGGCTAGAGGGTGGGTGCAGATAATGGGGTCTTTTCCACCTCTCATTTCCCTGTTCTCCACTGAATCCAGAATCACTCCCAAAGGGCTACAGGTGCTGTTGAGGTCACGTGAGAGCCAAGTATTGAGGAAAGGAGAAAAGATTCACTTTCTATACCATCTTCCCAGGAGCTCAGCGTAGTAGTTCAGAATAGTTTTTAAATGGTTGATGTACTCCCACACCCCTAATAACCTTTCTTTGTTTCCTTCAGCTCCCAACCCACAAAAACACTCTATTTTTCTGTGTATGCAAATGTATGTTTGAATTCAGGGTCCCTGAGTGGTATACTACTAATTTAATTAGAATTCAGATGTGGCACTGTAGGATAAGCGCTGAACTGTTAACCACAAAGTCAGCAGTTCAAACCCACCAGCTGCTCCTTGGAAACCCTGTATGCAGGGTTGGGGAATATCCAGCCTGAGGGCCATAGGTTGTTGTTGTTGCTAAGTGCCGTAGAGTCAGTTCCAACACATAGCGACTTTGTATAGCGTTTCCAAGGAGTGGCTGGTGAGCTTGACCACCAACCTTGCAGTTCAAACAACTCTGCAGTCCAATAGCAAGGCCAACAAAATCATTTGGTCTGGTGTTGCCAATGCAATCAGACTACAATGGATAAACCACAATGCCCACTTTCTTAGTTTCTTATGTGAAGTCTTACTCATGTAGTTCTGCCATATTCTTTTTGGTGCAGGTAGGGCTCCAAGTATAGCTATTTCCAGAAAGAAAAAATATTACTCTTATGTACTTATAAAGATTCATAGAATCCTGATTTTTTTTAAAAATTTTTTTTATTGTGAATTCGGTGAAAGTTTACAGAGCAGATCATCAGTTTTATGTTTGACAGTTCATATGCGTTTTGTTTCATCTGGATTGCAATCTTCTTAATGTAACCTTTCTATTTGTCCATGAGGTCAAAGCCAGTCCACATGGAGTCCACTGTGGAGGCTAAGTTAGAGTCTCCACTCAATCTGGGTCACACCACCCCACAATTCCCTTTGCCTTCTGCAGGAGCCTTCAGTCTAAGGACAGCATTTGATTCTGTTACCACGAGAGAAACGTTCCCCCAAACCAAATCACATTTATCTTGCAAACATTAACCACTTATCACAGTATCCATGAGTTATTATGTGAACAGAGTTTATCTCTTACAAAAGGTAATTTCGCAGCAAAGGGTAGCGGAGGAATTTGAGGCGGCAGTTGGACGAGAGAAGAAGAAAACCCTACCCTGCCACACTTAAGGGTATTTGCTATGCACCACTCTCCCCTAGCCCTTTATTTAACAAATGCTTATGGATTATTCACCTTGAAGCAAAAACTATGCTATAGCGTAGTGGCTATGAATTGGACTGCGAATGTCAAGGTCAGCAGTTTGAGACTATCAGCTGCTCCGCAGGAGAAAGATGCCGCTTTCTGCTCCTGTAAAGACTTACAGCCTAGGACCATCAAGGGAGAAGAGCAGAGAGCGGGACCCTACCCAGAGAAGCAGTGATGCCAGAAATGGAGCCAGAGACGATGACGTGGAGCCATGGAGCAGCTGGAGACTTTAGATCCAGAGAGGGAGAGCAACTGTGTGCTGAAGACCTGGGGGGTACGGGGGAAGGATTGCATGGAGGTGATTGTAACCATGGCAATGAGACGATATACGATAGAATGAATGTAAAACTAATGTTTTCCCATGTAAACTATCACATAATTCACAATAAAACATTTAAGAAAAAAAAAAGACTTACAGCCTTGGAAACCCTGTTCAGCGTTGCTATGGGTCAGAACTAACTCCACAGCATGTAACCACCAAAGTGTATATATGAACAAGATACAGTCCTTGGCGTAAGGATATTCACAGTTTAGACTAAGCAATAAGCACCAATGGATTGATTTCAAAGTGGTGTGTGTGTGAAATTACCATGATGGAGGAATGCACTATCATTCCTAAGTGAGGGAAGTCTTTCTGGAAAAAGAATGCTTGGACTACAAAAATGGAATTGAATAACTCAGAGTAAGTTAAATCCAAAAGGGCAGAGGATGAGTGTTCCAGGTAATGAGAATGGAGTAAGCAAAGGTGTGGAGGTGAGAGATAGCAAGCTGTGTGTGAGATCCGGTAGACGGTGCTTCCAGAGGATGAACCCAGGGAAGTGTCTAGGGCAGAACTCAGAGGACCATGTACCTGTGAACTATAGACACTAACCGTTAAAAACTAAGCCCACCACCATGGAATCAATTCCAACTCATAATGACCCTACGTATGTAGGGTTTCCTGAGACTGTGTATCTTTACGGAAGCAGACAGTTTTCTTTCTGCCACAAAGCGACTGGTAAGTTTGAATTGCTAACTTTGTGGTTAGCAGTCAGTCCAGTGCTTATCCTACAGTGCCACCAGGGATTCTTAGCTGAAGACACAAATGGAGCATGATTCAGCAGGGAGTGGTTCATTGGAACAGGGTCAGTGTAATGCAAAGAAAAGGATGGATTAGAAAATGCGTCTAGCAAAGGTAGACTATGAAGGTGGTGTTGTTAGTTGTCATCAAGTTGGCTCCTGACTCCCGGTGCCACCATGCATAATAGGATTTGACCATTGTGAGCCTTGGGGTTTTCATTAGCTGATGTTTGGCAGTAATCTCCAGGCCGTTTTCCTAGACCATCTTAGGCTGGAAGTTCTGTTGAAACCCGTTCGTATCATAGTAACATGCAAGCTTCCACTGGCAGATGGGTGGTGGTGGCTGGAAATGAGGTACGTTGCCAAGAACTTGAACCCAGATCTCCTACATGATAAGGAGTCCTAGTGGCACAATGGTTAAGCACTCAGCTCTTAACCAACTCACTTTGCAGGAGAGAAGACTTGGCAACCTACTCCCATGAAGACTGTAGCCTGGAAATTTCTATGAGATATGTCTACTCTGTCATATAGAGCTGCGACAGATTTATTTAATGCAGTATGTCTTTTGATTCCTCACCTGCTGCTTCCATGAGTGTTGATTGTGAGTCCAAGCAAAATGAAGTCTTCAACAACTTCTGTCTTTTCTTTCATACATCATTGTTATTTCTTGGTCCAGTAGTGAGGATTTTCATTTTCTCTATATTGAGATGCAATCCATACTAAAGTCTGTAGTTTTTGATCTTCATCAGTAAATATTCCAAGCTCTCTTTGGGTCCAGCAAACAAGGTTGTGTCATCTCCATATCAAAGGTTGTTAATGACTCTTCTTCCTATCTTGATGACTTTTTCTTCTTCATATAATTCAGGTTCTCCAATTATTGGTTCAGCATATGTAATGAATAAGAATGGTAGAATGATGCAACCCTGACACAGACCTTTCCTGATTTTAAACCATTTAGTACCCCCTTGTTCTATTAAAAAAAAACTGCCTCTGGGTGTATGTGCAGTTTTTTTCTGGTGGTCTTTCTTTCAAAAGTATTTTCTGTTCCTCTAGCTTTTCTGCGTGTCTTTTCAAGTGGGAATATCCCACCTCAGAAGGTTCTGGGTTGGGGTCAGGATTCTACCGAAGGCCCCATACTCTACAAATGCTTAACATGAAGCCTATTTCCCTGGGCAAATTTTATACCCCTTTTAGATAATCTAATTAGTTACAGGCTGAAGATAGGTTTACAAACTTTCTGTAATCGTATTTCCCAATATTCATTTCTATCACACTTGAATGTCTATTTTACAATAGTAGGCAGGGAAAACCAATATCCGCAAGACAGGCAAGCCCCTAAACATTTTACCCTCCTTTACCCATTCAGACTGTGTCTCAATCCCTCTATCACAGAGCCCTGGTTTTCCAAGGGCTATTTGGAAAAATACACCACTATTTACCTCTATCCCATTTAGTCCATGCACACCTCCCTAAGTCTTACCCTAGGGAGGCAAGCTTTTTACTTTCACCTTTCCCTCAAGTCTGTTCAGCTGTTTTTCACCTTTCCCTCAAGTCTGTTCAGATGTTTTTCCTAGTGAGAACCAGCCAGACCCAATTTGGAGGAGACTGCTGGTGCCCAGATCTTTCTATTGTCTCTTCCTTCTTCGATTATGCACCCAGCTGTGGGATCCGCAGGCATGGGACCTTCCCTGGTTGTGTCTGCTCATACAGGTCTCACCTCTGGTCACCAAAGAGGAAATGAGTAGAAATAGAAAAAGAAAAGAAAGGAGGGGTGGGGGAAATCTCACTTCTGTTTCTGTAAGTTGCAGGCAGGTTTCTGCAGTGGAAATGTTCTCTTGTCTTTCAATCTTCTCATTCCTGTTCAAAATGGCTGTGGCAGGTCACGGTGGCCACCCCAAATCACAAGTCACCTCCTTTCTTGTTTCTGTTCAAATTCTTTCTCCTGGTAAGAACTCGGTCCACTTATTTATCCTTTTATCTGACTCAGAGTTCCGGGACCATCCTCTGAATTTATTTCATCTGATTTTCTGTGTTTTTGATTAAGAGTGTCTGCACAGCCTTTCTGCCTAGTCTGCCATCAATCCTCCAGTGATGTAAATCTTTACAAAAGCAGACTGCCGCATCTTTCTTCCGTGGAAGTGTTGGTTGGTGGATTCAAACTGCCTACCTTTTGATTCAAAGCCCAATATTTAAGCAGTTTGATGAAGTATCTTCCTTTGTTTTTACCTGCATGTGAGAGGCTAGCAGCACATAGAAATAGTAATCTCAGCTCCTGGCTGTGTCATTTCATCCTCATAACCAGCCTCTCCTTATCTCCTTTATCACAGATGAGGCAACTGAGGTTTCAAAGGTAAAGCTAGTTGCCCAGATTGCACAGTTAAGAGATAAAGCTGGAGTTTGAACTTCATAGAGCCCCATGACTCTAGAGGCCAGGGTTTTTTAGCTGCTACACTAACACAGAACAGATGAAACTGTTACCATAAATGCACTGTTCTATAATATTAACCAACACAGAATCTATGGTATTAAGAAATTAGTATATTAGCTGATGTTCATTGGTCACTTATTAGGAGCTTTATCTTATTAATCTTCACAACATCTCTATGAGATGTCTTTGCCTCATTTTACAGGTGAGGAAATTGAAGTCCAGAAATGTTAAATTACTTGCCCAAAGTTACATAGCTAGTAATTTGTGAATTCAGATATGTCAGATTCCAAAGACCATGTACTTGTGACTATAACATGTAAATTATGACAGTAAGCTTATACCACACACTACATTGTTGTTTTTTAGTAGTAGTTTCTTTTTTTCCTTTTTAAAAGCTTTTTATTATGAATTGGGTGAAGGTTTACAGATCAGATTAGTTTTTCATTCAACAGTTTACTCAAATTCTGCTTCATCTCATTGATTGCAATTTCCACAATGTAACATCACATATCCAACTTCCTCTTTTGTTCCTGTTTCCATTCCTCCTTCTTGCCTAATGCCATTTTGAATTTGTCCTTGAATTTGTTCCCATATTGATCTTGAAGGTTTGATTATTCTCAGGTGTGTGTGCCTCCCTATCCTTCGTCTTACAAACTTTCTATTGTTGGACTACAAATTGTGCCATCAGGGTGAGTTCAGTTGCAGACCTTAAGGGTGACTAAGGGCCAGTCTCAAGGGTTCCACCAATCTCTATCTGGCTAGTAAGCTGGGTGTTTTTTATGATTTTGAGTTTTGCTCCACATTTTTTCCCCACTCTAACTAGGACCTTTCAGAACAGTGGTAGTCAGGCACCATCTTCTGGTTTCAGGGTTTTGGATGTTCACATGATCTATTGGTCCATTGGACTAATTGTTTCCACGTGTCTTTGATTTATATCACTCTTGTTTGTTCCCTATAAGGAGAGACCAGTAATTGCACCTTACATGGCCACTCACAAGCTTTTAAGATCTCAGACACTATTCACCAACATAGGATGTAGAGCACTGTCTTTGTTATGCCAGGTGATCTTAGTGTCCCCTGAGACTATGATTCTGAACGCTCAGGTCCAGCAACCCATGCCATCAAGGTGCACGCACTTTGTTTTAATATTGTAAATCAGTTCTCAACTGGGGCAATATTACCACTCTCCCTGGAGAATATAGTGATTTCTGGAGCCACTTTTGATCATCACAAGAGATGTTTACTGGCATCTAGTGGGTAAACATCATTTGCTGCAATATTGTCTGTAGCTTGTCATAATCCACATAATCAAAAGCCTTTGCATAGTCAATAAAGCACATCTTTCTGGTACTCTCTGATTTCAACCAAGATCCATCTGATGTCAGCAGTGATATCCCTTGTTCCATGTCCTCATCTGAATCTGGCTTGAACACTGGAAGTCCTCTGTCACTGTATGGTTGCAGCCACTTTTTATTATCTTTAGCAAAGTTTTTACTTGCATGTGATATGAATGATATTGTCCAATGATTTCCACATTCTGTTGGATAACCTCTCTATGGAATGGGCACAAATATGGATCCCTTTCAGTCATTTGGCAAGGTAACTGTCGTCCAAATTTCTTAGCATAGACGAGTGAGTACCTCCAGTGCTGCATCAGTTTGTTGAAAGATTTCAATTTGTATTCCATCAATTCCTGGTGCTTTGCTCTATGCCAATGCCTTCAATGAACCTTGGACTTCTTCCTTCAGTATCATTGGCTCTTGATCATGTGCTGCTTTTTGAAATGGTTGAATATCACGATTTATTTGTAATGCAGTGACCCTGTGTATACCTTCCTTTTTTTCTTTTTTTTTTACGTTTTATTGTGAATTATATGATAGTTTACATGGGAGAACATTAGTTTTACATTCATTCTATTGTATATCGTTTCATTGCCATGGTTACAGTCCCCTCCATGCATTATTATAACCAACCAAAGGGTATATCCTGCAAGCCTGCCCACTACACTCCCCCCCACCCCCAGTCTTCAGCACACAGTCCC
>NW_006408534.1:3430596-3450722 GCF_000296735.1 Chrysochloris asiatica | reverse complement strand
AATCAGAGTGTGTATTCCCATTGAGCCTTATTCTTGGAAGGAGGTTTGCACTGAGGGGACCCGACCACTTGCCTTGATGTTTCCTGGGCAAGCAACTTGTTTGTTCTTGTAGTAACAATTGTATTTTCAATGAAGAAGTCATTGGTCTTGAAAAATTCTATCATGCAATCTCCAGCATCATTTCTATTACAAGGTCATATTTTCCAACTATTGATCCTTCCTCTTTGTTTCCAACCTTTGCATTCCAATCACCAGTAATTATCAATACAACTTGATTGCATGTTTGATCAATTTCAGACTGAAGAAGTTGGTTTGTTGTTAAGTACTGAGGAGTTGGTTCCGACTGATAGTGACCCTGTACAGGGTTTCTGAGGCTGTAAATCTTTATGGGAGCAGAAAGCCTCATCTTTATTCCATGGAATGGCTGGTAGTTTAGAACTTCTGACCTTGAGGTTAGCAGCCTGATTTGTAACCACTTTGCTACCAGAGCTCCTTGACTGGTGAGCTTGAACCTCCAGTCTTGAAGTTCAAATAGACTTTATAGTCTAGCACATTAACCCACAGCACCACACCAGGCAAAGGAATTGTTGTTGTTGTTGTTAGGTGCCATCGAGTCAGTACTGATTCATAGTGACTCTATGTACAACAGAATGAAATGCTGTCAGGTCCTGGGCCTACTGTACAATTGTTGCCATGCTTGAGCCCATGGATGCTGCCACTTTGGCAATCCATCTCTCTAGGGGTCTTCCTCTTTTTCTCTGACCCTCCACTTTACCATACATGATATCCTTCTCCAACAACTGGTCCTTCCTGACAATATGTCCAAAGTGAGAGTGACAAAATTTGGCCATCCTGGCCTCCAAGGAGCACTCTGGCTGCACTTCTTCCAACACAGATCTGTTAGTTCTGCTGGCAGCCCATGGCACTTTCAATATTCTCCTCCAACACCATAACTCAAAAGCATCAATTCTTTTACGGTCTTCCTTATTCACTGTCCAGTTTTCGCATGCATGTGAGATTATTGAAAATACCATGGCTTGGGTCAGGCATACCTTAGTCTTCAAGCTGACATCTTTGCTCTTCAACACTTTAAAAAGGGCTTGTGCAGCAGATTTGCCTAATGCAATATGTCATTTGATTTCTTGACTGCTGCTTCCATGAGTGCTGATAGTTGATCTAAGAAGAATGAAGTCCTTGACAACTTCAATCTTTTCTCATTGATAAGAATGTTGTTATTGATCCAGTGGTGAGCATTTTTGTTTTCTTTACATTGAGGTGCAATCCATACCGAAGGCTGAGGTCTTTGATCTTCATCATCAAATACTTTTAAGTCCTCTTCACTTTCAGCAAGCAAGGTTGTATCATTTGCATATCACAGACTGTAATGAGTCTTCCTCCAATCCTGATGCCACGTTTTTCTTCATATAACCCAGCTTCTCAGATTATTTGCTCAGCCTACAGGTCGAATAAGTATGGTGAAAGAATACACCCCTGTCACACACCTTTCTTAATTTTAAACCATTCAGTGTTCCCATGTTCTGTTCGAACAACTGCCTCTTGATCTATGTACAGATTCCTCATGAGCAAAATTAAGTGCTCAGGAATACTCATACTTCGCAATGTTGTCCATATCTTGTCATGATTCACACAATTGAAAGCCTTTGCATAATTAAGAAAGCAAAGGTAAACATCTTTCTGGTATTCTCTGCTTTCAGCCAAGCTCCATCAGACATCAGCAGTTATATCCCTCATTCCATGTCCTTTTCTGAATCCAGTTTGAACCTGTGAAGTTCTCTGTCAATGTATGCTTGCAGCCGTTTCTGATTACCTTGAGTAAAATTTACTCATGTGGGATATCAAAGATATTGTCCAATGATTTCTGCATTCTGTTGGGTCACCTCTCTTTGGAATGGGCACAAATATGGATCTTTTCCAATCAGTCAGCCAGATAGTTGTCTTCCAAATTTCTTCTCAGAGATGAGTGAGTACTTCCTGTGCTGCCTCACTTTCTTGAAAGATTTCTATTTTTATTCCATCAGTTCCTGGTGCCTTGTTCTTTGCTAATTCCTTCAATGCACCTTGGACTCCTTTAGTGTCATTGGCTCTTGATCATATGTTACCTCTTGAAACAGTTGAACATCAACCATTTCCTTTTGGTACAGAGATTCTGTGTATTCCTTCCATCTTCTTTTGATGCTTTCTACATCATTCATTAAATTGCCCAGTGAGTCCTTCAATAACGAAAGTTATGGCTTGAATTTTTTCTTCAGATCCCCCAGCTTGAGAAATGCTGAGCATGTTCTTCCTTTTGGTTTTCTGACTCCACATCTTTGCACATTTTGTTGTAACATTTGACTTTGTCTTTTTGAGCTGACCTTTGAAATTTTCTGTTCAGCTCTTGGACTTCCTCATTTCTTCCATTTGCTTTAGCTTCTCTACACTAGAGAGCAAGTTTCAGTGTCTCTTCTGACATCCATTTTGATCTTTTCCTTCTTTCTTGTCCTCTTAATGACTCTTTGCTTTCTTCATGTCTGATGTTCTTGATGTCATCCCACAACTCTTCTGGTCTTTGGTCTTTAGTGTTTAATGTATTAAATCTGTTCTTCAGATGATCTCTAAATTCAGGTGGGATCTATTCAAGATCATATTTTGGTTCTCATGGACTTGTTTTCATTTTCTTCAGCTTCAGTTTGAATTTGCATATTAGCAATTGATGGTCTGTTCCAAAGTCTGCCCCTGGCCTTGTTTTGACTGATGACATAGAGCTTTTCTATTGTCTGTTTTTGCAGATGTCGTCAATTTGATTTCTGTGTATTCCATTTGGTGAGGTCCATGTGTATAATCATCTCTATGCTGTCTAAAGAAGGTATTTGAAATGAATAAATCATTGATTTTTCAGAATTCTATGATGTGATCTCTAGCATCATTCATATTACCAAGGCCATATTTTCCAACTACTGATCATTCATCTTTGTTCCCAATCTTTGCATTCCAATCACCATGTAATGAGCAATACATCTTGATTGCATGTTTGATCTGTTTCAGGTTGAAGAAATTGGTAGAATTCTTCTATTTTATCCTCACTTGCTTTAGTGGTTGGTGTGTAAATCTAAATAATAGTGGTGTTAACTGGGCTTCCCTGTAGGAGCTTGGATATTACCCTATCACAGACAGCATTGTACCTCATGACTGATCTGGATATGTTCTTTTTGACAATGAATGCAACACCATTCGTCTTCAATTTGTCATTATTGGCATAGTAAACCACGTGGTTGTCAGATTCAAAATGGCCAATACCAGTCCATCTCAGCTCACTAATGCCTAAGAGACTGATGTTTATGTGTTCCATTTCATTTTTGATCATTTCCAATTTTCCTAGATTCATACTTTGTACATTCCATGTTCCAATTATTAATGGATGTTTACAGCTGTTTCTCTTCATTTTGAGTTGTGCCCCATCAGTAAATGAAGGTCCTGAGGGCTTTATTCCCAGGGGCTTTACTCTATTCGTGTCATCACAGATAACTCTACTTTGAGGAGGCAGCTCAAAGTCACATTTTGAGTGGCTTCCAACCTGAAGGGCTCATTTTCTGGTATTGTATCTGACATTGTTTCTCTGCTATTCACAATGTTTTCGCTGAGTAAATATTCAGAAGTAGTTCGTCACTCTTTTTTCCTATTCTGTCTTCATCTGGAAGCTAATCTGAAATCTGTGCTCCATGAGTGACCCTGCTGGTATTTAAAATACCGGTGGCATAGCTTTCAGAATCACAGCAACTCACAAACCACCACAGTATGACAAACTGACAGACGAGTGGTGGAGGAGCTCTGGTAGTGTAGTGTTTACGAATTGGCCTGTGAACCTCAGGTCAGCAGTTTGAAACTACCAGCTGTTTCATGGCAGAAAGATGAGGCTTTCTGTTCAGGCAGAGGAATAGCAGCAGCAAAATCAAGAACCAGACTACCACATATACAGAGCACAAAACAAGTTAACTTGAGTGCCTTTGGGCAGGAGACCTGTTAGTAGAGTGGGGTGCTTCCAAGTGCTTAATCAGGGAGCTAGGTTTACTAACCCACAGAATTAGAGCTAAGTACTGACTCCATGGCACATAACAACAACAACAACCTGGTGTGGCGCTGTGGGTTAATGTATAGGACTGCAAAGTCACTTGAACTGCAAGGTTGGTGGTTCAAGCTCACCAGCTGTTCGTTGGAAACCCTATACAGAGTGCTATAGGTCGGAATCGACTTGACGGCACTTAACAACAAGAAGCTTCAGGCTGAGGCCTATGGTGAAATGGTGGGCTTTTTGAGCAACCATCAGTAGCCCTAAAAGAGCTTTGAATCATTGCTGGAGCAGGGCACAGGCAAGGCAAGGGGCTAAAGGCCAGAGAGAGGTCTGCTTGTGGGCATTGCTGAGGAGAGGCTCTCCTGACTGGAAGGACTATGCCATAAACATTTCTGACTCTGAATTGTAACCAGTTAACTTCCCTAAGAAACCCCATACTATGAGTGTGATGTCTGAGTTCTGTGTGGCCATTGCAGTCAATTATGAAAACAAGCTTCGTAGTGTGCTGCTGTCTGTCTGGTTTGCTGCTCATTTTTAGCATGCATTATCCTGCTTTCTCATGCATATGTGCTGATTGGAAAGACCATGTGGTTTATAGCAGATTTGTCCAATGCAATATGCAATTTGGTTTCTTGACTGCTGCTTCTGTGGTTATTCATTGTGGATCCAAGTAAAAAGAATTCCTTGACAATGTCAATAGTTTCTCTTTTTTTATTGTGATGTTGCTTGCTGGTCCAGCTGTGAGGATTTTTGTTTTCTTAATGCTGAGGTGTATTTGATATTGGAAGCTATAGTAGCTTATTTATTCATTTATTTATTCAGTCTGAAGTTGGTGCTGGAGCTACATAAATCTGTGGATCCTTTGCAATAAATCTGAGTCCTATTCTGTACCATTGTATGCAAAGTTTTTCTTTTCTCTACTGTAAATAATTTACTTTAGGGGCAGAGGCCAGATGGCTATGTATGAATATCTTATTTTAAACATTGTTGTCACGTAATACAAAATCCAATATTTAAACATTTCCAGTTTCTCTAGTTGTTTGAAAGAACTTAAGCCCTTAGATAAAAATCAAAGAAGAGGTACGAACAGCCTCCTCCAATTTTTCTTCTCCTCCTACAACATTTGAAAATCTTACATTTCTCTGTAGGCTAACACTGTTCAATAGAAATATAAAGTAGGCCACATATGTTATGTAAAACTTTCTAGTTGTCACATTAATAAAACAGTATGATATAGGTGAAATTAATTTTAATAATATATTTATTTTAAAAATTATTTATGTAAGTTTATAAAAATAAACATTTTATTTATTCCAATGTTTCCAAAATACTATCATTTCAACTCCTAAGTGATATTTTTTAAAGTACTCGTAAGTATTCCCTAGTGTCATGTCCAAAACGTATCCTACAACACTAGTAGCTTACATGATGCAGCAGGTAAAATCATGTCTCTTGTTATTGCGTGCTGTTGAGTTAATTCTGACTCACATGCAAGAGTAGAACTCGCTCATGGAGTTTCTAGGCCTGTGGTTCCATAAGATAAATAATGGACTGTGAACTGCAAGGTTGGCGGTTTGAGCCCACCAGCCTCTCCACAGGAGAAAGATGAGGCTTTCTGTTCCCATGAACATTTAACACCTAGGACACCCTATACAGGGTCCCTGTGAGTCAGAACCAACTTGACAGCAATTAAGTACAATCTTCGTGAAAGGAGATTGTCAGGACTTCCTCCTGCAGAACTCTGGGTGGCTTCCAACAACCAATCCTTTTGATTAGCACTTAACTGTTCATCACCAAAACATTAATGTTGTGTCTAACAAAACAATACTTTATCTGCTTCCATTAAAATTTTTTAATGATTTAAAATTAAATTTAACACTAGCTACATTTCAAGTGTTACATAGCTACTTGGCAAGTGACTACTATATATTGAACAAGACACAGCATTAGACCTTCCATATCTCTTAGCAAATCTCTGTCTAAATGTCCTGTGTTCCATCATGTGTCAGTACTTTGGAAAGAAGTTCTAGAAACGTCTATGTGTAATGATAGAGCAAATCTGTGGTTTTGTTAGTATGTTTGACTTGAAACCTTCCTGTGGTGCTAGCCTTTTTGAGGCTGATGATCCCCTGTCTGATAGTCCCCTGTGCAGATAAAGTATAATCTGCTACGATGGACCCTACATTTGAAGGCCATTCCCAAGCAGACGGTTTCTCAAGGAGTCCTTTTCCTTTAACCTGTTCTCCTTGAGTCTTTTCGATGGGATAAAGAAAGGAAAACTAAGGAATCATGTCAGGGTGAAGCTCAGGCTGAAGTTGAAGGCTCCTATCACCCAAGGAAATCTCAGGCTTGGAAAAAATACTGTGATATTTCAAAATTAAAAGGAAGAAGGAAGTAGGAAAAAAATCAGGCAGGGAAATGGACATAAAGAAGCCAATGCAAGGAGGTCCACAGTTACTATGCAGTAGTGCATGGTCAGTACCTCTACTGACCTCTCTGCTATTCCAGAATGTTTTAATAATTTGACACACCCAGAACATGTTTAGCATCACACCACCTGCTGTTTCTCATGGCTGGCATGATTTGTCATCAAATCTGCCCCCAATGTTGGCATATTATTGGATATCCTCTGAAACAGTCTAAAAATATACATTTCTTTTTTCTAAATCTGTCATAACCTTACAACTGGGGTTGCATATTAGCATAAAAAAAACATCATTACATATTTTGTTTTGCTTTTAGGGATTAGGGAGTCATATTAAATTCTCCACTTCACACTGGTCTCTGTTTGTATTTCTGTCGGAATTTGAACAATACAATTATAAATGGAAGCTGTGCTACTTTTGATCCCATCTAAGGATTTACATGTTTCTGAATTTGGGGTGTCTTAATGTTTTTTCTCTTAAACTGAACACATTGAGTCTCCCCAAACTGAAGTTCCTCCACTAAGGCTATTTTCATCACAGAGAAGTTTTTGAGAGCTGTTTCTGTTACAGAGGATAAAAGGGATAAAGACTCCACAGCTGCCCCAAGTCACTGCCTCTATCAGTTGAGGCCTAGTGTCCAGAACTTGACTTCTTCTTTTCATGGTGGGAAAGCTCTCCAGTCCAATACGGCAGGATTTAGGGAGCAGCTGGAACTACACATTTGTAGGGTTGTGCTTTGCTCTTGTGTGACTGCTGCTACCAGGGTTTTGCAGGCATCCTTTGAGAAAGGCAATTGAAGCAGAAAGGAACTTTCAAAGCAAATTGTATGCCCCTGAAATAGCTATTAAATATAACAACTTTTTTTTTTTTTTTAAGTTTTTATTGTGAACAGAGTGATAGTTTACATGGGAGAACATCGGCTTTACATCATCGTTTCATTACAATGATTACAATTTCCTATGTGTATCATCATTCAACAGTATCGACTTCCATTCCCTCTGTTTTTGTTTCTTTGTTTTCTGGGGGCAGGGGGATGTACACAGAAACACTCAAGAATATATAATCATTTAAGCAACCAAAGGGCACATTCTGCAAGCCTGCCCCTGTGGCTGCCAGCACCGAGTCCCTCTCTTTCCATGAGTCCAGAGTCCTCAGCTGCTCCCTCTCTCCATGTCTAAATATTAAAACTTGTAAGGAGAAGTTCAGTGCTTTTTGTGTCCTGGATGGTGAGGCTTTGCTGTTTATTTTGGACACATCTTCACAGGAGGCTGATTGCTAGAAAGGACACCCAGTTTGTTTAGCAGGTCAGTCAGTGAAAGTAAGGGAAACCCTCAGTGAGCTGGATTGGCACAGTGGCCACAGCAATGATCTCAAACATTGCAATGGTCTTGGTGGCACAGGACAATGAAGATGGCATATGACTGGGCACCATTGCCCTCTTTTGCATATCAGGTCACCAAGAGTTGGAGCCAACTCAATGGCAACTAATAACAGCAATCCCAGCCTGTTAATGCTGCCGTATGTTTTCTTGTGGGGTCCTGGTGTGGTTAATGTGCTGGACTACAGGTTGGTTTGAATTGCAAGATAGGTGGTTCAAGCTTACCAGCCACACCTCAGAAACTCTATACAGGGTTGCTATGAGTTGGAACCTACTTGATGGCACACAACAACAACAACACTGCTTTTCTAGAACAGTCTTGAAAACACTTGTTGTATTTAGTGAAGTGAAATATCTTACCAGAAAGGTAGACATTTTGTAGCAAGGAGTGGAGTGATTAACTTTTCAGCCTAGGAGGAGAGGTCCCTGGGACCATCAAGGGAGAAGAGTGGAGAGCAGGACCCTCCCCAGAGAAGCAGTGATGCCTGAGATGGAGGCAGAGATGATGATGTGGAGAGATAGAGCAGTTGGGGACTTTAGACACAGAGAGGAAGAGGGGCTGTGGGCTGATGACCAGAGGACAGGCTTATAGTGTATGCCCTTTGGTTGGTTGATGATGCATGGAGGAGATTGTAACCATAGCAATGAAACGATATATGGTGGAATGAATGTAAAACTAAAATTCTCTCATGCAAACTATCATGTAATTCACAATAAAACATGGAAAAAAAAATTTCTTTACCAGAAACAAAAAAAAGATTGGAATATCGACAGCAACATTATTTCAAAGAGAGAAGAATCGCTTTAATTTTTTTTTTTTTTTTAGTTTCTGCAAAGCACCGAAGTCAAATGTACTTGTTCCCGGAGCTATGAGCAACCAAAGTTTTATCTGTAAAGACTAGATAGAGTTTAAACGTATTTTATTTATTTCAGATGAGAAAAAAAGGACATTCTTTTCAGAAATGTGTATTGCCTCTGATACATAAAATTGAAAGTGCCTGATTTTCTTCTTCCTTTCATTTTATAACTGTGGTGTGCTCTATGTTTTAATTTTTTTTGAAAGAGTTAAACTTCCCATAGACATTAACCCTAAATGGAAATAATTGGCCAAAGACCTAAACTTATTATTTATGAGAAATATAAAGCTCTAAGGAATTCCAGGGTTGTTTTTTTTTTTTTTTTTTGAAGGATCATCACAGAATTTGCTCAGAAAATCTGGCAGCGGCAAGAAAGGAGCATACGTGTCTTTTCCCACGTTTATATGGACATGGAGTCCTGGGTTTTACAAATAGAGAAATATTGTATACGTCCACAGGGTAGTGGAGTGAAACGGAGAGAGGAGGAGATCTTTTTGTACTTTAAAACTGAGCAGTATAGTCAAGACAGATGTAAGAAGAGAAAGGTAAAGATGTTATGACATTATTACTTGTTCTCTATACTTCTCTTTCTGTGTCATCTCAGGGAGAAAACATGGTTTTTCAGAGTGTATGGAAGATGTGTTTAAAATATTTTAACCTAGAGTAACCCAAACAATCTGGAAAGTGAACAAATTTGAAGGACTCAGATCTTCTGATTTTAAAACTTACTAGAAAGCTACAGTGTAACATGTGGATAGGATAGACATACAGATCAATTAAATAAAATTGAGTACAGAAATAAACCCAAACATTTATGGTCAACTGATTTTTTGGCTGGAGTGTCAGACCATTGTCATCAAGTCAATTCTGATTTATGGGGACTCATGTGTGCACATTCATCTATGCCAAGAAATGTGGCAGACAGCTACCTGTCCAGCCGATTGGAAGAGATCCATATTTATGTCCATTTCAAAGAAAGGTGATCTAACAGAATGTGGAAATCATTGGATGATATCATTAATGTCACTTGCAAGTAAATTTTTGTTGAATGTAATTTAAAAATGACTGCAGCAAGTACACAGGCAGAAAATTGCCAGAAATTCAAGCCAGATTCAGAAGAGTATGTGGAATGAAGGATACTGTTGCTTATGTCAGATGAATCTTGCCTGAAAGCATAGAATACTAGAATGATGTTTACAAGCTGTGGCTAACACTGAGAGGAATGGGTATTCCAGAACACTGCCTTGTGCTAATAAAGAAGCTGTACACAGACCAAGAAGCAGAACAAGGGAATACTGAATGGTTGAAAATCAGGATATTTTCAACCAGGGTATTCTTTAATCATACTTATTCAATATGTATGCTGAGTAAATAATCCAAGAAGCTAGATTATATGAAGAAGAACATGACATCAGGATTGGAGGAAGAGTCATTAACAACCTGTGATATGCAGATGATACAACCTTGCTTTCTGGAAGCAAACAGTTCTTAAAATACTGATTGATGAAGGTCAAAGACCACGGCCTTTGGTATGGATTGCACCTCATTGTAAAGAAAGCAAACATCCTTCCTTCTGGAGCAATACATAATTTCATGATAAACAGAGAAAAGATTGAAGTTGTCAAAGATTTCATTTTGCTTGGATCCACAGTCACCACTCATGGAATCAGTAGTCAAGAAATCAAACAATGTATTACATTAGACAAATCTACTGCACAAGGCTTTTTTAAGTGTCCAAGAGCAAAGGTATCAGTTTGAGGACTAAGGTGCACCTGACCCAAGCTGTGGTATTATTTTCAATAACCTCATATACATGTGAAAGTTAGACAATGAATAAGGGAAGCCTTAGAAGAATTGATGCATTTGAGTTTGGCGTTGGAGAAAAATGTTGAAGGTACCATCGACTGCCAGAAGAACAAACAAATCTCTCCTGGAAGAAGCACAGCCAGAGAATGTTCTTTAGAAGCTAGTATGGCGAGACTTCATCTCTCATACTTCATATCAGGAGAGACTAGTCTCTGGAGAAAGATATCATGCTTGGTAAAGTAGAGGGTAGGCAAAAAAGAGGAAGACCCCCAAGGACATGGATTAGCATAGTGGCAGGAGCATTATGCTTGAGTGTGGCAACAGTTATGAGGATGGCATAGGACTGGGCAGTGTTTCATTCTGTTGTGCATAGGGTTGCTATGAGTTGGAACTGACTTGATGACACCTAACAACAATAACAACACTACAAAGCTACAGTGTAGCACTGTCATAGTGTAGACATACAGATCAATTGAATAGAATTGAACACAGAAATAGACCCATACATTTATGGTCAACTGATTTTTTTTACCAGGTCACCAGACCATTAAATAAACCAGTGTCATTGAGTCTATTCTGATTCTTGGTAACCCATGTGTTGCAGAGTAGAACTGCTCCATAGAGTACCTGTAATCTTTACAGATGAAGATCATTAAGTCTTTCTTCTGTGGTGTTGCTGGGTGAGTTTGAATCATCAACCTTTAGTAGTTAATCACAAACCATTTGTACCATCAAACCCCTTAAAGGAGAGTTGATAAATGGAAAAGTCCATGGGGTCAGATGGAATGGAGGAGATGGTAGTGGGCAGTTGGCAAGGGGAAAAGCACATGGCCCATGTAAAGGAACCGACAGTGGAAGATGCAGGAGATGGGCTCATGAAATTCCTTAGGGACATGAGTTCGAGCAATACTGGGCATCCATGGAGTAGCTCAGAGATGCCATCACAGAGGACAGCAAGACTTTGACACCAGTGCCTCACAGTGGCCTGAGATTAGAGCTAGAGAGCAAGGGGGCTTGTTTCTGAGCACAATGAAACACATCCTGGCATCCTCTTAATTAAGAAGAACCTTTGAGGAGGTGGCAGTAAAGTCCCATGTGAGGGCTAAGAACCATCATAATTTGAGCCATAATACCTCATGCAAGGACCAGCAAGCTTAGGAAATTTATATTTCATTTTTAAAATAACATTTTCTGTTCCACAGTTCATAGAATATTTTATAATCCAAATGGGCAGATTGCCTCTTGGCTAATGTTAGTGAGATGCTATTATCTCAATAAGTGACTCTGTTAGCTCCTTGGAGACCTCAGGTTTTGTACCCTGGTCTTGCTATGAGCCTGTGCTGTGGGGGTATGAATGTGCAGATGACAAGAGCAGATGTCAGAGCCCCAAAGATCAAAGAGCTGGCGTTGCCTTAAAGAATCTGCCTGTGCCACGTGGTTATCAGAAGCTGAAGGGAGTCTGCAGTAAATATCCAAAACATATTTGTTCAACTGAGTCAACTCGAAAGCAAACATATTCCTAACTGTTCCTATGGAAGATTAAAGTTAGTGTGCAGGCGGCCATGATTGGTCCCCCTACTACCTCTGCACTAAGTGTTTGTCCATTGCGCAATATCCTAATTAATTTGGTGCAAGGAAACAGTTTCTTCATTGTGGACCAAGACTACTCTAAAATTGTGCTGGTGGTTGTTTGCTTTCCAAAATGGAAATAAGAACATATTGTTTCTAGCACTGTGGGCACTGATTTCAGAAGAGGGGAAACCAGAGATTTTTTGACTCAGGAAACAGAGTTTACAGATGGGCCCATTCTTTCCTTTGCTCATTCTCTGACTCTCCCTTTTTATTATTTTTAAAGGTTCTCAACTTGACCCTCCACTCTTCAAGCCTTCCCTTTGTGGTCTCACACCGGCCTTCCCCAGATCTCTTCTCTGGCCTGCACGACTTCTCCAGGTAGGCATGCCCGTATGCTTTTTTTTTTTTTTTTTAAGCTGTTATTGGGAATTGAGTGATAGATAGTTTACAGGGCATATCATCAGCCTTGTACTCAACCAATCTTATTTTGTTCCGTTGCAATGATTACAATCCCTTCCATGCGCCATCAGATAATAGTATTTACCTCTATTCCCTCTTTTTTTTCTTTATTTTTTGATGTATGCAAAATGCACAGAAAAGATATATTCATTTAAACGATGAAAAGGCACATTTTGCAAGCCAGCCTCCTGCGCACTGGCATACAGCCTTTCTCATTCCATGGGTCTAGAGTCCTCAACTGCTCGATCTCTTCTCTCTATACCATCACCTCTGCTTCCATCTCTGGTGTAGCTGCTTCGCTGGTTAGGATCCCATGCTTTGCTCATGCTTGTCCCTCTTGATAGTCCTAAGGTCCTCTGTTCCTGGAATGAAAGATGAACTATTCCCCTCTTTTTGTTTCACATTTTCTACCTTTATGGTTGTGACGCTCGCAATTAGTCATGATAACAATTACTACTGTATCAAAAGAATCCTATCCCCATCCTCCCCCATCCCCTTTTACCAGACCCATTCAGACAAGAGGAAAACTATTCAGTGGGGATTCTACTTTATCTTCCTTGTTCTGAAACTAAGCATACTCTTGAAAACTTGTAAGCTAGTCACTTCATCAGGCCCATATGCTTTTGTTTTGTGTTTAAACAGCTTTATTGAGACAGAATTCATATACACTAAAATTCACTCTTTTAAAATAAGCAGTTCAGTGGTTTTTAGTATATTCACAGAGTTGTGTATCCATTCCCTTGATCTAATTCCTGAATATTTTCATCATTCCCAAGAGAAACCCCCTACCCATTAACAGTCATTTCCCATTCCCTCTGCTGCCAGCTCCTGGCAACCATTCATCTACTTTCTTTCTCTATAGATTTGAGCTCGTCAATATTTTTGCCTGGACTTCTATATTATTTTTCCTAAAAAATATACAACTATTATTTTTGTGGTAGATAAAAATGAGTAGAATGTCTGTAGTATGGTTTTTAAGAAGAGAAGTTCCCCTAAAGGCCTTCTTCTGAGTGAATTGAGGCATCCTTAGACAGAGCGTGCTTAATTGACATTGCATTGTTTGCATGGTATTGTTTAAGTAACTGACACAGTTGCCTTTACAATTGTGAGCTTTTCTATGGCAAGATTTCATCAGCATGGCTGGATAAGACAAATGTTAAATGAAAAAAAAAAAAAGAAAGTTGAAAGTCAAAAGTTGATAATATCATTAAGACTTATCTCTGCCAAAATCTGCATCTGGTAGTAAGATCTTTCTTTTTCAAAAACATTCTTTTTTCCTCCAAAGAATCATCCAGAAATTGCTACTGTATAAAGAGGCTCTTTAGCTGCTTTTTTTGTGTGTGTATGTATTTTAGTAAAGCATGTTTTCCAGGCCAACTCAGGCTAGCAGAAGCTATCACCTGTCACTCAACTGGCAGGAAATTCTGGGAAACTCTTGACATTCATTCTAAGAACTACTTACGCCCCAAAATTATAATCAACAAGGCTAGCACATTTTGTCATCTCTATCCCCCAAAATGCAACTCTAATGGTGTGACAAATTGTTTGGGGGACAATACATGTTATCATTCAGACAGTTACACAAAATACCCCATTGGAGTTGAAACCACAGTCTAGGCCCTTGAATGGGAAGCTTGCAGAATCACATCTGCCAGTCAACGTTGCTGTGTATGCTTTCCTCCTCTTTTGTTTATTTTTTTTCCCAACAAAGAAAATAAAATGCAACTTGAATTTAGTGTTGAGAAAAGGAAAATGATGTAGTTCCCACATAAGCTTAATTCAGTCAGTGACATGCATTAGGTACCTTTATGACAAGTGGCTTGACTGGCGTGGCTGTTTGATCTGTTAATGACTTGGAGTTTACACCCTTGCTTAATTGTTAAACACTCATGTTTAATTACATCATGTTTGATTATTGCCAGACTGAAGTTGCATACATGATTGAAATCACAACTGTCTTATCTTCAACCATTATGTATAGTTTGGGGTCTTGCTATGGTTTTCAGATCAAGGTATGTTAACAAAGAAATTCCCTGCCACAGTTAAACTACTGTTAGTATCTAATATTTACGATTCTCAAAGGCAGGGAATTTTCCATAGATGGAAGGTGAGATTACTGGGGTTTGGATGGTGATGGGAAGATTTATTTTAGAATCCTTTCTGAGATGAAAAAGTTTTAAGGTTATTGAATTTCAAACACCTATCTTTCCAAGAGTGTGTTCCCTGATGATGTAGCAAGATGAGAATGCTGTGCTGTTCTTAGGAAAATTTGTAGTGTTCATGTCTACAGAGTATTAACATGTATTATGAACAGTGAGAAGATGGTGCCATCTATATTTTAAGCTATGAATTTTACAAGCCATCTGTATTTATAGTATGTATATATAGCAAAGTCTAGATAAAACTTCACCAGGTTTTTTTGTTGATTTTATTGGGAGTACTGTAAGTATGCACATACAAGGATGAGTCAAAAATTATCTGCACTCTAGCTGTAGAATTTATTTTAATCAACTTTTAGAAAACACAAATATATCATTTTTCAACATTATCTCCTTGCTTTTTAATACATTTTGTCCATCTGTCAACAAGCTTTCATACTCCCTTGTTTAAAAAATGTTTAGGCTAAGCTGTAAGCCACAAATGTATTCTTGTCTTCACTTCTTTATCAGAGGTGTATCTTCATCCATGAAAGGCTGCTTTCAGGGGGCCAAATAGGTGAAAGTTCGATGAAGCAAGATCAGGACTATAGGCAGGATGCTTTAACATTTCAAAATGAAGTTTTTGCAGAAGTTATCAACAGTGTGGGCAGAGGTGTGTGGATGTGCATTGTCATGCAAGATCACAGTGCCTTTGGATAGCAGTCCTCTGTGCTTAATCTGAAGTTTAGACTTCAGCTCTTCAGTGAGCATCTCACTGTAACAAGTACTGTTGATTGTTTAACTTTTTTCTGACAGTGTTCCATTATTGGCCCTTGAAAATCCCAGAAAAGTGTAGACATCAATTTTCCAGCTGAAGGTTGAATTTTGAACTTTTTCTTGGTGGGCAGTTGAGGATGTTTCCATGCCAAACTCTGCTGTTTAATCTCAGGCTCATGGTGGTGACTCTATGTCTCATCACCAGTAACAGTTTATTTTTTTTAGAAGAAACTTTCTCTTCCTTCTAATATCAGTCCAAATTTTGTTTGCAGATGTCCAAATGCTTCTGTTTATACTCTTCTGTGAGTTGATTTAATATCCATCTCACACAAACTTTTTGAAACCAAAATCTGTCATGGATTATTTCATAGATTTGCAAATGATTTGCAAATGATTTGCCACATACTCCACTATCACTCATCTATTCGATAGATTCATTCCATATGCATGCTCAATGTTGTCCTCAGCCATCGATGTGGATGGGGGTTTTAGTATAACTGGAGTGCAGATAACTTTTGACTCACCCTAGTAAATGTCTTAATGGTTGTTTTTATGGTTTGTGCCCAGCAACTGCTCCATGGGAGAAAGATGAGGCTTTCTACTCCTTCAAAGATTTACAACCTTGAAAACCCTGTACAGAGTTGCTATGAATCAGAACTAAGTGAATGGCACTTAGCAACAGCAACAACAGTGGCTGTTGTGAACAAGTTAGTTTTATAACAGAGTTTAAGAATTGTGCTTAGCCAAAAAAGCCTGTTTTCTGGCCCTTTTGATGAACCAAAAGCATGCAGTAGACACCTGACAAATGTTTTTAGGGGTTTCCTTGTCAACTTTGCACCAAACATAACCAAACTTTGCAGTCTACCCTGTCAGCACAGTTCCAAGTTCCATTTTGCAGACCTCTCAAATGGCCTGTATCCTGAATATATTTTTGAATCAGTTGAGTCATTTCTGTTCCTATCCACATTCAACTCTGTTACCTCAGTAACATTTCAAGTATGTTAACTTCTCTTCAACTTGATGGCCACTCTCTTCATTTACACTATTGAGAGCTCTCATCAAGATACCGCAGAGGCTTCCTGCATGCTCCCCTCTGCCCCACACGGATCCATTTACACAGTGTAGCTGGAGCGATCATCAAAACACACACATCAACACATACAATGGGATACTACTCAGCCATAAAGAGAAATGAAGTCCTGATGCATGCCCCAAAGTGAATGAACCTTGAAAACATCATACTGAGTGAAACATGTCAATCACAGAAAGATGAATCTTGTATGATCCTACTTCCATGAACTAAAGAAATGCATAGAGGCCAATGCTTATTGGTTATCAGGGGCTAGGGCGAGGGAAGAGGGTGAGTATTAGGTTACAGGGCACTGAGTTTTTGTTGATGGTGGTGGAATAATGTGGAAAATGATATTGGTAATGTTGGTAATGGCACAGAATGATAAATGTCGTCAATGTCATTGAATTACACATGTAGAAACTGGCAAATATTTTGTTATTTATATATTTTTGCCACAATTTTACATCAGGTGGTATGAGGCTCCTGCTCAAAACTTTCCATGGTTCCCTTGTCTCTTAGAATAGACCCTAACTTCCTTATGATTGTTGTTGGATGTTATGTGCCGTGAAGTCTGTTCTGACTCATAGTAACCCTGTGTAGGCTTTCCAAGGCTGTAAATCTTTCCAGGAGCAGAAAGCCTCATCTTTCTCCTTTGGAACCTCTGGTAGTTTTAAACTGCTGACCTCGTGAGATGAGCAGCCTGACTCATAACCACCACGCTACCAGAGCTCCTTTTTCTTATGATGACAACATTTTAGTCTTCAATGCTTTAACCTTTCTTGTCTTTTCTTACCAACATTTTCCTCTCTTTTGCTTACCCACTCTGCCATACTGGTTCCTTTCAGTTCTAGGAACAAGACTAGCTCTTCCAGTCTCAAGGCCTTTGCACTTGTTCTCTTTGCTCCCAAATTGCTCATATAGCTCTGTCCTTGTTGTCAGATAGATCTCAGCTCAGTGTCACCGCCTCAGACAAGATTTCCCTCTCTACCCATCATCATATTCTTTTCCTACCTAGCTTTGAGTATATCATCTCTGATTATGTTTTCATTTACTTGTTTATTCCACTCACTCCCACACAACTATAAGTCCCACAATGATAGGAACAGTAACTGTTGTATATCCTTCATGTTAGCATGTATCTGGCACAAAATGGTGCTCAATAAATACTTGTTGAGTAAATGAGTGATCAAAAGATCCTCTCAAATGTTAAGGAAAAATCTGCCAACTTAAAATTTCTGCTTTTGGTTCTAGCTCTGTTTTCTAAAGTGATTCTACAGCTTCTTAGATACGATTGCATTTCTCATCCTCGATACCCTTCTTAGCCATCTCATTTCTGAACAACCTTCCTTATGCTGAATGGTTTCCAACTCTCTCATCACACACAGTGAGCACCCTCTGCTAGAAAACTTTAGTTTGACAGTGTTCCTCATAAAAATGTCAGATGTGTTCTGACCACCACAGGGATTGGATACGAATCACCCTCCTTGAAGAGGACAGTCTCCAGTTTACTGACCTACAGTTGCCAGGATCTGTTGATTCCCCCCACCCCACCCCACCCCAAATGTTGCAGAATAAAACATTTCCTGAGGTTTCTGGCACTTTTCCCATTCTCTGTGATTTTTCAAACTTAACTGCCAGTGACTCAGAGATATATTTGCAGATTCTTCAGCACTCTGGAATATAAATTGGACAGGGAGGTTTGAAATTATTTATTGCTCCTAGGTTTTTCCTTATTCCCTAATTTATTATAGGATTAATTTCCCTCTTTTCATCATCTCTTTTAATACATATTTAGATTCAAAATCTATTCTCCATGCTCCAGAAGATAGAATTTGAGTATTATGTAAGTTTGGACTTTTTGTCACCTGCTAACTTAACAACAACAACAACATTACCAAAAGGAAATGGTTAATGTTCACCCGTTTCAAGAGGTAGCATATGATCAAGAGCCAATGATCCTGAAGGAGGAAGTCCAAGGTGCATTGAAAGAATTGGCAAAGAACAAGGTACCAGGAATTGATGGAATGAAAATGGAAATCTTTCAAGAAAGTGAGGCGGCACAGGAGGCACTCACTCATCTATGCCAAGAAATTTGGAAGACAACTATCTGGCCGACTGATTAGATTTGTGCCCATTCCAAAGAGAGGTGATCCAACAGAGGTAGAAATCATCAGACAATCTCTTTGATATCTCATGAGAGTAAAGTTTTGCTAAAGGTTATACAGAAACAGCTACAATCATACATTGACAAAGAACTTCCAGAGTTTCAAGCCGGATTCAGAAGAGGCCATGGAATGAGGGATATCATTGCTGATGTCTGATGGAGCTTGGCTGAAAGCAGAGACTATCAGAAAGATGTTTGGTGGTGGCTGTGATGTGGAGTTATGGGAGCAGAACACCTCCTCTTTCTTCCGCGGAACAGCTGGTAGTTTAGAACTGCTGACTTTGCAGTTCGCAGCCTGATTCGTAATCACTGTGCTACCAGAGAAAGGTGTTTACCTGTGCTTTATTGACTACACAAAAGCTTTTGATTATGTGGATCATGGTTTAAAATTTAAAAAGGTGTGCAGGTTGTTAATGAGTCTTCCTCCAATGCTGATGCCACGTTTTTTCATATAACCCAGCTTCTCGGATTAATTACTCAGCATACAGTTTGAATAAGTATGATGAAAAAATACAACCTTGTCGCACACCTTTTTAAATTTTAAACCATGCAAACAACTGCTTCTTGGTCCAGGTACAGATTCCTCATGAGCACAATTAAGTGTTCCGAAATACTCATACTTCTCAATGTTGTCCATAGCTTGTCATGATCCACACAGTCAAAAACCTGTGTGTAGTCAATAAAGCACAGGTAAATATCTTTCTGATATTCTCTGCTTTCAGCCAAGATCCATTGGACATCAGCAATGATATCCCTCGTTCCCTGGCCTCTTCTGAATATTACTTGAACCTCTGGAAGTTCTCTGTTAATGTATGATTGTAGCCATTTCTGTATTACCTTTAGCAAAACTTTTCTCGCATGGGATATCAAAGAGATTGTCTGATGATTTCTACGTGCCACTGGGTCACCCCTCTTTGGAATGGACACAAATATTGATCTCTTCCAATCAGTCAACCAGATAGTGGTCTTCCAAATTTCTTGGCATAGATGAGTGAGTGCCTCCTGTGCCACCTTAACTTTCTTGATGAAAGCTTTAAATTTTTATTCCATCAATTCCTGGTGCCTTGTTCTTTGCCAATTCCTTCAATGCACTTTGGACTTCCTTGGCTCTTGATCATTGGCTGTTGATCATATGCTACCTCTTGAAACAGTTGAACATTAACCATTTTGTTTTGGTACAGTGACTCTGTGTATTCCTTCCATCTTCTCTTGATGTTTTCTGCATCATTCAATAATTTGCCCACAGAATCTTTCAAAATAATGAAAGTTGAGGCTTGAATTTTTTCTTCAGTTTCTCCAGCTTGAGAAATGCTGAGCGTGTTCTTCCTTTTTGATTCTCTGATTCAAGATCTTTGCACATTTTCTTACAATATTTGGCTTTATCTTCTCGAGCTGATCTTTGAAATTT
>NW_006408534.1:3427662-3429718 GCF_000296735.1 Chrysochloris asiatica | reverse complement strand
CATGGATATTATCCTATCACAGACAGCATTATACCTCATGACTGATCTAGATATATTCTTTTTGACAATGAGGGCAACACCATTCCTCCTCAAATTGTCTTTTCTGGCATAGTAAACCATGTGGTCGTCAGATTCAAAATGGCCAATACCAGTCCATTTCAGCTCACTAATGCCTAAGATATCGATGTTTATGCGTTCCATTTCTTTTTTGACAACTTCCAATTATCCCCGATTCGTACTTCGTACATTCCATGTTCTAATATTCAGTGGATGTTTACAGGTGTTTCTCTTAATTTTGAGTTGTGCCCCATCAACAAATGAAGGTCCTGCAGGCTTTCATCCCATGAGTTTTACTCCATTCGCGTCATCATGTTCAACTCTACTTTGAGGAGGCAACGCTTCCCCAGTCACATTTTGAGTGCCTTCCAACCTGAGGGGCTCATTTTCTGGCACTATATCTGACAGCGTTTCTGTGCTAATCACAATGTTTTCAGTGACTAAATATTTGGATGTAGTTCGTCACTCTTTCTTCCTACTCTGTCTTCGTCTGGAATCTCATCTGTAACCTGTCCACTGTGGGTGACCCTGCTGGTATTTAAAATACTGGTGGCATAGCTTTCTGAATCACAGCAACTCACAAGCCACCACAGTATGACAAATTGACAGATGAATGGTGGTTCCTTGTTGTTATGGACTCCCAAAAGTCTTGGTCATTTTTCTCCCAAGGTGATCTATAATTTCGACTCAAAAACTAGCTTTCTGGTCTGGTTAAAATCATACACAAAAGCACTTCTTCCTTTTGTGAGAGCTGAAATTGTTAACTAGGAATATTTATAACAACTTTTGAAGTTTTTAATTTTGAATTGAGTGAAGGTTTCCAGAACAGGTCATCATTCCCACCTTCAACAAGTCATGCACTTCGAGTCATTACAATGACTAAATTTCCTTCCAGATACCATCAGTATCAATGTTTACCTCTATTCACTTTAACTCTTGTACTCTTTCCTCTCTGTGTGGTCCTCTACCTTCGTCTTTCCCGTGACAACCTCCCTTTTTAAGTATATTGCCTTCCCCATCACCCGAGTTAATGCGAGTCTACATTTTTGTTGTTGTTAAGTGCTGATGAGTTGGTTCCAAATCATAGCGATCCTGTACAGGGTTTCCAAGGAGTGACTGGTGTGTTTGAACTGCTGACCTTGCAGTTCAAACTAACCTTGCAGTCCAGTGCATTAACCCAGTTTCCTCAGAGCCCTGGTAAGCATCATAAAATGTTTCTTTTAGCAAAAACCCTTAATTTTTTATGACACTGGTTCCATTGGAGGCCCATTGGAGACCTATAGCACCCTTGAATGCCTCTTGTTTTCTTTTTTTGCTTTAATTTTAGCTCGTCCCATCCTATTGCCACACTGAGAGAAGAGACTTTCCATGCAAGAGTGTACCATTTTTATGCACCCCCTTTTCACATGGACAGTGACTGCTTTCTGTTTCTTTTGAATCTGTTATCAACAGTTGCTATTGAGTCAACCTCAACTCTTATGTGCCAGGGTAGAACTGTACTCCTAGGGTTTTAATGGCTGTCGTCTTTTGGAAGTTAATCACCTGGACTTTTCTTCTAAAGTGGCTCTGGATGGGCTTGAACCGCCAACCTTTCAGTTAGCAGCCAAGGAATTTCTTGAACCGACTGTTTCCTTCTCTTGCTGCATTTGAGGCAGGCATCCCATTTCTTTAGTAAGAATGAATTTTCTTCTTAATTAACATTAGGAACATTAACATTCCACGTTCTCTTTCCTTGTATCTCATCTTCTGTAAATCAGTCAGAGATATTTTAGTGCATAGGGGATTTTCCTCATGAATTTCTCTCTTAGTTCCCCCTTAAAGCTGTGTGTGAAATACCACCCACACTTGCCCAGCAATTTCTAAATAATGTTCATTTTTTAAACTTTTAATTCTCATTCTCTGTTATCCCTTGATAACATCTTTTTCCCTCTGATTCCTAGAGCTCCATCCTTTTTAGTTAAAAATTACCTCCCTCCTATTTTTAAATTAGCTAATAATA
>NW_006408534.1:3410265-3426612 GCF_000296735.1 Chrysochloris asiatica | reverse complement strand
TCTAGTCGAGTTCTGATCATCCAGCCATCAAAACTAGGTCAAATAGGTACTATCTGCAAGTTTGGGCATTCTTGTGTGTTTCCCCTCACTTCGTATCACCTGGGCACTTCACTCTCAGCTTTAGCCTTCTGTGGCTTTATCCTTGTCCACATGCTCAGGTGTCCCCTGGTCTCACTATACTTCAGACCAACCTGCCATTATTCTTGTCTTTTCCATCTCCAGGTCAATGGGGGTCTATGGAACGTGGTTAAACCCAGTCCATATCTTAATTGCTGCCTTTCCCCCACTTCCACTCACCAGTAGACCAACTTGGTCACCCGCAAGCTTACATGCCTGCTTGTGTGTTTCCTTTGAGTTTCAGTTTTGGAGAAGGGTTTGTCTTGAAGGGACTTGATTGCTTGCCTTGATGGTTCCCCAGCAAACAACTTGCTTGTTCTTGTAGTAGCCAGTCAAACCGCCATTTTTGTTTTTTATCTTTTCCTGCTAGTCTTTCTTTCAAGAAGTATCTTCTGTTCCTCTAGCTGCTCCAAGCTGGTCTGCATGTCTTTTCAAGTGGGAATGTACCACCTAAGAAGGTTCTAGATGGGGCTTAGGATTCCACCAAAGGTCTTATGCACTACAAAGACTCCACAAGAAGTCTATTTCACTGGCAAGTTCTAGAACCCCTTTTAGGTATTCCAACCAGTTATAGGCTGAATATGGACTTATAAGCTTTCTGTAATCATGTTTCTTGATATTCCTTTGTATACCACTCAAGTGTCTATTTTACAATAGTAGACAAGAGAAACCAATATACATAAGACAGTCAAGCATCTTAACATTATTTCACCTCTTTTACCTATTCACACTATGCCTCAATTCACTGTATCACAGAGTCCTGTTTTCCCAAGGTTGAGCATACATCACTACTTACCTCTGTACCATTTAGCCCATGCAAACCTGCCTTAGCATTCCCCTATCTACCTTGTTCTTCCATCCCTCTACCCCTTCTTGTGTATTACCTTCCCTAACACCCAAACTATGATATGTCTGTTCCCTATCCTGTACTCTACCATCCCCTCCTTCCCACCCCTAGTAACCAACAAAGAATTGTTTGTTTGTTTTTTCCTTGTAATATGGGTATCTTTTCTGAAGCTTTTACAATAATGATATCATGCAATATTTGTCCTTTTGTGACTGTCTAATTTCACTCAGCATAATGTCCTCAAGGTTCATCCATGTTAACTGGTGGCTTGCAGCTTCCTTGTTATTCTTCAAGGTAGCAGAATATTCTATTGTGTGTATGTACCAAAGTTTGCTTATCCAGTCTTCCATGGATGGGCACTTAGGCTGTCTCCATCTTTTTGCTATTGTAAATAGTGCTGAGATAAACATTGGTGTGCATATATCTACTCGTGTTCAAAATCCACTGTCTTTTAATCCCCTTTTTCAAAAAGGTTTTTGAAGTCCCCTCATATAGAATGCACTCTATATAAACTAAAAAAGGTAGCACAACCTATGTTGTTGTTGTTGTTGTTAAGTGCTGTCAAGTCGATTCCAACCCATAGCAACCCTGTATAGGGTTTCCAAGGAGCGACTGATGAGCTTGAACCACTGACCTTGCAGTTCAAACTGACTTTGCAGCCTGACGTATTAGCCCACAGCACCACACCAGAACCCCTGAATTTAGTTAGCAGTGTAATTTTGATCAAGAGCTCTGTGAGAAGGTCAGACACTGGAGAGCAGCTTGTAGAAATGGCCCTAGCAGATTGCAATGTGATCCTCTGTGGCACAAAAAGAAGCATCCCCTTTGTCCTTGGAGTAGGGGAAGTGGGATTGTTGTAAAGTGTGGGGGTTGGAGAGTGACAAGGCCTGCCTGGTCTCCCCTGCCATTCTCTCCAGCAGAGAAACCAGGCTCTTCTCTGACTCCCATGGGACTGGGAAAAGGGGGATCTCTCCCCATTCTGCTCCCAACATCACCTCCCCTCTTCTTGTAACCCAACCTTAACCCATGCCATTCCCCTCATGATTTGCCTTGGTGACATCCCCCATTTTGGTTGTCTGGGTTGTTTAGTGCAGTTATAACAGGAACACCACAGTGCAGGGCTTTAAAGAAGAGGAATGTATTTTCTCACAGTAGGAGGCTACAATTCTAAATTCAGGGCCCTGGCTGTAGGGAAAGGTCCTCTCTTTGTGTGTTCTGGGGGTGCCCCTTTTCTCTTCCAGCTTTCTTCAGTTCCTTGACGATCTTTTCGTGCCACGGTACCTCACTTCCTCCATTTGTGTCTTGTCTCTGTCTATGGTGCTCCTTACAACTCAGAAGTTATTAAATTTAGGACACACCCAACACTATGTGACTTCATTAACATAAGAAAGAAAACTGTTTCCAAATTGGATTACATCCATAGGTACTAGGATTAGGATTCTAACACATTTTTTTCTTTTTTTCTGGGAAGGGGGTACAATTTAATCCTGGACACCCCATAGAACCTAAGAGAAGCAGACCATTTCATCACCAAGTTGCCCAGGCCCATGGCCCCCACTCTGCCAATTCCACACCCTGTCCCCTTTGCTCTCTGAGAAGTTCTTTTTTGCCTCCATGCAGTATCCAAGCCTTGCCTAAGGCCCTGGTGATGCCAACCTGAGAGGCCACACATGCCTGTGGACTGCAACTTGAGACTTATTAAAAGGCTGATTTGTGGGCAGTGTGAGGTATATCGTCAAAAGTAGACACAAGCCGACTTGGGTTATCACCTGAATGTCTATTTCCAATGAGTCAAATTATGACATCATTCCAAGCCTTGGAGTCCCTATGTGAAAAAATGTGGATAATAATCCTAACCACATACACATATTTTACACACACACTCACACATATTTCCTGGCATGTAAAATATGCTCAGGAGTCCTGGTGTGGCACTGCAGGATACTGCACTGGACCACAAGGTCAGCAGTTCAAACTCACCAGCTGCTGATGATTTGAACCACTGACCTTGCAGTTCAAACTGGCTTTGCATTCCAGTGCTTATCCTACAGTGCCATATAAACCCTCTGCCACTGAATCAATTCCAACTCATGGCAACCCTGTATAGGGTTTCCAAGGAGCAGCTGGTGGATTTGAACTGCCGACCTTGAGTTTAGCAATCCATTGCTTATCCTATAGCACCACACCAGGGCTCCTCCTCATCTGTAAAATAGATAAAATAATATCTACTTTCGTCTCTGAGATTTTGTGGTGGTGTTCTATTTGTATTTCATTGGTGATTATACGTTGATGTGTTCTTAGGAACTTACCACTTGTCTCCTGGTGGGTGTGATAGAAAATAGGAGCGTGTGCCCAGTTCTCTGTGTGGCACACTTGAGGATGGGTCGGGCTGCTGGTGGTGGTTATGTGGTGTTGAGTTGCTTGTGACTCATAGGACCCTGTATAGGGTTTTCGAGCTGTAAATCTATATGGGAACAGAAAAATTTTACCTTTTTTCTTCAGTAGATTTGAACTGCTGATGTTGTGGTTAGCAGCCCAACTCATAACCCACTATGCTACCAGAGCTCCTTTGGCTGCTATCTATTGTTGTTCAAGTGATGCAAGAGGCAGTGGTAGCCTTCACCCACTGGGTTGTGTGGACACGGTTGCGTTCTGGTCACCAGCCACTGATGTGAGCATTTGTGTGGTCCCGCACAAGCACAACAGATGATCAGGTTGTTGTCCTGATTGAATGCTACTGCAAAAGTTCAAAATGGTCACACAGCTGACATTCACCCACTCCATTTATCTTCTGGCTCATTGCTCTTGCTCCTAGGATTCTTCTCCTACTCGATCTTCAATCCATTTATCTTTCCTTTCTTCTGAAGCTCAGGCTTCCACAAATATCATCCATGTATGCTTCATTTGGAATCCTGGTGTGGCACTGTAGGATAAGCATTGGACAGCAAGGTTGGTTTGAATTGCAAGGTCGGTGGTTCTAACTCACCAACCACTCTTTGGAAACCCTAAACAGGGTCATTATGAGTCAGAACTGACTCGATGGCACTTACCACCACCACCACCACAACCAACAGTGTTTCATTTGGTCTCTTGTGTATTTGTGGTAGCGGATGTGGGTACCATTTCTGCCTCGTCTACCAACATGTCAGAAATCTTTAATAATATCTATTTCTTAGGATTCTTTTGAGGGAATATAAATGAGTACAGCAAATGATCCATGCCCATAATTGATAGCTAGTGTGGGGAGGTAGTCCATTCTACTAGTTGTCATCATTATTGTTGTTAGGTTCCATTGAGTCAGTACCAACTCATAGCACCCCTATGTGCAACAGAACGAAACACTGCCCAGTCCTGGGACAACCACACAATCATTGGTACGTTTGAACCCATTGCTGCTGCCACTGTGCCAGTCTATCTCATTAGGGGTCTTGCTCTTTCTCTCTGACCCTCCACTTTACCAAACATCATATCCTTCTCCAAGGACTGGTTCCTCCTGATAATATGTCTGAAACATGACAAAGTCTGGCCATCCTGGCATCATAGGCTTTTAGTTAAGAACATTCATTTCAAAGGCAGAGTAAGTTTTAGAGCTTGTTCGTCCTCTCGAATGCTGTGGGATGTTGGTTAAGATAAGTTAACCTCAACGTAAAATGGTTACAGTTATAGAACCTAACCTATAGTCTTGTCATGATTGAGAGAGATAAGCCTCACAAAGTGTCCAGCCCAGTGCTTGGCACTTAGCAAGGGCTTCATAAGTTGTTGTTATGGTTACTTTTACAAATTTGTAGTAATCTTTTTTTTTTTTTTTTGCCCTGGAATGCTGTAAAATTTTAATTGGGTGGATCCATTAGTCATCCCCACATGAAAGTTTCATACAAGACTTACAAAAATGCAGGCTACTGAAGGAAAGTTTCAGACCTTCCCTCATTATTGGGAAATGTGGTCTCGGTGGGACCATTGAACCTAGTCTTGTGTTTACAAAATATGGCTTGGATGAGATTAATAGCCTTTATGGAAGGGGTTTTCGAATCCAAACAAGAGACTACTTTTTACAAGGGAGTTCACCCAGCTGGACGGCTGCTGAGAGGGTTGGGCCGAAGGATGGTTTGGTGCCCAATGTCTTTCATCATTTTCTGACTTGATTTCAGGCTTAAAGGTACCTGTAATGAGGTCACCCTGTAGACAGTCATATAAGATGATCGAGTCGCTTGGTTTGCAAGCAGGCATTTTCCCACTGACAAATTCTGTTACTATGATTTGACGTCTCTGCTGGGTCACTGTGGGAAGGAGATAGATGAGAAAGACCTGTGATGTGCACCGTCAGATCTTTCTTCTCTGGAAGCCAGACAGGGTAAGGGGTCCTCAGGCTTGGTTGTCCTGGATGCCAGTCCTCACCCTGAGACTGCTCTCTCCTTTCAGGAGGGTGGAAAGACAGTTGGGAGTCTAGAGCTGGGAGAGTATGTCTAGTGGGATCCCCTTTATCCCATCCGGAGCTAGTTATCTAAGGCTTCACTGGGGGGCCCTTCAGCCCAGTTCCCTTGTCTCTGGGGGAAGGTGTTCCATTAGGGTTGTAAGGTCTTTGCAGGGAGGCGGACTCTATTGCAGCACTGGAGGGCATCTGTAGTAATCATTTTGTTCTCTCTAAAGATTCACAGCCTCGGAAACCCTGTACAGGGTCGCTGTGAGTCGGAACCGACTCCATGGCACATAACAACAACAACAACAACTTCACTTGTGTATTCTTGGGTCAGGAGAAACTGGTGGGATACTGAGGAGGACCTCGAAAGCATATGAGAGATTCAATGCTTCTGGATGAAGGAGAATGAAAAGTAGGAACCACTGGAAAGGATGTGGGGTTAGTCAGGATGAGTACCTCGTACTGTGTTGCTTTTATTTTTGTGCCTTTTCCATCTCTTTTTTGTTTTTTAATTTTTGTAAATTGAGTGAAGGTTTACAGAGTAGATCATCAGTTTTATATTCAACAAGTAATACACTGGATTTCATCTCAATGATTGCAATCCCGTCCATGCAACTTCACTGGTCTCGCTTGTGTTTCTGGTTTCCATTTCTCCTTCTTTCCCCACCCTTCTGAATTTTGTTTTTGGGTAAATGCTGTTCTTTTGATCTTAAATGGTTGACCATTCTATGGTGTGTGTACTTCACTTGTGTTGCTGTGCCTACTATGTACCTATCTATTGAAAATTGAGCCATGGGAGTGAATTCAGTCTCAGGCCTGAAGGGTGACCAAAGGCCCTAGTCTTGGGGTTCAACCAGTCTCTATTTGACCAGTAAGCCTGGCCACTTTTTATGATTTTTATGGGGTGGTGTGAGGAACACTGTGAAAGGACTGCTTCACCTGGATCTCATTGAAATAGTGCAGCCTTCCCCTTCGCTGAATGCTTCTCTATCCCAGTAATTATATAAATGTTCCATGTCTGATATAATTGTTCTGTTTCACATTTTCTTTCCTAAACTAAAAACTAGTGGCTGGTGGTTTTGTGTCATGGAGTCTACTCATAGCAACCCTGTATAGAGTTTCCAAGGCTATAAATCTTTACGGGAGCAGAAAGCCTCATCTTTCTCCCACGGAACTGCTGGTAGTTTCAAAATGGCGACCTTGAGATTAGCAGCCCAACTTTTAACCACTATGTGACCAGAGCTCCTTAAACTGAAAACCAGGATTATACAAAACATGAGAGACAGTGGCTTCAATGTAATGCTTTATATGACTTTTGTATGAACTTTTATTTTCTGTGGTTTATATTTCTTTTTCTTATTGAGCCATATACTCTCTCTCCTTAGATAGAGGCTCAAAGGAGACTGGAGTTACAATGTGAACAGGATGCAAAGAGGCACAGAAGAACTTTTGTTTTAAATCTTCTTGTTCTTAACAAGAACACGGAAGAATGAGCTGCATGATCAGCTTTTACTTATTTGGGAATACAATAAGTATGCTTGTTTTGGTTGCTTAAGATTACTGCAGAAACCAACCAGGTTTTGTGAAAATTACTTTTACAAAGAAAATACTCTATCACATTTGTGACTCATGGCAATGACTTTTCCTCGAAGTCAATGAAACTCCCTCCTAATTCTTGGCTCCACAAAACAGCCATGCTTAGGGAGAGAAAGGAGGAATTGAGAACAGGCCAGAATTTAGCTTTGGCATTTTCAAGCATAGAACATAGACCACAGTTTGTTCAACAAAGAGCTGAAGCGGCACACCAAGTTTCTCTGTGCTGAAGTGAATGGAAGACTGGTTTCAAAGTCAAGGAGTTGGTTTCAGCCCCATTTCTCTTCTTTGTGTGTTCTTAACTTGAAAATGGGACCTAGGTAGCAAGACTGGCTGAATCTTACCAGAAATTCAGAAACCAGATGTATATATAAGTAGCCTTGCCTTTGAGGCCTTTATTTAGAATGCAATAATATATATGAGGATCTTGCTTCTTTGGCTGGAGGAGGAAGGGAAGTTTCTGGGTGTTCTTGATGAGGGGAGGCCAAAAAGTGAATGGGGGCAATGGATGGATAATTTGATCTCTGTGTCCTGTGCTCTCAACCTCCATCTGAACATATATGATCCTCACCCCCTGGCTTAATGCACTGGGGCTTGGAGCACAGCAAGGTCCTGCCCGGGCACCAGGCATTGTTCTGTTTAGGATTTGAAGATGAATAATGCTTGGGCTCCATCTTGAGGACTTCACCATCCAAAGACGTGTTCTCTTTCCAGACCCCATATTCCTGCTTCAGAGTAGGTGAGACATCAGAAAGAACCACCCAGCCCCAAATCTTTGCCACCCTAAGGGCCCAGGGCAAACACCAGCTGCAAAGTGTTGCTCTCCAATGGCTGGAGGCTATACCTACATGGCTCTGAGGAAAGAAGAGTAAACAGGTATGTGTAGACGTATTCTTGAGCTATTTTGAGACAGCCTCGAGGACACCCAAGACAGACAGCCTCTGGGGAAGACTTTGGGTGATGAGGATGTAGGAGAGCAGGTAACTGACTTGTTGGTAGCTTGTAGTTGTACAGCTGGGGGCTTCATTTTAATGGGACTTCACAAGTTGGTGAAGGCTGGTGACGTTTGAGATACCCATACCTTATGGATTAAAAGAGAGAAAGACTGTGTGTGAATTTTAAAGTTCCATAGGAAAGTGAGAGATTGGCATCATCAGTAAGACTTTCAGGAGTCTGGAGTAGGCCCTTGGAAGAATGACTCTGCCATGGCCAGCATAGGTTGTTGGCAGCAAGTTGACCGAGATGGAGCAATGCTTCCTGGGACATGTTCCCTGTTTAGGATTCAAAGATGAATACTGCTTGGTCTCCTCCTGATGGACTCACAGTCCAAAGAGTATCTTTCTTCTCAGACCCCATATTCTGAGACCTTTTCCAGAGTGGATGTGAAAGAACCATGTAGCCTCCCAGAGACTCTGGCCTTTGAGGGTGCAGGACACAGTGAGACCCCCAGGTCTGAGTGGCCAAGTTGGGAAGAGTGCTTTTTGCCCACTGACTTCTTTCTTTCTTTTTTTTTTTAAAGGCAGCTTGTTTGCCTTTTCATAATTCTTAACATGAACAATTCAGTGGCATTAGTTCAGTTGGTCCCACTGACTTACAAGCACAAGTTTTAGCTCCATCCCAATCAGCAGAAGGCGGGTGACACTGGAGCTCAGTTAGTAGTCACTGAAGAGCGGACTACAGGATTTTTGATAGTTTGTCTTCCCTGCTTCGGAGGCATCAGTCGTAAAGCAAGTGTTTATTGAGTAGTTCTTGGAAGGCAATAAACACAAGAGAGGTGTGTCTGCCATTCATCCAGGTTCCTGACACACAGTTTGAATATGCTAACAGTCACTGACAGCAGCCATAGGTGGTGAGGAGATGATTACACTAAAGCAGAGAAATCATATGTTAACTGGACAAGGATGCGATTGAAGGATCTCTTCATTAAATAGGGAGGGCACCTCTAAGATTCCTTCAGATAGGATGGCTCTATGTTTACCATGATCACTATTATGCAGAGGCCTGTGAGAGATAAACCAGGAAGGTGTTCAATTCAATTCTACAGATATATTGAGCATGTAGCATGTGTTTACCATGCATGTTGTTGTTATTGTTAAGTGTCGTTGAGCTGTCCCAATTTATAGCGACACTGCATAAGGTTTCCAAGGAGCAGCTGGTAACTTTGAACCACCAACCTTGCAGTTCAAACCGACCTTGCCGTCCAGTGCATTAACCCTCAGTGCCACACCAGTACTCCTCAGCATGCATGGATGAACTCAATGATTCATTTTCACATTTGTTGCTGGTGAGGACTCCCAATTTACTGCAGGAGTTGACAGATTATGGCCTATGAACCACATTAGGCTCACCACTTCTTTAAATATGTTCTGTAAATCAGTCGTGTCCATTGCGTACTATCTGTGCCTACTTTTGCACTACAGGTTGAATAGCTGCAGCAGAAGCTTTGTGACTCACAGTCTGAAAATATTGACTCTATGCTCCTCTACAGAGAACTTTTGCCCATCTCTGGTCTTGTAGAAGACACAGCCATACACAGTCAACTCTAATTCTTGATTGTAGCATTTTGAATAGGATCTGTGTGTGGCAATGGTGGTGATGGGAGCTTCTGACTGGATGCCTCTCAAGGACACTACCATAACTCGCAGACCAGTCCTCAAACTTTGTAAATTCACCCGGGCATGACAACACACTTCATGATGGACTGATAGATGCCCAGATAACAGACTGATATATAGGGTGTTGTTGTTAAGTGCCATTGAGTCGGTCCTGACTCATAGCAACCTTGTATAGGGTTTCCAAAGAGTTGCTAGTTAGCTTGAACTGCTGACCTTGTGGTTCAAACCAACTTTGTAGTCTAGTGCATTAACCGACAGTGACACACCAGGCTCGATATATAGGCCAGAAGCCATTATTTGGTATGGGGTAGCCCTTTCAGGGACTGCAATAATTTCTAGGGGCTACCTTTTCTACAAGGAGCTCTGGTAGCGTAATGGTTACAAATTGGACTGTGAGACTCAAGGTCAGCAGTTCGAAACTACCAGCCGTTCCATGGGAGAAAGATGAGGCTTTCTGCTCCTGTAAAGATGTATAGCATCGGAAACTCTGTACAGGGTCTCTATGAGTCAAAACCGACTCCATGGCATATAACCACCACTTTTCTATGGAGTCCTGGGATGGCATCATATGAAAAGCACTGGATCACAAGGTTGGTGTGAACTACAAGGTTGGCGGTTCAAACTCATTAGTCGCTCCTTGAAAACCCTATACAGTGTCGCTATGAGTCAGACAATTTGACGACACTTGACGACAACAACCCTTTCTAAATCAAGAGCCCTGATGGCTCTGTGGGTTAAGCCTTGTATGGCTCACTGCAAGTCTGATGGTTCAAACCCACCAAGTGCTTTACAGGAGAAAGCTGAGACTACTACTACAAGGATTTACAGTCACAGACTCCCTCTGGAGCAGGTCTACACTGTCCTATAGGCCAAGAGGAGTCAGAACGGCCTCAGTGGCAGTGGATTTAGATTTATCCTCTCTGTATACTGAGGCACTTACTCACTCAAGTGTGACTAGTTCTCACAAGGCTGCCTGAAGCTCTCCACTAGACCATAGGGAGTCCCCTGGGCTCAGACAAGTTCAGGCCTAGGTGAGACCAGAGGAGGGAACTAGCCTTGTCCCTGTTGGACAATACCTCTCCAGTGCCTGGAACCCATGTACCAGTCAGCATCTTTCTCCCCTGGACAAGATTGGACAACAACCCAAATATACTTCTTTGGGCTCTCTGACGTCTCTCCCTGACAGCCTTTCCTCATTGGCATTGACATCCTTAGCTAAGGGGTACTGCTGTTCTAGTAAAGGAGTTCTTCCTCCAAGTCGCGTAAGTACTTTTGTTTCTTTCCATTATGCATTGCTTTTATGGCTTTAGTCTAGGAGAGAAACCTTAAGTCCTTTGTACTCAGGTTCTTGAGGGGCACCTCACTGTCTCCACTCAACCCATTCTTTGCACCTGCTGACCTTGAGTGGTCTTAATGGAGATGCTATCAGACCGCAGAGAGTGCGCCATTAATCCTGACTGAAGGCTTGGGGAAAGGCTTCTCAGAGGAGGTAACACTTGATATATGGTTTGGAGGAGGAGGAGAAATTTGAGAGGCAGAGTAGTGGGAGAATGGCATCCAGGCAGGCAGAGAAATATGAGCAGTCATGGAGGCAGCAGCAGCGTGAAGGGAGTTGTGGCCACCTGAAGCCTGGAAAGGCTATCACTGAAGGACAGCAAGAGACAGAGAGAGGTAGAAAGAGAGAAACTGCGTAGGACAAAGTGGGGACAGGAGACAAAGATGGAAGGATAGACTTGTGTATTTGGATTTTCTTGTGACGACAATGAGATTTATCAAGAGATGTTTCTTTCTTTCTTTCTTTCTTTCTTTCTTTCTTTCTTTCTTTCTTTCTTTTTTTTAAGCAAGAAGGGAAAATGATGAGTTCTGAGGATTAGAAAATAAAGGGCAGCAGCTATGGAAAGTGCAGATTCCTATTAGGGAATCTCTTCAGAATTTAGCCATAATCTTGAGACAGGCGCTGTGCAGTTTCATAGAGCTAGCAGAGACTTAGTGGGGACAAGATAGGGAATGGTGGGGAGGTGAGAGTCAAATGGTCCTCTGAGGTAAAATCTGGACTATTAGGTGGTGATTGTTAAGCGCTGTTGAGTCAATTTCAACCCCTAGCAACCCTGTATTGGGTTCCTGAGGAACTTTGAACTACCGACCTTGCAGTTCAAATGGCTTTTCAGTCTGGCGCATTAACCCACAGTGCCACACTGGTAGTGTAGTGGTTACGACGAGTCAGGCTGCTAACCTCAAGGTTGGCAGTTCAAAACTACCAGTTATTCCACAGGAGGAAGATGAGGTGTGCTGCTCCCATAAAGATTTACAACCTCGGAAACCGTGTGCAGGGTCACTATGAATCGGAACAACAACATCAGGTGGTGATGTTAGCTGAGTCTTCTCAGGAGGAAGAACAACTGGGGAGAAAATTGAGTTTGTTTGGGGGCAAGTAGAATGTGGAACGCATGTAGTCTGACTGATAGCAGCTGGAAATGCAGATGAGATAAAAATAGTAGGGTGGAAAAATTGGGGCTTGTTTTTAAATGTATTCGATAAAGCAAAGGACATGAGATCATCCAGGAGAAAAAGCAGTGAATGAAAAAAAAAAGTAAATTGAGCAAGAAATTTTGGTAAATGTATTCAAGCATTAGCAGATGAAAGAAACAGAAAACAAATGAAATCTACTGCCATCGAGTTGATTCCCACTCATGGTGACCCTATAGTGTTTCCAAGACTATAAATCTTTATGGGAGCAGGCAGCCTTCCTTCCACAAACGTTTATTGGACACCTGCCATGCGTGGGACCTGGGCACCCAGAGTACAATGGAAAACATGAGTCCCTGCCGTCCAAAACTATGGTGAGGAGTATCCAGGAAAGTCCAGAAAGAAAGGGAGTCAGGAAGAGCAGGGTCTGGTATTACTGACTGCAGGGAGGCTCAGGGAAGGGAGGGTAACCCTGCAAAGGGGAGAACTAGGGGAAGGAAATGGAGGAGAGAAGACAGGCATGAAGGGGAATTTGTCTGACTCCACAGCTCTAGGTTCTTTCCCCAGCCTCATCTCAGAAAGCCAGTGAATGCCGTCCTAATCAGGGTTACCTCTGTTTCCATAGCAACCTTGGGGAGTAGCTTTGTTGTACATTCTTGAAACTTGAAGTGAGGAAGTTACTTTATATCAAGTTACTACTAATTAGTCTAGCAATTTTCCCAGCTCTTAAAACACTCTCAAAGATTTGCAATTCATTTTCACATACACTCCATTCATAGGTATTCTAGACCATGAAACACACACATACACACACATACACACACACACACACACACACAATACTGAAGATTTGAAATAAAGATATTATCTAATTATAAGAGTGCTCTTTTTAAAAAGCCTTTAAGGAGATCTGGTAGCATTGTTGTTGTTGTTAAGGGCTGTAGAGTCAATTCTGACCCATAGTGACCCTATATAGGGTTTCCAAGAAGAAGCTGGTGAGCTTGAACCACCAACCTTGTAGTTCAAATGACTTTTCAGTCTGATGCATTAGCCCACAGCACCATACCAGGACTCCTTCTGGTAGCATAGTGGTTACGAATTGGGTTGCTAACCTCAAGGTCAGCAGTTCGAAACTACCAGCAGTTCTGTGGGAGAAAGATGAGGCTTTCTGCTCCCATAAAGATTTACAGCCTCAGAAACCCTGTGCAGGGTCACTATGAGTCAGAACTAACTCCACAGCACACCACCACCACCAAGGTAGAAAATACAAACTACTTATTTCCCCATCACTCTTAATGTTAGGTTGCCTTTCCTCTCTATTCTGTTTCTAGATACATTTTACTACATTTAAATATATTTGTGAACATTGGGGTTTTACATATTATTTTGCTTACAAACTAGTTACAGAGAAACTTGTGAAAGGAAGAACCTAAGTAAGGTGGAAATATTTCAGCGAAGGAAGACTCTAGTATTTGCCACTAAAATGAGTGATAGAAAAGTACTCAGACCGTTCCTTGTCAAAGGTGGAAAATTTGCCAGAACCAGGAAAACAGTTCCTTCTGACTTTGAAAGGTTTCTCTGTATATCATGAACATTTCTGCCACATCACTAAAATATCTGAAAACATTTTACCCTTTAACTTTTTCTTTGTTATTAATTTAGGTTCTTTCTAGTTTCCCTCTTAATAAACAGTTGTTCATTTTAGACATAAATCTTTTTGTCTCTGTGACTTAGAAAAGTCAAATCACTTTGCAAGTTTTTACTATTCATTTATCAGAATCCATGCTTTTCCCTAGAACCCATATGTTTTCATTAATCATCTCCAAGGATGATACTAGTAGAGCTAAAGGTGAACACATGATCTTTTATCCCAAAATATGTTATTTTAATGTTATCTGATTGTTTAATAAAGTTCATTCTTAGTAAGTTTGAACTAAACTGAAATAACGGTAAATTGCGTTTATTTTTAACTCACACTATTGAGCTCTGGTAGCGTAGTGGTTACAAATCGGGCTGTGAACCACAAGGTCAGCAGTTCGAAACTACCAGCTGCTCCATAGGAGAAAGATGAGGCTTTCTGCTCCCGTAAAGATTTACAGCCTCGGAAACCCTGTTCAGGGTCGCTGTGGGTCAGAACCGACTCGACAGCACTTAACAAAAATAATAACTAAACCTCAAGTTGCTGTGAATGCCTATTTGAATTCCACAGGTATGGCACAGATTAAACAATTTTTCGTATTTATTCTCATTTCTCTTTTCACAGTTAAAATTGTTTTGTTTTATTATGATGTATTGCTTTATATGTGGAGTCAAAGGTTATATCAGAAAATAAACAGGAAGTTATTTTTAGTCTCTCATACATATTGTACTTCTATTTTAAGTCTTTCTTATAAGAAGTACAAAGGAGCTCTGGTAGCGTAGTGGTTACGAATCGGGCTGCAAACCGCAAGGTCAGAAGTTCGAAACTTCCAGCTGTTCCACGGGAGAAAGATGAGGCTTTCTGCACCCATAAAGATTTACAGCCTCGGAAACCCTGTACAGGGTCGCTATGAGTTGGAACAGACTCCACGGTACATAACAACAACAACATAAGAAGTACGTAGCTGGACTACAAACAATCCTTTAACTAAAAAATTTAATTCATTGTTATTTGGTGTAATTAGTTGTATTTTTATTTTTATTATCTTTTTCATATTTTCATTTTGTCCTGTGAAGAGCTTTTCTTAATCCACCCTTCTTCCACTTTTGTTGTTAAGTGCCATTGAGTCAGTTCCTACCCATAGTGACCCTGTATAGGGTTTCCAAGGAACGACTGGTGAACTTGAACTGTCGCCCTTAGTTCAAACTGATGCTGCAGCTCAGCACATATGGATATAGTCATTAATTTTGAGGAGTCTTGGTGGGATGTTATAGGATAAGCACTTAATAAGGTGGATTGCTCTTCTAGCTAGCTGGTATTGAGAGATTTGTCTTCAAGGTCACTGATTTGGTCTTCCATTGATTCAAATCTCCTCTTTCACCCTTTCAGTGTACTGTCTATTTATAAGATCTTAGTATTAATCTTCTGGATTTCGAGTTGCAGGTTTTGTATTGTTTCCAAATTTGCATTTCTTTTGTCTGTTTGTTCTTGTAGTGTTTTCCTAAATTCTTCTAAAATGCTTTCTGTATTCTCCTTGCTTTCCTAAATCTTTCTGTCAATCCATTGAAGGTACCTTAATATCATTCTTTAGACTCCTTTCTCAGGTAATTTCATTACCTTTTCTGCTTCTGCATTTTGGTCATTTGTTTGAGCCACTCTCTCTTGTTTCTTTGTGTAAAATTGTCTGCTGTCTCTGAGACATTGTGGAGGTGTTGTATTTATATTTAATTGATGATTATATGTTAGATTCTCACTAACTGTCTCCTGGTGGGTGCAATTAGAGAATGGAAACTTGTATACTATTTGCCACTCATGTAGCTCAGTTTAGGGTGTGTTTAGTTGGTGTTTGCTGATGTCTATTGTTAATCATGTGCTATGTTGTTGTTAAGTACCTTGAAGTTAGTTCCAACTCATAGTGACCCTGCACATGGTTTCTGAGGCTGCAAATCTTTACGGGAGCAGAACACCTCATCTTTCTCCTGCAGAATTGCTGGTAGTTTCGAACTGCTGACTTTGAGGTTGGTAGACCAACTCATAACCACTACACTACTGGAGCTCCTTAATCATGTGCTATAGGAACTGGTATTAGCTCTTGACCAGTGGGTGGAGCGATAGAGGGTATGGGTATGGGTGAGCTGTATGGACATGGTTGCTGTCTCCTATCAGGCAAAGCAAGAGGAGAAAACACACACACACACATGAAAACAAAATAGAACAAACAAAAAAGCAACAACAGTGTAAATAGAACATAATAAAGAAGAAAAATGAAACAAAAAATGGATAGTAACAAGGAAAAATAATATAATAACTAAAAAGAGAAGAGAGGGACAGGAAAGCAGAGCTGTACAGGGGAAAAATAGGGGATCAAATTACAAGAAGAGGAAAAAGCATTAACAAGAACAGAGAGAGGTAAGATGAAAAGAGAAAGAGACTAGAGAGTGGTAAAGTAAAATCAAAAGGAAAAATAGAGGGTGAAAATGAGAAACAGAAGAAAAGAAAAAAACAAAAGAGGAGATAGAAAGGATGAAAACCAAGGGAAGGGAAAGAGAGGAAGAGGAGAAGAAAGAATAAATAAACAAAAACATTAAAAGGATAAATAAATAAACCAGTGCAGTTGTTGAACCCAAAAAGCAGAAAACTCTGGGTGGCTCCC
>NW_006408534.1:3341989-3406395 GCF_000296735.1 Chrysochloris asiatica | reverse complement strand
AATATTGAAAGTGCCATGGGCTGCCAAAAGAACTAATAGATCCATTTTGGAAGAAGTGCATCCAGAGTGCTCCTTGGAGGCCAAGATGGCCAAACTTTGTCTCTCATACTCTGACATATTGTCAGGAGGGACCACTTGCTGGAGAAGGCTAACATGTAAGGTGGAGGGTCAGTGAAAAAGAGGAAAACTCCCAGTGAGATTGATTAGCCAAGTGGCAGTATCGATGGACTCAAGTGAGGCAACAGAAGTGAGGTTGGCCCAGGATTGGGCAGTGTTTCGTTCTGCTGTGCATAAGATCCCTATGAGTCGGTACAAACTCGATGGCACCTAACAACAACAACAACAACTCCAGGTTCATCCATGGTATAGGGTGTTTTACAGATTTGCCATTATGCATTAGTTTTGCATAGTATTCCATTTTGTGTAGGACCAAACTGTGTATCCATTCTGCTACTTTCTGTCTCTTGACTGATGCATATAATCCATTTCAGTTCCGTGTAATTTTTAGTATGTATTAATTGCTGTCATTTTGCTGTGTGTGTGTTTTCTTTTGTGTGTGGTGTTGCTAGTTTCTTTGTTCCACATAAATTTCTATGCAAAGTATGGTTTGTTTGTGGTGTTTCTTTTTATTGTCTTTATTGCTGTTGTTTTAATGTTTACTAAATTTTCCTCTGTTTTTTGATGTGAAAGTATATTAAATTTTTTTGAGGTTACCCTGCAATTTATTAATTTTCTCTGTTTAAAACAGCCCATTTTATCTTGAAATATACTTGACTTCCTCGATATTTGGAAGTTCTGTGTCTGCACTATTCCCTCTTTTAGCTTTGTAGTTGACATCTTATAAATTGAATCTCAGGTTCCCTATTTTCAGTGTTGTAGGTTTGTTTTACTTTGGATAGTTCTATATTTGGATTGAGTTCTGGGTGTTGTTGTCATGTGTTATCTCAGGTTGTTGTCCACTGCTATTGTTTCTCAGTCCAAAGAGTACTCTTTAGTATTTTTTGTAAAGTTGGTCTGGTTATTACAAATTCCTTTAATTTCTGTGTATCTGAAAATGTCCCAATTTTGCCATTGTACTTGAGCGACAGTTTTGCTGGGTATATGATTCTTGGTTGGCAATTATTTTCTTTCAGAATTTTATATACAACCTCCCATTACCTTCTTGCCTGCATGGTTTCTGCTGAGAAATCATAGCTTAGTCTTATTGGTTCTCCTTTGTAGTAAACATTTAGTTTTTCCCTAGGTGGCTCTCAGGAATTTTTTCTTGTCTTTCTTTTTGGAAAGTTTGATTATGATATGCCTTGATGATTTTCTTTCAAGGTCTATCTGTTTGGGGTTCTTTCAGCTTCTTGAATGATTATTTTATCAAAATCTTTCATGTTAGGGAAGTTCTTATTAGCAACTCTTGGATAATTTTCTCTGTGCTTTTAATTGTCTCTTACTGTTTTGGAATCCCAATCACCTGTAAGTTATTCCTCTTTATGGTATCCCACATAATTCTCAGTTTTTCTTTGGATTTTTAAATTATTTTTTCTGATTGCCCCTTTGTTGTTGTTGTTGTGAAGTGCCATTGAGTTGGATCCGACCCATAGCGACTCTGTATAGGGTTTCCAAGGAGCAGCTGGTGAGCTTGAACTGCTGACCTTGTACTTCAAATGGTTTTTCAGTCTTAGCAGATGGATATTGAGAGATTTGTTTTCAAACTCATTTATTCAGCTTTCCATTGATTCATTTCTACTCCTTTGCCCTCTCAATGTATTATCTATTTCTGAAGTTTTAGTATTAATCTTCTGGCTTTCTAGTGGCTATTTTTGTATGGTTTCTAATTTTTCATTAATTTTGACAGTTTGTTCTTGAAGTGTTTTCCTGAATTTTTCTAAAGGTGTTTCTGTGTTCTCTTTGTTTTTCTCAATCTTTTTCTCAGTCTGTTGAAGGTATATAAATATCATTCTTTGAAATTCCTTACTAAGTAGTTCTGATACCATGTCTAGTATTATCTTTTCTGACTCTGCATTTTGACCACTTGTTTGAGGCAGTCTGTCTTGTTTCCTTGTGTAAGCTGAAATGGTCTGTTTTCTCTGAGATACTGCTATCATATTTATATTTAATTGATGGTTGTATATTGTTGTGTTCTCTAGGTCGATTCACTAGAGACTGGAAGCGTGAATCCAGTTCTCTGTTTGCCCTTTGTGTAGTGTCGTTTACGGCAGGTTCACGTGCCCCTTGAAGCAGGAGTGGTACTCCTGGCACCCAACCCTAGGCAGATCTGAGGCTGCACAAAAGGGGGTGCAACTGGTCACTGGGTTGTCAAGGGCAGGAACTGGACACACCCATGACTACTTGCAGAGCAGGGGAACAAAGGAGAACAGAAACACTAACCTCCACCTATATCCTGTGCCTGTAGGCTGCTATATTAACAGCTGCTTGCAAAAGCTCTCAGTGGCCATCCTGCTCCACGCCAACTGACAGCCTGCCTGCTTTTTTGTCTTTCTTGCTGCTCCTGCTCTGCTTATCCAAACCCACTCGCCTCAATCCACCTCTCTGTTTTATCCTCTGAGCTTAGGGTTCCAGGATCATCAACTGTATCTGTTTCACTTAGTCTTTGTTGCAGTGAATCTGCTTGATGCATCTGTCTCTCTGCCATCTTACCCTGGAATCCTTGGATATTATTGACTTCACAAATGAGATGTTAGTGTTAATGTTTATTTCAATTTATCCAGATGATTGCCATTTTCATGGTCTTCTGGTTGCCATCTGTTTTAAGTCGACAGAGACTATATGGCTTGGAATGCCTAAAATACATACTACCTGGTTCTTTAGAGAAAAAGTTCTTATGTGTCTAATGTGGCAGTTTGATGTTTCTGCTAATTCTGTCTCATGATCTATTTTTTATTTTAAAATTCACATAGTGTAAACAGTTAAGCACTTGACAACTAGTTGAAAGGTTGGCAGTTCAAATCCACCCCAAGGCAACATAAAAGACAGGCTTGGAGATCTGCTTCTGAAAGGCCACACAACCTTGAAGACCCAATTGGCGCAGACTTCAGCTCTGCATTCACAGGGTCACCACACACTCCATGAGAATTAACAACGATGATTTAATCAACAGGTGTGTACTTTTCCCCCCAATTTTACCTTAATGTCCTTTTCTAACCCGTATCCATTCCCAGTCCCACGCTGTAGTAAGCACATCTCTCAGTCCCCTTTTGCCAGTGATTGTTCTTTAGTCTTCCTTTGTCTTCCATAACCTTGCCATGTTTGATGACCATTGACCCGTTAGTTTGTAGAGCATCATTCAACGGTGGTTGCCTTGCTCATTACTCTACTCAGCAAGAATGCCACAGAAATGATAGATGATTGGAGGGACATGTTATCTGCCCAGAAAATGAATTGGCATGACTGGGGCAACTTTGGGGCTGGGAAGGCAACCATCCAGTCCTCTGGTTTATTACTAAGGGAAACTAGCAAATGGCCAGTGGACGGTTGGGTGCAGCATCCACTGGCTGAGCGTCTCTGAGGTCTTCAAACATCATGGAGATGAATCTCCTCTCATCTTCAGTCTTGGAGGACGTACAGCCAAGATGCTTCTTAGAGGCAAGAGTGGTGAGGGAGGCTTCATCTTGCTTCCATTGGACACATCATCAGGAAAGACCAATTGCTTTGCTCTCCAAACCCCAAGAAATGCCAGGATTGTTGGTTCAGGGAAGAACAGTCCTCAGGTCCCTCTGGAGTGTTGAATGAATACATCTCTTTTCAGAATTAAAGCACGGTAAATCCCAGGTGAACAGGGTTGTTTCACAGGGAGCTGCCTGAGAGTACACCAGAGATCTGGACTATGCAGGAAACTGGGTTCTCTGTCCCCGGGTCTTGGTTAGAATCACTCTTAGCATCCAAAAGCAGGTGGGTTTGCATAATTCCATAGAATGCTTTAGCCAGTCTTATTCCCCAGGAAGTCAAACGCTAGTGTAAATCCATCAGGCTTGGAAAATCCACAACTGAGGTTCCATGCAACTCACTAGTTTTCCTTTTTAATGCTTTCTGGTCAGTAGATCAGACCCCATCTGGCGGATGGATCCAGCCATGTCGCCAAAGTTCTCTTAGCATGGAAATCCAATCGGCCCGTCCGGGAAGGCCGGAGCCATCCTGGTTCCGCAGCTCCTCGCGGGACCTCCCTGTCCAGGCTGCCCAGCGCCCGCCCAGCCCGTGGGTCCATGTACTTGGCGGCAGCGCACGCGCTCTGTCTCATGATATCTTGCTTTGTATGTGGTCTTGTTATTACTTTAATGTGAACTCATTTTTTGTTGAGGCATTATCTGTGAGAATTTTGTGAGACTTGACAGAGTATTCCTCCTATTTGTATTTACTTTTATCAAGTGCCTGGTAGAGATACTAATCCAGGACCATTCTAAACAATTTGAGGTTGAGGGGAGGACTTAAAATAGTTTCAGAATAAGCAGGTAGAGTAAATTCAAACACCAAACTGCAGTTTGAAGCCTGTCTTCTTGTTATTTACTTCTGAGAGCCAGGGAGGGGGAGCGGAGAAGGATTTAGAGGTTTATTTGTTTTTTTCCTTTTAACTAAAATCAAGGCTAAGAGGAAAAATGTCCGTTTGTAGGGCAGACACTTTTGTAGTTCACTCTTTCACTGGGGATGGGGGCCTTTGGAGCCTCGTCTTCCACCTTCCACATACTTCTTAAAATGGAAAGCTTTAATTTACAAAAAAAACCCGACGCATGGGCTCAAATATAACACAGAGGCTGGTGTCGAACTGAGCAGTGCTGTTTTCTGTCATGCGCAGGGCGGTTCTAATTCAGAGCCAATTCCATGGCACCTAACAACAACACTAACAGAAAATGCCTTTAGTATTTGCTGCTTGCTTCCACTTCATTTTTGGCCTCTGAGATTTTCTTTTAATTTCCTATCACATCATCCATTCATTTCATGCAGCATTTAAAAGGTATTTTTAAGGGAACGAGTTTTAGGATTTGTGGTGGTGGTTGTATGCTGTGGAGTCGGTTCTGACTCATAGCGACTCTGCATAGAGTTTCCAAGGCTGTAAATCTTTATGAGAGCAGAAAGCCTCTTCTTTTTCCTGAGGAATGGCTGGTTGGTAGTTTTGAACTGCTGACTTAGAGGTTAGCAGCCTGACTCATAACCACTACATTACTAGAGCTCCTTTATATTGTTAGACATACACAACAAGAAAATAAAAAAATTTAAAAAAGGATAATTGTTATTAAGTGCCGTTGAGTCAGTTCTAACTCATAGTGACTCCATATAGGGTGTTTGAGGAATGGCTGGTGAGCTTGAACCGCCAACCTTGTACTTCAAACTGACCTTGCCGTCCAGTTCATTCACCTGCAGCACCACACCAAGAGGATAATGAAAATAAAACCATTTGTAACACTCCCCGTAGGTTCCAAGTCTACCTATCACCTAGTGTTTATGGTTCTGGAAGAAAAAAGAACCCCCGATTCAAACATTCCACAAACCCTTTTATTAAGCCTTCAACAGAACAAGGCAAGATAAATAACAGTATGTTGCCAAGATCAAGTACAGTGAATTCATAGCTGTGGGGCTACTCAGAAAACAAAGGAAATTATCACAAAATCATGACCAAAGGCAGATCAGTTCATCACTGTTCCAGGTAGGACTACAGAAGTGAGAAAGGACTTTTGGAAAAAGCGCACAATTACAGAGGGAAAAGTTTACAGAATTGATTCTGGGGCTTTGACACCTGGTTACGTAGTGTTCAGGTATGACTTTTGACCGTGTGGCTCTGAGTCATCTCTACCAGGATCCCAACTTTTGGATAACATGTGACTCCTGTTGGTAAATCTTTAAGGACATGTCCAGGCAAGTTCCTTGATTCTCCATGCAAGCCTGAGGGTAAAACCACCATTCCCTGAGCTCACCTCAGAGTGGTAATCTGTTTTCACACACACTCTACTTGAGGGCAAAGTTGCACCTCCCTCAGTTTGCCCTGGATTTGTCTAAGTATAATCATATTGGTGATTTAATGGTCAGAAAGAACTCAAACGGCATCTGAATTTATGTTAAAGTTCATTCTGGAGTTAGGACTCCCGCTGTAAACCATAGCATTGTACAACCCAAGTGTGTTAGAATTTACCTGAGTTACGATTGCCATCTCTAGAACCATACACTCTGGGTTTGGAGGTACAATCTACTACTTATTAGTCCTCTGACCTTGTCTGGGGTGGGGTGGAGTGGAGTAGTGACAGGATGGAGAGGTAGAGAGAGGGGTTTAGGGTAGGAGAGACATTTTCTAGTAGGGGCCAGATGGTAGGTATATGCAACCACTGAGTTTTGCTATTGTAGCATTACAGCAGCCATAGACAATGAATGGGTGTGACTATGTTCCAATAAAACTTTAGTTACAAAAATAGGAGTTGAGTAGAATTTGACCTGCAGTTCATAGCTAATGCAATCTAATTTAAGTGTGACTTTCTTTATCTTTAAAATGAGGATAATAACAATACCTTTATCATGTTTTCATTGCTAGGTGCTGCTGAGGTGATTTTGACTCATGGGACTCCATGTACCAATGTAGGTTTTCTTGACTGTAATCCCTCTAGAAGCAGATTGTCTTTCTCTTGCAGAGCAGCTAGGTTGGTTCAAACCACCAGCCTTTGAGTTAGCAGACAAGCACTTAACTGTAGTGCCACCAGGGCTCATAGGTTGTTGTGAGCCTTAAATTAGTAAACTCATGTAAATGTCTACAGAGTGGCCCCTTCTGTAACCATAGGAGGTACAGAATTCTCCCTACTCCATGCCATATATGGGACTTTAAAATTTATTGGGTAACAAATATGGGTAATTTTTTCCCCTTCTTTTCCTCCCACCATCCAAAATGAAACATCTTCTTACATGTCCACTCTGAATGATCTTACAGCCCATTTCTGCCCTCCCTAGGCATGTGCACTTGAATTTGTAGCCCTGTGGTCTCTCTCCACTAAGTGGAGACCAAAAGAGACTCATCTGTTTTTTGGTATCTTCGATTATAGGACCCCAGGATGAAGCACCATTTATCTCACTGGAAGGGGCAGGAAGGTAAATGTGTTGAGACTGAGTTGGTAACCAGGAAACACTTCAGAATCCCTAAGAAATTACTGTTGCTAAAATGATCCAATAAAATGGCAGACTTCACCATATCCTTAGAACCTAAAACCTAGATAATCTATTTTCGGCTGCTTCCAGTTGAGAAGTGACTCCCAGGATAGCACTGAGTAACTAAAATACATTTCCACATAAAAATTATCGTTGAAGGGATTCAATAGTGGAATTGAATGCCCAGTCAGCTGCTTCCGAGATTCATCCAGAACACAGGCCTTATGTCCCAAGTTCATCCAATATTTAGGAACAGAACTGGGAACGGAGCCCAGGCTGCTTGACATCCAAATTTGTGTCTTAAGCATACTTCTGCTCCCTCATAGTATAAAAATATTCAGGATTACATATTTACATTCTACAAATGCCATTATATGCAATCATATGGGTTTTCTGGCAATGGCTGATTGATTAACTGCAAGAGAATTGTAGGAAGTGACACTATCCATCTATTTATCCTGTACCTCTTAAAGATAATCTCCTCACCTTGCAGAGAGAACCCTTGGGTAGAATTGGGAATATTAGATTCCTAAGTAAAACTTTCTAAAATCCTTTTCCCATTATTTGTTTATTAAGAAAACAATAGTGATGAATATAATTAATACTGCTCCACTGTACATTTGAGGATTGTAGATGGCAAATATTTTGTTAGCTATCAAGTTGCCACAAATCCAAAAATAATAGACCTTCAAAGTTTTCTAGTAAATGGTGCTGGAAGGAACTAGCTAATGAATGAATGAATCAATCAATCAATGAACGAACGAATGAACGAACAAATAAACGAATCAGTCAGTCAGTATCCAGATCCCTGAGAAGGATCTGTTTTCATGATGGAAAAGAAGATAGTTGGCAGATTGCCTTGTTGTTGATTACGCACTGCAATTAGCCTCTAAAGAGAAAGAGTCATTCATTCAACAAACACTGAGCATTTCCAATGACTTGAATGCTGTTGTTGGGTATCAGGGATAAGGCTCCGAGGTCTCTGTCCTCAACACAGGCCTTGAGGGCTGCCACTGAAACATGGAAGTCATTGTGGGACAGGTAGCATTACCTAGGATTTTGGTCAGTTACTTGTAAGATGAAAAGAATGTCTGGGAAACAGACAGAAGGTGCACTTTCTCTTAAGTGAAATGAAAGTGTAGTCCAGGTTGTGGTTTGGAAATGGTTAAGTGTAAAGTTCTTTGGCAGCTGGCAGATGTAATTTGATTCCTCTCAGCAGTAGTTTTGTAAAAGTAGGCTTTAAATCAGGAAACCTGGGGGAATCACAGACACTGGGCTGGTTTTACTGGTCTCAGCTCACTGTTTGGAAAGCCAACCCTTTCCTTGCATAGCTGGTGTTTCTTTGGTGGTGTGAGTTACTTCTGTATATGACTCAGTTCATCTGTATTATGTTGATTTTTTCTAGTTGCCTTCTCAGAGCATGTTCTCCTCTCCAATATTAGGCTAACTTGAGAGGGCAATAAAAAAGAAATGTTATAAAATCATCGACTATTTCAATGATATAATTGTGTCAATATAACAATTTCCAGCTGTAAATATGACAAAATTCTTTCTTCAGAACTTTTGAGACCATTAATTCAGGGGAAGGAAAACTTTTGTCTCTTCACCTACAGAAAGTCACTGCTTCTAAATTAAACTTAATTGAGATTTGAGAAAGCTTAGGGAAACCCCACCACTCAGCAGAACCCTGCCTGCAAACAGTAGGACTGTTGTTTTTGTTAAGTGCCAGTTCCGACCCATAGTGGCCCTGGATAGGGTTTCTGAAAAGCAGCTGGTGAGCTTGAACTGCCACCCTTGCAGATCAAACCAACTTTGCATTCCAGCACATTAACCCACAGCGCTATACTCGGACACTCAGTACCTATTAAACACATCTCAATTATTACTAACTGTAACACGCCTTAATTCATACTAGGACCAGGAGGAAAAAATAAAGTTTCCTCCACAAGAAGAGTTCTATGTCTGTTACAAAGCATGCATGTGTTCAGTGTCTGGAATGGATTTTATTGTTATGGTTTGCCTTTGAGTCAGTTCTGATTCATGGAGACCTTACGTATAACAGAATGACCTTGCGTATAACAGGATTCTGCACCATCCTTCTGATTGTTGGTATGTTTTGAGTCCATTGTTGCGGCTTAGGTATCCATCCATCTCACTGAGGGTTTCTTTCATTTTCACTGACCCTCTACTTAGCGAATCATAATGTCCTTTTCTAGTAAGTGGTCTTTAATACATGCAAAAGGAGTTAAGAAGAGAGGGTAAACTAACATCAGGGATGCTCTAAGGAGCCTCATGGAGTAAAGCATCTTGAGATCTCTTTTGAAGAAGGAAGGTTTTGTTAAGGCAAGGAGATTTCTGAAGAATGATGGGAGAGGAGGCGTGGAAGAAGGAGTACAGGTGTTATGTTTCTGCAGACTAGAAACACTAATCAGGTTTGTTTGTTTTTTCTTTCAAAGAATAAAAAAGAAAGGTAGATTAAATGTAGCTGAAACAAAAGGTTTGTTTTGGGGAGTAGCCTGAAATTGCTTTGAAAATGCGTGTTAGAATCCTAACCCCTATACCTCTGGATATAATCCTGTCTGGAAAGAGAAGTTTCTTTGGTGTGTTAATGAGGTTATTGACATCGTAAGATGTGTCCTAAACCTAATCATTTCTAGTTATAAAAAGAAGAGGTTGGACACAGATGCAAGCACATTCTGGGGAAGACAGATGCCAAGGATTGTAAGCTATTAGAAGCTGAACTAGACCAAGAAAGACATCCCTGCTAGAGTCAGACACTGAATTAAGATCCCTAACTCTGGGAGTGCAAACAGCTAAGCACTCACCTGCTAACCAAAAAGTTGGTACTTCGAATTCATCAGGAACCTTCACGGAAGAAAGACCTGACAATCTGCTTCTATAAAGGTTGTTTTTGCTAGGTGCTGTTGTGTTGGTTCCAACTCACAGCGAACTTACGAATAACAGAACGAAACACTGCATGGTCCCATGTCATCCTTACAGTCTTTGCTATCTGAGCCATTGGCACAGCCATTGGTGGCCATCCATCTCAATGAGGGGCTTCCTCTGTTTTACCAAGTATGATGTCCTTTAACTATGGATCTCTCTTGAAAACATGTCTAAAGACATGGGATGCACACACGATGAATATAAAGTATGTAAGCTAAAACTAGCCATTCTCACTTCTAAGTACCATTCTAGCTATACTTTCAAGACATTTTTCTGTTAGTTCAAGGTATATAGAATATTCTTCTCTAACACCATAATTCAAATTTGTCCATTCTTCTTCTGTCTTCCTGTTCATTATCCAGCTTTTGCATGCATACGAGGCAATTGAAAATCCAAAGAATTGGGACTTCCAGCAAGATGACGGACTAGAAGACCAAATGAAACAGATACAGATGAAAATCCTGGAGCCCTGTACTTCAGAGGAAAGGTAAGAGAAATAGATTGAGTGATTACTGGGAGGAAAAGCTGAGTTTGGACAGTGAGAGAGGGAGACTGACTGGTGAATGGTCAGAAAGATGCAGCGCAACCACTTTTGTGAGGAATTTGGCAACAGAAGGTTACCTGGCAGAGCAGATTCACACAGGACATGGGAAAGGTGCTTTTCCTTCTTTTCCCCTCATACTCCCCTGGTGACCAGTGGTGTGGCCAGGTCCCGCCCCATCCCCTCACAGATCTTGCTCTCTGAAAGTGAGGAGCCACATGGTTAGGGCCACACTAGTGTGAGATGGGGACTGGCTGTGCTGTTTTTATGCCTAGATTCAGGCAGGCACAGTTCCAGAGCTATAGAACAACCAGATGGGCATTCAACCAGTTACTGCCCCCAGTTGCCCTCTGGTTCTAACAGATACTGAAACCAGCTCCATTCAGGGCCTCATCAAAAGATTTCCAGATTGAGTCTCCTGAACATAGGTAACACCTAGGCTGATAGGAACTCCTCTAGGGCAAGGACCTCACTCTCACATCCCTGCTGCATTCACCTTGTGAGTTCCTTGGCTGGAAGTATCACCCCTAGAGTTTTCTTCTCTCTGGGTCAACAGCTGCACTGTTGATTTGTTTTTCTTTCTTTTTTTTTTTTTCCTTTTGTTATCTAATTGTTTACATTTGTTTATTCTTTCTTCTCCTTCTTCTCTTTCCATTCTTTTAAATTTTATCCTTTCAATCTCTGCTTCTGTTTCTCAGTTCTCATCTTCCCCCCACTTTTGATATTTCTTTACTACTCTCTATTTTCTTTCTCTTTATCTCTTCCTTCCTCATGGTTTTTCTAAGTGTTTTGTTTTTTTTTAATTCTCCTTTTTTTCCTCTCATATTTTTGTCTTTTATCACTCAATTTTTCTGTCCCTCTTTTTCCTTATTAGTTGTGATATCTTTTTCTACCTAGTTGCTGCCTGTTTTCATTCCTTTTTTCTCTTTTATTATTTTCTTTTTTCACTATTGGTTGCTTGCTTATTTATTCTGTTTTGTTTCCTGGCATATATGTGTGTGGAGGGGTTTTTCCTCTTTCCCATCCAATAGGAGACAGCAACTGTGCCCATATAGTCCAGCCACAACTATACCCTCTGCAACTCCACCCACTGTGCAAGAGACAATACCGTTTCCTATGCCACCTGATCAATGATAGACAGCAGCCAGCACCAGCCAAACCCACCCTTAACTGAGGTGGACAAATGGAATGGAAAAGGGAGAACAAGCTTCCATTCTCTAACTACACCCACAGGAGACATTTGGTAAGAGCCTAAGAACATATCATCATACAATCATCAATTAAATACAAATACAAAAACATCACAATGTGCCAGAGACAATATACAATTTTGGCTCATACACACACACACACACACATAAATAAATAAATAAAAACAAGAACAAAATGACACAAACAAATGACCAGCATACAGAGGCAGAAAATGTTTCTGAGGAAGAAAAGGTCATGGAATTAACTGAAAACGAATTCAAAAGAATGACATTTAGGTAACTTTAGAGGACTGACAGAAAGATTGAGGAAAACAAGGAGAACACAGAAAGAACCTTAGAAAAATTCATGAAAGCACTACAAGCACAAATAGACAAAATAAATGCAAATTTTCAAACAATACAAAACCTGCAGTTAGAAATCTAGAAGATTAATCCTAAGATTTCCAAAATGGAAAATACATTGAAAGGGCAAAGTGATAGATTTGTATCAATTGAAGCCCAAACTAGTGAGCTTGAAGATAAATACCAGTATATTAGAAGAACAATCAGAAAAAAGAATTTAAAAATCTGAAGAAAGCCAAAGAGTTGTGTGGAATACCATGAAGAGGAATAACTTATAAATGACTGAAATTCCAGAAGAGGAAGAAACAACAAAAAGCAAAGATAAAATTATCAAAGAGTTGCTGGGAGAAAGCTTCCCTAGCATCGTGAAAGATGAGAAAATAAGTATCCAAGAAGCTGAATTAACCCCAAACAAGATTCCCAAAAGAAAAACACCAAGATGTATCATAATTAAACTTTCCAAAACCAAGACAAGAATCCTGAGACCAGCTTGGGAAAAAACAAAGTTACCTACAAAGGAGAACCAAGAAGACTAAGTTCTGATTTCCCAGCATAATACATGCAGGTAAGAAGACAATGGGATGCCATATACAAAATTCCGAAAGAAAACTATTACCAAGAATTATATACCCAGCACAGCTCAAATGTGATGGTGAAATTAAGACATTTCCAGATAAACAACAAGACCAATTTTACAAAAAATGCTAAAAGATATTCTTTGGACTGAGAACCAGTAACAGAAGACAATAACTTGAGATTAACATACATGAGAACACTACCCAGAACTCAAATCAAGATAAAGAAATATTTAAAGTAAAACAAGCTGACAAGACTGGATAGAGGGAATCTGAAATATTGATTTATAATGAAGTCAACAACAAAGCAAAGAGTGAATAGTGTAGATACAGAACTTCCAAATGGCGAGGAAGGCAAGTAGATTTCAAAATAAAATATACTGCTTTAAAAGGGAAAAAAATTAATAAATTACAGGGTAACCTCAAAGATAATGAATACACCTTCTCATCCAAATAAAAAAGATGAAAATCAGAAAGATTTGGTAAGCATTAACACAACAGAAATGAAGATAATTAAATGAAAACCCACAAGTAAAATGAACTCAGTGCAGAAAATTATGTTGAACAAAGAAACCAGCAGTACCACATAAAAACACTAGCAAAATGACAGCAACCAGTCCATAACTATTGATAATTACACTGAATGTAAATGGATTAAATGTACCAGTCAAGAGACAGAGTAGCAGAATGGGTAAGGAAACAGGATCTTTCAATATGCTATATACAAGAGATACATCTTACATATAATAGACTAAAAATCAAAAGATGGAAAAAATTACATCAAGTTAATGGCATTCAAAATGAGCAGGAGGGGTCACTTTAATCTCTGATAAAATAGACTTTAAGGCAAAAATCAGCATAAGAGACAAAGAAGGACATTATATCATGATTAAGGGGTCAGTTGAGCAAGAGGACATAACCACAATAAATATCTCTATGCCCTCAATGAAAAAGCCTCAAAACAATAAATCAAACTCTAATAGAACTGAAGAAAGAGACAACTCTACAATAATAGAGTTTATGACAGACCCAAGCCACAGTATTTTCAATAACCTCATATGCAAGTGGAAGTTGGACAGTGAATAAGAAAAACCATAAAAGAATTGATGCATTTGAATTATGGTGTTGGAGGAGAATATTGAAAGTACCATGAGCTGTCAAAAGAACAAACAAGTCTGTGTTGGAAGAAGTATAGCCAGAATGCTCCTTGGAAGCCAGGATGGTCAGACTTCGACTCTCATACTTTGGACATATTATCAGTAAGGACCAGTCCCTGGAGAAGGATATCATGTTTGGTAAAGTGGAGGGTCAGAGAAAAAATGGAATACCTCAACAAGACGGATTGGCACTGTGGCAGCAGAAATGGGCTCAACTGTAGCAACTTGTGAGGTTGGCACAGGACCAGACAGTGTTTCATTCTGTTGTGCATAGGGTCACTATGAGTCGGTAGTGACTTGATGGCACCTAACAACATAACAACAGGAAATCTAACCAGTGAAACAAAGGACCTATACAAACAATAAAACCAAAAGAGGCCTGCAGAAATGGAGGAATTATACCAGATGTTCTTTGGAAGAAAGATGAGGCTTTCTGCTCCTGTAAAGATTTACACTCTGAGAAACCCTGTGCAGGGTCCCTATGAGTCGGAACCAACTCCATGGTACTTAACAACAAACAACAATGGATGGGAAGACTTACATTGTGAAATGTCAACACTACCCAAAGCAATCTATAGATCCAATGCAATACCAATCCAGATTCCAACATCCTTCTTCAAAGAGATGGAAAAATTAATCACTAACTTTCTATGGAAAGGAAGAGACCCCAGGTAAACAAAGCAAAAAAAGAAATAGGAGGCCTCTCACTTCCTGATCTCAAAGCCTACCATACTGCCATAGTAGTCAAACAGCCTGGCACTGGTACAACCGAAGACTCATAGACTAATGGAACATAATTGAGAACCCAGAGTACATCCATCCACCTAAGGTCAGTTGATCTTTGACAAAAGGTCAAAATGTATTAAATGGGGTGGCAGTGGGGGAATATGGTCTCTTCAACAAATGGTGCTGGTAAAATGAATTAAACATGGGTTAAAGACCTAAATATAAAGTTTAGAACTATAAATATTATCAGTGAAAAAATAGAGACCAACTTAGTGGCTCTGATACATGGCATAAAACCACTATCAAACATAACCTAAAACACACAAACAGAAGGCATTATAGATAACTGAAACCTTTGGAAAATTAGACACTTATGTGCATCAAAGGATTTCACCAAAAGAGTAAAAAGGTCAGCATTTCAAACTTAACAACCACTTCTCCGAAACCCCATTCAGAGTTGCTGTGAGTCACAACTGACTCGACAGGACTTAATAACAACAACATATGTATGGAGTATGGTGGCTCCATAGGATAAGCACAGGACCATGAACCACAAAGTCAGCAGTTTGAGTCCACCAGCTGCTCCAGTGGTAAGCATAAAGATAAGATTTTCTGCTCTTGCCATGAGTTGGAACCAGTTTGATGGCACTTAACAGCAGCAACAATATGGACTTCTGGTCTGGCACTGAGGGATCAGCACTAGAATGTGAACCATAAGGCCGATGGTTCAAACCCACCAGCTGCTCCTTAGAAACCTATATACGAGTCACTATGAGTTGAAACTGACTCAGTGTTACTTAACAACAATATATACATATGGTAGTGCTGGTGGTTGTGTACCGTGGAGTACGTTCTGACTCATAGCAACCCTGTATAGGGTTTCCAAGGCTGTAAATCTTTACAGAAACAGAAAGCCTCATCTTTCTTCTTCGGAACAGCTGGTAGTTTGGAACTGCTGACCTTGAAGTTAGTAACCTGACTTGTTGAGGTTAACAGCCTGACTTGTAACCACTATGTGACCAGAGCTACAAACACACACACACACACACACACACACAGAGGTATTGGCCTTCCCACACTTGTTGAACTTGCATGTCTACTTATGTTTCTACTCATAGAGTATTGTTTGTTATTAGTGTTATTGCAGGGTTGTGGATGTAATAGTATTTACCTTTGTTATCTTCAACACTTGCGTTCCTGCCATTGTCTTCCTTTGCTTTGGTCATATCATGCTGACATCCTCCTTATTGTATATTTCCCTTAACCCAAGTTAATATATCTCTATGCTTTAGTTAATAATTTTCTTTCCCTTCCCCTCCTATCCCTGGTAACCATCAAAAAATATTTCTTTTTGTGTGTAAACCTTTTCTCAACTTTTTATAATGGTAGTCTCATACAATATTTGTTCCTTTGTGATTGACTTATTTCACTCAGTATGGTATCCTCCAGGTTCATCCATGTTATAAAGTGTTTCACTGATTCATCATTTTTAATGTTGTGTAGAATTCTATGGTTGGATTTTTATTTTTTCCTGTCTTGTTAATGGCCTTTTGTTTTCTGCACGTATGATGTCCTGGTAGTCATCCCATAACTCTTCTGGGCTTTGATCATTAGTGTTCAATATGTCAAATCTATTTTCGAGATGATCACAAAATTCAGGTGAGATATACTCAAAGTTGTAATTAGTTTCTTATGGACTTGTTTTGATTTTCTTCCTCTTAAACTTGAACTTGCATAGGAGCAACTGATGATCTGTTCTGCAGTTGGCCCCTGATCTTGTTCTGACTGATGATATTTTGCTTCTCCATCGCTTCTGCCAACAAATGTAGTCAATTTGATTCTTATGTATTCTATTCTATTATGCAATCTCTGACCTCCTTTTTATCACTAAGTCCATATTTTCCAGTTACTGAAACTTCTTTGTTTCCAACTTTCACACGCCAATCAGCAATTATAAATGCATTTTTATTCCATGTTTGATCAATTTCAGACTGAAGAAATTGGTTAAAATCTTCAATTTCTTCATCTTTGTCATTAATAGTTTTGGTGCATAAAGTATAATACTAACTTGTTAGTTGATCTTTCTTGTAGTGTATGGATCTTATCCTTTCATTTATAGAGGTGTACTTCAGGATAGATCTTGAACTCTTCTTTTTGACAATGAACATGTCACTGATCCCCTTCAATTTGCCATTCCTGGAATGTTGTTAAGGGCCATGGAATCAGTTCCAACTCATAACGACCCCATATAGGGTTTTTGAGGAGTGGTTTCTGAGGGTTTGAACCATCAACTTTGTGAACAGCAGTACACTGTTAATCCTACAATTCCACATCAATACTCCATTCCTGAAATAATTGTTTTTGTTGTTGTTAAGTGCTGTTGAGTCATTTCAGACTCATAGCAATCCTGTATAGGTTCAAAGTCCAGTGCTGATCCTAGAGCACCACACCAGTAGATCATATAATTGCCCAATTAAAAATGGCCAATACCAGTCCATTTCAATTCATAAATGTTAAGTGTTTTGTTTCATTTTTAATGACTTCCAAATTTTCCTTTCTTTATACTTTGTACAGTCCAACTTCTAACTAATGGATGCTTGCAGCTGTTTCTTCTTATTTTGAGTGATGCCACATCAGCAAATGAAGGTCCTGAATGTTTGCTACAACCCTGTGACTAAGGTCAACTCTGCTTTGAGGAGGTAGTTCCTTATCAATTGTATGTTGAGTGCCTTCCAACCTGAGGCACTCAGATAATGTTCTGCTACTACCCATCAAAGGAGCTCTGGTAGTGTAGTGGGTACGAACCACAAAGTCAGCAGTTCGAAACTACCAGCTGTTCTATGGGAGAAAGATGAAGCTTTCTGCTCCTGTAAAGATTTACAGCCTCAGAAACCCTGTTCAGGGTTGCTATGGGTCGGAACCGACTAGATGGCACTTAATAACAACAACAACTACTCATTATGTTTTCACTGGCTATAATTTTTTTTTTTTTTTTTGAAATAGATTGCCTGGCCCTTCTTCCTAGTCTGTTTATTCTGGAATTTCTACTGAAATCTTTCCACTATGGAAAGATTCCACTATGGAAAAATACCCTGCTGGTATTTGAAATATCAGTGTCATAGCTTCTAGCATCACAACAATATATAAGCCACCACAGTACAACAAATTGACAGACAGGTGGTAGCCACAGAGATTGCAGTCTAGAAAACCCAATGGAGGTAGCTCTATGGTGTCGCACAGGGTCACTGTGAGTCAGAAACGACTTGATAGCACCTAACAACAACAGCCTTGCAAATTGTGAAAAAATAAATTTCTGTTCTTTAAAATCACCTCCTTGTGGTATTTGTGTTATAGTAACATGAGGAAACTAAGACACATGCTTTCAGGATGACAGTTTGGGTCTTCGAAAATAGTTACAAATTGACAAGTAGAGGTGGTATTAAACCTTTTGTCCTTGATGTCTTTTTTGCTTGCTTTTATCCTTAATTTGTTTTATTCACTATATAATTTTTTCACCAGTTTGATGGGAGGCAGAGAGAATATTTTTTGGGAAAAATATTAGGACCTAGTGTTAAACTTACACAGTATCATGTTCTAGAGGCATTGCGTGAACATTCTAATGTAGATCAAAGAAATAGCAGTTACCAATGTGCTGAAATTAACATAGAGCAGCACTCTCAGCAATGCACCAAGTTGGAAAGCAATGAGGCTGAAACAAAGCAGGAGTTTTCTTTATAAGCTGACCATGAATTATAAGAAGCTCTATCTGGGCACGGAGAACTCTTCTCACCCACCTGGCATTCAACCAGCCTCACAGATGTGTGGGGATCTTTGAACTCAAATTTAAGTAAAGAAATCAAGAAAATTCCACTAACTGAATAGAAACTCAAAGAAATGGTTAAAATTGAGATTCCAGAGAGGAGTGAAGGTGTTTCGGAGCCTTTTTGGATCAAGAGGCACCTGTTTGATAGATTGCCCTGTTGAGGTGCAGCTCAGTCCTGAGTTAGTACCTCTAAGAGCTTCTCAAGGTGCAAACTCCTTTCGAGCCGGAACTTCTTTACACCATGAGGATAATGGGCAAGAAAACAAGGAGGAGGTACAGGAAAGCTACTAATTTCAAAATAAATGCCTTCGTAGTGTTAATGATTATACATCATGTGTTAATTTTGTAATTTTGGAAGAGGAAATAAATTTTTTCCCCTGAAAGCATTGTCCTGCAACTGATGAATGTATAAACAAAGTGTGGCATATCCTTGGGATAGAATATTATTCAGCCATAAAAAAGGAGAGAAGTACTGACACATGCTACAACATGGATGAACTTTGAAAACATGCTAAGCAAAAGAAGACAGTCATAATACAACTTAGAGTAAGTTGCATCGTAGACATTGAGTGACATCTTTGATCTTTAACACTTTAAAGAGGTCTTTTGCAGCAGATTTGCCCAAGGTAATGTGTCATTTGATTTCTTGATTGCTGCTCCCATGGACATTGATTACTGATCTAAGAAAAATAAATACCTTGACAACTTTAATTTTTCACTACTTATCATGTTGGTCCTGTTAATAAGGCTTTTCATTTTCCTTAAATTCAAGTGCAATCAATGCTGAAGTCTGTAGTCTTCATCAAGAAGTGCTTCCATTGGTCTTTAAATTCACCTTGTACGGTGAATGTAAATTTTGGACATAGCCAAAACACATATATTGAAATGTCTATCAAATGAGGTATCATTTTTGATCAAAATTAATTGTACCTAAAGCACAATGGAGTCCTGGTGTGGTACTATAGGATAAGCACTGAACCATAAGGTCAGTTTGAACTGTAAGGTCAACAGTTCAAACTCAACAGCTGCTCTTTGGAAACTCTATACAGGGTCGCTGTAAGTCAGAACCGACTCGATGGCACCTAACAACAATAAAACACAAAGAGACTGATACTCTTGCTAGGCTAATAACATTGCTAACAGTGTTGTTAAGTGCTGTTGAGTTGGTTCCAACCCATAGGGACCCTATTTAGGACTTCTAAGGAGCAGCCGATGGATTTAAAAAGCTCACTTTGCAGTTAGCAGTCCAGTGATCATCCTACAGTGTCAGACCAGGAGTCCTCGTAAGTACTGAACTCACTGACTCTTCATATCACTTCTACGAGGGAGGTTTTATCAGTATCTCCAGTTTGCAGTTGGGAAAGTTGAAGCAAAGAGAGGTTTTTGCCCAAGGTCACAGTCTGGTAAACAGCTGGGCCAGGATTTGAACCCCAGAAGCCTGGCTCTAATATCTGAGCACGTAACCATGGGACTATGCTATGCTGCCTCAACAATGCCTCAGCAATTTGCAAGGATGTTTTGAGAAGGAAATTCAGACTATCTGAGGATATATTTAGATTTGGACTTGGACAGCTGGTTCTATTGCTAATATAAATTCAGTGGGCGTTACTTTATTTATAGTTTTAACCCTTAGTCTTTCCATGGTTTTTATTTTTTCCCTAATCATTCAAGGATGGTGTAGGGCTAAAGAGTCCTATCTACTCTCTGGGACACTAACTTGTTCCAGCAACCCTTCTTCTGACATGTGTCGTATGCATGGCAACTTTGTGATGGAAGTGTATTAGTATATACTTGTATATACTGTATCAGTATAGTTTTTAAAAAGTAAAATGTTCATTAAGATATTTGTTTATGACTCCCTTAGCTTTTAAGTGAATTGGTATTTATATGACATAACCCTTGTCCTCAAGGACCATGGAGTATGAGAGAAATGGGGCATGAATGTGAGTTTTGGCAATTAAAGCAGTTAGCACATCACTGGTGATTTGAGGAGTCATTTCTAGATCTCATGGGAGGGCAGGCTACATGTGGAAGGAACATTAGAGGTGGGTCTGGAGGGTGGGTAGGAGTTTGAAAGCAAGGTTAAGAATGTGAGCTTCCCAAGCAAGGGCAGAGAGTCATCAGCAAAGTTGTTTTAGGAGTATTGTTATTAAGGGCCATAGAGTTGGTTCATTTTATTGTTGTTGTGAAGTACCATCGAGTTTGTTCTGACCCATTAGTGACCCTGTATAGGGTTTCCAAGGAGCAGCTGGTGAGCTTGAACTGCCGACCTTGCAGTTCAAACGGCTTTGCAGTCTGGCCCTTTATAGGGTTTCCGAGGAGTGGCTAGTAGGTTTAAACTGCCAATGCTTATCCTACAGAGCTATGAGTTGGGATGAACTTGACAGTACTGAACAATATTTATAGGAAGGTAGATCATGCCCCTGACTCTCTTTTCTCTTATTGGTCCTACGCTCCCAGTCCTTTGTAAATACTTACACATATGTAATTGTTTGTTCAGCCTTTTTACCCTGTTAGACTGTAAGCTTCATGTGGAAAAGGTCCATATTGCTATTGTCTGGAACCCAGGGTCTGCACAAAGGTGCTTGCTGACTCAAGGGCAAATTTGGACTCCAATCCAACAGGTAATTATTTTCCATTTCTCTGTTTAGAATGGAAATCTGTTTTTAATTTGCTGTAAAGTTCTATCCAGGCTAGTGTGGGTCCTGTGGTTATTCAATAAATGTTGGTTGAGTGACAACTAAAGGTGCTTAACTATCAAGCATGACGTTTTCAAGGTAAAGGAGTCACTGGGAAAAACGTCCATTTCCTTTTTTTTACTGACTCTAGGTGGATACCTCATCTTTCGCTGCAAATCATAGTCATCTCTGTCTTGCTCTGAGTCCCTGGTTGGCACAAACAGTTAAAACTAGGCTACTAACTGAAAGGATTGGAGGTTTGATTCCACCCAGCGGTGCCTTGGAAGAAAGACTTGGCGATCTACTTCTGAAAAATCAGCCATTGAAACCCTGTGAAGCACACACATAGGGTCACTAAGAGTCAGAACCAACTTAATGGCAACTGGTAACCATCCTGCCCAAATAGCTTGGCAGACAAACACTGCCTGTTCATTGGATGCATCTCTTTAGTGAAGCTTCATGTTATCTTTAATGGAAGCTGAGTTGAATGTAGAGGATGACACACATTTTTCATCTTTCTCATTCCCACTTCTTGATGAAACGATTGAAAGAATAAGCGGTAAGTAAGGGCTATGAGAGTAAATAAAATACCTACTTGCTGGTGGTCTCCAACTGAAACTGTGATCTTTGATTTCTTCCTTGTTTGGGAGAACATGGAGGTGCCTGTCCCTACCTCTGTGGATGCAGTGTGGGGCAGCCAGTGGCCACATTGTCCTACCCCCTCTTGGACAAGCTGATGTTCACATCAGAACTTAGCTAATGTTCACAACGGCTGCCAGAATCCTCATTAGCGTCTGGTGAAAATTAACCCACGGGTTCTGTGTATAATTCCTTCTCTCTCTACATTTCAATTTTGTTTCCTTTCTTCTCTTGACTCCCTCTTTCATTCATTGATTTATTTTCCCTTCCTCCCCTCTCCAACTCATCTTTACACATATTTACCTCTTTTTGTTCCTCATTCCACTACTAGTTTCTTTATTCTTCTTCATACCGCCTCTCCCCTTTTCTCTTTCCTTGCCATTCTTCAATCTTTCTTCTCTCCCTAATTTATTTATAGCCTGCTGACTTCCTGTTTCTCTCTTTCCTTTCTTCCTTCCCTTTATCTTTCCAGGAATACCTTGATGACACTTGAAGAGGACTAATGGGTTCCACGCAGTTCTTGTCCTGAAAAAAAACATGGGTAGAAGCAGTTTTGATCATAGGCAGCCACTAAATTTGATTTGTAGCTGATCCTAAATGTAGGAAATGATTTTCGATGACAAAACTCATAAAGTACAAGGATGAGGAAAACTGGCTGCATTTTGAGTTTGACTAATGGTCTCAAAGTGCTTTAAAATATTTGGCATTTGCCAACCTTTCTTTCTTCTCCTAATCCTCAAACCCATGAGTTTTTTGTTTTTTTTTAAAATTTTTTTATAGGACACATAATCCTCTTTTCTGATTCATTTACACTTAGCTCATCTGAGTATTCTTTGGTAAGAACTATAAAAATCTGCATTCCAAGAAGTTATGAGATCTTTAAAGATTTGTTTTTTTGGACTAGGAAGTTGTGTCCTGCCAATATAAATGGACCTTGGACCCTTTAGGGGTTCGGATCCAGGATCCATGGCATTAAATTGGATATAGACTTGGCAAAGGCTGGTTCCCATGTCTGAAAGAAACTTGGCTTTCACTTTCAGAATATTAGTGATTTCAGCATGTTAGATGAGAGATCAGTGATCATTTCATATATTAGTACATGGGATTCATAACACATTTTCCAAGGATTATCTTGCTAGTTATGTAAATAGCAAGAGACTTATGTGGCATATTGTGACTTTGCTAACACTTTCGTACTAGAGAGTGGGGCTTCTTGCTTATGTGGTGTGTATTTCCATGTTAATGGCTGTGTAAACACACATAAATACATGCATACGTGTGAATGAATCCTTTAAATATGGGATTAACATTCAACACCAGAGATTTTTTCCTGTAATTGTGGTAGATAATCTGACTATGACACAGTGGAACCTGAGAGAGCTGGAACTTGACAGGTCTGCCTTGTTTTTCTGGGTCTCACAAGTTTCTCTCCTTTGACAAGACAGTCTTACCATGTTTCTATTGCTTGTTTTGGTGGAAAAGATTTTATTTTTCCTTCTCTGACAGGTTTCCGCCTTACCCAGGTGTCTGTTTTCACAGGTTCCTTGATGGCATTTAACAACAATATGAGTATTTAAAAATACTTCATGAGCCAGACTGTAATTGGTCTGAATTTTGGAATAAAATACTCACTTCTGTGTTGCTGTGGAAAAAGGAAAGGATGATTGTATTGTGTGTGTGTGTGTGTGTTTATATTGCTTTGTTAGTAGAGAGCATTTTTCTGCATATCCGTAGAGAAGACAAATATCATTGCTCCCAGCAAATACATAGATTTTAGGCAGATCCTCATATTCTCAGAAAATTGAAGTTTAGAGAAGTGAAATGATTTGCTTAAACCCCCTGAGAAATGAAACAGTAGTAACCGAGCCCAGTCAAGAATCTGGATGCCTGGAAGAGGCATTGGTGTACACTGTCCATTTGGGTCCTATGTGTGACCAACAAGAATAGCCCATTTGCCAGTGCAGACCAGTAAACTCTGGTTCTGCTAAAGATTCTGTCCTTTACTGTTTCCTGACTTTTCTTCTGTTGGGCATCTCTCCTCTCCTGTCCTGACCTGGCTCTTTGCACTATGGTTAGCTCTACATATGCATCATGACTCATCTCCATCTATTTCAACTGCTGGGCTAACTACTCGTGGTAAAATCTCTGTAGATTAGTGTAGGGATAGAGTACAAATGCTCCCTAATGGCCCCCTAATGGCAACTCAAACCATATCTTCTATCCCTCCCCTCTGTGCCTGCTAGCTCATGCTTTAGTTATACATATACTAAGAAGGAGCAGACCGCCCCCCCCCACTATGCATACCAAAACTCCTTGTTCTCATGCTTTAGTTATGTATATGCTAAGAAAGAGCCAACAGCCCTCTCTTCCTGCTATGCATACAGAAATTCTTTATTCTTTAGCAAGGGGCAGGCAGCCCTTCACCTTGTGAATTTCCTATCTTTTCCATGTTCCACATACCACCCTTCACTGCCTTAATGTGTGTGAAGTTTGTGGTAGTGTGCCGTGGGGTCAGTTCCGACTCATAGTGACCCCGCATAAGGTTTCCGAGGCTGTAAAGCTTTACAGGAGCAGAAAGCCTCATCTTTCTCCCATGGGACAACTGGTAGTTTCAAACTGCTGACTTTAAGGTTAGTAGCCCAACTCGTAACCACTAAGCTCCCAGAGCTCCTTGTAAAGTTTGTATATCTCTTGATATAAAAAGACACTAGCCCACACCCCTTGCATGGAAAATCTTCACTGTCCAGCCGGCTGCCATTGGAGTTACAGCATCCTGGTTAGTAAAGTTTCCCTGTTGGCAAACCATTTCTTTGATTTTCTTTTCTGTAATAAACTAATGTCTCCCATATTGGTCCCTGGTCATTTTTTCAGTCTCTTGGCAACTATGTATGCAGACTTTTCTTGGACTAAACCCCATCAATTTACAAGCCACCCAGGAGACTAAAGAAGCCCCAGCCTCGGAAGACAAGATGGGAAGGAAAAAGGACTCCATGCAGGGAATCCCAGGGTGGCCATTGGCTTCTGTGTTTGGTCCCATAGTCCAGTTGCTGGAGCCTTGGGGACTGGTGCATGAGTACAGGGGGACCCCCAGACCATCACAAGGACTGATAGGGCTTCTACAGGGAATTGGGTTCTTTAAGGCTAAGAAAGACACTCAGGCCCTGGTCACTAAGTAGCCTGACTCCTCTTATGTGTTGTCCATACCACTACAGAAGCAGAGACGACTGTACAGGCAGAAGACAGAGACTGAAAGAAGAGTTGCATTTGGAGAGGAAGGTGTGGGTGGTGCAGGTCAGTACCACAAAGGCCCTGCCCACCTGCTTCTAAACATGAGATTCTGCCAATTTGCTGATCCCTGAATGGCAGTAGCACACCATCACCATGTGGGACTATACTGCAGCTGAGCTGGTGGAGTTAGATCGACAAAAGGGGAGAGAGTTTGTGGCTGCTTGGCTCCTCTGCCTATGGGATAGGGGTCGGGGAAAGGCATAGTACTCACTGGCCTTGAAATGTCTAATGCGGCATCTGTAATCGTTCACCCCATGCTGCAGCAGTATTTCTATGTTGCCGTGAAAGAAGTCCAGGTAGTATTTCTTTTGGTTTGGATTATAGCTGCCTGCAGTGCAATCTGGTGGAATGAAGGAGATATTCTGGCTTCCCCCATATGCTGGACAACTATGGAGGAACTGCAGGAAGCAATTAGGGAACTTGAGATGAAGCATGCTGTATATGCAGAACATTACTGGGGCCTAGATAATGAGCTGTTCACAGGCAGAATGAAGGATACCATTCTACCATCGGCATTCTAACCAATAGTATGGAGCCCTGGTGTCCATACTGAGCCCCCTATAGTAGGACAGCCAGTGTCCCAGACTGCTAAAGCTGTAACAAACCCAGAAGATACGGAAAAGCTCTGCAGATGGAATGTCTGAGCTGTAGGAATTCAAGAGGGGAGGGGAGTGAGCAAGTAAGATAGAAAACAGAAAGGGCTCAGTCCAGGTCACCAGGAAGTAATTGTGATTGACTTGCTTGCTGCTGGAGCCCCCTAGGACAAATAGACAAACAGCCTAACATGATCCTGGTTGAAACTGTGGTAGAAGCTCTGCCCTGAGCAGCAATTCACCAGGAGAAAGGACTCTCAAGGATCCTCTGCTCCTCGTGCACCCCCAGAGTGAGCACTGCCTAGCCTCCTTGAGTAGGGACAGTGCAAAGGATCCCCAGCCCTCAGGTATGGAGACTATTGGGAGACTGGAGACCTCACATAGAACTAGCCACCCATTAGTCTCCAAGAAATAAGCTAACTTTTTTAGCCCTAGTGGACACCAGGGCTAAGTACACCATGATTCATGGAAACACCCATTGGTTCCAGGGTCCACGGAGTGCTACTGATGGATATGTGGGCAGCCCAGTTAAAGTGCAGCAGGTGGCTTTGATGCTGTAGATTGGCCGCTTGCCCCCCCACAAGAAGTATAAAATATACATTTCTCCTCTACAGGAATATATTCTAACGATGGACCTACTTGGAGGATGACAATCCTGAGCACTGCAGGAGAATTCCATTTAAAGGTCTATATGGTAAAATCTGTTATTCCATGATAGGCAAAGTGGACCCCAGTCCACCTACTCCACCTCACTGGGTGAGGTGGTTAACATCAAGCAACACCACCTACCTGGATGGCTTAAGGAGATTAAGCCACTGTAGCCTAATTCATCCAGGGGGAGGATTATCAGGCCCACTCACAGTCCATTCAATAGCCTGGTGTGGCCAGTGCTGAAGCAGATGGATCATGATGTATGACCATAGACACTGTGAGCTTAATAAGGTGGTTTCCCATCTTCACAAAGCCATACTTAACATTGCTTTCCTCCTCAACAATAATTGAGGAAGCCTTTTTCAGTATATCCATTGACTCTGGTAGCCAAGAATAGTTCGTCTTAGTCTGGCATGGAGAACACTGGACATTCACAACTCTTGCTCAAGATGATGTGTGTCCAGGACCTAGTAAAATGGTATAAACCCATCAGTATCCACCTGTTCCATTATGTTGATGATGTCGTGTTAACCTGTGATCCTCTGTCCTTGCTTCAGCAAGTAGCCACATAGCTAGTGTCGGACCTGAGTTCCAGAGGATGGACTTTCAGGGATACCAAACAGCAGGGCCCTGGATCATCTGTCTAATTCATGGGTGTTGTGTGCTCCCTGAGGTTGTCACTGACAAAGTTAAAGCATGCCCCTGTCCTACCAAAATAAAGGAGTTACAAGCCTTCCTAGGGAAGCTGGGATATTGAAGGCCCTTTATTCCCCATCTAGTTCAAAAATTTAACCTCCTATACCACCTAGTAAAGCAAGGAAGAATTTGGGACTAGACCCCTGAGATGGAGCAGTCCTTTAATGAGGCTAAAGTAGCAGGATGTTTACCTGTGCTTTATTGACTACGCAAAGGCTTTCGATTGTGTGGATCATGACAAACTATGGACAACATTGAGAAGTATGAGTATTCCAGAACACTTAATTGTACTTCTAAGAAATCTGTACCTAGACCAAGAAGCAGTTGTTCGAACAGAACATGGGAACACTGAATGTTTTAAAACTGGGAAAGGTGTGAGACAGGGTTGTATTCTTTCACCATACTTATTCAACCTGTATACTGAGCAAATAATACGAGAAGCTGGGTTCTATGAAGAAAACCGTGGCATCAGGATTGGAGGAAGACTCATTAACAACCTGCGATATGCAGATGATACAACCTTGATCGCTGAAAGTGAAGAGGACTTGAAACATTTACTTATGAAGATTAAAGAGCACAGCCTTTGATATGGATTACATCTCAATGTCAAGAAAACAAAAACCCTCACCACTGGACCAATAAACAACATTCTTATCAATGGAGAAAAGATTGAAGTTGTCAAGGACTTCATTCTTCTTGGATCAACTATCAACACTCGCGGAAGTAGCAGTCAAGAGATCAGACGACGTATTGCATTGGGCAAATCTGCTGCACAGGAACTTTTTAAAGTGTTGAAGAGCAGAGATATCAGCTTGAGGACTAAGGTGCGCCTGACCCAGGCCATTGTGTTTTCACAATAGCCTCATATGGATGCGAAAGCTGGACAGTGAATAAGGAAGATCATAGAAGAATTGATGCCTTTGAGTTGTGGTGTTGGAGGAGAATACTGAAGGTGCCATGGACTGCCAAAAGAACCAATAGATCTGTTTTGGAAGAAGTGCAGCCAGAGTGCTCCTTGGAGGCCAGGATGGCTAAGCTTCGTCTCTCCTACTTTGGACATAATGTCCGGAGGAAACAATTGTTGGAGAAGGATGTCATGCTGGGTAGGGTGGAGGGTCAGAGAAAAAGAGTAAGACCCCCAACGAGATGGATCAGCCAGGTGGCATCATTGATGGACTCAAGTGTGGCAGTGGTAGTGAGGTTGGCCCAGGATTGGACATTGTTTCGTTCTGCTGTGCATGGGGTCACTATGAGTCGGTTCCGACTCGATGGCACCTGACAACAACAACAACAACAAAGTAGCAGGAAAGCAGATACAGGCTTATGGAACCATAGCTGTAGGGCAAGGGTGTGAATTGGTTTTCACCACCTACCTGGAAGAGTAAGGCTAAGGCCTGTGGCAATGGCAACAGGGTCAACATATTCCCTTAGGATTTTGGTCTCAACTATGGAAAAGTATAGAAACAGATACTGTTCTTTAGAAAAGCAGCTGTGTGTAGTGTCCTACATCTGACAGCTTGTAGAATACACCACAAAAGGGGCCTCTGTAACAGTACCAATGAACTACCCCATACAGGGGTGGGTCAGGGTCTTTGCTAAGCCCCAATCTGGGGTGGCCCATTCTAGCACATTGGCCAAATGGTATGTATATTTACAGCAGAGAAGTGTCCTCTCAACCAGTCCCTTGAGTGTTGGTTTACACCAGATTCTTGGACCGGTCACCTATGTCACTAATGGAAAGCAAAAGAAGGCCACAATGGAAGTGCCCCATGGGAAAGTCACATATGAGAAGGTGTTGGGTAAATTCCTCAGGAAGCCTGGTACTCAGCTCAAGGTAACCCCCAATGGTAGATGGCTGTGGCCATACAACCAGCCACAGAAGTGTGTGAATCTACCAAGGCACAGGGCAAAGCAGTCAGTGGGCTGAGTTGAGGGCTGCTTGGATGGTACTCATGCCCGAGGCAAGTTCCACAGTCCTGTGCACAGTCAGCTAACACAGTGGAAAGAGCAAGAGTGGCTAGTGAGCCAACAAGTTCTCTGGGGAAGAGAGTTGTGGAAAGACATTTTGGCACACACAGGGCATGGACATCATTGATTTTTATTTGTCAGCTCACAGTCCTAAGCTGATGAGTTGTCCTGGCTGCATGTCATTCAGCAAGTGCCAGTAGAACAAGTGGCCAAGTTGACTACACAGAAAAATGGGGCATAAAGGGCACTGTACATTATGGGCCATCACAAAGGAGATGGGCCTTCCCCTCTCCATGAAACAAATTGTGAAGCCTTGTCAACAGTGCACTAGCTGCTGGCTGGAACATCATAAGCCCATTCCCTACCATATAGGCAGGATACCCTGGGCACATGTGCTAGCCAAACATTGGCAAGTCCCTCTCTATGTCTGACAACTCTTGGTTCACCCTGACATGTTACAGGACTCTTGCAAGCATATCAGTGCAAAGGGCTACACAGCGTTCCACGATTTGACATCTCTCCCAGCTTTATGCAGCCTACAGGACTTGCACTGACACTGATAGTGACTGGGGACCCAATTCACTGGATACGAGGTCCAGGAGTAGGCAGATGGTCTAGGAATTGCATGGCATTTTCACCTCCTATACAATCCTATTGCCACTGGGCCACTGGAATGTTTGAATGGGATCCTAAAACAAATCCTATTGCAGGATACACAAGATATGCACTCATTACAACCAAGACTATCAGAAGCTTTGCAATGTGTTAATAAATATCAAAGGCAGACTTGACCCACTGCCTATCAGCTGCTCACACAGGGACTGCAGAAGACCATGAGAATCCAAGTATGCCCTGCAGATGACTGCCCCTTGCTGGTATCTAAAGACTCTCATAAGCTTCTCTTGTCATTGCCTCAGGCTCTAACTCTGGGGAAATCCATTGTTTCCCTTCTCTGGGTCTGACAAACAGGCCCCTGTTGGTTTGGCTTTTTGGCCTGATGGGGAGTGGGGCTAGAAGCAGGTTTACAAGTATCCTCACGGTTTCATCCATCACCTAAGAGCCTACAGCTTTTCCATCCCGGGGGTGGGGGGAGGACTTCATCCTTATGGAATATTGTAGTCCCCACATTGGATTACACAAGCCTCCCATCCCAAGAGGGCCCTCTGGAGTAAACAGTATGGCATTGTGAACCAGGGGATCTACCCCAACTGGGGACTGTCTTGAGTGCCTCCCCCTCCACAGCATGTGTTTTACTCAATGGACAGGACTTGCCTTTATTAGAACCTCTCACCTTGTCCTTCTGTCCTTGAGAGTCGGCAGTAGTATTTTTGCCAGTTGGGCTATCATGATTGCAGATGTGAAGACTCTGGTCAGACTGCTGAGTGTGTGGAGAGCTGTCTGCCTTCTCTGCCGTGGGTATGCCATAGACAATTATACCTGCTAATACCAGTGCTTAGGCCTGTTTAACAAAGTGGAGCAGACAGTCTAGACAATCTGGGAGCCATTTCCCAACATTTCCAGCTAATTGTTCTGTACAGCTCCTGTATATTCCATATGGTACAGGTGCAAATGAAGGCTACTTATCCTCAGGGTTATGCTGTGTGGGGTGACCTGGGGTCACTGACAGAAGTGTACATCCAACTGAACCATAGGCCCTCTGGTGAGATAGTGGGAACAGGGGGAAAGAATAGGAGGTATAGTTATAGAGTTGACATTTGGGTGGCCATTTTGGAACATTTTCCTCTATCCCTACACTACACCCCCAAATTCTCTAAATGGTCCTTACAGTCTTACTGCCAGTCTTCCACATGATCCCTCAGCCTTGGGCAATGGAGAATTGTAACCAAGGTCACAGCAACAATGTATAGTACAGCAAATTACTATCCCAAGGCACAAGATCCCAACACTTGGTAGGAGAAGAAGGCGCCATGTTGAGGGTAAGGAGTTAAACCTGCAAATAACAATCATAATATGAGTTGGCTCCCACAACAAGCATGTCATTGAGTTGTTTTAATTAACTCCTATTTGTGGTTGGCTGCACAGGGCAACACTAAGGTAAGAAGAGCCTTTCTCTCACCTTGGGGCTGGCTCTGGTCATGTAGATCTCGTGGAAGGCCCTACTTACCCCACAATTGGATGGGAAGATGGACGTGGGGACAACCCTATATCCCTAGTACCATTTACAAATGCCTGCCCGTTAAACCCAATAACTGGGACACCGCTACCATCTGGCCAAATGCACCCCCAGGTGGCTTTACTCTCTTACTTTCCTGGGCCCCAAGGCCACATCCATTAATATTGAATGGCAAGTAGAGGTTCTAACACAACATACTGCTTCTGCTTTAACTTAGTTATCAGCTGAAACATGCTCTTATTTTGTTATCAGCTGAAACAGAACAAATGTGCAGGGTGGTGCTGTAAAACCTCATAGCTCTAGGCATTCTCACTGCTGAGCACCTGGGGTCTCGTCCATACTGAATGTGGTGTGCATTCCCCTGATTATCATCATACCATTTCCATGGCCCTGAAACAGATGCAGGGCCACATTTCTACAACCCAACAGTTACCTACTGATTCCTTTTCAAGCTGGTTTAACTCCTTACCCTCAACATGGCGCCTTCTTCTCCTACCAAGTGTTGGGATCTTGTGCCTTGGGATAGTAATTTGCTGTACTATACATTGTTGCTGTGACCTTGGTTACAATTCTCCATTGCCCAAGGCTGAGGGATCATGTGGAAGACTGGCAGTAAGATTGTAAGGACCATTTAGAGGATTTGGGGGTGTAGTGTAGGGATAGAGGAAAACATTCCAAAATGGCCACCCAAATGTCAATTCTAACTATACCTCCTATTCTTTCCCCCTGTTCCCACTATCTCATGCTTTGTTTATACATATGGTAGGAAGGAGCTGACAGTCCCCTGCTCCCCACTATGCATACCAAAACTATTTGTTCTCTGGGAAGGAGCAGGCATCCCTGCACCTGGTGGCTTTCCTACTTTTCATGTTCTGCATAGCACCCCTAACTGCCCTAATGAGTGTGATGCTTATATACCTTATGATATAAAAAAACCCTAGCACACACCCCTTGTAAGGAAAAACTTCACTGTCCAGCCCGCTGCCACTGGACACAGCTGTCCACATTCTGGTTAGTAAGTTTCCCTCTTGGCAAATCATCTCTTTTATTTTCTTTTCTCTAATAAATGAAGGCGCTCTGGTAGCATAGTGGTTACTAATGGGGCTGCTAATCTCATGGTCAGCAGTTTGAAACTACCAGCTGTTCTGCAGGAGAAAGATGAGGCTTTCTGCTCCCATAAAGATTTACAGCCTCAGAAATCCTATGCAGGGTTGCTATGAGTCAGAGCCGACTCCTTGGCACATAATAACAACAAACTAATGTCGTTTGGATTGGTCTCTGGTTGTATTTTTCTCATCAACTACTTATGCAGAAGGCTTTTCTGTTCTGGGCCTAAATCCCAACAACTGGTTTTAGTTGTAGGTAGAAAAGTCCTTTTTTTAATGAGATGACAAAGCATTATAGTTTATACTATGATTTGGCAAAGAATATTGATTATATAGACTTCCAGTAGAATAAATAGATTAGTCTTGGAGGAAAGTACAGCTTCTTGATCCACCCTCCTCCCTCAGCCTGCTCAGCCAGTTTACTTTTTGAAAAAAAAATGTGTTTTTTTGGGGGGTCAAAGTTTACAGAGCATCTATTCAACAATCTATACATCTTTTGTCTTGTGATATTTGTTGCAATCTCCTCAATGTAACAGTCAGAGGATTGACTGGCTTGACTCCAAGGATGACCTGGAGTGATCTCACTGAGCCTGTCCAGACCATCTTAATGTCCTCAGGACCACAGACTGTTAGGGCTGGCATGGATTTTCAACCCAACTTCTCTGATATGGAGGAAGAAGATCCTGCTGGCTTGTGGTTCATTGGTGGCAGTGTTGAAACCTCTAGTTCAATGCTGTTTGTTCTACAGTTAAAGAGTAGCTCTTGGACTGGGTTCTCACAGGAAACTGGTGCTCTGACAGCTGAACTGAGGCTCTTTCCTGCCAAATCAAATAACGAGGCCTTTCTTCAATGCATAGACAAAGAAATAGATTAATGTATTGAGTTTCTTCAATTTCAAATAATTTTTCCATGAATACTTCTTAAGCCATTGTCATCTGCTACCAATTGTCTACAAGCTAATACAGGAAGGCATCAAAACAAAGGATAAACCACAAATAAATATAAATAAAAATAACCTAAATAATTGGAAACTGGTCATTATTCTTAGCTTAATGGCTTAAAAAAAAACAAAAAAAAGAAGACAGCTATGACCATCTACTGCCTTCATGTAATCAAACAATGCATTCTGCTGGTGACATTGTCTTTAATTCAAATGCTAAAGTTGTTATTGTTGTTAGGTGCTATTGAGTCGCGGTACTGACCCATAGCAACCTTATGCACAGTAGAACGAAACACTGCCCGATCCTGGGCCAACCTTACTATTGTTGCCACTCTTGAGTCCATTGATGCTGCCACTTGGCCAATCCATCTCATTGAGGGTCTTCCTCTTTTTCTCTGACCCTCCACCTTACCAAACATGATATCCTTCTCCAGCGACTAGCCCCTCCTGACAATATGTCCAAAGTATGAGAGATGAAGTTTGGCCATCCTGGCCTCCAAGGAGCTCTCTGGCTGTACTTCTTCCAAAATGGATCTGTTGGTTCTTCTGGCAGCCCATGGCACTTTCTATATTCTCCTCCAACACCATAACTCAAAAGCATCAATTCTTCTATGGTCTTCTTTATTCATTGTCCAACTTTCACATGCATATGAGATTATTGAAAACACCATGGCTTGGGTCAGGTGCACCTTAGTCCTCAAGCTGACATCTTTGCTCTTCAACACTTTAAAAAGGTCTTGTGCAGTAGATTTGCCTATTGCAATAAGTTGTTTGGTCTCTTGACTGATGCTTCCATGAGTGTTGATAGTTGATCCAAGAAGAATGAAGTCCTTGACAACTTCAATCTTTTCTCCACTGATAAGAATGTTGTTTATTGTTCCAGTGGTGAGGATTTTTTTTTTTTAACATTGAGATGTAATCCATACTGAAGGCTGTGCTCTTTGATCTTCATCAGTAAATGTTTTAAGTCCTCTTCACTTTCAGCAAGCAAGGTTGTATCATCTGCATATTGCATGTTGTTAATGAGTCTTTTTCCAATCCTGATGCCATGTTTTTCTTCATATAACCCAGCTTCTCGGATTACAGGTTGAATAAGTATGTTGAAAGAATACAACCTTGTCGCATACCTTTCTCAGTTTTAAAACATTCAGTGTTCCCATGTTCTATTCGAACAACTGCCTCTTGGTCCAGGTACAGATTCCTTATGAGCACAATTAAGTGTTCCGGAACACTCATATTTCACAATGCTGTCCATAACTTGTCATGATACACACAATTGCATAGTTAATAAAGCACAGGTAAACATCTTTCTGATATTCTCTGCTTTCAGCCAAGATCCACAGTCCATCAGCAATGATATCGCTCATTCCACAGCCTCTTCTGAATCCGGCTTGAACCTCTGGAAGTTCTTTGTCAATGTATGCTTGCAGCCGTTTCTGTATTACCTTGAGTAAAACTTTACTCGCATGGGATATCAAAGAGACTGTCCAATGATTTCCACATTCTACTGGGTCACCTCTCTTTGGAATGGGCACAAATATATGCATATCTTCCTATCAGTCGGCCAGATAGTTGTCTTCCAAATTTCTTGGCAGAGATGAGTGAGTGCTTCCTGTGCCACCTCACTTGCTTGAAATATTTCAAATTTTATTCCATCAATTCCTGGTGCCTTGTTCTTTGCCAGTTCCTTCAATGCATCATATGCTACTTCTTGCAATGCTAAAGCTGTTGTTGTTACCGTGGAGTTGGTTCTGACTCATTGCGACCCTGTACAGGGTTTCCAAGGCTGTAAATCCTTACAGGAGCAGAAAGCCTCATCTTTCTCCTGCGCAACAGCTGATAGTTTCGAATGGCTGACTCTGAGGTTCGCAGCCCTCATTCGTAATCACGCTACCAGGGCTCGTTAATGCTAAAGTAGATGCCATTATTTCATAGTTTTCCCCAAATAGCACTAGGATTCCCAGGGTCATTAGTGGTATTGAGTCATCGCTAGTGTGAATGACCCAGGGAGTTAGGACTTAAGAAAAAAAGTACTGTGGTAAATATATCTAAAAAATCGTTTGCTATGTCCACATTTTTTGCATGTACAATTCAATGGCATAAGTTATGTTTATGTTGTTCAACCATTTCCATTGTTTCCAAATTTTCTCATTACTCTTTAAAATAGTTCAGTGTCCCATAAGCAGTGGATTTCTTTTCCTTTCTCTTTCCCACTCATGACTTTTATTTTTAAATGCTAACAATGGCTTGGGGTTGTCTTGGATTCTATATATTCATAGGGCCAGCTCAGAGGTTGATGCCTGTGGTGGTTTTCCCAGTGTACGTGGGCTCCCCCTGCTGCCAGCTCTGCACTCACGTACTGCAAGCAGGGAGTAGGGTACCAGAGACTGCCAGCAGATAAACAGTCCCAGTCCGAAAGAGAGTCGTCTAAAAGGCTCTCCGGGAGAGAACTCTGCGTGCTCCAAACATGTCTTTCTGGAGTCCAATTTGGGTTTTTAAATTATACCCACAGCAAGTATCAGAGCAAACTGGAATTAAAAAAAATAAAAAAAAGCTTGAATTTTCAAACAATATCAAACTAATTCGGTGGGTCTTCTAGAAGGAAAGGACCATTCAGTGAATTTGTCAAATCCTTTGTCTTCTCCCGGGACCAGGGGCCGGGAGCAGGGACGTCTGCCTTTCTGACCCCACAGTCACAATCTTTGTGGATGTGGAGCGTGGCTGTGCGTTCTCGGGCTCATCTCACGGTTTCCCCAATTAGAATGTACTGCCTGACGTCACGTCTGCCGGAGATTGGCTGTTCAGATCTGACATTCGGTTCCACAGCGACAGAAACTTTTTAAAGACTTTGCAGCCAGGGCTGTCTCCGTGCGTTCCGCGCGCTCCTCGCCCACACTTCTCGGGTCGGGGCACGCGTCTCTTGCAACCGAGGCTCGCCCAGCGGACCTTCACCTAGCGCAGCTCGCTCTCCTCGCCCCTCCCCTCCGGGGCTCCGCGCTCCCCACCCCCACCCCGCCCCCTCCTCCCCGCCACTTTCAGCCGGGGTCTGGGGCTGCTCAGCTTTCCGCAGAACTTCCTCTTCTGCAACCGTGTTGTCCTCCTTCGCGCTTTCCCTGGGCTCAGCGCTTCTTGGGTGAACAGGAACGTGCGGTCAAGGGCCCGAGCGCCCGCACCGGACAAGCCGCACGGTCGGGGGCGGGGGCCGGAACGCGCGCTGCGACTGGCGCCGGCTCGGGCCCGCGATGGCGGGGGCCTGGCTCAGGTGGGGGCTCCTGCTCTGGGCAGGGCTGCTCGCGTCGTCGGCGCACGGCCGGGTGCGGAGGATCACGTATGTGGTGCGCCCTGGTCCCGGCCTGGCGGCAGGCGCCTTGCCTCTAGGCGGGCCGCCGCGTTCGCGGACCTTCAACGTCGCGCTTAACGCCAGGTACAGCCGCAGCTCGGCGGCAGCCAGCTCCTCCAGCCGCACCTCCCTCGGCGCCCCTCCGGAGCGGACCCGGCGCACTAGCAAGCCCGGAGGCGCGGCCCTGCAGGGGCTCCTGCCGCCGCCCGCGCCGGCGCGTCCCGGGGGCCCCGGAGGGCAGCTCCAGCTTCAGCGCCAGCCTCACTCCGGCGGTCACCCGGCGGCCGCCCCGTTCACCAAACAAGGCAGGCAAGTGGTGCGCTCTAAAGTGCCGCAGGAGACTCAGAGCGGCGGGGGCTCCCGGCTGCAGGTTCACCAGAAGCAGCAGCTTCAGGGGTAAGCCCACACACACCCTGCCCGCTTTTCTGCCCATCCTCCGCGCGCTCGCTGCCTGCTCGGGACCCGCGGGATCCGGGCCGCTCGGAGTCTCGACAGGGCTGGAGGAATAGTGCGTCCGGGACTCTTCTTTTCTCCTCCCGCCTCTGCCTGCCTAAGTGCGCGACGGAAAGAGTAGAGTGCTGGGAAGCCCAGTAACTTGTACTAACGATTTAAATTAATCAGTGCATCCTTATTGAGCTTGTGTAAACACAAAAGGCATTTCTGCCTGGGGCATAACCTTCTGTGTGCAAACCCATCAGCTAGAAGATGGGCGTAAACATGAAACACTACAACTTAATCGCTCATCATCAATTAAACTACTTTTTGCAACTCAATTTAAATTTTATTCTAGCCGATGTTTTGGGGCATGCTGGCTCTTTGAATGATATAGCTCCAGTTTTTGTGGCCTAGAACTTTTCAACATCCTCAAAATTGTAGGGTTGGGCTTCCCTGCACCTGTGGGGTCTGCTTTCTTTGAAGGGAGTGTGTATGTCTCTGTAGTGACAGTTTTTGGTTGGAAAGTTTCTGGTATTGAAAATTCATAAGCATCGTCCCGCAGGGGTTTTTGCCCCCTATTAATCACAGGTTGAGAGTGTGTGTGTGGCTTGTTTTGCTAACTTGACTTTTTTTTTCCAGGGGTGGTTCCAAGCCTGTGACATCACCCATTTCTGAATACCTCTCTGAAACTCAGTTTCAATTTTTTAAACATGGGCGCCAATAACATTCAAAATAAACTTGGCTCTATTTTCATTGTGGGCTTGAAAGCATTTCAGCGGATCTCTTTCTCCCATCCTGTCTAGCTCTGTGTTGTGCAGCCTTTTTGGTTCTTTTGCCCTTCCCTGATCTAGGATAATCTATCTGGGCAGCTTTGAGTTGGACATGCTGGGCACCCATTAGGGCTGTCTTGAATCTAGAGTAAAGAGAAAACAGGAAGCTGGGCTTTCTGGACTCCCCTGAATGCTTGGATTTTTGGACAGAGTGTTGATGCTGCTGCTGGACTCAGGGGTCTTGCTTTATTTCAGGGTGAATGTCTGTGGAGGGCAGTGCTGCCACGGCTGGAGTAAGGCCCCTGGCTCCCAGAGGTGCACCAAACGTAAGTTGCCACCTTTATAGTGGCTCTGACCACCACAGTGGTCACGTTCAGGGGCTGATGTTGATCTGGGGGAATTGACCTTGGAGAGTTGATATTTGAAACACAAAATCCACCCATGACCTGTGGTCTTCATTGCTACACAGAGAAGACTTTGGATCAGGGCAGTTGTGTTATCAACGCAGCAGTGCTGTAAACAGAACAAGGTCATTTATCCAAGAATCTCCTGGACTCAACTGAGTTATTAATCATTAAATCAGTCACACCTATGAACGAGGAGCTAGGAAAAAATGCCATAGGAAGATACACCATATGACAGAATCAATACAGGTAGATTCAACATGGATACCCAGGAATCAAAAAAACATTTTTTAATGTAATAGATGGTAGGTCAGTGGGAAATTGTTGTTGTTAAGTGCTGTTGAGTTGATTCCGACCCATAGCGATTCTCTATAGGGTTTCCAAGGAGCAGCTGGTGAGCTTGAACCGCTGACCTTGCAGTTCAAATGACTTTGCAATCTGATGCATTAGCCCACAGCGCCACACAGTGGGAAGTAAAGGGTTCCTATTCTTGAATGGAGTCTGTGGGTGGTACAAATGGTTAATGTGCTCAGCTGTTAACACAGATGTTAGAGGTTTGAGTCCACGTGGAGGTACCTCAGACAAAAGAGGTATTTAAAATCCTATGGAGTATAGTTCTGTTCTGATACTTGGAGTTATCGTAAGTTGGAATGAACTATTAACTGGATCTACTGTGGAATAAAGCATCAAGTTTTTAAAGCTTTCTGAAACCAGCAAGCACAGTTCTCCATCCTTGAGGCCTGATTGCTTCCCAGTAAGTATAGCTTTTCCTGTTTCAAAATTGACGAGTGGGGTTTCCTCACTTTTGCTTCTCCAAAGTTCCTACACATTTAGCAGTGTTTTAACCTTAGAAAAATGTACTGACATATGTAGATTTGAGAACATTAGGAAATATTTCTCCTATGTTTGGTGTAAGGAGCTCTGGTAGAGTGGCAGATTATGAGCTGGGCTGCTAACGTCAAGGTCAGCTGTTCGAATCTGCCAGCTGCTGCATGGGAGAAAGATGAGGTTTTCTGCTCCTGTAAAGATTTACAGCCTCAGAAACCCTATAAAGGGTCGCTATGAGTTGGAACCGACTCTACAGCACATAACCACTGTGTGTTGTATAGTTAAGGATTAAGTTAAAATGCATTTTGAGCCCTGGATATCCACAGACAAATGTAAAAACCTTCCCTAAAAGCCGAGACTGTAAATTCCAAAAAGGCAAGTCCCCCCCCATCCAAAAAAAAAAAGCTAAAGAGGATAGAGAGAAACACTGTTAACTGATGATATATGGAGGGGATAATAATCAATGTAATGAAACAAGCTATATGAATGGTTGAATGTGAAGCTGATGATGTGCCCTGTAAACTTTCACTCAATCCAAAATAAAAACATTTAATTAAAAAAAAATGCATTTTGAGGCTCCTCTTGACAAGTTTAGGCTAAATGCATTGCTAATTGGAAATAAGTCTTATTTCTACCTAGAAGAAGTTGCGCATTCCAAGGTGTTCTCTGTGTACAGCTAGAGCTAATGCTATGTGGATATGGTTTGGAATTGTCCAAAATTTCAGCTAATTTATCATTGAAGGAAATAGATGGACCTTGATATAGTGGCTTTCATTTTTAAAAAGGATGCAAATGGACTATGATCCACATCCATCAGCTTATTAGTATTCATCATAATGAATTTAGTACTTAATCTTGCTTGGATTTTAAATCACTGGTGGACGAATCAGAAACTTCTAGTACAGTCATTACAGTTAATTTGCTTGTTGGAAAATGTTCTCAGACATAGAAGGAAACAGAAAAGCTTTGATACCGTGTCTTTAATTTTTAAAAAGGAGAGTCCAGGTGGAACTCTGATGATTTGTCTGTGTTCCACAAGAAGTTATAACAGACACAGTCTTACTATCAGTTTCCTAACCATTGAATTTAATTAAGTTATTAGATCAGAAATGCTTGAGGCTTAGTTGTTTGGAGTCCCGGTGTAGCGCTGCAGGATAATGCTCTGGACATCAAGGTCAGTTATGAACTGTAAGGTTGGTGGTTCAGTTGCTCCTTGGAAACACTATACAGGGTTGCTGTGAGTCAGAACCGACTTGACTGCACTTAACAACAACAACAACAACAATAGATATTTTAGATTGAATCATAGTGTTTCAGTCCTTAATTTCTTAGAATATACTTCTAGTGGTGAGTCAGCATTTTCCTGAATTTAGAATGGATCAGGTCACCTGACCACCTCCCACGCCCAACTCCTTTGGCTCAAAACCTGAAACTCCTTTTGCAGAGTAGAACTGCTCCATAGGATTTTCAAGGCTGTGGGCCTTCAGAAGCAGTTGCCTTCTGAGACACCTTTGGGTAGGACTGAACCAGCAACCTTTTGCCTGGTTGTTGAATGTGTAACCATTTGTGCCACCCAGAGACTACGGAAGATAAAACTACAGTGTAAGACTTTATTTACAGATGATAGGTGGGTAGTCTTTGATGCCTGATACTCCAAGGCTTTAAGAAGTTTATTTGACAGATGATACAATTGATTGCTCTCTGAAAAGAAGATAATCTTCTGTCCTCATGTTGACTGAGAGAATTGGGGGATCCAAAGACATGTTATTAGAACAGGAAGGAGAGTATCCAGATATTAAGAATCACCTTCTTAAGATGAGGATACTTCTCCAGATGAGGGAAGCAAGGGTATGAGTGTTTAGGTTTAGTTGTGTCTGCCTTGTGGTAACACTGTAAGAAAGTGGTCATCAAATGCAAAACTAATCAGAAAAGCTAGGGTTATGCAGTTATTGTACAGTTTCAGAGGAAACTACTACATTATTTAATCTGAAAATACCTGCAATGTATGCCCCTAACTTTTGGTCCAAGTTAGTCTTCCAGTTCTGATAAGATAGCCCTTGGGTAGCACTGGAATCTAAGCAATACGACATCATTTTCCTTTTTGATGGAAGATTAGCCTTCTCACACTGTCCAGTCTCATAAATTGATTCAGATCCAAATGCTAGAAACTTAAATTTTTACTCCATTCAGGAATATTTGTGTATTTAAAAGCAATCCTGGGTATAGGTCAGTGCTCAATAGGGAACTTATGTGTGTCTGTAAAGTAAAGAGTGATGTGGGAGCCTTCTACCTTCATATGGTATCACTGGGTTCCTGATAATACTTTGAAACCAGTGCCTGTGGACTGAGAAATATGATATCAGGAAAGCCCCAGGTTTTCTTTTCAGAAGATCTGAGTTCAAATTCTGGAGACATCCCCAGGTGTGTGGTCATGGGGAATTAGTTGATCTCTCTAAGCCTATATTTTCCTACCCAGAAATGACAATACTAAACCCTTGACTATCTTGCAGGAATGTTGCAAGTATGAGGGTGAAAGAGAATGCGTGTGAAAGCCCCGAAGAAACTAAAAATATTTTTAGAATTTATTTTGGATCAAGCCAAGTAAATCCTGTCTCATTTATTTATTTCTTTGCTCCACCCCCCAATATTTCCCCATCTCTCTCTCTCCTTAATCATGTAGATATGGATACCTCTTTATGTTATAGTTTTAAAGTGGCTTGACTGATTTTAGAATGATTTATTTAAAAATAAATATTCAGTTGCTTATGTGTGTCTATCTAGTTCTCTTAACTTGTTGCTTAGCGGGGAAAATCCCCAATTTATGAATGGAAAAAGGATCCCAACACCACGTTTTGTGATTGTAACTACTTCAGTGAATGAAGTGCTAATAAGTGCTATTTAGGTTATCAAATAAATTGATTTGTGGTCTCTTTTTTTCCCCCTCTCACTTCCTTATTATGAAGCTATTGAACAATTGTACTGAGGTGTGGTTTATTACATTTTAACACATGTAGTATAATTGTATAATCCTCTCTTTTTGTACATGGCAAGCTGAGCACTGCACAGCCATTTTTCATTAAAAATATTTGCCAGGAATAGATAGCAGAAAGAGAAACCACAGAGGAGTCGGTATTGTAGTGTACTCTCAATCCTCTGGCTATGTTTACAGCACCTGGCTCCAGGTGAGCAGTCTGATCCGCATTGCAACTTTCATGAATCCATCTGGCAGCATGTATGGACTGGTCACCTTCTTAATTAATCACTTTTATTTTTTTTGAAAAATGTTTCAGACATAAATAGAAAGAAATCCAATAACCAGCATTGTGCCAGGTATGACATGATATGGATTGAGAGCATATACTGTTGATTACCATTGAATTGGTTGCAATTCATAGGATTGAACTGCCAGGCTGGTGGTTCAAGTTCACCAGTTATTCCTCGGAAACCCTATACAGGGTCGCTGTGGGTCAGAGCTGACTTGATGGCACCTAACAACAACAAATAGCAACGTAGGATACCCAGGAAGTGACTAGTGAGTTTGAATTGCCTACCTCGTGGTTAGCAGTCCACTGCTTATCCTGCAGTGCCACACCAGGACTGTACTATGTAAATAGTGTTTTTTTTGTGCATGCGTGTGTGTGTGTGTGTGTATATATATATGTATATATATACACACACACACACACATTACCCGATACAGAGAACGTCTTTCATAAATGTGAAGTGAGGAAATAAAAATGGTGATATACATTATTGCTAACAATGATTATTTTTTTTGCCTTGCTCCCCATTAGTCTGCAGAAACCCTTAACTCCTTCTGAGAATCTATAGAACTTGCCACACCTCTCAATTCAGATGCTATCCTATCTTGATCCTCAGTGTGTGGGACAGGGTGGGGGGGATGTCCTCCCCTCCCTATGTCCAAGGCCATGTTGTTCCCTATCAGCATGATTGACAGTGGAAACATTCATTTCCTTTTAAGGGCTCCTGATCCCACCCAGAGATACGGGACAGTCATAAAGGTGGCAAGTGCCTTTCTCAAAAAGTACTCTTCGAGCAGCTTAAATAATACCATGTGTGGGCTCCAAAATCCAGTCTAAATCAGTATTTTGGAAAAACACTTTTCTACATCTGCAAAAATATAGCCTAGCTTAAGCTGGATCTAGTTAAAATGTATGAATAAATAAAATGTTTAGTATCTTAGTCTTTATATCAACATTTGGATTTATTATAACTTCATAGTTAATTGATTTTGTTTTCTTCCACAAAACAATGGATACAGACTTTTTTATATTAGTAATAGAGTCCTATTGTGGCATTGTGGGATAATGTGCTGGACCACAAAGTTGGTTTGAACTGAAAGATTGGCGGTTCAAATATACCAGCTGCTCTTCGGATACCCTGTACAGAGTTGCTATGAATCAGAGCTGACTCCATGACACTTAACAACAACAATTAGTAATAGTAACATTTCATGCTAATACTCCCAAACCCCTTCACAAAAGGATGTCCCAAAGGTCTCCATTTAGGGCAACTAAAAACTGCCAACCACTTCCTGTTGCATTTTTCTTGCTTAAAAATAAAATAAAATTTCTACTTGTACTGGAGACGTATATACATATATGGGAGCATGGTGACTCTGTATGATACATACTGGATTATGAACCACAAGGTTGGTGGTTCAAATCCAACAGCTGCTCCCTGGAAACCCTATATAGAATCGCTGTCAGTTGGAACCAACTCGACGGCATTTAGCAACAATTGCATGTTAATGTTGATTTCCAGACACCCTTTCTGCATGCGTCTATAGAGTTGAAATCATACCAAAAGATACGTCATGTTAGTTATTAATAGTGGGTGAATGTTGACAGGATAGTCACATTTATAGGTGAACTTTATAGTATAGGAATTTGTCTTCTGAGATGGGGACTTAAACCCCCTAATAGGTAATATTTTTGTCTCCTCCCATTTTTGCATTTTTTCCAGTGTTCATACTGAGCCTAGCCTTTGGTTGTTTTTTTCCAATTTTTTTGTCCCTCTCTCGAGGCAAATGTAGACCCTGGAGAGACATTTTCATTGGGTTAAGCTTTAAATAGGAGACTGGATGAGGGAATAAATAAAACAGAGGAATGTGGCTGAGATGCATGGTGAGGTGGTGAAAGAGGCAAATTTGAATCCAAAGTGGGTGTGTCGCGCACAATGCAGATAACTGCGTGGATGGGTCTTTAATCTACTTAAAAACTGTCTGCTTAGCTTCCTACCATGTACTGGGTTCTGTGAAGAGAAGAGAAATGCAGCTAGCTGTACGTAGGGAGTACAGGGTCTGTTTTTACTCACTTCACTCATGGCATATCACATGACTTGTTCTTTCCTTAGCAAGAAATAAAAAATCAATATTCCATTGCTTTTCCATTGGCATTCAGCCGGCACTGCTCTGAAAAATCTCTCCACAAGAAACCAAGCCTAGAAAATTTCCTTCAATTATAGCCAAAGGAGACATGGTCATTTGGTGCTCGGAGCTACCAAGGCAGATAGCATCTCATCTAGCAGGCAGGTGACCCAGATGACTCTGTTGGGCTCTCTTCCATCCCTGTTGACTTGATGCTGTGCTAGCTAAGCTTGGGAGTTGGGCCCAGAATGATTTCACATTCTTCATATGCCTGTTATGGCCATTGACAGCTGCTTTGCCAGTAGATCTGCAGTGAGCTTTACCATGGTAGATGCGAGGGGTGGGGGGAGCTGGAAAATCCTGTCTTGTAGCACAGACAGACCGGGAAAGGGAGAGGGACCCAAAGGTCAAGTTCACACTGGGTCAAATATGTGTTCTCAACACTAGTTAAAATAAACATTTAGAAACCATAAATTCAGTGTTGCGATAGGACTTGAGACTTCTTTTTTTTCAGCCCTTCCCCCAGCTTGTGGTCTCTGGCTTTGCCTGCTGTGTTGAAGCTTTTCTCTGTCTCACTTACACTTTGCCTTACTTGTTGAAAGGACTTTTGACAATCACAGGATTTTGCTGTTTCTGACCCTTTTGTTTGTTGTCTTGACTATTCTACCTATATGCAGACATATTTGGGAGCGTAAATTAAAGTTTCCTGAAATCGGATTTTGCTTCAGAGACATTCATAGCAACGAATGGGACAACTCAAGCAGATTAGGGCTGTGCCACCATTCTTTTAACCTTGACTGAGATCCTGGTGTGGCGTTGCAAGATAATGCACTGGATCACAAAGTTGGGGATTCAAACCCACCAGTTGTTCCTCGGAAACTTGATACATGGTTGCTATGAGAACCGTCTCGAAGTTACTTAGCAATAACAACAACAAGGTGATCAGATCGGTCATTGAGTTGTTGGTTGGGCAGGGTGGTATAATTTGTGCCCTAGGGCATATAGAGAACATTTTCTTGCTCTTCACAAACACTGGTAGGTGGTGGTGTTAAGTGCCAATGAGTCGGTTCCGACCCATAGCGCCTTTGTATAGGGTTTCTGAGGAGCAGTGGGTAGGTGAGACAGGCGTTATTTGTTAACCCCTTTCCAAATTTAGGGATGGACCCCTGATTGCAGAGTGAGTGGTGTGAGGCCACTAACCCTAAGTTGGCAGTTTGAACTACCAGCCACTCCTCAGGAGAAAGATGAGTGTGACTGCTTCTTGGAAGATTTGTAGCCTCAGTAACTCTATTCTGCCCTATTAGATCACTGTGAGTCAGAATTGACTTGACAGCAGGGGTCGTCTTCTATTCTTCCAAATTAGGGAAATGCAGCCAGCTGTATGTAGGGTGACGAAAATGGTTCGGAGCTCAATTGCTCTTTGAAAGGTGTAAGGTTCAAGCCCATCCAGAAACATCTTGGAAGCACGGCCTGGTGATAGCTACTTTTGTAAAATCAGCCGTTGGAAACTCTGTGGAGTTCAGGTCTACTGTGACACACATAGTGTCCGCCATGAGTCAGAATCCACTGAGGACCACTGCTCTTCCAAATCGGGGGAGTGCTCAGTTTCCAATTCAGACCGTGTGTGTGATCTTGTTGATTGTTCTTTCTACTGCCCTACATTGCTGGGATGATTTAGTGCTGTAACATTCTCTCTGGGGATCTTGGTTGTAGCTCTTTTGACAGCCCTAACTGATGTGGATTGGTTTTCACTGCCTGAATGCACTCTACCGTGTCCTGAGCCAGAGGATGCTGAGCATATGGGCTTGCGAGGTAGGGCACTCAGTGTTGAGTTATTGTTGTTTTGTTGTTATTAAGTGCCGTTGAGTCAGTTCCAACTCAGAGCATAACATTTCCAAGGAGCATCTGTTAGGTTTGAACTGCTGACCTTGTGGTCTGCAGTCCAGTGCTGATTCTACAGTGCTATACCAGAAGTCCTGGGTTACCCTGTAGCACTATGGAATTTCCCAGCACTGACTGGGGGGTTGATGGGCAGATGCTGATGGATTTTTGACTAATTTGGCTTATTCCCTAATTCATGAGCTATGGCTGCACCAGTGGATGTTAGAGGAGAAGAAATTATGCCTTTTGCCATAAAATGTTTCGAAGTGCTTCTGGTTTGGTGGTTTTCAAATGTGAATTTGGAACAGAGTCCCTGGAAGAGTTTGTTAAAAGGTAATATGGAACCTTGAATCTTGATAGGACCCGACAATCTGCGTTTTTAGCAAACACAACTGGGGATGCTGATGGAGGTGACTTACAGTTCATGGAAACTGTAATCTGGAAGGAACCATTCCTGGGCAGTATTCATGACCACTGTGTAGGAATTTAAATATTAAAACTAACACTTAACCAATTTCAAAAGTTCTCAAGGCCCTCTAAACATTGGGTTAACTTAGTTTTGGAAATATACTTGTATACTATCAAAGATTGCAACATGTAGATTTTTGTATCCAGGATTTCTTTAACCAGTTGAAAATTTGTATATTTCTTCTTTTTTTTTTCACTTTCCACATTTTAAGACTAACTTTCATCTCAAAATCACATATCCATACACCTATTTTTTGTAGTTGCTATTACTTAAACTTAAATGCATGGTTAAACAAAGACTGTACACAAATATTTACCTTGTCTGTTACATATAACACACAGAAACGGCTTTTTTAACAGAAATTCATCAACTCCCCCCATCCTTTTTCTTCTTATAAATACAGGTATCAAAACAATCCTGAACATATTGTTGATACTACTAGTAGTCAGCACCCACACTGCTTCAAAAATTAACACAATTGCAATAATATTCATTGTACCTGCTACTTTAAACAATTTAAACTGCAGCTCTTTCACTAAGCAAGATGAATAAAGCATGCCCTTGATGATTCCTCCTGGAGAATGGTTTTCAAAACACATATCCTTCCACAGAAATCTGACACTTTTCCAGTGAGCTTTCATCCTGTAAACTTGAAATTGATTGTGAGTACTCCAGGTTTATGCTTACATGACAGTGCCTGGGTAAGAGAAGTGCTGCGCTTTTCCTCTGTGACCTGAAAACATAACGGGGGGTCGGGGGGGTACATAGATAAGCGTATTCTTACAAACGTCTGGGTCAAGTTTACCAGCTAGAATTCTTTGACTTAATGTGTGGATATTCTGCATTGTGATACTTAATCAAGACATTAACATGAGTAGAAGGTTGTTGATTTAAGACAAGTTTGAGATATACTAAAATTAATTGTTGTACGTTTGTCCTTCTGGTGGCTGTGGAACCTTCGTATTTTCTTTGGACATCATCATTAGTCGTCTTAACTCCTGAAGTACAACTTTAATGCTATAGGAATTTTGCCATTTTGCTAATACTGGTATGCTCTGTGCATCTACCATTTCACTGGAATTATTTATTCCATTCATATTAATTTTTGTTACAAATCTAACTGATGGAGGTGCTTCAGGATATTTAGGTCCACATTCTACGTTCAGGCTATATATTCTGTTTTCATAATTTGCCCTTGGTGGCCCAGTAATCATGCCTGTCCACCTTGTAAGTGTCATATCTTCATCATCTTCAAGGCCCCAGCTAACCGTACTATCACCTACTCCTTTTTGTCCTTCTTCAAGTTCTTCCAACAAGCGAAAATTACGAGGAACTTTAACTCCTGTGGAGACCACCATCTTCTCCTGCAGCCCGACGCAGTCCGAAAATTTGTATATTTCTTGATTAGCACTGGTGCGGTGCTGTAGGATAAGCACCAGACAGATAATCTCAGGGTCAGCAGTTCAAATCCACCAGTTGCTCCTTGGAAACCCTGTACAGGGTTGCTAAGAGTCAGAATCGACTTGACAGCACTCAACAACAACAACAACTCAAGGCAAGGGCCCTCTAAACATTGTGTTAACTCAGTTTTGGAGCAGGTACCCATATATTGTCAAAGGTTGCTACGTGTAGGATTTTTTCATCCAGTTTTTCTTTAAACTGTTGAAAATTTGCAAACTTTTTGATGACATATAGATAATTGACCTTTTTTTTAAAGGTTTAAACATTTTGGAACAAATAGGGTGTTTTTTCCCTTAAAAATTTTATTTTAACTACAAAATACTTTACACAAGTATATAGAAAATAATATATCCAATAGCTGCCCATCAAGGTCATGTTTTAAAGCTGTCTGATGTGGTAATTAAACACAGCACTTTATGGATAAGGGTGAGATTATGGTTTTATCTCCCTCTAAATGTGTGTTTTGCTAGTAATTTTTCCGATCTTCCTTGTGAAGAGAAAATAGCATATAATTTGGTATAACACAAATTGCTTGTTTTGATATTATGGAAAATACATCAAAGCTATATTTATATGTATGTACATATATGCTTCTGTTAACTTACCCTGCTTATTAGAATGTATTAAACATGTCATGTAGGCACAGTTCATTGGATATGGAGACTTTGAGCATATATTGTCATTTAGACCTTAGTGAGATTGCAAGAAGGAATGTTGTCTGTTTTTGCCTCCCCCTCCCTTTTCTCTTACTTGGCTTTTCTTGCCTTCCTCCTCTTTCTCCCCTTTGGCTTGCCCTGACCCAGGGGCAGTGTAGTTGAGAGTTAGAATACGGGGCTTCTGTCAGAGTTTTTGTAGTTCTGCTGTGGCACTGTAGGATAACACTCAACTGCAAGATTGGTTTGAACCACAAGGTAGATGGTTCAAAGTCTAGTGATCTACTAAAAAATCAGCCATTGAAAACTCCATGGCGTTCAGTTCTTCTCTGCCACATATTGGTACGGCTTCGTGGCAGCTGTGTTTCTGGTTTATCCTTACGTCAACCTTTGTCAACACTTCTTATTACTTGAGCTTGGGTAAGTAAGTAAATGTGAGACCTGGAACAAGGCTAAGTCACCCCACTCACAAAACAGGGATAATGATGGTCCCTACCATTGTTCAGAGATTGTTGGGGTGGGTATTGAATGAAGTAACATATGAAAAAGGTTTGGAGAGCAGGCCCCAGCTCAGCAGACTTCACAAATGTGAGCTCTCAGGGGTTGTGCCTGGTTGCTCAGGATCACCTCCTCCTGGACGCCCCTGTTATTTGCACCTTGTCTGGGCATCTCTTCTGCATTTCCCCAGTACTCTGATTTTACTCATCCTTGACTCTAAATGAGGCTGGACCACATAGAAGAGACGCTGGTGCCCTGGTCAGTGTGGAACTCCCTGAGAGCAGGAGTTGATCTCTTCACGTTTATTTCTTTACTTCTTCATATTTATTCAGGGTTTCCGGTCAGGCTCAGTACTTTGCCATAGCAGGTCTACCCCATAAATATTAACCAGGTTGAACCAGGCTGAATTGAACTGGCACCTCTAATTTTGCTGTGTTGTAAATGTTGTTGCTGTTGTTAAGTGCTATTTAGTTCTGACCCATAGTGACCCTGTACTGGGTTTCCGAAGAGCAGCTGGTGGATTTGAACCATCTACCTTGTAGATTGAACTGACTTTGCAGTCCAGTGCATTAATCCACAGTGCCACACCAGGCACTGTTTTCTCAATACTGTATAATTACTCTACCTCATTTCCTTGTTTACTCTTACCTCTTAGCAACAATTTCCTTGTGTTTTTCTTTTCCATCTTTTCTCGTGTGCTGCTCCTTGTCCAGCAGAGCATGTGTATTGTGACAGCTTCCTTCAGGGTTCACCACTTTCTTCTATTTCCTCCTGCTTTCTCTCTGTAGGCAGCCCTGGCATGGCCCAAACTTTAAGACAACTTTTCCTTTCTCCCGGCCAATTCTAGAATCTTTCTGCTCCACATCATCTGATAGAGATTTGGGAGTAAGTAAAATGAATGTTGTATGATTTTCCCTGTAATTTTAGATCCCCAAATACTGCTCTTGGCCAACTCTGCTATTCCCTGTGGCTTTTTCACTCCACCACATTTGAGTAATAGTGTTGGCATAGATGTAAGTAAACAGTTTGCGAAATGTCAAGTTTTGTAAATTAGGAGGTGGATGGGCTAGTGTTTGCATACATGCTCTCAGTTCGACTGAGCCAGAAGGAAGAATGAGTTTGGTCAGTGAATAGGAAGACAGACTGGAGGAAGGTGTTGAGATGTGGCATTGATGTGGGTGGTGACACAAAGGTATCAGTTATTCAGAGGTGAGAAACAGTGACTGAAGGGGAAACGTCAGAGTCTTTTTGGCAATGAATGAAGGTGGACTCAGAGGCAGGGTGTAGTCAGTAAAAAGCTACCAGAGGAAATCATAATACAGTAAGGAAAATACAGTAGTAAGGACCTTTTGTCTTTGTAGACTTAAAAGGGCTTTTATTTCTTAAAGGATTAGTAAACAATTCCAGTCTGACTTTCAGTCTTGTATGAGCTGGCTTCAAAAATTTCATGGAAAAATTCCATAATCTTTTAATTCCATTTTCCCTGAACTTTTTGAAGCCCTCTGTGTGAGCTTCATTTGAGTATTGTTACTTTTAATTGAGAGGAATCCTGGTAGCAAGGGAGTTAAAGCACTTGACTAGCCGACAGATTGGTGGCTGTTTTGCAGGAGAAAGAGGTCGCAGTCTGCTTCAGTAAAGATTTACAGCCTGGGAGACCCTCAGGGACAGTTTTACTTTGTTTTATGGGGTTGACTCGGTGGCAATGGGTTTTTTGTTGAGTTTGAACCAACAGGTAGCATCTCTATCCTTTCACCTGTATGTATTGCATTTTAACATGCTATCAAGCAGATAGTTAACAGTTAGCATTTTCAAAATTGCTTTTGTTGTTGTTGCTTTTAGTTGCCATTGCATCAACTCTGAGTCATGGTAACCCCATGTATGAAAGATCAAAACCCTGCCCTAGTCCATGCCATCTTCATGGTTACCAACATGCTTGAGTCCATTGTTGCCTTCCAGTCTATGGGCTCGTCTATCAGACACTATTCTGTTGTGATCTGTAGGGCTAATGGTTAAGTGCTCAGCTGCTAACTGAATGATCAGTTGTTCAAACTCACCAGTGGCTCTGCTGAGGAAAAGATATTGCAGTCTGCTTCCGTAAAGATGACAGCCTAGAGAACTCTATGGGTCAGCTCTACTCTGCCCTGTAGACTCACTGTGAGTTGAAATGAACTCAGTGGTGTGTAATAACAACAACAATTTTCAGAAGCAGGTCATCAGGCTTTTCCTCCTTGTCTGTCTTAATCTGGAAGTTCTGCTGAAACTGGTCCACCATGGGTGACCCTGCTAGTGTTTGAAATACCGGTGAACTTCTAGCATCATAGTGATACCAAAGCCACCTCAGTGCAACAAACTGACAAATGGGTGATGGCTCACTGTAAAAGCTCTTTAAAAATGTATCATCTCACATCGATAAATCCTTCACTACAAGTGCCATAGGCTGCCAAAAGAACCAATAGATCCATTTTGGAAGAAGTGCAGCCAGAATGCTCCATTGAGGCCAAGATGGCCAAACTTAGTCTCTCATACTTCTGACATATTGTCAGGAGGGAGCAGTCGCTGGAGAATGATATCATGTTTGGTAAGGTCAGAGGAAAAGAAGAAGATCCCCAATGAGATGGATTGGCCAAATGACAGCATCGATGGACTCAAGCGTGGCAACAGTAGTGAGGTGGGCCCAGGATCGGGCAGTGTTTCGTTCTGTGCTGTGCTTAAGGTCGCTGTGGGTCAGTAACGACTCGATGGCACCTAATAACAACAACAACATTGATTCAGGAGTTGGGAAATTTCTGCCTCTGCCATTATCTGTGGAACTTCAAGTTAACTTCTCTGAGACTTTTCTCAGTCTTCGAATAGAGAGGCTACCATTCATTATTCCATTGAATTTAGGTCATTGTTGTGACTATCAGGCCTAACAAAATCATTTCCTCTATAGATTAGTAAGTAAACACAAGTAAGCCTGTGCTTACTTTGCTTATTAGGTAAACTTCTCTGTGTGCATATTAATACACAGTTTGCATCATATGCTCACTGAAATCATTTGCCATCCAGTGAATATGCTTCTAAAATAGGAGTTTTGTACAATTAGACCTTCCTAGTTCTGTTTTATACTTTACCATGGAGGAGGCTTAAACCACATTTCTTCACATTTCTTCAGGGCTGCCTTTGTCAAGGTGTGGTTCCAGAACCCTTGCATCAGAACTTCCTTTGGAAGGTCTCACAAATACACATCATTCCTGCTCTGCTCCCCCCACCTCCCCCCGAGATCTGCTAACCCCAAGGTTGGCATTCAAATCCACTAGCTACTCTGCAGGAGAAAGATGAGCCTTTCTGTTTTTGTAAAGATTTACAACCTCAGAATCCCTATATAGGCTCTCTGTAAGTCAGAGCTGACTTGATGGCACCTAACAACAGCAAAACAATGGGTATATTCCATGGCTCTAATTTTAGCAAGGAGTCCTGGTGTGGCACTGTGGCCTAATGTACTGAATTGCAAGGTCAGTGGTTCAAGTTCACCAGTCGCTCCTTGGAAACTCTTTACAGGGTCGCTATGGGTTGGAACCAACTCGATGGCACTTAATAACAATTTTAGCAAATACCTAACTTGTGGTCCACCCTTAAGTTTGAGAACCTTAAAGTACTTTGTTTTTGTTGTTAAGTGCTGTCGAGTTGGTTCTGACTCATAGCGACCCTGTACAGGGTTTCTGAGGCTGTAAATCTTTATGGGAGCAGAAAGCCTCATCTTTCTCCCTTGGAACAGCAGGTAGTTTCGAACTGCTGACATTGAGATTAGCAGCCTGATTCGTAACCACTATGCTGCCAGAGCTCCTGCTGAAATAAAAGCTGTCAGAGGCCAGAAGTGATGAGATAGGTACTGTATTACAGAATTAATACAAGTAGCCAGTGAGTGAATGGGACATTTTATTTCAGAGGCAGGTGCCATTTCTGATTTCCAAAATAGTTTAAAAGTAAAACTTGTCCAGAACATGCCCTCAGCATTGGCAGGGACATGCTTCTTTGTGTGGAGATCAGGAAGTTTAGCGGGAGAGGGGTCAAGCCAGGGCTGCTTGCAGTCCATGGGGTCATGTTGACTCAGTCTTGGAAGTCACTGGAGGAATGCATCTGATGTTTGGAAACAGCCCACTTAAAATTTTCAGCAATGACACACACTTTTATTACATGTGCCTTTAAGAAAGGAATCGCCTATTGTCAAAGGCCAAGAAGGAGTTGATTTGCTTGTATAGAGACATTTTCCTCATTTTGCATCCTTTTTTTTTCTTTTCTTTCCACAAAGTATATTAATGCAAAGACACTTTGTCTGCTTGTAAAAGAACAACGAAGTCTTTAAAAAATATGAGGTCCTCGCCTGATAGAAAGGTAGTCTTGTTTTTGAAAGCTATTTTTAAAGCATTGGCTCTTAAGGTAATAGCTATGCATTGTTAAAATGAGCAAATACTCAATTTTCTCTACTCAGTGCTCTGTTGTTACATGCCACCTAGTTGGTATCGACTCATAGCTATAGTAAGCACTGACCAGAGCAAAACACTGTCTGGCCCTGAGCCATTCTAAATTGTTGGAGTCCATTTGCTGTCCCTGTGCCAATCCATCTATCTATCTCCTGGGGGCCTTGCTTTTTTTCGTTAACTTTACCAAGCATGATGTCAGAAACTGGTCCCTCCTTACCCATGTCCAAAGTATGAGAGATGACGTTTTTACCAGCCTCACTTCTAAGGAGCATTCTGAATTCACATCTTCCAAGACAGATTTGTTTATTCTCTGGCAGTCCATGGTACTTTTAATATTCATTATCAACACCATAATTTAAACACATGGATTTTTCTATGGTGTTCTGTATTCATTGTCCAACTTTCACATACACATGAGGCAATTGAAAATACCATGCTTGGACCAAGTGGACCTTCATCCCCAAAGTGATCTCTTTGCTCTTTAACACTTAAAAGGGGTCTTTTGCAGCAGATCTGCCTAATGTAGTGCATCTTTTAATTTCTTGACTCTTGCTTCTATGAGTGTTGATTGTGGATCCAAGCAAAATGAAGTCTTCGGTAACTTCATTCTTTTTCCATCTATCATAATGTTATTTATTGGTCCGGTAGAGAGAATTTTCATTTTCTTCGCACTGCGATGCAATCTATACTGAAGACTGTAGTCTTTGCTCTTCATCAGTCATTATTTAAAGTCCTCTTCACTTCCAGCAATCCAGGTTGTATCATCTACATATTGTAGGCTGTTAATGAGCCTTCCTCCAATCCAGATGCCACGTTCTTCTTGATACAGTCCATCTTCTGAGATTATTTGCTCAGCATTCAGATTGAATAAGTATGGTGAAAGGATACAACCCTGATGCACACCTTTCCTGGTTTTAAAATGTTCAGTATACCCTTGTTCTGTTTGAACAACTGCCTTTTAGTTTATATACAGGTATGTCATGAATAGAATTACGTATTTTGGAATTCCCAAAACAAACACTGTTATCCATGGTTTGTTTTGATCCATGCAACTGAATGCCTTTGTATAGTCATTTTGATACTTCCTGCGTCAATAGTTTGTCCATACAATCAGTTAATAATGCAACCCAAGGTTTGAATTTTTTCTTCAGTTTATTTATCTTGGGAAATGCTGAGTGTGCTCTTCCCTCTTTATTTTCTAACTACAAATCTTTTTAACATTTCATTATAATATTTTTCTTCTTGATCTCTTGTTTAAAATTTACTGTTAAGTTATTTTACTTCATTATTTCTTCCCGTTGTTTTAGGTTTGCTATGCTGAAGAGCAAGTTTAAGAGTTGAAACTAATATCCATTTTGGTCTTGTCTTTCTTTCTTGTATTTGAATGACTGTTTGCTTTCTTCATGTATGATGTTCTTGATGCCATCCCACAACTCCTCTGATCTTTGATAATTAATATCTAATACATCAAATCTGTTTTGTGATTGTCACTAAATTCAGGTAGAATATATTCAACATATGGCTCTTGTGGACTTGTTTTAATTTTCTTCTGCTTTATCCTAAACTTGCATATGGCCAATTGATGGTCTGTTTCATTGTCTGCCCCTGGCCTAATGTTGGCCAATGATAATTGAGCTTCCCTATATTCTATTTCCACAGATGTAGTCAACTTGATACCTGCGTATTCCATCTGGTAAGATCCAAATGTATAGTCACCATTTATGTTGTTTAAAAAGGTTTTTGCAATGAATAATTACTGGTTTTGCAAAATTCTGTCATGTAATCTCCAACATCATTTGTATCACTAAGACCGTAATTTCCAACTATAGCTCCTTCTTTTTTGTTCCCAACTTCTGTCTTCCAGTAGTTTTCAGTTCATGTTGATTATATTATTGATCAATTTCAGCAAGAAGAACATGGTAGAATTTTTCAGTTTTATCATCATTGGCCATAGTGGTTGTTGCACAAATTTGAGTAATAGTAGTATTAACTGGTCTTCCTTGTAAGCATATGGACATTATCCTATCACAGCCAGCATTGGTACTTCAAGATAGATCATGTAATGTTCTTTTTAACAGTGAATGTGATGCCATTTCTTTTTTTTTTTATTGTGAATTTTTTGGGTTTACATGGGAGAACATCAGTTTTACATTCATCCTATCATATTTTGTTTCATTGCAATGATTATAATCCCCTCCATGCATCATCAGATAACCAAAGGGTACACCTCAAAGGCCCACTTCCCTGGCCGCCAGCACACAGTCCCCCCCGCCTCTGAGTCCAGTGTCCCCAGCCGCTCTGTCTGTCTATGTCATTGTCTCTGTCTCCATCACTGACGTCACTGCCTCTCTGGGTAGGGTCACGCACTCCTCCGCTCTTCTCACTTGATGGTCCCAGGGACCTCTGCTCCTGGGCTGCAAAATCAATCACTTCCCTCCTTCTGTTGAAAAACATCTACTTCTACATTTCTGACCGTCACAGTCAGTGCTGATGTCAGTTATTCACTATTGTACCATAAGAGTCGTGTCCCCATTTCCTTTTGCCAGCCCTGTCCCAAAAGATTGGAAATTATTTAGTGGAGGTTCTACCTACCCCTGCCCCATCTGGAACTAGGCTCCCTCTTGAAAGCTTGTAAGACAGTCACTTCTTGCCTTCTTAGTCTCCAGCCCCCCCACCCCCCATTTTGGGTAGCCACTGTCCAAATTGCCCATCCCTGTCAACTCTGTGTATGGAGGGGGTGGGAGTGGTCCTTGCTGTAAGGATTTGTTCCCTTTTTTTGAGCTACTACATCCATAAGTATAAGGAGCTCTGGTAGCGTAGTGGTTACGAATTGGGCTGAGAACTGAAAGGTCAGCAGTTTGAAATTACCAGCTGCTCTGCAGGAGAAAGATGAGGCTCCCATAAAGATTTACAGCCCCAGAAACTCTGTACAGGGTCGCTATGAGTCGGAACCGACCCATGGCACATAACCACCGCCACTACATCCATAAGTATAGGTCAAGTTCATCAAATTGTAGTGGGTTACTCTTTTTCTGTTTTCTTCTGTCTTTCTTTTTCTAGTTGCTTTCTGATCATCCAGCCATTGAAGCCAGCTCAAGTGGGTACTGTCTGCAAGTATGGGTGTTCTTATGTATCTCCCCTCACTTCATATTAGCTGGATGCTTCAGTCTCCACTCTATTTCTCTATGGCCATGTTGCTGCCTCTGGGCCCAGGAGTCCCTGGGTCTTGCCGTACTGCTGGCCATCCAGGTCTTCACCCGGGTTCACAGGGGTCTATTAAATGTCGTCGGAGTCAGATCCCAACTTCGTTGCTGTTTTTTTCCCACTCTTCCCCTTATCGGTGACCAACATGGTCACCAGCCAGACCACATACCTGCTCGTATATTCCCTTTGAGTCCCTGTCTTGGAAGGGAGTTTGCTCGGAGGGGACCCGACCTCTTGTCTTGATGACTCCCGGGCACCATTCCTTTTTAATTTGTCATTCCTGGTATAGTAAACCATATGGTTATCTGATTCAAAATGGTCAATACCTGTCCATTTCAGTTCACTATTGCCTAAGAGGCTGATCTGTATGTATTCTATTTTGTTTGTGATGATTTCTAAATTTCCCAGATTCATACTTCATACATTCATGTTATAATTATTAATAGGTGTTTGTAGCTGTTTTTTCTCATTTTGAGTTGTGCCCATTAACAAATGCAGGTCCTAAAAGGTTTGCTTCATCCACTTTTTAAGGTCTAGATCTACTCTGTTTTGAGAAGGTAGCTCTTCCCAGGTTTTATTTTGAGTTCCTTCTGACCTAATGGGATCTGTAGTTTTTGGCGCTGTATCAGACAGTGTTTTGCTATCATTCATGAGATTTTCAGTGGTTAACCATTCAGAAGTAGCCTGCCTCTCTCTTTTCCTATTCTGTCTTAATTTGGAAGCTCTGCTGGATCCTGTCCACCATGAGTGACTCTGCTGGAGTGTAGGTAGTAAACTGGTGGCATAGCTTCCAGCCTCACAGCAGCACACAATGACAGCATATAACCATTTCTGGATATCTGGATGTTACTTTTTTTAAAAATTAAATAAATGTTTTATTGTGAATTGTGTGATAGTCTACATGGGAGAACATGAGTTCTACATACATTCTGTTATACATCATTTCATTGGCATAGTTACCATCCCGTCCATGCATCCTCACCCAACCAAAGGGTGTGCCCTGCAAGCCTGCACCCCCCCCCCCCAGTCCTCAGCCCCTTTCCCTCTCTGGATCCCAAGTCCCCAGCCACTCCATCTCTTCATGTTGTCTTCTCTGCCTCCATCTCTGGCCTCACTGCTTCTCTGGGTAGGATCCCACTCTCCGCTCTTCTCCATTGATGGTCCCAGGGCCCTCCGCTCCTAGACTGAAAAGTTAAATCACTCCTCTCCTTGCTACAAATGTCCACCTTTAGATTTCCAACCCTCACAATCAGTCCTGATAACAATTATTCACTATTGCATTACAAGAGATCCAGCTGTATTTCATTAGTCCTTCCTGGACAGGCTGGATACTATTCACTGGAGACTCTACCTTCCTCAACGTACTTTGTATCTAGGTTCCCTCTTGAAAGCTTGTAAGCCAGTCACTTCTTACCTTTATATCCCCCCCCCCATTTTGGGTAGCCAATATCCAGGTTGCCCATCCTGTCTACTCTTTGTGTGGAGGGGGGGTGGGAATAGATCTTGCAGCAGTAATTTGTTTCCTCTTTTGAGCTACTGCATTCACAGGTGTAAGTCATGTTTATCGAATTGTATCAGATGACGCTTTTTTCCTCTTCTTTCTTCTTCGGGTTGAGCTCTGTACATCCAGTCATAGAAACCAGGTCAAATGGGTATCATCTGCAAGTGTGGGTGTTCTTGCGTCTGTATGCCCTCTTTTTATCGGCTGGCCGCCGTGCTCTCCACTCCTCTGTGGTTGTGTCATTGACTCTGAGCCCATGCTCTATGTTACTTTTAATGAAACATCCATATGTTTAAATATCACGTAGGTAAGACTGTAACCGTAGAAAATGGTGCTAAATTTTTTAGAAAAACCAAATTTGCAGAATGAAATAGCATTTTTAAGAAACTTCAGTGTTGCTACCAAAAGAAAGGCCTGATGATGTACTTCTGAGAAATCAGCCATTGAAAACTCTTTGGAGCACAGTTCTTACTCTAACACACGTGTGGTCACCAGAAGTCTTAGTCAGCTTGATAACACCTGATTTGGCTTTGGGTTTTTAGTGTCAGGTGGGTAAACAGTTTTTTTTTAAATGACTGCTAAAATTTTTATAGTTGAAGCATATCTATGCATATGTCCTTAGGGGTCTACTTAAAAAAAATTTTTTTTCTCAGCCTTTCATTTCAGTTTACTAACTTTTTAACGAAACGTCTAGTATATAGAAGGCATTGTGCTATGGTCTAAAAAGACAAGTTAAAAAAAAAAAATGCCCTCCCTGCCTCGTTTTGTGAAGCATACAGTTTAGTGACAGACCAAGATAACTATAACACTAGGAATGTGCAGACAAACCCTAGGGTAACCCCCAATAAATCATACACTTGGACTTGGTAATAAAATAATGCAGAGGTAGTAGAATGTTACTCCCGTGGTTATGTTATGCCGTCTAGGACTCTTCCATAGAAGTTTAGACTGAGAGACTCTGCTGACTGCTGTGTTGTGAACTGCCTTAGGAGAGGGTCACATGGCAGGGAACTACAGGTATCCTACAGGACCTGAGGCAACCTCTTGATAACAGCCAGGAAGTTGAGGCCCTCAGTTGTGTGACTGAAAGGAAATACTTTTTTTTCCAGTAGCCTGACTGATCATAGCAGAGGATTCCTCCCCATTTGTCTCCGATGAGACCTGGCTAGCACCTTGATTGCAGTTTAGAAAGAACCTGAAGCATAGGACCCAGTTAAGCTACACCCAGACTCCTGACCCACAGAAACTGTGATGGAATTAAGGAGTGTTGTTCGAAAACTAGTACAAGAAATAATGTGTAATTCCAGAATAGGGGCCCAAACCCAAGGCTCATTCATTGTTAGATCATATAGATGAATTTTAAAGGCGCTCATTACTCATGGCTGATATTCATTAATTATTAAGCCATGGTGTGGTGCTGTAGGATAAGCACTGGACTGCTAACCGCAGGTTGGGAGTTCAAACTTTTGGAATCCCGAAGCTCACCAGCCGCTCCTCAGAAACCCTATGCAGTATCGCCATGAGTCAGAACCAACTCAGTGGCACTTAACATCAACATACATGGTCAGTGGTGTGGTGCTAGGTTGCTTTGAACTACAAGGTTGGTAGTTCATACTCACTAGCTACTCCTTGAAATCCCTATTCAGGGTCGCTGTGAATTGGAACTGACTCTGTGGTACTTAACAACTATAACATACTTGGCCGCTATGAGTTGGAACTGACTTGACAGCCCACGTCTGTTATTTACCTAACAGTGAATCCAAGGGATAATTTCTGTTTAAGGTTTAAAGAACATCTCAGGGCAGCAGTCTCTGGGAGTCCTCTACTCTCAACTAGGGTCAATAATGGTAGCCAGGTATCACTAGTTCCTTTGATCTCAGGGTGGATGAGACCATGGTTCATGTAGACTATTTGTCCTGTAAACTACTTCTGAGCCTTTGGTTTCCTTCTTTCTCTATTCTTATTAAAGGCCATCAAGTCAGTTTCAACTCACAGCAACTCTGTATAGGGTTTCTGAGAATCACTGGTGGGTTTGGACCACCGACCTTGTGGTTAGCAGTCCAGTGCTTATCCTACAGTGCCAATAATTGTATCTCATGAGGAAGTCTCTTCAAAGATGTCATTTTCAAGAAATACCTCCCATGGTCTAAGGTGATGTCCTGACAGGGTGGCTCGCCACAGCTTAGATTCCGAGGTATGTCAATACAAAGAGGTTACCAGTGTGTATTCCTTCTGCATGTGCACCTGAATATGCACCTGACTATTTCTGCTTTCTTGCTGACGATCATCTCATTCTATTGCTGAAATTATACATGACTTTGGTCAAAAGTATCTCTCTCTTTTCTTCAAATGAATATATTTAAGGTTTTTCTTTCATCTTTTCTTCTGACATTTCCCATCACTCAGCTAGTAAAAACATAGCTTTGAAGGGCCCGCTGATCTTGTGATCTTGTGTAATCGCCTTTCCTGGTGGTCTTTCAAAAGGGAAAAGCAGCTCTTCTCTCTGGTAGGTTTTAGCTGAACTGTACCAGCAGGTGGTGGGCTTGACTTGGAGACCTCTGGGGTCAAGATTAGATAAATAAAAGGGTCTTCATGGGTCATGTTTTCTCAGCCTCCCATTTTATAGAGGAGGGGCGTACAGGCTAAAAAGAGATAAGTTACTCTCCTTGCTCTGTTCTGATTGCTTCTTTCCGAAAAGGTTTTTTTTAAAAAAAAATTCAGCTGCTTTTCTCCCTAAAGTTTGATAAAAATGCATACGATACATTTAAAACTTCCTTGGGGGAAAAAAAAGTGCTTTGTAAATATTAACTACAATCAGTAACATACTTTAGATTAAGTTATTTTTCTGTAACTTTGTTAAGCGAACATTGATATCTTAAACAGAGAACAGCAAAGCTATTTTCATCCGAATGCAGGACTATCCCCACTACTTTGGAACAAGTGGTGTTCCATCAATAAATTGTTTGTGATGTTTTTATGAGTAGCAGCGCCAGGCCCTGTGGTAACTCTACCACATGGGTTGCTTCTGCACATCCCACCAGGAGCCCATGATTAGCTACCATATTCACTTCCATTGTATAGATGGGCAAACTGAGCCTAAGTTCCCACAGCAGACTCAAACCCAGAACTAGCTCCTTTTCGTCTCCGGAAATGCAGTCCAGAGGCCAATGGTGGTGCTTTCCAGTCGTTTAGAGCCCAGCTGCCAACCTAGAGATGTTTCTTTGTGGAAATGGGTTTTGAGTTCTTACTTGAGATTACAAAGTTACAAGTCCTCCCCTCTCATGGCATGGAACAGTGTTTCCGTTAACCAGATAACCAGGTATTGTCCTCACCAAGATAAAGAACATCTCTCTCAAGAAGCTGACATTCTTCCAAGGATCTCCTTTTCTGTCACAAGTCAGGCTGTCAGCTCTGATGGTTGTCTTGCAGACAGATCTGGAAGTGCTGAGGGTAAGGATGGAGAAGCTCAGGAGGTGTGTGGGACTCTGTGTAAAACTCCAGGGACAGTTTTTGGTTTTGTATTACTCTTTCAGGAAACCGTAGGAAAGATCTGAGTGTTTCTATTTTTCGTATCTGGCTTCTAATTGACCTCGTCCCCACCCCTTGCCACCACAGCTTAGAAAGCTTTTAAACTATCGGTTTCTGAAGGAAGGATAGAGCTCATCTGAGGCTTTCTAGTGGCACTGTGGGTTAATGCGCTGGACCCCAAGGTTGGTTTGAACTGCAAGGTCGGAGGTTCAAGCTTACCAGCCACTCCTTGGAGATCCTATAAAGTCGCTGTGGGTTGGAACCAGCTCGATGGCATTTAACAAGAAGAAGAAGGGTGTTTTCTGTTATCACAGGTGAAAACAGGTCTCTCTCATCTCATGGGGAAAAAGAAAACAGTTGCCTTCAAGTAGACTCTTGCTCATGGTGACCCATGTGTGTCAGAGCAGAACTTTGCTCCAGAGGATTTTCATTGGTTTATTTTTTGGAAGCTTTGGGTGTACTGAAACTATCAATCTTTTGATTTTCAATTGAGTGTGGTAACTGTTTATATCCTCCAGGACTCTTAATCTTGTGGTGGTAGCACGGGTTGTGTGCCATCAAGAGTGGCACAGGACCAGGCAGTGCTTTGTTCTGTTGTGCACAGGGTCACTATGAGTTGATACCAATTGGATGGCATCTAACAACAACAAAGCATTGAGTAGAGAAAATTTAAGTATTTGGTCATTTTAACCATGCACCTTAAGAGTCAATGATTTTAAAATAAACTTTCAAAAACAAAATTGCCTTTCTGCCAGGTGGTGGTGGTGGTGTGCCGAGGAGTCAGTTCCAACTCTTAGCAACCCTGCATAGTGTTTCCAAGGCTGTAAATCTTTACGGGAGCAGAAAGCCCAGTCTTTCTCCCATGGTGTTACTGGTAGATTCGAACTGCTCACCATGCTGTTAACAGCCCAGGAAGTAATTTGCTTTGTTTCCAATGCTCCTTTATCTCATGATAGCTACTGAGTAAATCTTTTTGAATGAATAAGTGAGTAAGTCTTTCACCTCTTTCTCCCTACCTCCCCTACTCGTACATTAGGCGATAAAGAGGAGTCTTAGTTAGGTCCATAGAAATTTGCTTTGGTTTGTCTGTATTCTGAAGGAAATTTAGACTCTGAGAAGCTAAGGCTTACAGATGTGGGAGAAGAAATGGACTAACTGGAGGACAGTGGCGAGGTGGAGCTGGCATCCCCAGAATATGGGTAGGACAGGGTTGTACTCAGAGATTGTGTTAGGTTGTGAGTTAATCAAACATTGTTGCCAAGTTGTCTCTGACTCTTGGAGACCCTGTGTCTTTCAGAGTAGAACTGTGCTCTCTAGAGTTTTCCAGGCTATGATGATCTTTTAGAAGTAGATCATCAGGTTTTTGTTCAGAGGCACCTCTGGATGAATACGAGCTTCCAACCTTTTGATTAGCAGCCAAGTTCATTAACTGTTTGCACCACCTAGGAACTCTAGCTTAAGGAAAAGAGGTTGGTTTGTTGCCACATAACTGGGAGGCCTGAGGGTTCTTCTAGCTTTAGGTCTGATTAGATCCAGCCTCTCGAATGCTGACTTCAGGATTAGAATTTGCTTCATAACTTGCAGACCCCATTGCAAAATGGTAATATGGGAACCCCTGCTTGAAAATTGTTGTAAGTGGGGTCACCATGAGTTGAAGCTGACTTGGTAGCAGTTACCAACAACAGCAGTAACTCCATTGGATGGTTAGGATGATTGAATGAGTTAATATTTATAAAGCAATGTATTTCAGAAAGTTCATGGAAAAATTGTATTATCATTTAATTCCATTTTACCATAAACTTTTTGAATCCCCCTTAATACTGTACCTGGCACTTAACAACACACGAGCTAATATTAAACAACCCTGGTGGCGCTGTAGGATAAACCTTGGACTGCTAGCTCAAGATTGGCAGTTCAAACCCACCATCTGTTCCATGGGAGAATGATGAAGCTTTCTGCTCTCATAAAAATTTATAGCCTTGAAAACCCTATGCAAGGTTGTTATGAGTTGGAATCCAGTTAATGACAGTGATTTTTTTTTTTTTTTTTTTGATTAAGTGTTACGGAAAGCTGGTGTGCTGCGGGTTAGATGTTGGTCTGCTAATCACAGACTGGCAGTTCAAACTCATCAGCAACTCCATGGGAGAAAGATAAGGCTGTCTGTTTCCACAAAGATTTAGTCTCAGAAACCCTATCTAGGGTGCTATGAGTCCAAATCAGTTCAGTAACAATGGGTAGATTGGTAATGCAAGTACTAGTTCTGATTGATTTCTAAGCAATAATAATAAGTTCGTGTGCATTTTGCTATTGTTGTTGTTGTTGTCAGGTGCCATCGAGTCGGAACCGACTCATAGCGACCCCATGCACAGCAGAATGAAATAATGTCCGATCCTGGGCTAACCTCACTACCGCTGCCACACTTGAGTCCATCAGTGATGCC
>NW_006408534.1:3304325-3338556 GCF_000296735.1 Chrysochloris asiatica | reverse complement strand
GAGCTCCTCACTACACGTCTACCCAATCCGCCATCTTGAAGGTGGAAGGCCTGGTAGTGTAGTGGTTAAAAATCTGGCTGCGAACCCCGTGGTCAGCAGCTCAAATCCACCAGGCCCTCCGTGTGAGAGAGATGAGGCTTTCCGTTCCTTGCAGTTAAACAGCCTTGGAGTCTGGAACATTAACCCACAGCACCACACCAGGACTCCGAGAATCTTGCCGCTCCAAGATCTCGCTGCCGCTATTATGGAAGCTGTTTTATTGATTTGATGTTTATTATGCCTCTCAATATTCTTTGCATATGCTGCTGACTGAGCTCTCTGGTCAATAAGCTCACAGTCTCTATTGTTTACTAGTTATTATAGTGATCCCTGACATTCTGTGGGACTGGACTACTTCTCGAGCTCATGGTTAATTTTTAAATGTCAAATTTGAATATTTATATTCAATTACAGGTATGTGTCTCTTAACCCGCATGATCAGTCTGTGAAATAGGATGTTATGTGACTTATACGTTGTGGGAAAATGTTATGGGAGCCCACTTCTTGTTTTCCTCATGGCCACTGCTGCTGCTACTGCTGGAGACCAGAGGAATGGATGCTGGGGGTGGTGACTAAGAGGGCAGCAAGTGGGAGCAGAGCCAAAGGAATCAAGTGAAGACAGAGCTGCACGTGCCCAACCTCATCATCCTCTGTTCCACCACCTGGCAGCAGGAGCAACCGGACAAAGCCCAAGAGTCACCTTCCAGATGCAGATCCTCTACTTCACTGCCTGTATCCCACCGGTGGTCCAGTGCTGCATGAGTCGGGTTTGGGGTCTTTACAACCCTTTCTTGTTGTTATTGTGTTCATTTGAGTTGGTCTGACTCACAGCGATCCCTATAGGGTTTCTGAAAGTGGCTGGTGGGTTTGAACTGCCGACTTTTTGTTTACCAGTTCAGTGCTTATACTACAGCACCACACCAGGGCCCTTAAAATCACTAGGGAGAAATAATAAAAAGAAGCTGTTTTCCTGTAAAACAACACCACCACCACCACCTGTGGAACCATGGACATTGTACAACTGGACATTAAGCAACATATAGTTGTGTATGGAGACAAAGTATAGGGCATTAAAAAAATTTTTTTTTTTCAGTGTGATGTTGGGTTCAGTAATTTTATTGTAAGATACTTACGAAGTTCCATGAAAAAGATTTCAGTTAGAAACACATTGAGTGATATTTTAAAAGTTTAAGACTATTAGGTTGTTGTTGTTAAGTGCTCTTGAGTCAGTTCCGACCCAGAGAGATCCTGTATAGGGTCTTTCCTATATCCGATGAGTGGCTGGTGAGCTTGAACCGCTGACCTTGGAATTCAAATGACTTTGTAGTCCAGCGCATTAACCCACAGTGCCACAGCGGGACTACTAGGTTGGAGTCATACTATTCATTACTATTTACTTGTCTTGTTTGTATGAAGATTGGCTTTAGGGAATCGCTGTAACTAGGTAACTATATCTTATTAAATTGGGATGTTTTTCATATATGTTTCTCAAATACTTTTTTTGATGACTGTTTTATAAACTGCTAAATAAATGAATGTGTGTAGGGGAGCAATCTTCAAATGACCTCACATGATTTACCACAAAGCATTATGAGGCAGTTGTGTGGAGGAAAATTATATGTTTCATTAGTAATTTTATGACTCAGTTTGGTATTTTGATTCTACCTGTCTGTGCAGCAAGTTTTCGTGTAGGTAGGAGACATTTTAAATGAACTAAGCTTTTTGGTGACACAAAGGCAGATGTACAGTTTTCCATGAAGCAGTTACTCACCCCTTTAACTGTTTATCACCAGCCATCTGTCAGTTTGTCGTACTGTGGTGGTTTGGGTGTTGCTATGATACTAGAAGGTATACCACTGGTATTTCAAACAACAGACTCACCTGTGGCAAACAGGTTTCTGAGGAGGTTCCCGCCTAAGACTAGGAAGAAAGACCGATCTCTTTCCAAGAATTGGCCAGTGAGACCATTCTCCTACTTGTTTGTTGTGGACATGTCCTCAGTAGGGCTCAGTTGCTGGGCAAAGAGTTATGTCTTGGTGAAGTAGAGGGCCAGCAAGTGCAAGGGGAACTGTCTGTCAGAGATTAACTGGCACAATAGCTGCCACAGAGAACTGGACCATGATCATGGCCATTGTGAGGATGAATGATGCAGTTGTTGCTGTTGTTAAGTGCATTTGAGTTGATTCCGACCCATAGCAACCCTGTGTAGGGTTTCCAAGGAGCAGCTGGTGAACTTGAACTGCCGATCTTGAGGTTCAAAGTGACTTTGCAGTCCAGCACATTAACCCACATCGCCACCCAGGGACAGGGCAGTATTTTGTTCTGTTGTAAATAAGTTGCTGTGATAGCTTCTCGTTCTTTCTCTCAACTGTTGAAGGCTGGTGGGTGCCCTCCTTTCAGGAGTGAAGCATGCGGTATTTGTTCCCAGTGGACACTTGATCTCTTTCAGATAAACACTTTTTGTATGAAGGTTGTAATAGCTCCTACCCTGGCTCAAAGCACGATTATACAGTTAATAAAGGTAGCTGTAGCAATGTTTTTAAAATGTGTTGACAAAGTTTTGTCTTGAGGAGAGAAGTAAGTGCTTATTTTCTGTTGAGTTTGTTACTCATTTTGCTTTTTATCTTTTATCAAAGAACTTGTTGAAAGTTACCACCACCCAGAAAATGTGATGTCATGTTGCCTTGCCCTTGTCTTTTAATATTTGCCTATATAAATACCTGCAGCTACAGAGGGTTCAAACCAATATGCATTTTTAATAGACCAGAGGTACCCAGAATTTGGATGAATCATAAGTTTTGGTTCATTACTGTTACGATTTCAAGTATATTTGTGATTCTAACTACTTAAATTGTTTTTCCTTATATATGTGACATATTTTTAAAAACTAAATTTTAGAAAATAATGCCACCAGAACGATTTAAGTTTGGCAGGTTTAGAAAACATTTTAAAATCACACGTAGACTTTCATGATAAAAATAAGGGTCTGGAATCAAGAGATGATGTCATTGGAGTCTTAGATTTTCATTATTATTTTTTTATCATTGCACAACTTCTGGGTTATGTGACACATTTATGTGTGGTTCAGTGGCATGGGGTAAGGTTTCCGTGAACTGTTTTCAGTAGTCATAACACGAAAAAACATGTTAGTCATCTTCAGTGGGTGTTCTCACGACAGGAAGGGGGTGGCTTAGAATCCTATTTGGAAATGATGTAGCAAGTCAGTCAGTCATCTAATCCAGCTGCCCTGCACTCCAACCCAGGACTCCTCCGGGCACCTCTGACAGAGGACACTTAGCTGGTACTTGTATTCTTCTAGGACAAAAACTCCCTCTTTATGAGCAACACTTTCTTTCATGTTGTGCTCTTGTTAAGTGCCATTGAGTCAGATCCGACCCATAGCGACCCTGTATAGGGTTTCCGAGGAGCACCTGGTGAGTTTGAACCGCCAACCTTGCAGTTCAAAGGGCTTTGCAGTCCAGCACACTAACCCACAGCACCATACCAGGATATCTTTCATGGACAATGTGGATGGTGAAAAATAACACTGATTTTGTTATTTTTAAATATGTTCCCTGCAACTTCCACTCATTTGCCTCATGTTGTTGGTGTCTGCTTATAAATGGTATAAGGAATAAAATATTGGTAGAGGTAAAATTAATTTCTGACACATTAATTTCTGACTCTTGATGCTTCTCCTTAGTCTCATGTTAAAATGTTTGCTCAGTTTGTAAGTGTTTTTTGAATATCAGTTGTGTGTAAGCATTCTCTTGGATCCAAGTGGAGGAGGAAACACAGAGATGAGTTGGTTCCTGCTATTGGAGAATGTGGAAATGGATTGGAAAAGCATACAGACTGATAGAAGAAAGAAACAAATTGAGGGTCATTGGGGTTCAAGAGAGAGAAATTGTTATCAAACTCAACAAGGCTTTAAAATTTTCAGATCAGAATTCAGGGAAAATTGAGATGAGTAGGCAAGATATTTTTGTAGATTGAGACAGGGGAAAGGTGTTCTGGGAGGAAGGACCCGTGTGACTGGGAAACTCAGAGGTGAGTAGCATGAGCTGTGTCCAGAGGACAGGAAGTGCTCCTGTTTGTTCAGCTGTAGGATGCCTGACCAGGGGGGAAGATTATAAGGATGAAGTGGTAGGTTGATCCAGGAGCTCGAAAGAAGCTTGATTGCTGGACTATGATTGGCCAGTGGCATCATCAGCTCACTGCTAGAACAAACACCTGGATTTGAATTCGTTTATTGCTACAGAGCCTCAGCTACCTACTTTGAAAGTGCTGATTTGTGCCTATGATAAGAATTCTAAAATATATACATGGAAAGATCCAGCCCTTTGCCTGGCAATGAGCAGAGGCTTGGTAAACTCTAGGTGTTGTAATCATTAGAGGATTTGATAGATTTTGAGAAGCAGGGGACTGGCATAAGTATATCCTGCTATGATGGGGTGATGGGGTGCAGTATAATTTGTGTGGGAGATCCCCCTCAGAGCCAGCTCTTCCAGGTAAGAAAAACAAAACAAAAGCAAAACAAAAATTCAGACACACTGCCATGGAGTCAATTCTGATTCAGAGTGATCTTTTAAAGGGTTTCAAGACTTTAACGTTTAGGAGCAGACAGCCTCATTTTTCTCCTGCTGAGCTGCTGGTAGGTTTGAACCATCCACCTTGCGGTTAGCAGCTCAGTTTCTAACCCCCCATACTACTAGGGCTCCTTCAGGCAATAAAAGAAAGCATGAATTCTAGTGTTGATTGAAAGGAGAGGGGATCCTAGACACCAATGGAGGAGGAGGAGACAGAATCAACAGGACTGGAAGCAGGTTTAATGCATTGGGCAGGGAAGATGAGGAAAGAGGGGTCACATGGAGTTCTTATGGGGAGGAAGGTTAAGAAAAGGTGCTGAGTTCTGCGTAGGGCACATGAGCCGGAGCTGCTGGCAGGTTTTCCAGGCAGGTGGTGTCTGCAGCAGCTGGAGTGAGGAGGCTGGGCCTAGACAGTGAGCTGTGAGGGAGCAAGAAGGGTGCAGTCCTTGATCCCTGACATGGAGAAAGAGCCAGAACAAAAATGGCGCTCGTTTAAAGGCAAAGAAAGAATGAATTCAAGAGACACAGTGAAAGGGAAATTGGTGAAGACAGCCTGACAAATGATTCCTGATATCTTTTGAGTTCTCAGGCAACCAAGCAAGCAATTTTCACATTGTTTTTATACACCCAGACACACACACACACACACACACACACACACACACACACACACACATTTATACAAGTTAAATCCAAACACCATCTATTATTTAGGCCTGTTGGTTTCCTCAGAAAAACCCTCCAGGAAATCCTCTGCTCTCTCAGAGAATGTGTCTATATTTAGAAGAGTTTTAAAGAAAGCCTATTGTTACATTTTAGTTTACTGGGTAAGCACTGTAGAAATACAGCCCAAACATTGGCTGTATTGAGGGGGCAGTGGGAAGTGTGCTGCCTTATTTGTTCTGTTGAAGACTATTAGGTGAAGACATGAAGCTGGCTTTGTGAGCACTCCTTCCTGGCATGTTGACCCTGGGGAACCCAAGAAGGGTGGTGTTGGAAGGGACTACAGGGACAGCCTGGCCTGAGCCCCTGTAACCGAGACCCAGAGCACTGTGGCTGGCTCAGGGTCATACAGATGCTTGAAGTGCCCCATTCATTCCAGCCAGGATCTCTGTGTTACATTCACCAGGGATGGCTCAGACAAGGAGGGCCTTCAACAAGGAGAGAGTGTGTGCGTGTCCATGAGTGTGTGTTTGTATGTGTAGGGGAGTTAAGGATGAACACTGCCGAAGTGCTCTATGGTGGAAAAGAGCAGCGTACCTGAGGGATTATCGTAATGCCGTAGTAATTTAAGAGCTTTCTAACAAGTATCCTATATAAATGTTGTTATTGTTATTAAGTGCCATCGAGTTTGTTCCAAACCCATAGTGATTCTGTATGGGGTTTCTAGGGAGCAGCTAGTGGGCTTGAACTGCTGAACTTGAGGTTCAAACAGACTTTGCAGTCCAGTGCATTAACCCACAGTGCCACACACCAGGACTCCATAGGTAGGAAAGTGCTAAAAGGTCTTTAATTCAACCTGCTTGAGTTAATAATAGTTAACTATTCAGCGAGGGCTGAACTGCTGTTTTCCATGAAACATGTCTTATTCCTTCCTCATCATGTCTTTGAGATGGCTACTATTGTTGTACCGATTTTAATAGATGAAGAAACAGAAGCACCAAGAGGTTAAGTAACTTGCTCAGTGTGATATAGCCAATAAGAAGTAGAAGAGAACCAGGATGACAGCCATCCGTTTGAACCCTGAGTTTGCACTCTTGGTTCTCAGCCTTCCTGTACATGAGAATCTCTTGGGAAGATAGGAAAACTCCCATTTTCAAGTTGCATCCCAGTCCAACTCTCTGAAAGTCAGACTTTGGTGTCAGTATATTACATTATATATGTATTTCTATTTAAGCTCCTTAGGTGATTCCAACACACACAGCAAAGTTGAGAACCACTGAAGATGGTACAGCTGATGGGAAATGTGGTAGGGCAGCGCTTCTCAAATGGTCATGTAGATAACAATTTCCTGGAGCTCTTGAGGAACTGCAGATTCTGATCTAGCAGGTCTGGAGTGAGACCTGAGATTGATTTTAACAGGGTCCCCAGGAGACTTAGGAGAAGCCCTGCTCTGGACAGTGGTTTTCTTTCCTGGTTCTCTATTATAATTCAAGAGGTTTCTTAAAGGTAAGGATACTCACTTCCCACTCAAGGCCATTAGAGAAGAGATTGTGCCGGTGGGACCTACTAGGAGGCTAGTTTTAGGAGTTTCTCAGGAGATTTTCTGGTCCAAGTATGATGCTTAGTAGTCAGAAGTCCTGTGCTCACACTGTGAGGCAAAACTGTGCAAAAGGGCTCAGGGCCTCAGGCCAGGACTGCTCTTTCCTCTGTCCACTCGTCCTCCATCCCCCATGTGACCTGACCTCCACGCTGCGCGGCTCAGGAACTGACAGAGACAACTCTGACATAGATAGAGTAGGAGGAATAGTCCCTTCATTTTTCATATAAGGAGCCCCCGGTGGCATAGTGAGTGGTTAAATCACCCAAATGTTAACTGAAAGGTGGGCTGTTCAAACCCACTAGCTGCTCTGTAGGAGAAAGATGTGGCAGTCTTCTTCGTAAAGATGACAGCCTTGGAAAGCCTATGGGGCAGCTCTGCTCTGTCCTGTAGGGTCGATCCTAACCGACTTGACAGCGATGGATTTGTTGGGGTTTATTTTCAGATAAGGAGTCTCTCGGTGGTGGTGGTGTTTGACTACTAACTGACAAGTTGGAGGCTCAAGTCAGTAGAAAGATCTGGTATGTACGTCTAAAACACCAAGCACTGAAAACGTTAAGGACCACAGTTCTACTCTGACACATGTGGGTTGGAATCCATGTTAGTGTGGTGCTGTGGGAGAAAGCACTTGACTGCAAGATTGGTTTGAACCACAAAGTTGGCAGTTCAAACTCACCAGCTGTTCCTCAGAAACCCTATAGAAGGTTGCTATGAGTCAGAACTGACGCAATGGCACATAAAACCATCAGTACACCAAGACTAAAAAGCCTATTGCTGTAGAGTTGATTTTGACTCATAGTAACCCTATAGGTTAAATCGAACGGATCCATAGACTTCCCAAGGCTATAATCGTTATAGAAGCAGGCAGACTCATTTCTCTCCTGCACAGCAGCTAGTGGGTTGGAACCTTTTAGTGAGCTGTCCAGCGTTTAACCCATGGCACCACCAGGGCTTCTCACCCACTCACAGCAACAGGTAAGAGAGACAAGAGACAGCTGTGGGGGAAGTAGGGGGAGTGGGAGTTAGAGGAATGAGGTCCATGATCTTGGCCCCAGGCACAAGAATCACTTTAACAATGACCCCAGAGTGTCTGGAGTCCTGGTGTGGCTCTGTAGGATAAGCACTGGATTGCTAACCACAGATTGGTGATTCAGAGTTACCAGGAGCTCTAGAAAACCCTCTATGTGGTTGCTATGAGTAGCAATCAACTTGACGGCACATAACACCTGTTGCCCCTACTCCCAGAGTGTCAGTATGGGTTGTTGTTAAGTGCCATTGAGTTGGTTGTGACTGTATTGTTGTTTTTAAGTGCCGTCGAGTTGATTCCGACCCATAGCGACCCTCTGTAGGGTTTCCAGGGAGCAGCTGATGAGCTTGAACCACTGACCTTGCAATTCAAATGACTTTGCAGTCTGACGTACTAGCCCACAGCACCATACCAGAACTCCTGTGGGCTGTATAAGGTTTGAGAAATCATTTGGTCTGGCCATGCTAAGGCAACCACAGTTCCAGCCATCACATTGTTAAGTATTGTTGAGTTGGGTCCCACTCATAGCAACCCTGTGTAGGGTTTCCAAGGAGTGCCTGGTGGGTGAACCGCTGACACTGTGGTTCAAACCGACCTCGTGGCCAGTGTTTATCCCACAGTGGCACACCAGAACATGCCACACCAGGACACCAGCCACTACATTGTTGTTAAGTGCTGTTGAGTAGGTTTTGACTCTTAGTAATCCTGTATAGGGTTTTCGAGGAGCGGGTGTTGGGTTTGAACCACCAACCTTGCAGTTCAAACCGACCCTGTGGTCCAGAGCTTATCCTGTAGCGCCACAAATGTTTGACAAAATTTACAAGACTTAATTTGTAAGTTGATAATATTGTATGGCCTGTGAATCATGTTATAAATTTTGGCAGAAAAAAGGTTCCCCAGCCTTGCCTCTTTGTTGTTAGGTATCATTGAGTTGGTACTGACTCTTAGCGACCCTATGCACAATAGAATGAAACACTGCCAGGTTCTACACCAACCTCACAATCATTGCTACATTTGAGCCCATTGCTGCAGTTACTGTGCCATTCCATCTCTTTGTAGGGGGGGTTCTTCCTCTTTTTCTCTGACCCTCCACTTTACTAAACAACCACTGCCTTAGGTGTTGAATCTTGGCCAGCAACTGACTGTAATTATTGTTATATTAAGAAAAACAATGAGCTCTTTAACTTTTTAACTTCTTGGTGGTTCAGCTGTGTGATATATTGAATTCATTTCATTTTTTAACAGTGCCCCAGGGGAACTCTGCTATTCATGAACAAATGCAAAGGTTTAGTTAATAAAGTGATTATATTGTGTCCAGGTGATGGTGTAGGTCTTCGGATGGTGAGAAGAAAATGTTGGAGTTCACTGTGTCTTTTGTGTGGGGTCAGACAAAATCACTTCCTTTCTGGTTTGTGAGGGATGGGTTTTATGAGTGGCAGCATCGATGGACTCACACGTGGCAGCAGTAGTCAGGTTGGCTCAGGATCGGGCAGTATTTTGTTCTGCTGTGCATAAGGTCGCAATGAGTCGGTACCGACTCAATGGCACCTAACAACAACAACAGCTTCCAGATGAGCATGAACACAGGCCTTGATAGGCACTGCTTAGAGAGTATTTGATGATTAGGAACAGTCTTCTTTTCCAAAGTGCTCTCTGGATGGAGTTCCAGCCCTCTTTTTCCCTTCCTGTGTCTCTGGGTAGTGCACAAGGTTGTGAATCAAGTTTACCAAGAGGCATCTTGGAAGAAAGATAATCAGCCATTAAAAACCTTGTGGAGCACAGTTCTACTCTGATATACATGGGGTCACCATGAGTTGGAATTGATTTGGTGGCAACTGGTACTGGTTTTTATCCTGCCCACTGAGGAAATGCCAGATAATCTGAAATATAAAAGTGGAGTTCTGGGAATGACCTATTTTGGAAGCCGTTCCTAGCACTTGCCTCACTTATAGGTCTGCTTTAGTCTGCAGTAGGCTGACTACTTTTGAATTATCGGATTAGATTGTTCATTTATCCTAGAATTAACAGAAAGAAAGAGAGAAAAACCTAACCATTTTGATGGGCTTGTTGGATTCCAGACTCTTTGCTAGCAGTTTAAGATTGAGGCAGGTTGGGCTATAATGAAGTTGTATCCTACATGCATGTGGTGGTGGTGATGGTGTGCAGTGGAGTCGGTTCCGACTCACAGAGACCCAGTCAGTATAGGGTTTCCAAGGCTGTAAATCTTTACAAGAGCAGAAAGCCTCAGCTTTCTCCTGAGATACTTGCATTTTGTTGTTGTTACGTACCGACTCAGAGCGACCCTATGCATAGCAGAACGAAACACTGCCTGATCTTGGGCCAACCTCACTATTGTTGCCACGCTTGAGTCCATCGATGCTGCCTCTTAGCCGATCCATCTAGCTGGGGTATTCCTCTTTTTCTCTAACCCTCCACATTACCAAACATGATATCCTTCTCCAGTGACTGGTCCCTCCTGACAATATGTCCGAAGTATGACAGATGAAGTTTGGCCATCCTGGCCTCCAAGTAGCACTTTGGCTGCACTTCTTCCAAAATGGGTCTATTGGTTCTTTTGGCAGCCCATGACACCTTCAATACTCTCCTCCAACACCATAACTCAAAGGCATTAATTCTTCTACGGTCTTCCTTATTGACATTCCAGCTTTTGTGTATGCATATGAAATTATTAAAAATACCATGGCTTGGATCAGGCGCACCTTAGTCCTCAAGCTGACATCTTTGCTCTTCAACCTTTAAAAAGTTCCTGTGCAGCAGATTTGCCTAATGCAATACGTCGTCTGATCTGTTGACTGCTGCCTCCGTGAGTGTTGATAGTTAATCCAAGAAAAATGAAGTTCTTGACAACTTCAGTCTTTTCTCCATTGATAAGAATGTTGTTTATTGGTCCAGTGGTGAGGATTTTTGTTTTCTTTTCATTGAGATGTAATCCATACCGAAGGCTGTCCTCTTTGATCTTCATCAGTAAGTGTTTCAAGTCCTCTTCACTTTCAGCAAGCAAGGTTGTATCATCTGCATATCGCAGGTTGTTAATGAGTCTTCTTCCAATCCTGATGCCATGTTTTTCTTCATAGAACCCAGCTTCTTGGATTATTTGCTCAGCATACAGGTTGAATAAGTATGGTGAAAGACTACACTCCTGTTGCACACCTTTCTTAATTTTAAACCATTCAGTGTTCCCATGTTCTGTTTGAACAACTGCCTCTTGGTCCAGGTACAGATTTCTCATGAGCACAATTAAGTGTTCCAGAATACTCATGCTTTGCAATGTTGTCCATAGCTTGTCATGATCCATACAGTCGAAAGCCTTTGTGTAGTCAATAAAGCACAGGTAAACATCTTTCTGATATTCTCTGCTTTCAGCCAAGATCCATTGGACATTAGCAATGATATCGCTGATTCTACAGCCTCTTCTGAATCCGGCTTGAACATCTGGAAGTTCTCTGTCAATGTATGATTGTAGCTGTTTCTATATTACCTTTAGTAAAATTTTACTCGCATGGGATATCAAAGAGATTGTCTGATGATTTCCGCATTCCGTTGGGTCACCTCTTTGGAATGGGCACAAATATGGATCTTTTCCAATAAGTCAGCCAGATAGTTGTCTTCCAAATTTCTTGGCAGAGGTGAGTGAGTGCCTCCTGTGCTGCTTCATATTCTTGAAGGTAGATATGTAGGAGTAATTCTGGTGGCAAATGATTTTCATTAGGCACTGACTTTAGCACATAACTCCCTGCCTCAATCCAACCCCCAAAATGGGACACTCATCTATTATCCTCACTTAACTGATGCTGAAATCGAGGCTTGGAAGATCTGAGTAATTTCTAGAGGTCATAGAGCTACTAAGTAATGGAACTCAGATTTTAAACTAGGCATTTTGACAACAAAACCCATGCTTGAGTTACTGGGGCACACTCTCATATACTCAGAAGAGTGTGGCCAGGTGATGGAAGAAGTTGAAATGATGTTCACACAAGTACTAACTGCAGTAACTGGAGTATATGAAATCAGGAGAAAGGAAGACCTAGGCAAGATGGAAGAGCTATCTTCGGACACTAAAAAGGGGAATTGATGGATAGAAGCTATAAACAAACAAATTCTAACTGATCCAAAAATGACAACCATTCTTCCCACAGTACTTTACTCAGCTGGGTTCAATAATTTATTGCAGTGACCACATAGAATTGAAACACCATACTCAGAGTTATGAGTTTATTAGGGAAGTTATTGGGTTACAGTGCAGGGTCAGAAATGGCTCAAGCACAGTTGTTGGCCAGGGATCCTCTTCTCAATTGTGCCTTCAGGTATTCCTCTCTCTGGCTCTTGGTCTGGCCTCTGCCCTACTGGGGCAATGTTAAAAGGTATTTTAGGGCTTCTGATAAATGCTCAAAGGCCAGTCCACTCAGCTGTAAGCTTCAGACCAAAGACACTAGCTCCGTCACTCAACAAACCTAGCTCCTCAATTAAATGCCTAGAATCATCTGCAAGTGAGCCTCCTGCCGGAAGGCACTTGACTTGTTCTGTGGGCAGTATTGTATTATGGCTCTTGGTTCTGCTGCTGTTGCTCTTCTGCCACTCCTTCAGTGTCACAGGGATCTCACGGTCCAAAAGGATGCGTTCCACTCCTGGCTTTTCTTCTTTGATGGTAGTGAGGTTCCCCTTCCTGCTTCTGAAGCAGCTTATTTTATACCCAAGTTAGAGTTCCAAAGCTTCACAATTAGCTCTCTCAACAATCATTCACATCTGAATCAATCATTCACATCTGAATCACATCATGCTATCAGCATCTTCTCTCACCTTCTTTTAGCCAGATCCACCAGGAAAAAGTTGTTAGGTGGGAGTCACAAAGACTATGGGTGATAAAGGTGGTGGTGGTTTGCTGCTGAGTTGGTTCTGACTCATAGTGATCCTACATACAGTTTCCAAGGCTGTAAATCTTTAGGAAGCAGACCGCCTCATCTTTCTTCCACAGAGTTGCTGGGGATTCGGACTGCTGACATTGAGGTTGCAGCCCAACTCGAAACTCACCGTGATACCAGGGCTCCATTGGTAAGAGTTGTTTGTTGTTGTTATGTGCTGTGAAGTCGGTTCCGACTCATAGTGACCCTGTACAGGGTTTCCGAGGCTGTAAATCTTTACGGGAGCAGAAAGCCTCATCTTTCTCCCTTGGAACAGCTGGTAGTTTTAAACTGCTGACCCTGAGGATTGGAAAGAGAGACGTTAAATAATTCAATCTCCTGCAGCTCAGTACCTTTTTAAAGACAGAACTGTTTAAAGATGAAGGGAACCCTAGTGGCACATTGGGTCAGAAAGTCAGCATTTTGAATCTACCAACTTCTCTGGGGGAGAAGGATGAGGCAGTTTGCTTCTATAAGGATTTGGTGGTGATGGTGGTTGTGTACCTTTATAAGGTTTTCCAGGCTGTACAACTTTACAGGAGCAGAAAGCTTTATCTTTCTCCCACATAGTCACTGGCAGATTTGAACTACTGATCTTGTGGCTAGCAGCTCAGCTCTTAATCCATTATGCTACCAGGGCTCAGCCTTGTTGTTGTTGTTGTTAAGTGCCTTCGAGTCGGTTCCGACCCATAGCGGCCCTGTACAGGGTTTCCGAGGGTGTAAATCCTTACGGGAGTAGAAAGCCTCATCTTTCTCCCGTGGAGCGGCTGGTAGTTTCGAACCACTGACCTTAAGGTTTGCAGCCCGATTTGTAACCACTACGCTACCAGAGGGCTCAGCCTTAGGCACGCTCTAAAGCGGGTCTGCTCTGTCCTGTAGGGTTGCTCCGAGTTGAGATCAACTTGAAGCCAGTGGATTTGGGTTCAAAGGTGACCTGGGTTGTTTCTTGAGGTCAATATTGTTATTGGAGGTGCTTGGCTTAGGTAGAGAGATCCTGTTGTTGTTGCTCTTGTTAAGTACAATTGAGTTGGTTCTGCTTTACGGTGACTCTGTGTACAACAGAACAAAACACTGCCCAGTCTTGTGCCATGCTAAGTCATTCCTGTGTTTTAGCTCAATCTCATTGTTGTACCCACCGTGCCATTCCACCTCATTGAGAGATTTCCTTTTTTTTGTTGTCCCCTACTTTACGAGGCATGTTGTCCTTCCTTTTCTAGGGATTGTTCTTCCTATTATAACCATAGTATGTGAGACAAAGTCTTACCATCTTCATTCTGGCTGTATGTTTTCCGATATGGATTTGTTCAATTCTTTTGGCAGTCCATGGTATATTTAATATTCTTTTCCAACACTGTAATTCAAATACATCAATTAGTCTCTGATCTTTCCTATTCATTGTCCAGCTTTTGCATGCATATGAGATGTTTGGCTAAAATCATGACTTATATCAGGTGTATTTTGAGGTTTACCTCCTTACTCATCAAAGCTTTTTAACACTTTGAAAAGTTCCTTTGTAACAGATTTGCCTAATGTAATACTTAATTTGATTTTCTGATTGTTTTTCATGGGCATTGATTGTTGGTTCAAGTACAATGAAATATTTGACAACTTCACTTTTTTCTCTGTTTATCATGATGTTTCTTATTGGTCCAGTTGTGAGGTTTTGGTTTTCTTTATACAGAGGTGTAAAATTTATTTGTGCAAGCAAAGTTTTGCTAAAGATAGCACAAAGATGGCTATGCAGTCATATATTGACTAAGAAATTCCAGTGGTTAAAGCCGAATTCAGAAGAGGACGGGGGACGAGAGACATCATTGCTGACGTCAGATGGATCTTGGCTGAAAGCAGAGAATACCAGAAAGATGGTTATCGGTGTTTTATGGACTACAAAAAGGCTTTCGATTGTGTGGATCATGACAAGCTATGGACAACATTGCGGAGAATGTGTAATTCCGAAACATTTAATTGTGCTCATGAGTAACCTGTATAGACTAAGAAGCAGTTGTTCGAACAGGACAATGGAACACTGAATGGTTTAAAATTAGGAGAGGTGTGTGCCAGGGTTGTTGTCTTTCATTATACGTATTCAGTCTGTATGTTGAACAAATAATTTGAGAAGCTGGATTATATGGAGTTAAACATGGCATCAGGATTAGAGAAAGACTCATGGGCAATTTATGATATGCAGATGATATAACCTTGCTTGCTGAAAGTGAAGTGGACTTAAAAACTTAACTGATGAAGATCAAAGACCATAACCTTTGGTATGCATTGCATCTCAATAGAAAGAAAACAAAAATCCTCACCACTGAACCAAAAAACAACATTCATTTAAATGGAAAAAAGACTGAAGTTGTCAAAGACTTCATTTTGCTCAGCTCAACCATCAACACTCATGGAAGCAGCAGCCTAGAAATCAAACAACGTATTGCATTAGGCAAATCTGCTGCACAAGACCTTTTTAAAGTGTTGAAGAGCAAAGATGTCAGCTTGAAGACTAAGGTGCGCGTGACCCAAGCCATGATATTTTCAGTAACCTCAAATGCATGTGAAAGTTGGACAGTGATTAAGGAAGACTGTAGAAGAATTGATGTATTTGAGTTATGGTGTTGGAGGAGAGGAGTGAAAGTACCAGGACTGCCAAAAGAACAAACTAATTTGTGTTGGAAGAAGTATACCCAGAATGCTTTTGGAAGCCAGGATGGCCAGGCTCTGTCTCTCATACTTTGGACATATTATCAGTAGGGACTAGTCCTTGGAGAAGGCTATCATGTTTGATGTCATGGTGGGTCAGAGAAAAAGGAAAACCCCCAGAGAGGTGGATTGGCACAGTGACAGCAACAATGGGCTCAGACGTATCAATGATTATGAGGTTGGCACAGGACTGGGCATTGCTTCATTCTGTTGTGCATAGGATTGTTATGAGTTGATCCTGACTCGATGGCACCTAACAACAACAACAACAATCTATATTGATGGTTATACTCTTTGATCTTCATAAATGATTCAAGTCCTCTGCACTTTCAGCAAACAAGACACAGGTTGTTAATAAGTCTTCATCTACGTGTCACAGGCTGTTAATGAATCTTCGTTCAATCCTGATACCACATTCTTCTTTATATAGTCCAGCTTTTTGGATTATTTGTTCAACATACAGATAGAACATAAGGAGCTCTGGTAGCGTAGTGGTTACAAATCGGGCTGTGACCTGTAAGGTGAGCAGTTCAAAACTACCAGCTGTTCCGCAGGAGAAAGATGAGGCTTTCTGCTCCTGTAAAGATTTACAGCCTTGGAAACCCTGTACGGGGTCGCTATGAGTCGGAACTGACTCCACAGCACATAACAACAACAACAACAACAGATAGAACATGCATGGTAAAAGAATATAACCTGGATATACACCTTTCTTGATTTTAAACCATGCAGTATTCCCTTAATCTGCTTAAACAACTGCCTCTTGGTCTATGCACAGGTTCCACTAAATACACAATAAAGTGTTCTGGAATTCCTATTCTTCACAATGCTATCCCTAATTTTTTATTATGCACACAGTCAAATGCCTTTGCATACTCAATAAAACATAGTTAAATGTCTTTTTGGCATTCTCTGCATTCAGTCAAGATCCTTCTGATGTCAGCAACGATTACCTCTTGTTCTGTGTCCTCTTTTGAATCCAGCTTGAATTTTTGGTTGTTCCCGATTGATGTACTGCTGCAGCTGTATATGAATTATCTTTAATAATATTTTACCTGTGTGTGATATTGATTGGATGATTTCTGCATTCTCTTGGATCAGTTTTCTTTGAAATTGTTACAGATGTGCATCTCTTTTATCAGTTGGTTGGCAGCTGTCTTCAAATTTCTTGGTATAGACAGATGAGTACCTTGGAGACCCTATGCAGGGTTGCTGTGAGTCTGTGAAACAACTCCATAGCACACCACCACCACCACCAGCAGCAACAGCACTGCATCAGATTGTTGAAACATTTCAATTGGGTATCTCATCAATTCCTGAAGCCTGCTTTTTCACCGTTGCCTTCAGTGCAGCTTGGACTTTTTCCTTGAGCATCACTGATTCTTGACCATATACTACCTCCTGAGATGGTTATATAACAACCAATTCATTTTTGTACAGCAATAGGTGTATTCCTTCCGTGTTTTTTTAATGTTGACTGTGTTATCATATATTTTACCCTTAAAATCCTTTGATATCACAACTTTTTCATCAGCTCTTTCAGTTTGAGGAATACTGAGTATATTCTTCCCTTTTGGTTTCGTAATGCCAAGTCTTGGCACATTTTATTAATATACTTTGTCTTCTTGAATTATCCTTTAGAATCTTCTGCTCAGCTCTTTACATCATTTCTTTTGTTCACTGTAGCTTTTCTACTGATACCCATTTTGTTCTTTTCTTTCTGCATTGTTTTTTTAAAATGAATTTTAGTTTTTTTCATGTAAGATGTCCTTGATATCATCCCACAGCCCCCCTGGTCTGTTGCCATTAGTGTTCAATGTGTCAAATCTGTTCTAAATTCATGTGATAAATACTCAAGATTGTATTTTGGCTCATGTGGACCTGTTTTAATTTTCTACAATTTCATCGTGAACTTGCAGATGAGAAATTGATGAATTATGAGATAGATTATGAGGAATTTAATTCTTGGATGAGGTCCTGCTTCATCCCGAGAGCCTGTGACTTAATCTCTGGTTTCACTGGGCCGATTTGTGTCTGTTCTAAGGCTTTTTTGAGCTTTATGAGAAGTTGTTTTGTGGTACCACCTTATATGAACACAGTGATTTTGTGTGAAGCTGTTGTTGTTGTTGTTAAGTACTGTGGTGTAGGTTCCAACTCATAGTGACCCTGCACAAGGTTTCGGAGGCTGTAATTCTTTACGGGAGCAGAAAACCTCATTTTTCTCCCACAAAACGGCTGGTAGTTTTGAACTGCCGATCTTGAGGTTAGCAGCCCGATTTGTAGGTTGTAAATAGTATTCAGTGTAGTTGATATCATCACAGACAAATATTTTTCTGTACCTGGTAACTTAGCCAGAAAATCGCTGGAAAGCTGCCTTTGTATTTGACGATATTCAACATTTGAAAATACACACACATGGAGGCCAGTTTGGGTCTTCTCATTGCTGTGCAAACCTACCCTTTATCAGAGAGATTTTTCTATCACTGTTAGCGCCCTTTTCGCCCTTCATCCCTCCCCTGGTAATCACAAATCAACTTTGGTCTCTGTATATTTGTCTTTTTAAATCTTTTTATATATGAATAAATGAGGTCATACCATGTTTGTCCTTTTGTGGTTGACTTACTTCACTCAGCATAATATCTTCAAGCTCCATCCATAATTTTATATTTAATGTTTTGAAAACAGAACTTTGCTTATTCTTTTCGATTGTTCCCTGTTGGGCTCTTGAAGTTCACTGTTGCATTTCAGTTACTTTTCTGGAAACCTGGTATATCACATTTTCACAGTTAAAGAATTCTAGTGGCCAAAGAACAACTTGTTTGCAAAGAACAGTAGTGTCTGTTCTGAAACTTTTTTTTAGTTTTTTTTCTGTCTCCTTAGAGCAGGGGTACGGAGGATCTGGCCCATGGACAGTATTGTTGTTGTTATGTGCTTTGGAGTTGGTTCCGACTCATAACAACCCTGTACAGGGTTTCTGAGGCTGTAAATCTTTACGGGAGCAGAAAGCCTCATCTTTCTCCCGTGGAACAGCTGGTAGTTTCGAACTGCTGACCCTGAGGTTCGCAGCCCGATTCGTAACCACTACGCTATGGACAGTATAAGACCTGCAGTATCATGTGGTCTGGCCATGCTAAGGCAACCGCAGTTCCTGCCTTCTCATTATAGCAGCCTAATTTTTAAGTTGATAATTTTGTATGGCCTACAAATATAATATCCAAATGGTTCTTGGCAGAAAAAATGGCTCCCCACTCCTGCCTTAGAGGAATGGTTTTATATCTTAAATTTTATATCTTAAAATTAATCTTAAACTGTTGCTCTCTCTTTGGGTGTAAGAGTCTAATTGTGGTCTCACCAGTAGGGGAAGTGTGCACTACCTATATAAAGTTTGCATACTGTACAAAGTGATACTCAGGCATCAGTGACATTTGCAAGACTTTTTAATTTTACTAAGGAAAAGCTTTGTCATAGCTTGGGTTGCATGTCTTGTAGGATTTTCCCATAATACTGCTAATTTACTTAAAGCAACATTGTCAAAATACAGCTAAGGGTAATTTTTAAAGGTCCTCTCTCAGTATTACTCTTGATTCAGTTAAGAAAATTGGTTTGGAAATGTGAGTCTTGAACATGAGAACAATTACATAATAGTTGAACGATGTTCTCTGTCATGTTGTTGCTGTCAGAGCTCTACTCTGAATGATTTCTGAATCAAACATTTTCTCCTTTCCCATACTCAATCTGAAAGGCTCTTTTGGGTTAATGGTAAAATGCCACTGGCAGAAAGAAAGTCCTGCCCCCAGCTATAAGTGTGTCCTGCTACTCAAAAGCTTCCAAAAAGGCTATTTTGGTGTGTGTGGGATGAATTTGGTGCATGGGACAGTAATAATAGCTGACATCTGTCTGGTGCTACTCTGAAGCAGGCATTGGTCTAAGTGCTTTGTAGACTCATTAATCTACATTTTAAATCTCTCTTCATCATTCTCATTCTACAGATAAGATGGAGACACAAACAGGTATTGGAAACATACCCAAGGCCACACAGCTGGCTAGTGTTTGAGCTGGGACTCCGTGTTGCTCAGAACTACTCTGCAGCAATCTCTCTAATCAAATGACAATATCTTCCCAGTCTGAGTTTGTTTCCCCGACTATTATAAACTTAGTTTAAGAAACTTGATTCTCAAGTTGGCGGTCTCCATGTTCTTATAAAGTTTATATTTTATTGCCTCCATTTTCAAAATAGCTTTTCTTTAACATTTTTGCTTGATGAAAATAAGCCAGTCTTCCAAACAGATTAACCCTGTTGATGATAGTACTGACATATAAATGAATTATAGCATGTTTAAGAATAAGTTTCAAAGTAAAAGTAACGTAAGTTCCAATATTATATAATTATCATAGTTTAAAGTATGATACTCGATCTCACATATTGTTTAAACTGTAGAAATTATAGTCCTTAAAATTTTAATGATGTTTAAACTAGTCCTCATATGAATGAACATTTTTCAAAAGTGTTGTTGATTTTTGCTGTTCCGTAAAAGTAATATAGGCCATTTTTGAAACCCTATCAAGTATAATATAGTATAGATAAAAATTATTAGTGTGCATAATTCTATAACTTGTAGATAAATAACTAGTGTTAGAATTTAAGTATATTTCCTTTTCATTCAGTCATTGCTTATTATCTGTGAGCCTGGCATTGTTCTAGGTACAAAGAAAACAGCAGCAAACAAAATAGTTCCCCTCCTTAACCGAGGATGGAGAGAGTGTGATACAGGTTGATTTGTATCCCCCAAAATATGATTAGAATTCCAGTAGCTATACCTGTGGAATTGTAATTAGAATCCCATTATTTGGGAATAAGGTTTTCTTTATTTTAATAATGGCATGGTAGTATGGAATTTTATTTTTTAAGGTTTTTATTTTGTAATGAGTGAAAATTTACAGGGCACATCATCAGTTTTACATTCAACAAATCATATACCTTGTTTCATTACAATGATTATAATCCCTTCCATGTACCATCAGTTAACAGTATATCTCTCTGTTCACTTTAGCTCTCTCTCCCCCTTTTTTTTTAAAAAAAAAACAAAAAACAAAACAACAACACTCAAACATACGTAATAATTTACACCACCAAAGGGCGCAATCTGCAAGTCTGCCTCCTGGCCTCCATCTCTTAGTTTCTCTCTGTCCATGAATCTAGAGTCCTCAGCTGCTGCCTCTCTCCATGTTCCCGTCTCTGCCTCCAATTCTGGTGTCGCTGTCTGTCTGGATAAGGTCTCACATTCTGCTTGTGCTCTTCTCCATTGATGGTCCTAGGGTCTTTTGTTTCTGGATTGTAAGATTAACTAAACTCCTGTTTTTGTTACAAAACTTCTACCTTTACAATTGTGACAGTCGCAGTTAGTTATAACTATTACTCACTGTTGAATTACAAGAATCCTATCCCCATCTCTTTTCACCAGACCTATCTAGACAAGATGAAAACTATCTAGTGAGGACTTTTTCTTCTGTTACACACTATTAAAGTAAACTCTCCCTTGAAACCTTGTAAGCCAGTCACTTCATGCCGTTATTGGCCCCCCCATTTTAGGTAGCCAGTGTCTTAAGTTGCATGTCCCTATCTACCCTGTGTACAGAGAGGATACCTGTGTACATAGGGGATAGCATTGATGCTTCATGTGAAGACTCCTTTCCTCTGTTGGTATTTAGAGATACTTCCTCCATGAGTATAGGTCAGGTTCATCGAATTGTAGCAATTTACCCTTGTTTCCTTTATCAAAAACTGTTTTGTTCTTTTTTTTTAATCTTCTCTAGTCGAGTTCTGATTATCAAGCCATTGAGACTAGGTCGAATGGGTACTATCTGCAAGTTTGGGTGTTCTTCTGCATCTCCCCTCACTTCATATCAGCTGGATGCTTCACTCTCAGCTCTAGCCCTCTGTGGCTAAGTTCTTGTCCATGGGCTCAGGTGTCCCCAGGTCTCATCACGCCTTGGACCAACCAGCCCTTCCTCTTCTCTCTCTCATCTCAAGGTCAATAGGAGTCTGTGGAACGTGGTTGAACTCAGCCCATTTCTTCATTGCTGCCTTCCCCCTCTGGCACTCACCAGTAGACCAGTGGGCACCAGCAAGCTTATATGCCTGCTCATGTGTTGCTTTTAAGTTTCAGTCTCAGAGGGGTGTTAGAATGTGTTTTAAACATAATCACTTTGGAAATATAAAAAGAACAGCTTAGACACAGAGAAGTGAGCAAAAATAGGGGAAAGGTAGATGCCACGTGGAGATTGCCAAAGAACTGAGCAACGCAGGGGCCACAGAAGCTGTGACAAGTATCTTCCCCCAGAACCCCCTGTGATCCCCCATAACCCTCTGTGAGAGAGCCTTCCCCTAGAGCCAGTGCTCTGAATTTGTACCTGTAGCCTTCTAGTCAGTAACATAGTAGATTTCTTTTCTTTAAAATCATTCACTAATGGTTCTTCTGTGACATGTGTCCCAAGGGAGTCTGGGTGATGGGAGGGAGGGAGCCTTAAATATCTGGGAGAAAACTTTACAGCTGAGGAAACAGCCAGTGCAAGCCTCCTGCAGGGGAACAGGTTTGGTTTGTGTAGGGAACAGCAAGGAAGCTGTGTGACGGGTGCTAGGAGTGACGAGAGGGAGCCGGAGCAGAGACATAAAGACTGTGTAACTGTGGTCTTTGGATTTCACTGAGTGAGATGGGGCCTCTGGAGGGTTCAGAGCAGAAGAGTGGTGTTTTGAATGAAAGACCCATCCAGCTTTCTGCCTGGGTCAGATAGAGAAGGATTTGAAAACTATAACTTAAGAAAACACAAACTCATGGCCTTTGAGTCCATTCTGACACATAGCGACCCTGTATGAAGTTTCCAAGGCTCTAAATCTTCAAAGGAGCAGAAATCTACATCTCTTTTCCCTTGGAGCCATTGGTGGGTTTGAAATGCCAACTTTGCAGTTAGCAGTTGAGTGCTTCTCCTACAGCCACCACCAGGGTGCCTTTTAGGAGACTAGAAGTGGTAAAGAAATGATCAGATTCAGCATGTACCTAAAGGTAGGTCCAGTAGAATTTTGGGGATGGATTAGACAGTGCTGCATGAGAGAAACAGAAGGGTCAAGCATGATCACAGCTTGGCGAGCCACTTGATGAAGCGCCTTTTAGGGAGATGAAGGTTAGTGAGGGGCAGGAGTGTGGAGACATGCCATGTTTCAGAAGCCTGTGAGATACGCACATGGAGGTGTTGATGAAGCGGTTGAACCTGGACATCTGAAGATTAGATGTTGTGAAGTGCCATTGAGTTGATTCCGACCTGTAACGACCCTGTATAGAGTTTCCAGGGAGTAGTTGGTGAGCTTGAACCATCGACCTTGCAGTTCAAACGGCTTTGCCGGTAGATAAGAGATCTAAATTTGGACAGACTATGGAGTCCTGGTGTTGAGCTGTAAGATAAGCACTGAACCTCAGAGTTGGTTTGAACTTAACAACATCATATGAAAATCAAAGCCAAGGACTGAATTAGATCACCAGGAGAAGGGTCCAATGACTAGACTCTGGGAAATTGAAACATTTAGAGATTGAAAAGAGAAAAGAGACCAAGAAGGAAACTGAGAAGGGTTTAGCAGTGAGATAAGAAGGCTGGCAGGGTGTGACATTTCAGGAGCCAAATGAGCACAGTGCTGATGGAGGATCATCTGCGGCCAGAGGGAGTGAACCAAGAATGGCCGCTAGATTTGTCAGCTGCGAGGTCGTCGGGATGCTGGCAACATTAGAGTTGGTGAAAAGGTGGAGATGCGAGGCTGATGAGAGTGAGTTTTGGAGAGAGTAGGCTTTTGTTACTTGCCTTTACATCATAACTATTATTGTCAGTCCTTAAAAATCTGTTTTAAATATTTTTCTTAATGACTGCATAATACTTTATGATTTGTATACAATCCCTATTATATTCTGGATAGGATGTTCAGAATTTTACCACTACGTTGATTGGAATACTTAGATATAAAATATGCCTAGGTGTCAGACACAATAGGCACAGATTGTTTTTAGAGCTTAATCCTAAAATATGACCAGTTGCTTTATAAAAAGGTTTCATCAGTATACGGTCCCTTGGCCATTTAGAAGTGGGCTTGCCTTGCCGCACATGTTAACTAAATCTCTTGTCCCTCTTCCATATATTCATTTTACTGAATTGACCAAGACATCTGCAACAGTGTTAAATTACAGTGGTGATGATGACCATCAATATTTTGCTTTTGATTTACAGGACCAATATACTGTACACAAATATTTAAGACTGTAACACTGTTGGATAAGCACTTGAGCACAGGGTCAGTTTGAGTGGCACAGTCGGTGGTTCAAATTCACCATCTGCTCCTTGGAAACCCTATACAAGGTTGATATGGGTTAGCACCCACTTACCTGTATTTAATAGCAACAACAGTATTATAATAATCCTGCTACTTCGATTGTGTGGATCATGACAAGCTATGGACAACATTGAGAAGTATGAGTATTCCAGAACACTTAATTGTACTTCTGAGAAATCTGTACCTAGACCAAGAAGCAGTTGTTCGAACAGAACTTGGGAACACTGAATGTTTTAAAATTGGGAAAGATGTGAGACAGGGTTGTATTCTTTCACCATACTTATTCAACCTGTATGCTGAGCAAATAATACGAGAAGCTGGGTTCTATGAAGAAAACCATGGCATCAGGATTGGAGGAAGACTCATTAACAACCTGCGATATGCAGATGATACAACCTTGCTCGCTGAAAATGAAGAGGACTTGAAACACTTACTTATGAAGATCAATGAGCACAGCCTTCGATATGGATTACATCTCAATGTCAAGAAAACAAAAATCCTCACCACTGGACCAATAAACAACATTCTTATCAATGGAGAAAAGATTGAAGTTGTCAAGGACTTCATTCTTCTTGGATCAACTATCAACACTCGTGGAAGCAGCAGTCAAGAGATCAGACGACGTATTGCGTTGGGCAAATCTGCTGCACAGGAACTTTTTAAAGTATAGAAGAGCAGAGATGTCAGCTTGAGGACTAAGGTGCGCCTGACCCAGGCCATCGTGTTTTCAATAGCCTCATACAGATGCGAAAGCTGGACAGTGAATACAGAAGACTGTAGAAGAACTGATGCCTTTGAGTTGTGGTGTTGGAGGAGAATACTGAAAGTGCCACGGACTGCCAAAAGAACCCATAGATCTGTTTTGGAAGAAGTGCAGCCAGAGTGCTCCTTGGAGGCCAAGATGGCTAAGCTTCGTCTCTCCTACTTTGGACATATTGTCCGGAGGAAACAGTCACTGGAGAAGGATGTCATGCTGGGTAAGGTGGAGGCTCAGAGAAAAAGAGGAAGACCTCTAACGAGATGGATTGGCCAGGTGGCATCATTGATGGCGTCAAGTGTGGCAGCGGTAGTGAGGTTGGCCCAGGATCGGACATCGTTTCGTTCTGCTGTGCATGGGGTCGCTATGAGTTGGTTCCGACTCGATGGCACCTGACAACAACAATAACTCCCTACCTTAAACCTGACCTCTTAAGAAAAGAAATTTCCCGAATCAATAGAGTTTCTTTTTGTTTTGCTGCTTAATGACTTTGTGGCAAGTTTCACCACTAACATGATCTCTCATACTCTGGGTCCAGGCCAGCCCTGTGTGTGATTTCTTTCAGTTTTGAGGTCTTAGTGTGAAATTCATGGTCTCAGGGAAGTCTTTCGTAACTCTCTGAATTGTACACCAGCCTTCTCTTTCTGAAAGGCTTGTCATAATCCTAATCACTGCCATTTCTGCTACTCCCAGCTGGACTATGAGTGCCACCGGGCAGAGATGGTGGCTTACTTCTAGCTACACAGACTAGGCGATGCTTGGTGAAAAGTTTAGTGCAAAATTGTCAGTGTTTGGTTGAATGAGTGACTAAAGCACAGAGCAGAAGTGACAGCTTGTCTAAGGGATACTGATTGAGGGGGGTTTCATGGTCAGATTTGGGTGACTATGGAGCCTGGCGCCACAGCATATAGACCTTTCTCTGTCAGGAGGGGAGCTTGAACAGGAAGGCCAGCAGAGAGTCACAATTTTAGATTTTCTCTCTTTGCTTGCATCCTATCTGCTCATAGAAACAAACCATTTCTAAGAATTCCATGTATCTTTTATGGTCCCTTGAATATAAGAATTCATAAATGTTTGTCAGTTAGGGCCCCCTCATCTCTCTATACTTGTAAATCTTAATTGTTATAGTACTAAAAGACAAAAGGGTTGTTGCTGAGTTGACCCCAATTTGTGGCAAACCCAAATGTGTGTTCAGAGCAGAGCGGTGCACCATAGCTGTGCACCATGAAAAATCAGTGACTGATTTTTCAAAAGTAGACCACTAGACCTTTTTTCATAGGTGTCTGTGGGTACACTCGAACTTTGAGATTAGCTGTTGACAGTGTTAACCATTTGCTCTCCCCAGGACTCCATTACATTGACAATACTATATGATAATGTTTACCATACTTGTGTGTCTTCCATATTGGACTCTGATTTTTTTAAATCAGGAAACTTGTCTTTATCTAGTTCTTGGCATATTGCCTAGCTTATAAGTGGTAGAGAGGGGTTGGAATGAATGAAAACTCAATAAGGATGGAACAAAACATGTTTAAAATGAATTGTTTCCAAATACATTGTCTTCTTTACAATGAAAGAAGTCAGTCACAATAGTGGATTTGCATAACAGTCTAATTGTAAAACCCAAGATTTGTCAAGAACTTGTATATATCAGACATAGATACTAGCACTGATGTGCATGCAAAGTGAATTATAATACATTAGATTAGAGAAGGTGCTTAATGAATGAATGAATAAGAGAATGGCATTTAATGCTTACTTATATTAATACCAATGTTTTAAAAATGTGCACAATCACTGTATTTTACAATAGTAGGCAAGGGAGACCAATATTCATAAGATAGTCAAGCATTTTAGTATTATTTCCTCTCTTCAAACTGTGCCTAGATCCCTGTATCACAGAGCCCTGTTGTTGCAAGGTTGAGCATGCATCACTATTTACCTCTGCCCCACTTAAGCCATGCAAACCTGTCTCAGTGTTCCCCTAGCTATCTTGTTCTTCCAACTTCTCCCGCTTCTTATATTGTCCTCCCCAACACCCGAACTAAACCCCCTCCCTAATATGTAGTTACCTTATATTCCATTAATTCTTCCCTCCACTTGAAACAGTCTATTTTATCCTGTAATTTACCTGACCGTCTCACCACCTGGATCTCTGTTCCTCTGTGTTTACCTTCTTTCACATTGTAATTGTTTTGATCATAGACTCACCTCCCAGATCCTCTGTTCTTATAATTTTATTCTGTTCTTGACGCTTCCATTTGTCAATTGAGTTCAGGGTGATGCTGCCACATACGTCATTCTCTGGTTGTTGTCTGTTCTTGTTCTCAGTCCACAGAACTCACTTTAGGATGTTTTTCATCACAGGGTTGGCTTTGGGAAAATCCTTTAGCTTCTGTTTATCCTGGAATGTTTTGATTACACCTTTGTATTTGATTGACAGCTATGCTGGGTAGAGGATTCTTGGTTGGCAGTTTTTTTTCCTTTCAGGATTTTGTATATGTTTCCCCATTGCCTTCTTGCCTGCATGGTTTCCGCTGAGAGATCTGAGCTTAATCTGATTTGCTTGGCTTTGTATGTTACACTTCTCTTTTCCCTAGCTGCTTTCAGGATTCTGTCCTTATCTTTGATTTTGGAGAGCTTGATTATTATATGTCTTGGTGATTTTCTTTTAGTGTCTTGTCGTTCCTGGGCTTTGTTGAGCTTCTTGAATGCTTATCTTTTCGCTTTTCAGGATGTTAGGGAAATTTTCTTCCAGCAGCTCTTCAGTTATCTCCTCTGTGGACTTGTGTGTGATTGTTCCTGTTGTAGAATGCTGATAATTCTTAAGTTATTCCACTTCATGTTGTCCATCATGAATCTTAGGCCTTCTTCTGATTTTTTTATCCATTTTTTTTTGCTTGTTCTTCACTAGTCCTGGCTTCTATCTCTTCAAATCTACTCCTTTGCCCTTTCAGTGTATTGTCCATTTCTGATATTCTATTATTAAAAGTTTGGACCTCTTTCTGTAGGTTTTGAATTGTTTCCAATGCTGTATCTATCTTATTTGATTGTTCCTGGAGCACTTTCCTGACTTTGTTCTTATTTTTCTCAACTCCATTGTATAGTGTTTTGATACATTTTATAATCATTTTTCTGGATTCCTTGTCAGGCATTTTCAAAGCCTGCCATTGTATCTGCCAGTATACAATGGAGTGTAGGTCTATTTCAAGCTCATTTGCCTCAGTCACTTTATCTCATTCTGGACATGTACTGATATGGTCATCTGTTTCTGTTTTTTGGGCATGTTCAGGAGCTATCTGTGGCCTTAATACTTAGATGAGTGTGTATTTTGGTATTTTTTTTATGTTTTCTGATTGCCTCCAGGTAGTTGTGATCAGGAGATGAGCTTCCCTTTTCACTCTTCCTCCTGAGAAATTTCAAGATGCCACGGGTGTTCATTGTGATGTAGCTCAGGATTTAATTTTCGGCCTATCCCGGCCTGTCCCGCTGCACAATCCGTGTTCAGGCCTTTTTCCTAGTGATCAACAATTCAAGGCCGGCTGTAGCTGTTTTGCGCTACCATTTGGTTTTAAGTGGAAACTGTCACTTTAAATTTTGAGGAGATCTGTGCACATGAATAGTAGAACCCTCTGGGGGGTGTGGGTGGGGTGTCCACTCGCTCAGGCACCTCCTCTAGTCACCTGAATGGAGGTGCGCAGCCAGCGAGAGACCAATGAACAGATACAAAAAAAAAAAAAAAGAATGTCCACACCTTTATCTCCGCAGTTGTGTCAGGCATCCATGGCTCTCTGATCCTTCCCCCAGCTTGTTCTCATCCAAGATGGTCGCTCCAGGAGCAGCTGAGCATCTTGGATTAGAAAGCAATGGATTTATTGGTTCTGTTACAAATTCCCCTAGCTGTAAACCTTCCTACTTTCTAAATTTTCATTTATATGTGATTCAGAGTTCTGGCACCATCCCCTGAGTCTGTTTGGTCCAGTATTCTGTGTTGTTGCTGACGGAGCTCCTCACTGCACTTCCGCCCGATCCGCCATCTTGTTTGTTCTCGTGCAATCACTTTATAATTCTAATTTGAAATGACTATTTGTGGAGTTTTCAAAACTTCATGGAAAATTCCATTACCTTTTAATTTCATTCTCCCATGAACTTTTGTAATCCCCTCATATAATATTGTATTATAACTCAGTCTTGAATTCTTTTGAATTTTCTGTTGGCGTGAATAATGCTGCTTTGGACAGCCATACATACTTATGTATATAGTGTTTTCTTCCTTTTGACTCTTAGCCTATGTTACTAGATGTCAGCTCTTGAAGCATTTGAAAAGTACTGTTTGAATTGCTTTCCCAAACGCTATTATCATTTTATTCCCACCTTTCCAGCACTTTGTGTTATTATTTCCAACTTTTAAAATTAAGTGGGCATAGTAAGGTATCTCCTAGTTTGAGTTTGCATTTCTTTTGATGACTTCATTAATTTGGACATTTCCCCTGAAGTTTGATTACTAACTGTATTTGCTTACGTCTTAGTTGTCTCTTTCTGTCTGCTTCTGATTTATCTATTTTGTTACTAGTTTTCTAAAACCAACCTTTCTGAATTATTCTTATATACTAGATATTATCCCTCATAGATTATGCTAAAAGTATTTTTTCCAGTTTGTTTTTTTACTTCTTACGTTTGATATTTTGAATTACATGCTAAATTAATACTTAGTCTATACTGTGTATCTTTAGCTTTTTGATTTTTTTACCATCAAGTGTCTGTGAGACTTATATAACTTCACAAAAGAAATTTCGTAAAAGGCAATTAACAAGAGCCGAAACAGCACCCAGGTAAACTGCTCGTTGTTATTCATTCTGTGACTTATAATTTAATTGTCAAACACTCTGTGAGTGATTTCACACTTATTGATGACTTCAGGAGTCATCTTACCTCTTTTAAATGAAATTACATGGCAGTACATACTCATGCTGGGCTTAGGGTTAGAGAAGTGCCCCAACCTGCCAGAGCCCAGCTCCTGAGGAAGTAGGCAGGTGGGGACCAAGTATTTTATGTTAAGGCTTAAAACTCCCGAATAATGAATGCAGTTCTGCACACTGTGTCATTATCTGCTTGGTTGAATTGTCACTTGAGAGTAGACTAGAAGAAGCAAACTGGGCAGGAAAGGGTGTAGAGAGAGTCTGGACTATTTGACAGCCTGACGTATGTAGAGGAGAGAATAAAATATGTGCACAATGTCCTCGTGTGTGCAAACACACACAAATACATACACATACTTAAACCCCTGAAGCATTCTATGTGGATTTTCATAATTATCAAAAACCTATCACGTTAATAAATGTATTGCTGCCGGACGGGACATGGTTCACCCATCTAGAAGATTCCATTATATGAATCCTTCATTATTCCACAAAGCTGGATAGAAAAAACACTGGGATGCTACGCTATATTTTTTTTTCTCTTCAGGGATTTTGGAGGAAGCTGACCCAGGGGACATTTACAGTGAGAGTACAGCATTTATTTGGGTTTGATACAAGAAGCAGACAGAGTAGAGTAGACTAAAATGTGTGACCTCATGCTATGTTTCTTGTGATCTGATTTCACTTAGTGTTATTGAATAACTTCAAAGGGCAGCTGGGAATTACTGTGAAGACACACACAGCAAAGCAATTTCTCACCTGCTGTCTCTGATCACAGAAGACACAGTTAGACTCTCATTTCTCCCCAGGACACATGTGGTAGACATGCTGCAACTTGTTTGGAGAGAAAGCCAAAGGGCAGAGAGTCACACTTTTGCCCTGTGTTAACTGGGACAAGCTTTAAATATAACTGAGGATACTTTTTTTAGAATTAAAAGCAATAGGGGATAAGCTTCAGGGCATGGGTCGCTTCCTAAAAATACATTCACTGGATGTCTAAAGAGCCATAGCATCAGCTTGCCAAAGTAGACCATTACCATCAAGTGCATTCCAACCCATGATCACAGTATGTGCCAGAGTAGAACTGCCCCATAGGATTTCTAAAGCTGTAAATCTGTACAGAAGGGAGCCCTCGGTGCAGTGGTTAAGTGCTCAGCTGTTGCCAGAGAGGCCTGAGGTTCGAACCCTCCAGTCGCTCAGGGAAGAAAGATACAGCTGTCTGTCTCTGTGAAAGATTGACAGCCTTGGAACCCAATGGAGCGTTCTGCTCTGTTGTACAGGGGTCACTATGAGTTGGAATCCAACTGATGGCATAGGGTTTCATTTAATCTTTATGGAAGCAGACTGATACATCTTTCTCCTGGGGAGTGGCTGATGGGTTCAAACCACAGACTTTTAGGTTAGCAGGCAAGTGCTGAACCATTGTGTGACCAGGACTTCTTTGTTAGACGAGCTGTTGGATAACGTTGAGCGTGCTCACACCCATAGAGAGACTGTGTGTACAACAGAACAAAACACTGCCTGTTCTTGTACCATTCTCACAGCTGTTAGGTTTGAGCCATTGTTGTAGCCGCTGTGCCCGTCCGTCTCACTGAGAGTCTTCCTCTTTGTTTGTTGACCCTCTGCTTTACCAAGCATGATACCTTCTTTAAGGACTGGTTGTGATAACATGTCCAAAGAATGTGAGACAATGTTTCACTATTCTTCTCCCAAGGAGTATCCTGGCTGTACTTTTAAAATAGAGTAGGATTCAAAGGTGGAAGAAATCTGTAAGTAGTTACTGTTTGGGTGAAAATTGGGAATTTATTCAAACTGGACTGTTTGAAATGATAAGAGTGTTTTCAGAAGATCATAGGCTGGAGGAGAATGTTGGTGCCTGATCTACTCCCCAAGGCCTTGTGATCAGTCAGCTTCCTTCAAACCCAGTGTTTGCACATTATCATTGTGGAAGTTTCCATCACCTTTGCCCACCCCCAATCATCATTCCCTCAGGCTGTGATCATGGAATGAGTTTTAAGTGTCTTCAACTGCTTTTGTTGGAAAAAAAAAACACCTTAAATTGTCATTTTGAAAAATTATATAATATACAGAAAAGTACAAAGGATACAATAGTAAACACCTATGTATCTACTACCCACAGTTGCTAGTCTCTGCTCATTGGTATATTTATTCCCATCTTCCTTGCGTTGTAAGCTCTGGGACTTTGCAGCTCACAGGTGCTGGGTTGTTTGTTGTTTGTCTGCACTCATTGAGTGTCAACTTCGCCTGTGCAGCTGAGTATCAGTCACACACTCGGGGTCACTATGGAAGGGTGGGGGCCGGGGGCGGGACTGTATTTATGTGCAGGGCTCTTCTTTCCAGGGCCCTGCTCTGTATTTGCCAGTCCCCGCATCTGCCCCTCTCTTTAGCTTAGCACAGACATCTCCTGTTTGTACTGTGGTCTAGAGAGTGCCTCTTGAAGAAGGGGAATGTGGTCACAGACTCTCCTCCTTTGTGCCCCTTCTGTTAGGCCTTGTAGTCTTGCATGTTGACTGACCAGAGTCCCGAAAAAACAGTTATATCTTCCATCTAGTTTTTGAGTTGTGTCAAGAAGGCCCCTTTGGTAACAGTTACTTCCATCACAACCAGCAACTGAAATAGGCTTTTTAACTTGAAAAAGCTATTGTATCATAGCTTTGCGTGGTTAGAGGGTTAATTCACTGTGATATGCTAAGCACGAGTCCTTTATTATCTACCTAATGGATTGGTGAACCCTCCCCCTGTCCCCCTTTTGAGATACCCATTGCTGCCATTACTGGGCATCTCTTGAAAGTTTTCTTTCCTTCTTTCCTTTCTCACCTGAATATTTTAGGCTTACTCCCTTTAACCTGCTTTTGTATTGGAAGTTTTGTGATGTGTCATAGTCCATACTGGTACCCTTGTGATGCTCTCTTCTGTTGCTCTTGACCATTTTGCTCGAAAGAGTCACTATCCTCTAGAATCTGAATAACGTGGACACCAAGTGTGGAGGTGAAGAAGACCTTGTGTGTGAACAGAGAGTCCACTGAGTCCCTCTCATTTACAGATGTCATAAATCTCAGCATCATCTGGAAAGGAGTGGTTCTACTCACCAATCAGATAGTCAGCCAAGATGAAATTTGTGGCTGCTGCTGCTGAGTTCTATCAAGTTAGTTCAGACACACAGCAACCGTGTATAGGGCTTCTCAGGAGCGAATGGTGGGTTTAACCTTGTGGTCCAGTGCTTCTCCTATAGCACCTCACCAGGACTTTAAAACGTTTCTTGTTGTTGCTGTTGTCAAGTGCCATCAAGTCAATTCCAACTCATAGTGGCCCTCTACAGGGTTTCCGAGGACCAACTGGTGGATTTGAACTGCTGAACTGTGGTTTATGGACCAGTGTTGTATAAGCCAGTTAACTAATCTGACAGTTCAAATTTAGTTGGAAAATACATGAAAACTTAGTGAAAAACTGAGTAATGTGTAGCAGTCCACTGGAAATATGCAGTGAAGGATTAAAAAATAAGCCAGGAGTTCAGATGACAAAGATACCATGATGGGGGTGTTCAAGGGGAACTGGGAGTTTAGAAAAGATTCATGGAGAAAGAAGGATGACACCAAGTTGATTGGCAGGAACTCCTAGAGGGGTGGTAGATTTCTGTAGGGATAGATCAGTGGTAAACTGAGGCTGGAAACGGTGGTTTGAGACAGATATACAATGTCTTCTCTTCCATTTCTTTCATTTATCTCATTGTTTTTGTTGTTAAGTGCTGTCAAGTCGGGTCTTACTCAAGTGAGCCTGTATAGGGTTTCTGAAGAGTGGCTGGTGAGTTTGAACTGCCGACCTTGTGATCCAGTGCTTATCCTATGGTGCTACACCAGGACACCATTTATCTTGTTGTTGTTAAGTGTCATCGAGTTGATTCCAACCCATCTTGCAGATTCAACCTGATTTTGCAGTCCAGCACATTAACCCACAGCACCACACCAGGACTCTCTATTTATCTTGTTGTTGTTGTTGTTAGGTGCCATTGAGTCGGTACTGACTCCTAGCGACCACCTTATGCACAGCAGAACGAAACACTGCCTGATCCTGGGCCAACCTCACAATTGTTGTCACACTTGGAGCCCATCGATGGTGCCACTTTGCCAGTCCATCTCGCTGGGGGTCTTCCTCTTTTTCTCTGACCCTCCACCTTACCAAACATGATATCTTTCTCCAGCTACTGGTCCCTCCTGACAATATGTCTGAAGTATGAGAGATGAAGTTTGGCCATCTGGACCTCCAAGGAGCACTGTGGCTGCACATCTTCCAACACAGATCTGTTGGGTCTTTTGGCAGCCCATGGCACCTAAAAAGCATTGAAAGTTTTTGAATGAAGAAGAAAAATGACTCAAAGCGCAGCTTTTTAGAAACACTAAGCTGTCAGCAAGTGTGGATTAGATTATTTTCCCTATCCTACTGCTTCCCAAACTTGGCTGCACATAGCAGTTACCTGGGGTGGGGGATAAAAAATACTGATGCCCAAGCTCCACCACTAAACATTCTCATTTAATTGTTCTGGAGTTTTAAGTCAGGGTTTTGTGAATTTTTAGAGTCTCCTCACATGATTCCCAATTCCCTTAGCTGAACTGATCCTCATTTTGTAAGTGATATATA
>NW_006408534.1:3263821-3304225 GCF_000296735.1 Chrysochloris asiatica | reverse complement strand
TGTATATTGTTTACTCTTTTTGAAACAGAGTCAAGTAACATTTGAAGGACATCCACAGTTCCCAGAGTCCTTCTGCTGTTTACTGATGAAGTGTCTAAGTTGTTGTTAAGTGCTGTTGAGTCGGTTCCGCCGAGTCGCTTCCGACTCATACCAACTCTGTCTAGGGTTTCCAAGACTATAAATCTTTGAGAACAGACAGCTTCATCTTTTCTCCTGCAAGTGTCTAACTATCGCATCGTAATTCACCTTTGGGAAGAAGGTGTGGCAACAACATTATTATGTGACTTTTTTTTTGTTTTAAATAGTATTTTATTGCCTTCTTGGTGAAAGTTTACGTGACAAATAAAGTTCCCAGGAGTCCTGGTATGCTGCTGGGGAATAAGCACTGGATTGCTAACCTGAAGGTTGGTGGTTCAAACCCACCAGTAGCTCCTTGGAAGTACTTTGAAAATACTCATATGGTTGGTATGAGTCCGAACCGACTTGATGGCATTTAATAGCAGCAGTAGCAGCAGCAGCAAAGTGACCTTATTCATCTCATAACAACCCTATAGGACACAGTAGAATACCCTATAGGGTTTCCAAGGGTGTTGATCTTCACAGAAGCAGAGCACCATATCTTTCCCTGTAGGTTGGCTGGTTGGTTTGAACCACCAACCTTTTGTTTAGCAACTAAGCGCTTTAACTGTGGCACCACCAGGACGAATTATGGGTCAGAATTGACACTTTGGCAGTGGGTTTGGTTTTGGTTTTGGTTAGGGTGGCCCAAGAAGTTGCATTTTACTGTATTTGTAGCTGCTGCTGCTGCTGGTCCTGGCAAGAACCAAAGGTCTTCACTGGTGTCTGGGAACCACTGCTAATATATGTGGTCCAGCTATTGCTGGGGAAAGGCTTCACTGGGAGGTGCAAAGGTTGGAGGTTCAAACCCACCCAGAGACACTTTGGAAGACAAGCCTGGTGATCTGCTTCAGAAAGCTGTAGAATAAGCACTGGGCTGTTAACCTCAGGGTCAGTGGCTCAACCTCACCAGCTGTTCCTTGGAAACTCTGTAAACCCTTTCACAGCCTTAAAAATCCTACAGAGGAATTCTGCTCTGCACACATGGATCTACTCGATGGCAGTGGGGAAAATGATTTGATAAAATGTGGTCCCATGACATGGGTTTTGTTTTTCAGGGTAAACTGTCATGTGAGGGTCTTGTCTTAGCAATTAGGGAGTCTATCCCCATGAGTTCCAGCCAGCCCCTCCTGATCTGTATGCTCTTGGGGGCTCCTGTCTGAGTCTAGCACAGAATTCAAGAACATTGAATTTTCATAGATCTGATTGTCCTTTAAAATTGTACTACAAAAGGTTGGTATTGTATATAGTCACGCTGTTGCATAATGCGAACGGCTGGGTGGTGCAGTGAAGCACCAGACTGCTGATATAAAGGTTGGAGATTTGAGTTCACCTTTGTTGTTGTTGTTAAGTGCCGTCACGTTGATTCCAACCCATAGCGACCCTGTATAGGGTTTCCAAGGGGCAGCTGGTGCGCTTGAACCACCAACATTGCAGTTCAGACGGCTTTACAGTCTGGCGCATTAACCCACAGCGCCACACCAGGACTCCTTGAGTACACTTAGGTGCCTCCAAAGCAAGACTTGGGTGATCTGCTTCTAAAATCAGCTATTGAAAACCCAGTGGAGCTCAGTGCTTCTCTGACACACAGGGGGTCACTGTGAGTTGGAGTCAACTTGACAGCATCTGGATATTGCATAATTTCCTCTTCCTTCTGGGAGAAAATATTTGTGAGTTTACAGTCTAAAGGTTTTTCTGTTTTATTACTTAGTACTTTAAGAGGTCTTCCCCTGTCAGATTTAAAATTTGAGGAGTAAAAAAACAACAAAAAAAACCCACCCCTTTTATACTTCTCATTCATACCAAAGGCAGCTCTTGTTGCATTTTCACCTTTGTAGCAGGTTTTGTGAGCTTGCTCAGTGCAGCCTTCCCGGTAGATGAGTAGCCATTTGGAGTACACCTTGGGAGGGAGGCAAGCGGAAATCATTCTCAGATGTTAAACTGAAACATGCTTCTAATTGAAAGCATGAGGAGAATGTATATATGAAAGTGCCTGGGGGGTGAACACTGGCAGAGGCTCAACTTCCGGAGCTGGGTCCTCTCTCCTAGCTGCTTCTGTTCTCTCTGGGTGGAGCCCATTTCCATTCCTGTAACATTCCATAAATACCCGCCACTCAGTAGGGACCGTAGCATCTCAGATACCTCAACAAAATTTGCTTACGGCAACAAAGTTTAGTTGCTCAGGGCAGCTCTGCTAAATTAGAAAATTAGAATCCTGTATTTGAGAAACCCATCGAATTTTTTGTTTTTTTGAGTTTGAGTTATAGAAGTATGCTATGGGAAGGGCTTGGAGGAACAAGTAGCTATTGCCGCACCCCCCACTCCCCTGAACACTAATCCTTGTAGAGGCCAAGGTTAAGTGATTTACCTCAGTGTCACCATCCATCTGTTGTTGTTGTTATGTGCCATTGAGTCGGTACCGACTCATAGTGACCCTATGCACAACAGAACGAAACATTGTTTCGTCCTTCGCCAAACCTCACAGTTGTTATACCTGAACCCATCACTGCTGCCACTGTGCCAATCCATCTCATTGGGGTTCTTCCTCTTTTTTTTTGACTCTCCATTTTACTAAGCATGATATCCTTCTTAAGGGACCGGTTCCTCCTGATAACATGTCCAAAGCATGAGAGACGAAGTCTGGCCATCCTGACTTCCAAGGAGCAACCTGCCTTCCAACACAGATCTGTTTGTTCTTTTGGCAGTCCACGGTACCTTCAACATTCTCTCCAGAACCATAACGCAAATGCATCAATTCTGCTATTGTCTTCCTTATTCACTGTCTGGCAGTGAATTCACATGCCTATGAGATTATTGAAAATACAATGACTTGGATCATGTGAGCTTTAGTCAGTTTTAAACTGACATCTTTGCTTGTGAACACTTTAAAGAGGTCGTGTGCAGATTTATCTAATACAACACACCATTTATCCATACATCCACACATAAGTATGTTTTGTTGTTGTTAAGTGTGTTTGAGTTGGTTATGACTCATATCGACCCTGTATTGAGTTTCCAAGGAGTGGCTGTGAGCTTGAACCATCAATCTTGTGGTTAGCAGGTTATCCTGCAGTGCCACACCGGAACTCTAGACTATTTATCCATGTATCTATACTTTGATTTATTATTTTAAAAATCAGCTTTTCAAAAAATTTTCAGCCTATGGTCTTCCACTGGAAGGGCATTTATTATTTGCTGTAAGCAATAGGATCAGCACTGGACTTCAAACTTCACCAGCTGCTCCTTGGAAACCCTATACAGACTATGAGTCAGGACTGATTTGATTGCGTTTAATAACAACAAAAGGAACCAATTGCAGGAAAGTGGGGAAACCATCTTTTTTCTTTTATCGAAATCAATAGATCTCAGGGATTTGACACCTTATTTGATGGCATCTTGTCATTTACTGCTTAGATCTCTTTTGTAATTGTTTTGCAGATTGAATTTTGCAATGAAATTTATGGGAGATTTAATGATACAACATGTCTCAAGGCTAAGAGTTTAAACTAAGGGTGGACTGATAGCAAAGGGTAGTTAAAATAAATGTTTTTGAACAAATAAAGTGACAGAAGGAATCCTGTTGATAGCCTATGACATTTACTAATAAAATGGGAACTGCTGTGTTCTGCCAGCGAGTGGATTCTGACTTAACAGAAACCCTATTGGGCAGAATAGAATGCTCGAAAGGATTTCCTGGTCTGTAATCTTTACAGAAAAGGAGTCTTGACGGACTGCTGACCACAAGGTCGGCAGTTCAAATACTATACCTGCTCCTTGGGAGAAGTATAAGGCTGTCTGTTCCTGGGAAGATTTTCAGTCTTGGAAACACTACATAGGGTCACTATGAGTTAGAATTGACTCCACAGTAGTGGTTTGGGTTTGATTTTAATCTTTACAGAAGCAGACATCTATATCTTTCTTCCTTGGAGCTACTGAGTAGGTTTGAACTGCCACTATTTTGGTTAGCAGCTGATCCCTTAAACCGTTGTACCACCAGAATGCTTTCCATAGGACCTGCTGCTGTTAAGTGCTGTTGAGTCATTTCTGACTCACAGAAACCCTGTGTAGGGTTTCCAAGAAGCAATTGATCGATTTTTAACTGATAATCTTGTCGTTAGCAGTCCAGTATGTATCCTACAGCACCATACCAATACTCCACCGAACCTAGTTGATGTTAAAATCCAGTCTTAGCTTACCATGACCCATAGTTCTGCTATCTTTAAAACTGTCCAAAACATGGTGATTCTGGAAAAAATGTTCAGTAGGTATTAGTGTACATGCATCCCAGAAAACAGGAGACAAATAAGTATTTTTTTTGTGTGTGTGTGTGGTTGTTTTCACTATAAACTAGGAGTGGTGTATGGCGGGGCTTCAAAAAGTTTGTGGGAAATGGGTTTGAAAGATAATGGAATTTTCCATGAATGCTTTGAAGTCCCCAAGTACAGTGCACTAGTTTCCTACAAACTGTTAACATTTTTAAGTGCTGTTGAGTCGGTTCTGACTCATAGCATCTCTATATAGGGATTCCAAAGAGCAACTGGTAGGTTTGAACTGCTGATCTTACAGTCCAGTGCTGATTCTGTAGCACCATATATTAGGTGTTTCTGCATCTTTCTTCCTCTTACAAAAAGTGGCATAGAACTAAAATTTTAAAACAGTCTCTCCAAACTCTGATAGTCTGTATATGTGAAATCTAGAAAAGACTAATTCTTGGTTCTGGGGATTAGATTTGGGCTTTGTTTTGCCCTCTTGTTTGTTGTTAAGTGCCGTTGAGTCAGTTTGGACTCATAGCAATCCTGAATAGGGTTACTAAGGAGCGGCTGGTGGATTTGAACTACCAACCTGCGATTCAAGCCGACCTTGCAGTCCAATGCAGTATCCTACAGTGCCATCCCAGGACTCCGCTACCTTGTTTGGATACCCAAAATTTAAATTTAAGCTGTAGAACACAATTTAAAATAAAGGCAGAACATTTTTTAAGATTTGCCACCTATGTTTCTGAGGCAGTTCTGGAAGGTAGCTATTGTACGGTGACTGAGAATCTTGGCTTTGGAACTAGCTCACTTGGGATCAAATCCAGCGGTTCTGTTTACTAACATTGATGTGACTTTTGGACTCGTGGTGTGGTACTGTAGGATAAGCACTGGACTGCGAGCCACAAGGTGGATGGTTCAAACCCACCAGCTGCTTCTCAGAAATCATATGCAGGGTCACTATGAGTTGGAATTGACAACACTTAACAACAACAGCAACAATTGACTTTCAGCAAATCACTTAACTTCAGTGTCTGTTTCTCCATCTATAAAAAGGACAGGATAAAATATCTACTTAGAACAATTGCTGGAGCATTAGATTAGTTAATAGATAGTAGAATAGTACCTGGACACACAGAGAGATAAAGAACTGTAATAGTGACCTTACTTAGAACAATTGCTGGGGCATTAGATTAGTTAATAAATAGTAGAATAGTACCTGGACACACAGAGAGATAAAAAACTGTAATAGTGACCTTACTTAGAACAATTGCTGGGGCATTAGATTAGATACTAGATACTAGAACAGTACCTGGACACACAGACAGGTAACTAACTGCAATAGTGACCTTACGTATGAGAGTGAAATGTTTTCTCTTCCTGCACCATCCTCACAATTGCTGGTACATTCCAGTCCATTGTTGCAGCTGCTGTATCAGTTCATCTCACTGAGGGTCTCCCTTGCCCTCTCTGATCCTCTGTTTCACTAACACGATATCCTCCTAGCAATTGAGTCCTGCTGATGATATGTCGAAAGCAAGCGAGTCAGACTGTTGTGTTGTGATCCATAAGGTTTTCATTGACTCAATTTTGGAAATAGATTGCTGGGTCTTTCTTCTTAGTCTGGAAATTCCACTGGAACCTCTCCACCGTGGGTAACCCTGCTGGTATTTGAAGTATTAGTGGCAGAGCTTTCAGCATCATAGCAACATGCAAACTGCCACTGTAGGACAGATTGACAGATGGGTGGTGGGCTTAGCACATGTTGCTAAGTACCATTGAGTTGGTGACGACCCATAGCGACCCTGGATAGGATTTCCAAGGAGTGACTGGTGAGCTTGAACTGCTGACGTTGTGGTTCAAACCGACTTTGCAGTCCAGCTCATTAACCCATCACGCCACACCAGGACTGGTACATAGTTAATGGTTGGTGGTTATGTGCCGTGGAGTTGGTTCCGATTCATAGTGACCCTGTACAGGATTTCCAAGGCTTTAAATCTTTATGGGAGCGGAACATCTCATCTTTCTCCCACTGAACAGCTGGTAGTGTCGAACTGCTGACCTTGAGGTTTGTAGCTCGATTCATAATTACTACACTACCAGAGCTCCTTGGATGAGTACATGGGAAGCCCTTAATAAATAATAGCCACCGTCATTATCATAAAGTCTTTCAATATGGTTTTACTTTATTGGGGAACATCCTGTTACTGTTATCTCCTAGGAAGCATCAGTGAAGTGTACCATACTTGCCCTCAAAGCAGTGTCTTTGTTGTCTCTTTGCAGCAAGCTGTGTTCCACCATGCCAGAATGGAGGGATGTGCCTGCGACCTCAACTCTGTGTGTGCAAACCAGGGACAAAGGGAAAAGCCTGTGAGACAACAGCCACTCGAGACACCTCGTCCACTGCAGTTGCTGGCGGACACAGTCCCAGGCCTGCTTCCAACTGGATCCCTCCTGAGCCAGCTTCCAAGCACATGTCATCTAAGAAGGCAGACACTCTCCCAAGAGTCAGCCCTTTGGCCCAGATGACCCTGACCCTCAAGCCGAAACCTTCAGTAGGACTCTCCCAGCAGATCCATTCTCAGTGAGTTTCAAAAACTTGCCTCCAGCTCAAAAGCATCTAAATTACTCTCTTGGATGCATTGCTTTCAATCACTTCTTTTTACTTGCAAAAGTTTGCAGAAATTACTTGGATGATAATGTCTTTTGTTTTTATTCTTCTAAGGATTGACATGTTATTCTGATATATCAAGTGTCGTATATAACTTATATATGTGCTTAGCTTCTGCTGGAAAATGTTACCATAAGCTTACACCATAGAAATTGTGAGGCTCTTAGGACTCAAGTTTGGGAGGGAATGGAGAAATAAAGGTAGATGTTTCATAGTGGTAGAATTGTAACTTAAAAAAATAATAACTTCAGAGAAATGGTGACTGTGATTTCTAAAGATACATGGCCAAGACTGAAACTCAGCTTTGCTCAGAGATGTTCATATGAAAGTAAGCCATTGCAAAAAGAGATAACTTTGCAACCTCAGTAACAGGTTCAATATGTGTTTTATTAGCAACATGTTTACCTCCCAGTGGCTATGCAGACCCATTTTTGGTGAATGAGACTTTCTTTTATGTACAAAAATGCATTTTTTATTTTAACGTTAGGCAGTGAATGCTATTCTAAATCAAATGAGAACTCAGGGATAAGAAAGATGATCCTTGCCTTCTTGGGGGTCACACTGAAAGCAGCCCTGTAGCTACACAGGGTCCTTACTCAAATTGTCTCCATTTAATTCGCTTCTTTCTGTGGATAACAAGAGTTTACTGCAACTATCACTTGTCATTTGTCTAGGAATGTAAAATACAGGAGGTTCCCAACTTAACAATTGGCTTGACCCAGCAGTTCACTGTAAGTCACTTGTTTGGAATTCAGAATGCATTTCCCCCTGGAGAGACAGCTGCCACATGATGATTAGTAGCCACTCATCCTGTAGAAGTTATTTAATCTGTTAAGCAGAGATGAAATTAACCTAATTTGTAATTCTCCTTTGAATAGGCCACCTACGATTCTGCTGAGTTGGGGGTCCTTAGAAAATCTCCCCCTCCCCTTTCCTTCCTCTTCATATTCTCTTATTAATTCTGTTCTGTTTTGTTTTTCTTCATTTTTTCCTCATTTCTTCTTGTCTCATAATAATTCAGTTCTACCGTGATAAATAGATTTGGGGGAGTGGTTTGAAATTTGTCCACTTTGCTCAAGTTCATCTTTCATCTCCCCACAAGAAACAACGATCATTATAACTAACATGTTGTTGCTGTCCCACCAGTTCGGACTCAACAGTGACGCCAAGTACAACAGAATGAAACATTGCCTAGCCCCACACCATCTTCATGATGTTTGGGATGCTTGAGACCATTGTTGCAACCACTGGGTGTTTTGAGTGCCTTCCAACTTACATGGCTCATCTTCCAGCACTATATTGGAAGATAATCTCTTGTGATCCATGAAGCTTTCATTGTCTAACTTTTGGAAGTAGATCACCAGACCTTTCTTCCTAGTCTCTCTTAGTCGACGAGCTCTGCTGAAACCTGTCCATTATCTCTGGCAACCCTGCTGATTCTTGGAATACCAGTGGCACAGCTTCTAGCATCTACTAGAAACCATGATTAATACAGCAAGTTGACAGACGGAAGCGGAATAACTGATACTTAGTAAGGACTTTCTGTATGACAGGTAATGTTTTAAATGCTTCATCTGTGCTATTTCATTTACAGCTCGTGGTAACTCTACAAGGAAGGTACCATTATTGAGTCCATTTTACAGATAAGGAAACTGAGGTGCAGAAAGCTTAAGTAAATATGCTCAAGAGCACGCTGTTGATAGTGACAGCATTGGGATTAGGCAGTCAGGCTCCAGCATCCATACCCTAAAGCGTGGAATCAGGAAATGTTTTCTGTAAAGGAGAAGACTGTGTTTTCAGCCTTAAGGACCATATGATTTCTTTGGTAATGAACTCAGTGCTGCTGTGGTGTAAAACTAGATAGAGACAATGTAAATATGTGAGTGAAGGAATGAGACTGCGTTTCAGTAAAGCTTTACTGAAGAACGCAGCAATCGGAATTTCGTACAAGCTTGATTTTTCAAAACTATTTAAACATGCAAAAATCTCTCTTAAATTGTGGGCCGCAGATGGGATTTGCCTCACAGGCTGTAGTGTGATGACCCCTGCTCTAAAGATAGTAGTGCTTTCTGTGCCGGAACGGAAGTGTAACTGCATGTCCTTGAGATGATACAAAGCTCTGGTTATATCATAGCTAGACATCTCCCTTGCAGCATTGTTCTGTATTTTAAAAACAAAGAACATTTCTGTTTTGAACTACTTCTTGGTGATCAGGCATCAGATTACTGGGCATTGCAACTAATTTTTTTAGAATTATTATTAAGCCATGGAATAATGTTAAAGCAACCTCATTCATTATGAATATCATTATCTGCTGTTAGAATTGGACCCTTTATGATGTGTGTATATGGATTGTTACTAAGAGCCTTATGTTGTATGTCAGATAAAGGGACAACGTTTTCTGTTTTGCTTTCCTCTTTTGGTAACAGCAGTATAATTGAGCCAAGAATGCTGTGAGTTAAAGAGGCCAAGGTTTCACCTCTAACTTGTCTTTGATAAAATAATAGTCACTAGGTCAGTTGCCTTGGAGACTTCATCAGTTGAATGACGATGTTCTTCATGGTAGCATTGTTATGGCCATGTGTATATGGACATACCTGCTGCTTGCTTTTTGGGAAAGGGGAAAAGGTGGCTTATTAGTGTGGATACTTAATTCTGTTGTGTGGCATATAAAATACTACAGTCCTGATCACTTAGTAAACATGGATAGATTTGTTCCATTAGCTGGGCACTGCAGGGAATATTAAGATGTACAAGACCTGAAACAAAAAGAGTCCCCCTCCCCCTTGTCCCTCTTGGTGTACACCTAGAGACAAAGGAGGGGAGCAGTTGGCCCATAGATCAATTTAGGTAATCACATGATTACCCAAAATCACATTTAATCAAACTCAAAGATTTACATATGATAGAACCATGAAGTCATTCAGATATATCTTTATAGATTGTCTACTTTAGGATGTTTCTAGGTTCTGTTTCATTTTTTAACCAATGATTGTTATTGTTGTTAACTGCCATCGAGTAAGCTCTGACTCAGTACCTGTATTATACAAAAGATGTTATTTCTGTACCATCTTCATGATCACTACTATGCTTGAGTCTGATGTTACTGTCACTGTGTATTTTGAGTGTCTTCAGCCTAGGGCATCTCATCTATACTGGATAAAATTTTGTCATGATCCATAGAGTTCCCATTAGCTAATTTTATGAAGTAGATCACCAGAAGCTTCACTGAAACTTGTTCACCATTGGTGACGTGGCATAGCTTCCAGCATCATAGTAACATGTAAGCCATCATAGTGCAACAAACTTGATAGACGGGCTTTGGAGAGATTGATTAAACCTCAGTTGGTTGGTTAAAATACTCACCAGTAGACATTTTTGTTGTTGATGTTAAGTGCCATTGAGTCAGTTCTGACTCGTAGTGACCCTGTATACGGTTTCTGAGGAGTGGCTAGTGAGTTTGAACAGCCTTCCTTGTGGTTCAAACTGACCTTGTAGCCCAGTGCTTATCCTACAGTGCCACACAGGTATCTAAAGTACAGAAGTGGTTAGCTGGTGTTGCAGCTGTTGTGTGGCATATAAAATACTACAGTCCTGATCACTTATTCAGAAAATTTCTATTGAGCACATTCTATATGTCAGGCACTGTTGCAGGACCTGGGGAGACAGCACTGAACAATTCAGCACAGTCATTGCCTAACTGGTGCATGTGGTCTAGAGAGGAGGAAGTGATATAATTCATTATGTTAGATTGTGAAAAAGGCAATGGATAAATGAAAACTTTGATAGTGGCTGGGGAGTGCTGGCTGTGTTTGGGGTGGTGGTGGTGGGAAGGAGTGTGGAATGTGGTGATTTTAAGTAAGGGATCAAGGAAGGCCTTGCTGAGACGGTGACATTAATGCAAAGACATGAAGGAGGTGAGGGTAGGAGTATGCTTGGCATATTTAAGGAGCTGCAAGTTTGCTAAGGGGAGTCCTGGTGTGGTACTGTGGATAAATGTGTCAGACTGCAAAGCCAGTTGAACTGCAAGGTCGGTGGTTCAAGCTCACTAGTCGCTCCTTGAAAACCCTATATAGGGTTGCTATGAGTCGGAACCTACTCGACGGGACTTAACAACAACAAGTTTGCTAAGGAGTCCTGGTATGATGCTGTGGGCTAATGTGTCAGACTGCAGAGCCATTTGAACTGAAAGTTCGGTGGTTTAAGATCACCAGCTACTTCTTGAAAACCCTATCTATACTGGGTCACTAGGGGTCGGGATCAACTCAATGGCACTTAACAACAACAGCAACAAGTTTGCTAAAACTGTATTTTTTAAGTGACACATTTTAAGCACATGGGTATTAGATGAATTGGATTTACATTTGGCCAAATTTGTTTTAGGCAGTTTTACTTGCAATCAAATACAAATAAATTTTGTTGGGAAATCAAAGAAAGGAGTGATGGTTTCCAGATTTTGGATAATTAGGGAAGTGGAGGTCTGTGGATGGTTCTCTGGAGAAGATGGTCTGTGAGCTTGCAAAGAGGATTAACGTTTGGACACTCAGGACTGGAGAAGAAGAGCATTCCGGGGAGGCAGTGATGTGAGGCTGAAAACTATGGTGAACCAGTTAATCTACTGCTGTGCTACAAATCACCCACAAGTTAGCAGTGCAAAACCACAAACATTTATTTTATGATCGTTTCTGTGGGTTAGGGATCTAGGACAGGCTTGGCTGGGAGTTCTGGCTCAAGGTCTTTTATGATATTGCAGTCCAACTGTTACAGAGACTGCATCATCTAAAGGCTCCACTGAGGCAGGAGCATCACTCCAAGAGGTTTCACTCACAAGACTCCAGGCAGATGGCCTCAGCTCATTCCTGGCTGTTGGCATAAGGTTTTGTTTCCTCTGCAGGTGGAGGTCTCTGTGGAGCTGCCTGAGTGTCCTTACAGCATGGAGACTGGCTTCTTCCGGAGTGAGTAACTCCAGATGAGAGAGAGCAAGGAGGAAGCCACATGTCTTTTTATGACATGGTGTTGAGGTGACACACCTTCACTTCTAACTTACTCTGTTTGTTAGAAGAGAGCTACTACGTCTTGTACATAGTGGAATGGAATTAATCTTCACTGCTCAAAGAGAAAAACATCGATGAGTTTGTGGACTTACTTGAAAATGACCTTATTCAGTATTAGATTTGATTGGAATCTGACATAAATGAAGACTAGTGAAATATGGAGTCCTGGTGTGGCGCTGTGGGGTTAATGTACTGGACTGCGAAGTCGGTTTGAACTGTTAAGGTCAGTGGTTCAAGCTCACCAACCACTCCTAGGAAATCCTATACAGGGTCACTATGAGTTGGAACCAGCTAGAAGGCATTTAACAACAATGGCAATATAAAAAATTTAAAAGTTGATTGAAAACCCAATTAAAAATTGAAGATTTCTATCCATCCAGCCACATTTTTGTTGAGAATTGGGTGAAGGTTTACAGAGCATATCAGTTTTTCACTTAACAGTTCATAACACATTTTGCTTCATTACATTGATTGTAATCCGCACAATGAACATCATTTTCCCCACTTCCTCCTTATGTTTCCTGTTTTCATCCCTCCTCCTATCCCAACCCTTCAGAAGTTTGTCCTGGGGTGCAAGCTGCCCTTTTGATAAGACTGACAATCTTAATAAAACAATTCTAAAACACCCGACATAATAAAATAGGAAAAATCTCTAATAAAAAACAAATGATAATTCCAACAGGAAAATGCTACGATTTTACTTGGTTTTGAGAAGATTACTTTGGCTGTAGTTTGTAAAATGGGATTAGAACTAGTGGTAATTGGAGGATGGCTTTGGAACGGGGTAGTAACAGAGGAAGAGTATGAGTTCAGGAGTTTTTGCAATAACCCTTGGCACCCAACTGAATGTGAGAAAAGAGAATCAGATATTGGGGCTTTGAGAGAAGGCAGGAGGTGGATGTCATTCCATCTTGCTGTGTTTGAAGGTAGATTTAAGGATATCATGGATCTCCAAAGTCTTTTGAAGGTGATCAGTGGTGAATGAGATGGTCTCTGACAGAACTTTTTTAAAAAAGTTTTTGTTGTGAATTGAGTGAAAATTTACAGGGCAGATCATCGTTTTACATTCAACAAATCATATACTTTGTTTCATTACAATGATTGTAATCCCCTCCATGTACCATTAGTGAACAGTATTTCTCTCTATTCATTTTAGCTCTTTTTTTAAAAAAAAAACAAACAACAGCATTTAGGCATATATAATAATTTAAAGCACCAAAGAGCACATTCTGCAAGTCTGCCTCCTGGCAGTCAGCTCTCAGTCCCCAGTTCCTCTCTTTCCATGAATCTAGAGTCCTCAACTGCTCCCTGTCTCCATTTCCCCATCTCTGCCTCCATCTCTGGTGTCGCTGCTTCTCTGAATAGGGTCCCACGTTCCTCTCGTGCTCTTCTCCCTTGATGGTTCTAGGGTCCTCTGTTTCTGGATTGTAAGATTAACTACTCCCTCATTTTTGTTACAAAAACTTCTACCTTTACAATTGTGACAGTCACAATTAGTCATGATAACAATTACTCACTGTTGAATTATAAGAATCTTGTCCCCATCTCTTTTAACCAGACCCATCTGGACAAGATGAAAACTATTCAGTGGGGACTCTTCTGACAGAACTTTATGGTTGAATAGCCAAGAATAACCTCTGTATGAAACACCATTAGTGTCTGACAAGTGGATATCAGTTGTCCATGGCTGGCCACTTACTTAGTGTGGAAAGAAATCCTAAATTTCATATTGCTCACCCCTCTGGCATTGCTGAAGTTGACAGTTTCATTCAGGCTTTTCATTCTAGTTTTATGGACACATCATGGGTTCTCATCTCAATTTTTGCTCAGCTACCACCTTATGGATTTTATTAATTTATTTTATAATACTGCATTCCTTAGTCCATTCAGACTACTCTCCTAATTGCCATCCTATTGATGTTATTCCCATGCAGCTGACAATGTATATTCAGCCAAGGATCGCCTCTGTTAGATTCCAGGGGCATGCCCAGTGCCTGTCTTTAGTTCTGTTTGTATAAAGGTGTTCATACTTATAATCTATGGCTGAGAAAATCTACAAAGGAGCAAAAATCACAATTGTTTAGCTTTCCAAAGATTTTTTTTTTCATAAATCACCTGCCAGTATCTATAACTTTTTCATCACCTGTCAGCATTATTGTTTGCAGAGGCATTGAATTTCTTCATAAAAGATTGTTTCAACTCTCAGATGAGGCTGTCTAGACTTGTGTAGAGTGTCTGCCTTTATCCTTGTTAATCATAATGTGTGTTATAAGCACCAACCATGGAGCTATAAGGTAGAGGTCAAAAGGGGCATTTTTCAGCTGCTCAAATGTCTTTGGTTGTTTAGGGAACATTGGTACAAATCACCACTGCTTTGCCAAATGTAGAGCTATTATCTAAACTTCATAAGGGGGAAGTACTTTTCAGGAGACAGTATATCCAATCCTTTCTCTTTAAGCTTGAGAAGGAAGTCTGGTTTTACTCAAGATGTGAATGTCAGATTTCTCTGGAGCGCTCACATGGATCCTGTCTTTTTTCCTTCCCCAGTGTTGCCTATTTTTATCACCCTGTGGTGTCCTGATGTTACAAAGGATGGTGTTTCTTTGGTAAATATAATTTTGTCTTGTCTCCAACCAGTTTATTAAGTGCATTTGAGTCGCTTCCGACTCAAGCAACCCTGTATTGGGATTCCAAGGAGCATCTGGTGAGTTTGAGCCACTGGCCCTTGAGGTTCAGATGATTGTGCGATCCACTGCTTATCCTAAATTTCACATTGCTCACTCCTCTTTTCCATCCCAGGGATATGTGTGAAGAAAATAGAAACAAATTAGAAAATGGTCTTTTTTTTAAAAAACAGAAATAGCTCAAATGCATACTATTGTAGTTACCAAGTGATCTGATGTTGTTAAGCGCTTTCAAGTCAGTTCTGACTCATAGAAACCCTGTGTAAGGTTTCTGAGGAGTGGCAAGTGGGCTTGAACCAGCTAGCTTGTGATTAGCAGTCCAGTGCTTATCCTATAGCATCCTACTTATGCCATATTTTCTAAATATCGGAAAGGCTCTTTCAAGTCCACACTGAATTGATGGGTTCCACTTGAGAAGTTGTTGAGAAGCTACTATTTCCCATGGATTGGAGGTCAGATGACAGGAAACAGTGTTGAGTAAGGTCTGTGGCCTGGAACAGGTGGGAGTTCAGCACTGTCTTTATCTGCTCAATTCTTCTCCTGTTACTATTGCTGTGAGTCTTAAAACAAACCTAGATGGATTGGCCAAGTGACAGCGTCGATGGACTCAAAGATGGGAACAATAGTGAGGTTGACCCAGGATCCGGCAGTGTTTTGTTCTGCTGTGCATAGGCTTGCTATGAGTTGGTAGCGGCTTGATGGCACCGAACAACAGTGACAACATATGTTGTCATAGCTACAATGATGGGAGACTGTGTGGAATGTCCCTTGAAGTATTCTTCCTTCCTCATCAGCAACTAGGAGCTCTAGTGGGGTCATGACTAAAGCACTCAGCTGCTAAGGTAAAGGTTGGTAGTTAGAACCCAACAGGGAAGAACCCACCAGGGAGCAAGAGGTGGTGGCATCTGCTTCCTTGAAGATGACAGCCTTGGAAACCTATGAGGTAGTACTCTGTCCTACAGGGTTGCTATGATTTGGAATTGACTAAACAACAATGGATAATTAACACCAACAGTAAAATGGTAGCTCAGTCCATTTACCTGGATGCTCTCCCACTGCCACTGTAGGAAAAAAGCTGGTTATACAACTGTTGTTAAATGCCGTTGAGTTAATTCTGACTTGTAGCAACCCTGTATAGGGTTTCTGAGGAGCTGCTGGTGAGTTTGAACTGCCGACCTTGTGGTTCAAACTGACCTTGCAGTCCAAGCATTTTCCTGCAGTGCCACACCAGGACTGTGCCAACAGTTAAACAGAGACCCTAGTGGCACAACAGTTAAGTACTTGACTGTTAAGTGAAAGGTTGAAGGTTCAAACCCACTCAGTGGCTCTGTGGGATAACGACTTGGCAGTCTGTTTCTGTAAAACTTAACAGCCTGAAAAACCCTTCACTGGCAGTTCAGTCTGTCACATGGGGTAGCTATGAATTGGAATTGACTTGATGGCACCTAACAACACACAGTCATCTTTATGGAAGTAGATTGCTAGGTCCTTCTGTGGAGTTGTTGGGCAGGTTCCAACTGCTAACATTTTTTATTAGCAGCCACGTGCTTAACCAGAGCTATGGGCTGGAATCACTCGATGGCACCTAACATCATCAACAATAGCAGCAGCAGGCAGGTGTGAGCAAGAGTGGGCAGAGGACTAGGAAACGTCTTTCCTACCACATGTAGACTATGGCTCTTAAGCCTGTGAAATGTTTCTCACATGAATACTGTACTGTAGACATACAGTTTGTCCACTGATAGTTGAATGAATTAGTTGTCAGAGGACTACCTGCTGGTCAACTATAGACTTGGGATTGAAGCAAGTATGCCTTTGCTCTCAAGCATTTGTAGCATGCTACCATTTGGGTGCCACATGGGACCCATGAGCTTTAGCCTCTGCCTGTGTTATTGATGTCAAATATGAGAATGCATTTAAGATTGACTTTGTGTGCTGTGCAGTTTGAAGTAAAAGTCTCCCTTTACATTTGGATGTGTTTGACATCCCGTAGGTATTCCTCACAAATACTTCCCAGGTGCCACTGGGGCTGCACTAAATCTTGCTTCTGTGTTTCATTTGGCATATGAGTTTGCTTATGCATGAGCAGAGTGTAGACTAAACTTTAAAATTTAAATTTTCATAGCAGAGTTGCCTGGGCTCAGAATAAAGAACCTAGAAAGTGTGAGTCCTATATGATGGAGGTGACAAGTATTGTTGTTGTTAAGTGCGCTTGAGTTGGTTCCAACTCATAGTGACCCTGGATAGAGTTTCTAAGGAGCAACTGGTGAGTTTGAATTACTGACTTTGTGGTTCACAGTCCAGTGCTGATTCTACACCGCCATACCAGGTTGACACGTATAGCATATAGGGAATAAAAAAACAAAGTTAAATAGTGTAGGTGGCAAATATGTTTAGGATGCTCAGGATTCGTATGTTTTTGCTGAGGTTCTCAGTTGAATGTATCTTATATTTTTTGACCACGAAAAGCATTAGAGATGATCTAGCAGAAGTAGCTGGTCCTGTGGCTTCAGAGATAAGAAATTTTAAGTAGAAAATGCATCTACTTAAGTAATGAAGAGAAACCTTAGATTTGCTAATCCATGAGAAAAAAGCCTTGTCATTCTTTGTTGTTGTTGTTAAGTGCCCTCGAGCCGGTTCTGACCCATAGCGACCCTGAACAGGGTTTCCGAGGCTGTCAATCTTTACGGGAGCAGAACACCTCATCTTTCTCCCATGGAGCAGCTGGTAGTTTCGAACTGCTGACGTTGCGGTTTGCAGCCCGATTCATAACCACTATGCTACCAGAGCTGTCATTCTTTAGGACAGCTATTTTTGGATGTTTATATGTGTAGAGTCCTGGTGTGGCGCTATGGGTTAATGCTCCAGACTGCAAAGCCATTTAAACTGCAAGGTCAGCAGTTCAAGCTCACCAGCGGCTCCTTGGAAACCCTATACAGGGTCGCTATGGGTCGGAACCGACTTGACAGCGCTTAACAACAACATAAGTATATGGGATAACAAGAGAAACCAAGGAGACTGGGTGGAATTAATTAGTGGATTGGAGAATGTTCCTATACCCATCAGAGTTAGCTGGCCTTTGCCATGAGTGAGTTGGAGATGTTTTGACTGACTCCTATATTCTAAGAGCTTGTGGCCTTATAAATTACGAGAGGTGAAGTTCAAACCTGTGTCAATAGCTAGATGACTGTAAACAATTTTTTTTTAATTTGACTATTTTAAAATCCCTGCCCCTGCTTTTGAGCATTCAGTGGCTTCCTGATGCTCTGGGGTTAAAGATCAAAGTCCTTACCTGTGGGATCTGATTTCATGGTCTCTCCTTGCACCCTTTCTCCAGAACATAGTAACATGGTACTGCTCAGATCTGTCTAAGCCAACCCTTTTTGACCATGCACTTTCCTATCTTCAGTGTTTTTTTCTCTTCTCACCACACAACTCTTTCCTTGTTTAACATCTGCTAAGCTCTGGACTACAAGCAGAAAGGTTGGCAATTCAAACCCACCAGCTGCTCCTCGGAAATCCTATACAGGGTCACTGTGAGTTGCAAGTGACTCAACACCACTTCACAACAACAACAGTTCTACCTGTGCATAGATCATTTACACAGAACAAGGGGATACTGAATGATTTAAAATCAGGAAAGGTGTGTATCAGGGTTTTATCTTTTTACCATATTTTTTCAGTTTTTATGCAAATAACTGAGAAGCTGGATTATGTGAAGAATGTGACATGAGGATTGGAGGAAGACTCATTAACAACCTGCAATATGCAGATGATACAACCTTGTTCTGGAAGCGAAGAGGACTTAAAATGCTTACTGATGAAGATGGGAGACTACACCCTTCAGTATGGATTGCACCTCAAAAACACAAAGATATTCACAACTGCACCAATAAATAACATCATGACAAGTGGAGAAAAGATTAAAGTTGTCAAAGACTTCATTTGATTAGCCTCCACAGTCAACACTCAAAGAAGCAGCCGTCAAGAAATCAACTGATATTTTGCATTAGGTACCTTTGTAGCAACCTCTGTAACAAAAGACCTCTTTAAAAAGTTGAAGAGCAAAATATATCAGACTAAAGTGCGTCTGATCCAAGCTGTGGTATATTCAGTTGCCTCATATACATGTGAAAGTTGAACAAAGAATTGATACATTTGAATTAGGGTGTTTCAGAAGAATATTAAAAGTACCATGGACTTCTAGAAGAAGAACAAACAAATCTGTCTTAGAAGAAGTACAGCCAAGAATACTCCTTAGAAGTTGGCATGGTGAGACTTCATCTCTCCTGCTTTGGACATGTCAGGAGGTTCTCTTCCCTGGAGAAGGCCATCATGTTTGATAAAGTTAGAGAGAGGGTTAGTGAACAAGAGGAAACCCTCAACTAGATGGATTGACAAATGTAGGCAGCAGTGAGCTCAAATGTTAACAACAGTTTTGAGGATGGTGTAGGAGTAGGCAGTGTTTTCTTCTGTTGTGAATAGGGTCACTGTGAGTAGGAACTGACTGGATGGTACCTAACAACAATAACAACGCAGCAGCAGCAATTCTGTAGTTCTCAGTTTCTTCAGGAAGCATTCCCTGATCCCTCTGTTACTCCCTGAAAGATGCTCTTACTGCACCATGCCACCCCCACCTCACTGCCAGCCCTCTTTTCATTGCATTCATTTCATTTTGTGTGAGTCTCTGATTTACTCCACCTGGTACAGTAATTGCTTGCTGAATGAATGCATGAAGGTAATATTACATGGCTGCTCTGACTAGAGATACTAACCCATTTTATAAACTTCTTCATTTTCCCCGAAGTGATGAGAAGAGTCTAGTTCAAGGAATCACTGATCAGAGTCAGCCAGAGTTTACTCATTCATCTTTGTAGTCCCATTCATTATGCCAAGACATTAGGCCAGCCCTTGCGCCCCATCCTTTTCTGCTCCCTGAGGAAATAATGGGACTTAGGTCCTGGTGTGACGCTGTAGTATAAACACTGGACTGGTAACAGCAAGGGTAGTAGTTCAAACCCACCAATTCCTCTGAGATACCCTATTGTTAAGTGCCGTTGAGTTGGTTCTGACCCACAGTGACCCTGTATAGGGCTTCTGAGGAGCGGCTGGTGAGCGTGAACCACCAACATTGTGGTTCAAACTGACTTTGCAGTCTAGCTCATTAACCCACAGCACCATAGCAGGACTCCAGTACAGGGTCTGTGTTAGTCGAAACGGACTCAACGGCACACAACAAGAGCAGTAGCAGCTTCTGGTTAGTATGAAGAGTTTTCATTCATCAGATCCTCATTTAACTCTCTGGGTCTTCCTTACTGAATTTTCAGTGTTGAGTCTTTTTCCTCTTCTACATCCTTGGAAGCCTGTGTTGGACATAAGTCATATTAAAAAACAAAAGCATGACACAGAGCCCTGACAGTTGGTTCCCTGGGGAAAATTGCTGAAATTGGAGCTTTAAAACTGGTTTGTGAGCTTGAAACTTCATAGTGATCATGAGTATTTAAGTATTAACTGATTTGCATCTTGACAAATGATTGGTTCAAGTGCTCAAAGAAAGCCTCTAAGTACTTTCAAGGTAACCTTAAAGTTCTTTTCATTTAGAGTTCATATGATTTCACATTTATGTGATTAATGGAGTGATTTTTCAATAGTAATCTTTGGATAGGATTAATCCTTGATACGTTCCCATCTTGAAGGTCTTACTATTTGAGCATAGGGAAGATGTTGTTGTTGTTGTCAGGTGCCATTGAGTCGGAACCGACTCATAGCGACCCCATGCACAGCAGAACGAAACAATGCTCGATCCTGGGCCAACCTCACCACCGCTGCCACCCCCAAGTCCATCAATGATGCCACCTGGCCGATCCATCTCGTTGGAGGTCTTCCTCTTTTTCTCTGACCCTCCACCCTACCCAGCATGACATCCTTCTCCAACGATTGTTTCCTCCGGACTACATGTCCAAAGTAGGAGAGACGAAGCTTAGCCATTATTTATTTATTTTTCCATCTAAAAATCTTTCAGAATTTTCAACCAGTGCAAGTCATAAAGTTTTGTAACATAACCATGCTGTATATCTTGTCTAAGGGGGCATTGGTGGTTCAGAACCAGAATTGTTCCACGTGGCAAACCCAGGTTCGACTCCTAGTCAGTGATTCTCGTGCGGAGTGTTGCTAGGATGCTGAACACATTTCAGCAGAGCTTCCAGACTAAGACTGACTAAGAAAAAAAACCCTAGAAATCTCCTTTTGAAAATCAGCCCATGGAAACCCTATGGATTATCACAGGTCATCCACAACATTTCAGGGAGACGATGCAGGACTGGGCAACATTTGTTCTTTGTACCTGGGCTCAGTATGCATTGGGGCTGACTCCATGGCAAGTAACAACAATAGCAACAGCAGCAGCAAGTTAACACCAGGAGGCAGTAGTAGAACTCTTACTGGAGGCTCGTCTTCCTAGCTTCTTATTTCATCCTTTCCCGGTGGGTTGTCACATGTGCTTATTTACATGTCATGCTAATGAAAAAGGACTTTGCACAGTATTTTTGTAGCCTACAATGTAAATAAAAAGAAGAATAAACAATTTGATTTATTTCATGAAACTGTTGTTTGACAAAAAGCTGTTAATTTTCAAAAGAATCAAGATTCACTTAGTCAAAATGTATTCTACTTCATGAAGAAAATATGATAAGTACTTCATTATAGTAAGTGACCAGTGTAGAAGCTGGACCCAAGTTTTAAACATTAGCTGAATAGTCTGTCACAGACACAGTTTATTTAAAAAAAAAAAAAAATCACTTAATGGCTTTCATGACATAAGCATCACTTTTGTAGTTTTCAAAGCATTGTGGTTATTTCTTTCCTGGTTGTTGGTGTCTTGCCAACTGTTGGTATTTGGAAATTTGGTGGGCAAACTCTAAAGTGAGACTTCATTCTTTCTTAATTTGTTCAAAGCTTCTATAGGCAGCAGCTAATCCTTCCTAGTTATATTTCTCGGAAGGGTGTTCTTGAGGAGGAAGATGACAAGCATTTTGAAAAGATTTGGATGCACGTTAGTCTGAGAAAACGTATTTGAAAGGAAGCACTTGCTGCCTCCCACTTCTCACTCCCTGACACAACCACAAGAGTCCTGGTGGTGCTGAGGGGTAAGCATTGAGCTGTTAACCTGAAGGTCAGTTGTTCAAACCCACTAGCTGCTACCCCAAAGAAACATGAAGCTTTCTGCTCCCCCAAAGCTTCACAGCAATGGAAACCCTCTGGGGCAGTTCCTCTGTCCTGTGTGGTCCCTATGAGTCAGGACTGACTGGATGGCAGTGGCTATAATTGAGTTTTTGATTTGTCACAACCAACTCCCCTCTCAACTCTGTCACCTGTTTATACAGCTTGTTTGTTTTTCTTTCTGGGCATCATCATTCCTATAACTTATCTATCTCCTAGCTTAACTAAACTATTTTGAAGGAGTTTTTAAAAAATCCTAAAAAGCTCATTTCCATATAATGAGGCAGTCAACTTAATTGCCTTAATGTCTTGAAAGGTGACCTGTGATAGTTGGAAAACAGTTGGAAAATCACAGTGTACACATTAAAAATACTTTAAGGTTTATACATTTTGCACTTCTCTTGATTAATTTCTTTGTTGCACTGTTCCTTTGTATTAATTTAATGCAGTGATTTTCAACTAAAAGTGAGTATCTTAGTTCAGTACTGTCGAGTTAATTCCGACTCACAGCTACTCTGTATAGGGTTTCCAAAGCTGCATATCTTTGCCAGAGCACTCATGGAGCAGCTGGTGGGCTCGAACTGTCATCCTTAAGGCTTCCAGTCCAGTTCTTATTCTACAGAACCACCACTTTTAGTCCATGACTTACCTGTAGTAGATTATTTCAGATGCTTAATATTGAAAACACAAACTGTGACGACTGTCAAATAGGATTGTGTTGTATCAAATAATAATCTGTGAAGTCTTAGTGGTTTTAAATGTTTCTAGGACGAGTGAGTCGCAACCGACTTAACAACAATATGTAATCTTGCTTCTATTAATCTAAATTTCATTTTGTGATTTCTCTAGTGTGGTTGAACATTTTTGTTATTTTTCAGCTCTTTGTAGTTTTTGTATGAATAATCTTTATATTACATTATTTGTTTTTATATTATATCTTGTGCATTCTTTTTATTGTAAGAGCTCTGGTAAATTTGTCATTATAAAATTTTAAAATCTCTGTAAACCATTTCAAGAATTCTCAAAGAGGAGGGTAGTTGTCTACGAGGAATATTCTCTGTATTAAATGGTGCTGGTGGTGGTGGTGGTTGTTACGTGCCGTGGATCGGTTCTGATTCATAGCGACCCTGTACGGGGTTTCCAAGGCTGTAAATCTTTATGGGAACAGAAAGCCTCATCTTTCTCCTGAAAAACAGCTGGTAGTTTTGAACTGCTGACCTTAAGTTTCACAGCCCGATTCGTAACCACTGCACTACTAGTGCTCCTTCAATACTAAATACTGCTACAAAATTTGGAACAAACATGTTATATTGGGCTTTTGAAAAATCCATTTTCCTAGGAGGACAAGAATACAATCTTTATTAAAATCTTTCTCATTGAATGGATAATTTATTTCAGAATGTTTCTTTCTCCTGACAGGCTTTTGGGTTACATATTCATGAATCTTTGTCTGTTATCAAACTATGTATCACTTTCAAAGCTAAATAGATATCAGTGCAATTCTAACTGGTTAACGTATCTCATGTTCACCATATACAGAAAGAAGCTCACAATGCAAATGTTGAGTATACTGTAGTAGATTCATTCATTGCTTCAGCAAATATTTATTGAATGCCAGTCGCAAGCATGGAAATAATACTGACTAACACAGGATAATACCGAATTAGTTGTTAAATTATATGGCGATATTAGGAGCACTTGAGTTGATTCCGAATCGTAGTGAGCATATCTTTGTACAACAGAACAGAACACTGCCCTGTGTTGCGCCATCCTTACAATCCTTGCTGTTTTTGAACCCATTGTTGCAGCCACTGTATCAGTCTGTCTTGCTGAGGGTCTTCTTTTTTGTTGACTATCTACTTTACCAAGCATGATGTCCTTCTCTAGGGACTGGTCCCTTCTGATAACATGTCCAAAGTATGTGTTACAAAGTCTCACCATCCTCGCCTCTAGGGAGCAATCTGATTATGGATCCAAATAAAATGAAGTATTTGTCATTACACTGAGTTGTAAAGCATTAGTAAGTGCAATAAGTCCTCTTCACTTTCTGTGAGTAAGGTGTCATCTGCGTATCACAGGTTGTTATAAAGTCTTCCTTCGATCCTGATGCTACAACCTTGTTCATATAGTTCAGCTTCTTGGGTTATTTTCTTAGCATACAGATTAAATAAGTATGCTAAAATGATACAGCCCTATTGTATATTTTTTCTTATTTTAAACCATGTACTATCCCTTTGTTCTGTTTGAACAACTGACTCTTGAACAGTGTACAGGTCCTCATGAGCACAACTAAGTGTCTTGGGTTCTCCTTTTGAACACTGTTATCCACAGTTTGTCGTGATCCACCCAGTTGGGTGCTGCATAGTCAATAACACACAGATAAACATCTTTCAAATGTTCTCTGCTTTCATCTAAGATCCATCTAACATCAGCAATGATATTCCTCTTTCCAGGTCCTCTTCTGAATCTAGCTTGAATATCTGGCAAACACCTTTTGCTTATATGTGATTATTAATATGTTCAATCATTTCTGTATTCTTCTGAATCTCCCTTCTTTAGAATGAGTGCAAATGTGGATCTCTTCCAGTCGGTTGGCCAGACAGCTGTCCTCCAGATTTCTTGGTGTAGACAACTGAGAGCCTGAGAGCCACCAACATTTCAATTGATAGTCTGTCAATTTCTGGAGCTTTGTTTTTCGCCAGTACCTTCTTCAGTGCACTTGGATGTCTTCCTTAAATCCCATTGGTTCTTGATGATATGTTTCCTCTGAAATGTCTGAACATCAACCAGTTCTTTTGGGTACAGTGCTCTGTGTATTTCTTTCTTCTTTGGATACTTTCTGTTTCGTTTTTAGCATTTTGCCCATCATGATGATGATGTTAGGTGCCGTCGAGTCAGTTCCTGCCTATAATGACCTCATATAACTTTCTCCCATGGAGTGTCTGGTAGGCTGTAACTGCTTGCTTACCTTGTTGTTTGCAGCCCAGTGCATATCCTATAGAGCCACTGCCTGGCCCATTTTACCCCATAGGATCCTTCAGTTTTACAACTTGAGACTTGAGTTTTTTTCTCCAGTGCTTTCACCTTGAGAAATGTCTATCAGCTCTTCCCTTTTGGTTTTATAGCTTCAAATCTCTGCACGTTTCATAATAATACTTTGCTTTGTTTTTTATTTCATCATGTCTTCTATTCACTTCATATTGTTGTTGTTAAGTGCTGTTGAGTCGATCCCAACCCATAGCGACCCTTTATAGGGTTTCTGAGGAGCAGCTGGTGAGCTTGAACTGCTGACCTTGCAGTTCAAATGGCTTTGCAGTCTGACGCATTAACCCACAGTGCCACACCAGGACTCCATTCACTTCATACACTCTATATTAAAAAACAAGTTCCAGAGCCCTTTCTGACACCCATTCTGGTCTTTTCCTTTTTTCCAATGTTATTAATAACCTTTTTCTTTTTTCCTGTGTGATGTCCTTGATGTTATCTCACAACTTGTCTGGTGTTTGGCCATTACTGTTGAATACATCAAATCTATTTTTGAGATGGGCTTTAAATTCAGCTGGAATATATTCAAGGCCTCGTTTTGGTTCTTACCTTAATTTCTTTAGCTTGAACTTGTATAGTAGTAGCAACTGATGGTCTATTCAGCAGTTGGGTCCTGATCTTCTTCTGACTGCTAGCAGATACTGAGTTTCTCCATTGTCTCTTTTCATTACATGTAGTCGGTTTGATACCTGTATATTCCATCTTGAAAACTTCACTTTTTTAGTCACTTTTTATGTTGTTCAAAAGATACTTGTTATGAATAGGTTGTCAATCTTGAAAAATTCTGTCATGTGATTTCCAGCATTTCTGTACCTAAGGCTGTATTTTCCAACTACTCATCTTTTTTTTTTGCATGTTTCATACTTCAGTCACCATTAATTATCAGTGCATCTTGATTGTATGTTTGATCAATTTCAGACACAAAAAGTTGATAAAAATCTTCAGTTTCTTCATCTTTGGCATTAGTGGTTGGTGTGTGACTTTGTATAATATTCATAATTAATAATGTCTTTCTTGTAAGTGCATGGATAGTGTCCTCTTTCTGACAGTGTTGTACTTCAGGATAATCATGAAATGTTCTTGTGGATAATGAACTTTTTCCTGGCACAGTACACCATATGACTTCTGACCCAAAATGCACAGTACCAGCATACCCAGCTTACTGGTGCCTAGGAGATCTATCATCAAGCATTCAGTTTCATTTTTGGCAACTTCTGATTTTCCTAGATTTATACTTTATACATTTCATGTTTTGATTATTAGTGGATATTCGTAACTATTTCTTACCATTGTGAGTTACACTACATCATCAAATGAAGGGTAGATTTCAGTGGCGCTTTCAGACAAAGATTACGCCTTCCAATGTAAGCTTTTCTGTATTCTCTTGTGTTTTTTTCATCCTTCATTAAGACTACTCTAGTCACCTGCACCCCTCCTTATCACATAACTGAAAGTCACAATGTCTTTGAGTTAGAAATGAGCCTTGGCTGATCAAAACATGAACATGAGTATGTAGCAGCTCAAATGTTGCATGATTCCATGTGTTGTTTTTTTTTTTAAGGTTTTTATTGTCGATTGAGTGAAAGTTTTCAGGGCACATCATCGGTTTCACATTCAAACATTCATATACCTCGTTTCATTACATTGATTATAATCCCCTCCACATACCATCAGTTAACAAAGTTTCTCTATATCTTCTTTAGCTTTTTTTGGGGGGAAAAACTTTGCCTTTTTGGAATTTACAGTCCCGGCTTTTAGGGAAGGTTTTTATATTTATTTGTGGGTATCCAGGGCTCATGTATGGAATTACTAACCAGCATAACTGAATAGTCAGATAAGGGACATTTTGCTATGTCTGCTAGGTGGCTAAAGTCTGATTCTCAGAGCCTATGGTTTGGACAGTCAGCAACGCTTGGGCCCACAGGGACTTGGGTCTGCACGGTCTGCATCAGATTCCCCCTTATTTATTATTTGTTTAAGGGATCCATGTGTTTTTATAGTTGAATCACATTCTCATTATATATGAAAGGGTTTCAAAAAGTTCACAGAAATATGGAATTAAAAGATAATGGAATTTTTCCATGAACTTTTTGTAACCCCATTATATTATTTAAAATAATATGTTGTCAAATGCCATGAAGTCAGTTCTGACATAGCAGCCATGTATAAGAGTTTCTTAGGAGCTGCTGGTGTGTTTGAACCTCTGACCTTCAGGTTCAAACAACTGTGGTCCAGTGCTTATCCTACAGCACCACACCAGGACTCCAGAATTAATATACATAGTTAATAATTATGTCTATTAGTAATTGTGTTGTTTATTGTCAGTATTCAGTAATAATAAATAATGCAATTTTAATTCCAGTCCTTTCTTACATCTGTTGTTAAATTTAGCAATTGAGGCTTAAGGTTACTAGGAAAGCTGCTTTTGAATTGCTTTTGAAAAACTCAGTCTAGTAGCCTGCTATTTGAATAATCATAATAGTATTTATTGCCTTTCACAGAATTCAAAATGCTTTTCTAACTGGTGAGGTGCTCCTTTTGAACACTTGCACATCACCTTTATGTTCACATTAATTTAGGATGTTCAGAAAAGCATAAGGATTTTGTCCAGCTCCATTAGGAATTCTTTGGTAGGACACCAATAAGAGATGACCTGGGACTTCCAGTCTTACATATATATTTACTGAATACTTACTACTATGAGTCAGGCAACGTTCTAGAGGCTAAAGTAAATATTCTGTAGTTCCCTCCTGTCCTTTTCTGTTTCTGTTATTTCTGGAAGAGAAGTCATTTGATAATTTATTATTTCTTTTTTAGGAAAAAAACATATGTAATGCTATTTCCTCTACTGGCAATTAAGTCTTAACGTTTACCCTGCTCAGCATAAGCCTATGTTAATTAATTTAATCATGAACTTAAAGTGTATATGTGTGGCTTCAGCACCATCTCTGGACTATAGACATAGTACTTAGGAGAACCTAACAAAATGCTAGGTGCTAGTGTTACAAATTCAAACTGCTTCTAGATGTCCTCAGGTAGACCATCATATGTGAGAGAGAAAGAGATTTTTTAATTTTTTGCCTGATCAGAACCACTGAGCAACAGAATACACTGAGTGCGTGAATTGATATTTCCGGTAGAGAGTTTTGACAAAAGGGTTCAGTCAACCACAGGAAAAAGGGCATTTTGTGTGTGAGCGATTCCCCATGAACAGCACTATATGAAGGCTAACTGCCTGCAGCTGGATGACATTTCTTGTGCAGAGGGACACTGCCTCTAGTCTAGCGTTTAGAAAGAATGCACTTGGAAAACAGTACAACATTATGGTGCCAGCTGTCTTGAACATGAATTATTTTTTATTGTCTGCTTTATAGTAGTTCCCAGACAACTGAAAGTTTCAACTAGCTTTGGTGCTATTTTGCATATGGACAAGTTCAGGGGAGGAGGGTAGACTTTAAAGTGTCCTTTCAAAGGGTCTCAGGAGTTGTCACTGTGAAATGATGGGGCTGCTTCCCAGAAGCCTCTGGGGCCTTCTCCTTTCCCAGCTCCCTGGGGAAAATGAGAGCATGTGAAAAGTTGCATTCACTTATCCTAATTAGGTTTAGGGTAGACTTCCTGGGCATCTCTCTCTCTCTCTATCCCAGATAGTCTTTTCTTTTATAATTCAAAGATTAATTTTCTTTTTAATAAATAGCGTTTTGTATTGTTTTTCTGAGGAGATGATGGCATGAGATTACACAAAGCTTCAGGTTTAGAAGAATGGGGCCATATCTGAAGGTTTTTGTTACTTTAATAAGACGGAAATGCTTTTATTTCTCAAATTGTCTTAGAATAAATTTAAATGTAAAGGGATAAAAACTACAGATATTTTACTGAGAGCTTAGGAAAGCAAATGTCAATATTAATGCAGGTAAGATATTAAAAAATGTAAATGCTTTAAGCTGATAGCAATGGTGAAATCTTTGAGGTGAATTTTCTAATTTTTGGTTAGCTGGGCTGCAACTTAAACATTTTGTACTATAAATGTATATGAACATCAGATAAGTGATTAATGGTTGCTTTTAAAGTCTGCATGGATCAGAATATAGATTTAGTATTCTGTACCATCTTAAATGCTGTGACAGGCTATGGAAGCATAAAACAGCACTGGCACTCTTTCAAAGGAATTCTTGCTTGGTCTGGATACTATAATAAACACCACTGCAGTGTAGCAGATTTATTATACAGTATACATAGCACATACAGGCACTCAGGATTATGAACAAGATCTGTTCCTACATTATTTAAGTTGAATTTGTAGAGTAGTCTGAACATGTACGTACAGTCCTTATTTAGTTTTCCTTTAGTGCAAGAAGGAGTCCTGCTGACCCAATGGTTGAGTGCTCACCTGCTAACCCAAAGGTTGGCAGTTTGAACGCACCAGCAGCTCCTTGGGAGAAAGATGTGCAGTCTGATTCCATAAAGACACAGAGCCCTATGGGACAGTTGTACTCAGTACTAATAAAGTCTCTCTGTGAATCTGAATTCACGTGTCGGCTGTGGGTGAAGGTGATTGTAATGAAGACTTTTGGAAGTAGAGGGTTAACTAATCACTTCAAAGTGAGGCCAAATTAAAGGACAAGCATGAGTTGTATGTAAATTGGACATTTGTAGTCTGGGGATTTACTGTATGTATAATACTCTAGAAGTTTGTTTATTTTGGGTTGGAGGTTTACTTGCTATAGTAGACTACGGATAAGATTTGAAATGCTGTCTGGTTAAAAACTTTGGAGCTGACATTATTTCTTCAATAAAAACAAAGTTAAGACTTCAGTCAGAACAAACGGGCAAATACATAATATGCTAACATCCATACCAATCAATTTATAAAAGGGTTTTAGCTGGAAAATGTGGCTACAGTTTAGACATTTACGATTATGCCATTGGGCAGCAGGTGGCAAGCTTTGCTTTTCAATGTTCTTTGGTTTTATTTTTATACCGCAGAATGCCAAAATTCGTAGAGGGTGGTTTGAATCCATTGGAATATGTCATTTCTTGGCAATGTAACCTTGAACCACCTCTTTTGTTCATTATGCATAATTGACTTTCTCTGGATGCTGAAGCTGATTCCTTTTGGTGAAGATGGATTGGAATGAATTCATGTGAGCAATGCTTTACTCTTTTGTGATTTTAACAACATGTTGCTAATGGAGAAAATAAATTAGTAACAAATGAGTCTCTTAAGGCAGTTCCTGTATGGTTTACAAGAGATTTGATTATATAATTTTACTTATTACTTAAGTATGTATCTCTGGGATAATGCACTGGACCACAAAGTCAGCTTGAACCACAAGGTGGGCGGTTCAGATTCACCAGCTGATCCTTGGAAACCGTATGCAGGGTCGCTATGAGTCAGAACTGACTTGACTGCACATAACAACAATAATATTCTATCTCCCTTGCTTTTTAAAGTCACTTGGCTAGATAACTTTATGTGAAAGTGAGAAATACTTTTACAAAACTGAATGGAGTACCGTGAAAGTACTTTGAAAAATAAAGAAGAAAAATGCAATTTGAGACCAGAATTGAAAGCCTCTATCTTCAATCAGGCCCTGCTCTGTGCATAATCAGGGTTTGGGTTTTTAAATATGGGAAAGAGACTAAATTTAAAGGGGAGTGAGTGGGCAGAAATTTATTTTCTAGAATACTTGTGTATATGTATACTTTTGAAATACAAAGCTATATTATGCATTGTGAAAATTTGGAAAAACAGAAGAATGAGAATATTCATTACTGTGACCATTAAATAGCAAACAAATATGCAATACCCACTATGTATTAAATTATTGTTCTTAGGCCTTTGATTAGAATTGAATTTATATGGAATGGACTGTTTATATTCTTGCTTTTTTATATGAGCTCAGATTTTTTTTTTTCCCCCTCTGTTCCATATCTGCATGTTTGTTTTTGATTTTTAGGAAATGTATCATTCATTTGGAGTCCTGGTGTGGCACTGTGGGTTAATGCACCAGACTGCAAAGCCGTTTGAACTGCAAGGTTGGCAGTTCAAGCTCACCAGCTGCTCCTCGAAAACCCTATACAGAGTCAATATGGGTCACAATCGACTCGACAGCACTTCACAGCAACAACAAAATCATTCATTTAAGTATGCACAACACACGTACTCATTTGAAGAATAATCATAAACCAAAACTCTTATATCCTTGCCCAACCAAAGAAGTAAAACACTGATTATCTTGAAGGTACTCTCTGTGGTCGTGCCCATACCTTTTCTTCCCTGCATAGGAATTTCCATCAATCATTCCTTGGCTTTACTTAATCACAGTTTTAGGCACTTATAAGCATTGTGTTATTTAGCTTAGCTTGCTTTTGACTATTTTGTTGTGCTGAATGCAATTATTTTATTAGAAATTTATTTTGCATAGCTGAGAGCAAATTATACATTATTTAGTATGTGCTGTCTTTTTATTTGCATATTTTTTATGTCTCCTTTCTTAAACTAAAGCTAGCTTAGTAGAGACACTTTTCCATATTTGTTTCTTTTACTTAACAATGTTGCTCTTGTTGTTAAGTGCTTTCCAGTTGGTTCTGACTTGTAGTGACCAAGTATAAAGTTTCTAAGAAGTAGCTGGTGGATTTGAACAACTGACCTTGTGGTTAGCAGTCCATGAGTTCATTAAGATCTGCCTCATGATCATTTTTTCAATATATATAATTATTTTGGTAAAAATATACATAGCCAAAGATACCCATTTCAGTAAATTCTGCATGTACATTTCAGTGACATCGATCACATTCTTTAAATTGTACTACTGTTCCAAATTATTCCACCACTATTATCCCTGGGGCCTAAGCTTCCCATCCAACCTTTTGAATTGCTAGTGTCAATTTAATCTTACATAGACAATTCTTTAAAAGAGAGTTGTCTAAAAGCAGACATACTTTATTAAGGCAAACTATATTTTGGTCCCAGGAGCTCGGTAGATCTGTAGGATAAACCCTGGACTGCAAACCTCAAGGTCACTGGTTTGAGCCCACCAGCCACTGTGCATGAGAAAGATGAGGCTTTCTGCTCCCGCAAAGATTTACAGCCTCAGAAACCCTATACTTGGTTGCTATGAGTCGGAACCAACTTGGTGGCAATTAACAACAAATTGATTAAAAGAAGACTTCAGGGAATGGCATTGATTTAAGGTTATAGAGTTTAAAGATTATCTCAGGGTAATGGTTTTGGGAGTTTCACCGAATCACAGTGGCTCTAGAAATCTGGATTCCATTGAGTATTTGAAATTCGGTTACACATTTAACCCCTTTTGATCAGGATTCTACTGTGGTATCTTTGACCAAAACATTCATTAGTGGTAGTCAGGCACCATTCCGTTTTTCTGGTTTCATGGCAAAGGATGTCCACCTCCAGTTCTTGACTTCTTCCTCTGTCTGCTTTTGATATTTAAATAAATATAATCATATTGTTTGTATTCTTTTGAGACTTGCTGCTTTTCTTGCTTAAGGATGCCTGGGTGGTGCAAATGTTTAAACACAACTGTTAATGAAAGGTTGGTGGTCTGAGCCAACCCAGAGATGCCTTGGTTGAAAGATCTGGCAATCTACTTCCAAAAAGTCATAGCTGTTGAAAATGGTTGTAATTTTACTTTGACACATTTAAGGGTTCGCCCTGAGCTGGAATTGACTCCATGACAACTGATGTGTGTGTTTGCCTGGCTCAAGTTGTTTTTGACATTCATATAGAACAGTAGTTCTCAAACTTGAACCTGCATCAGAATCACCTGGAGGCCTGAAAACTGAATCCTGGTCCCATTTCTGAGTTTCTAATAAGCTCCCAGGTGATGCTAATGTTGCTGACATTGAAACCACAGTTTGAAAACTAGACTGCTTATAGTTGAGAATCATCTATTTTCACTGTTGGTAGTTTCCTGTTATATGAATAACATACTTTGTGTATTCGTTCTCTTGATTTGGGTTGCTTCCAGTACTTTGCTCTTACAACCGTGTATACAGATTGTACAAGCCTTCTGTTGTTGTTGTTGCTGTTAAGTGCTGTTGAGTTGGTTCTGACTCACAGTGACCCAGTATAGGTTTCCAAGGAAAGACTCGTGAGTTTGAATGGCCAACCTTTTGGTTAGCAGTCTAGTGCCATAACTCTTCTATTACGTATTTTGAAGAGTTGTTATGTTGCTGTTGTTAGGTGCCATCGAGTGGGGCAACAACTCATAGCGACTCTATGCACAACAGAATGAAACACTACCCAATCCTGGGCCAACCTCACAATCCTTGCCACGCTTGAGCCCATTGATACTGCCATTTGGCCAATCCATCTCTCTGGGAGTCTTTCTCTTTTTCTCTGACTGCCATATTACCAAACATGATATCCTTCTCCAGTCACTGGTCCCTCATGACAGTATGTCCGAAATATGAGAGATGAAGTTTGGCCATACTGGCCTCCAAGGAACTCTCTGGCTGCATTTCTTCCAACACAGATCTGTTTGTTCTTTTGGCAGCCCATGGCACTTATTCTCCTCCAACACCATAACTCAAAATCATCAATTCTTCTGTAGTCTTCCTTATTCACTGTCCAGCTGTCACATGCATATAAGGTTATTGAAATTACCATGGCTTGGGTCAGGTACACCTTAGTTCTCAAGCTGACATCTTTGCTCTTTAACACTTTAAAAAGGTCTTGTGCAGCAGATTTGCGTAATGCAATATGTCATTTGATTTCTTGACTGCTGCTTCTATGAGTGTTGTTAGTTGATCCAAGAAGAATGAAGTCCTTGCGAATGGAATAAAAAATATCAAAGTAAAGCTCTCTTAAGGATAATTTTTTTGGTCTGTGTGTGTGTGAAACTTTGGTTTTAGAAACACATGCACACTCTCCTATGTAAAATGCCTTTCTCTGAGTAAGTTCCCATCAAAAAGTTTGATGACCATTCTCTCGGGTAGCTAAATTGAAGAATGTTTTCTTTTATGAATTGTACTATGTTGTTTAAGAAATCCTTCCCTATCCCATTGCTATAAGGTATTTTCCTCTAAAAGTTTTTCCTTTCCCATTTGAGTTTTTTGTATGCACCTGGAACTGATTTTGAGTATGGTGTGATTTTATTCATTTTCCATGTGGATAATTTATTGCGTTACCACTGCTTATTGACAGATTCTTCCCTCCTCCCACACTCCCATGTTATAAGGGTGAGTCAAAAATTATCTGCACTCTAGCTGTAGAGTTGATTTTAATCAGCTTTTGGGAAAGATAAATATATCATTTTACAACGCAATCTCCTTGTTTCTCAGTACACTTTGGCTGTCTGTCAACAAGCTTTCATATTCCCTTATTTAAAAATATTTTAGGAGGAGCTGTGAGCTACGAATGCACTGCTGTCTTCACTTCTTCATCAGAGGTGAATCTTTGTCCTCGAAGGGCTGCTTTCAGGGGACCAAACAAGTGTAAGCCCAGTGGAGCAAGATCCGGACTATAGGGAGGATGCTTTAACACCTCAAAATGAAGTTTTTGCAGAGTGTCAATAGTAAGTGCAGAGGTATGTGGGTGTGCATTGTCATGCAAGATCACAGCATGCTTAGATAGCAGTCCTCTCTCAGTAGGCTTCAGTTCTTTGGTGAACATCTCACTGTAATGAACACTGTTCATGAACCTCTTTCCTGATAGCGTTCCAATACTGGCCCTTGAGAATCCCAGAAAACTCTTTTAAGTATCAATTTTCCAGCTAATGGTTGACTTTTGAAGTTTTTCTTGGTCAATGATTGAGGATCTTTCCATTCCACACTCTGTTGTTTACTCTAAGACTCGTAGTGATGAGTCCATGTCTCGTCATCAGTAATGATTTTTTAAAGAAACTTACCTTCCTTCGAGAATTGGTCAATTTTTGTTTGTAGATGCATGTCCAAACACTTCTGTTAATGCTCATCTGTGAGGCGTTTTGGTATCCATCTAACACAAACTTTTCAAAACCCAAGTCTTTTGTGAATTATTTTATAGACAGAGCCAAGGCTGATTTGCAAGTGATTTGCCACATAATCCACTGTCACTCATCTGTTCTACAGAATCATTTTATGTGCATGTTCAACGTTGTCATCAGCCTAGGACGTGGATGGGTGTTTTAATATTATCGGAGTGTGGATAATTTTTGATTCGCCCTACTATGTCATATTCATGTTTCTAAATATGAGTATATTTCTTAGTTCTTTGTCCTTATGCACTCGTCTATTTGTTCCTTAGTCAATACTATGCTCCCTTAATTGCTTTAATTGTATAGTAAGTCTTGGTAGGCAGATTTTCCCTCATTGTTCTTCAGATGCATTTCCATATAAATTTATGGAAATAGTTTGTCACTTAAAAAGAATTCCCTTTGGAATATTGATTGGAACTGAATTGAATCAGTATATAGTTTTATTTTACTGTTTTCTTCAGTATGTAGTTTTGAGGTGCGTGTGGGTTATTGCGCTGGATTGTAAAGTTGGTTTGAACCTCAAAGTCAGGTGGTTCAAGCTCACCAGCTGCTCCTTGGAAACTCTATACAGGGTTACTGTGGGTTGGAACTGACTTGACAGCAGTTAACAACAACAACATTCCATAAATATGTGTCTGTCCTATTATTTAGGTGTTCTGAATGTCTTTCAATACATGTAAATAATTTTCTTCATCAAGATCTGTACATCTTCTGTGAGATATATTGAGTGAATATTCCTGGTTGTCCTTATAATTGTAATCTTTTCTAAATTTTTATTTCTAAACAGTACTGAAACTTTGCTAACCTATAGGATAAGTACTCGATCACAAGGTCGGTTTAAATTGCAAAGTCAATGGTTCAAACTCACCAGCTGCTCCTCAGAAACCCTATACAGGCTCACTATATGTTGGAAACAACTTGATGACACTTAACAACAACAACATACACTGTCAGCATTAAAAAAAATTTTTTTATACTGCATTATATCACATCTGTTGATGGGAGATTCATTTATTTTTCTAATCCTTATGGTTCTTGTTTGTCTTCCTTCTCCAGTTAACTGCCAGTTCATTGTGAACCAGAATAATAGTGGGCATGATTCCTTATTTTAAAGAGAATTTTGTTAGCCTTTCAACATTGGGAATCCCATTTGCTGTGGGGTTTTTTGGGTAGATAACCTTTATCAAGTTATAAGGAGATCCTCTTGTGTAAAGGGGCTTCAAAAACTTTGTAGGAAAATGGAATTAAAAGATAATGGAATTTTTCCTTGAACACTTAAAAACTCCCTTGTATTGCTAGATTGCTAAGCATAGCTATGACAGATGTTGAATTTGATTGTTGAATTTGTTAAGAAGTATGATCATATAGTTTCTTTTTTACCTTCAATATGGTGAATCATTTATTGTTGTTGTTAGGTAATGTAGACTTACAGCAATGCTATGCACAACATAATGAAACACTGCCCAGTTCTAGGCTGTCCTCATAATTGGTGTTACGTTTGAGCCCATGGATGCTGTCAGTTCATCTTGTTGAAGTCTTCCTATTTTTTGCTGATCCTCCATTTCACCAAGCATGATGTCTTTCTCCAGAGATTGGTCTCTCCTGAAAACATGTCCAAAGCATAAGAGAAGAAATCTCACCATCCTTGGCTTCTAAAGAGCATTCTGTTTGTTTTTCAACACAGATTTGTTTTTCTGGCAGACAATGGTACTTTTAATATTCTTCTCCACCACCATAATTCAAATGCATCAGTACTTCTCAGTCTTCTTTATTCTTTGTCCAACTATCACATGTGTATAAGGCTATTGAAAACACAATAGTTTGGTTCAGGCGCACATTATCCCCAAATTGATATCTTTGCTTCTTAAACACTTTAAAGAAGGCTTGTGCAGCAGATTTGCCTAATGAGACATGTTTTATTTCTTGACTGCTGCTTCCATGAGTACATTCAAGCAAAATGAAGTCTGACAGTTTCAATCTTTTTTCCATTTATCATGATGTTGTTTATTAGTCCGGATGTGAGGGTTCTTGTTTTCTTTATATTGAGGTGCAATCCATACAGAAGACTATAGTCTTTAATTTTAATCAGTAAATATTTCAAGTCCTCCTCACTTTCAGCAAGTAAGGTTGTATCATCTGCATATTGTAGGATGTTAGTGAGTCTTCCTCCAAACCTGATGCCAAGTTCTTCTTTATATAATCCAGTTTCTCAGATTCTTTGCTCAGCATACAGAATAAATAAATAAGGTGAAAGATTACAGCCCTGGTGCACACCATTTTTGATTCTAAACCTCTCACTGTCCATTTGTTCTGTTCACCTGACAGCCTCTTGGTCTATGTACAGTTTCCTTATGAGCATAATTGAGTGTCCTAGAATACCCATTCTTCATATTGTTATCCATAGTTTGTCATGATCCACATAGTCACAAGCCTTTATATAGTTAATAAAGTACAAACAGACATCTTTCTGGTATTCTTTGTTTTTAGCCAAGATCCATCTGAGGTCATTGTTGATATTCTCCATTTCTCAACTGTTTGAGAAAGACATCATCATGTTCAACCGTTTCAAGAGGTAGCATATGATCAAGAGCCGATGTTACTGAAGGAGGAAGTCCAAGGTACATTGAAGGAATTGGCACAGAACACGGCAACAGGTTTTTGATGGAATAAAAATTGAAATATTTCAAGAAAGTGACGAGGTACTGGGGGCACTCATTCATTTATGCCAAGAAATTTGGAGACAGTTATTTGGCCAACTGATTGGAAGAGATCCATATTTGTACCCATTCCAAAGAGAGGTGAACCAATGAAATGTGGAAATAATTGTACAATCTCTCTGATATTCCATGCAAGTAAAGTTTTACTAAAGGTAATACAGAAATGGCTGTAATATACATTGGCAGAGAACTTTCAGAGGTTCAAACCAGATTCAGAAGAGGATGTGAAATGAGAGATGTCATTGCTGATGTCCAGTGGATCTTGGCTGAAGGCAGAGAATACCAGAAAGATGTTTACCTGAGTTTTATTGACTACGCAGAGGCTTTCGATTGTGTGGATCATAACAAGCTATGGACAACATTGTGAAGTATGAGTATTCTGGAATACTTAATTGTGCTCATGAGGCATCTGTACGTGGACCAAGTGGCAGTTGTTCGAACAGAATATGGGAATACTGAATGTTTGAAAATTAAGAAAGGTGTGTGACAGGGTTGTATCCTTTCACCATACTTATTCAACCTATATGATGAGCAAATAATCCGAGAAGCTGGATTATATGAAGAAAAGTGTGGCATTTGGATTGAAGGAAGACTCATTAACAACATGCATATGCAGATAATACAACTTTGCTTGCTGAAAGTGAAGAGGATTTCAAATTCTTAATGATGAAGATCAAAGAGCACAGCCTTTGGTATGGATTGCATCTCAATGTAAAGAAAGCAAAAACTCTCAGCACTGGACCAGTAAACAACATTTTTATCAATGGAGAAAAGATTGAAGTTGTCAAGGACTTCATTCTTCTTGGATCAGCCATCAAGGAATGGATGCAGCAGCCAAGAAGTCAAATGACTTGTATTGCATTAGGCGAATCTGCTGCACAAGCCCTTTTTAAAGTGTTGAAGAACAAAGCTGTCAGCTTGAAGACTAAGGTGTGCGTGACCCAAACTATGGTATTTTCAATAACCTCTTATGCATGCAAAACTGGACAGTGAAAAAGGAAGACAGTAGAATTGATGCATTTGAGTTACAGTGTTGGAGGAGAATATTGAAAGTTCCATTGGTTGCCAAAAGAACCAGTAGATCTGTGTTGGAAGAAGTGCAACCAGAGTGCTTCTTGGAGGCTAGGATGGCCAAAACTTTGTCTCTCATACTTAGAACATATTGTCAGGAAGGACCAGTTTCTGGAGAAGGATATCATGTTTGTTAAGGTGGAGGTTCGGAGAAAAGGAAGAAGACCACCAGTGAGATGGATTGGCAAAGTGGCTTCATCAGTGAGCCCAAGTGTGGCAACAATTGTGAGGTTGGCCCAGGACCAGGTAGCGTTTCGTTCTGTTGTGCATAGGGTCACTATCAGTTGGCACTGACTTGATGGCACCTGTTCTGGAACCAGCTTGAATTTCAGGAAGTTCTCTGTTGATGTACTGTTGCAAACATTTTGGAATTATCTTCAGCAGAATTTTACTTGCATGTAATATTAATGATATTGTTCAATGATTTTCACAGTCCATTTGGTCATCTCTGTTTGGAGTGGGCACAAATACGGATCTCTTCCAATCATTGGCCAGGTAACTGTCTTCCAGATTTCTTGGTATAGGTGAGTAAGTGCCTCCAATGCTGCGTCAGTCTCTTGAAAGATTTCAGCTTGTAGTCTGTCAATTCCTGGAGTCACTTAGATTTCTTGATAATACGTTACTTGATAATACGCTACTGTTTGAAATGGTTGAGCATCGATGATTCTGTTTTGCTGCAGTGACTGTGTGTACTCCTTCCATCTTCTTTTGATGCTTTCTGCAAATCATTCAATATTTTACTTGTTTTTGTTGTTAAGTGCCATCAAATTTGGCTTTTTCTCATTGTGACACTGTGTACAACAGAACTAAACATTCCTGGTCCTGTGCCATCCTCAGAATTACTGTTATGCTTGAACCCATTGCTGCTTTCACTCTGCCAATCCATCTTTTTGGGGGTCTTCCTGCTTTTCACTAACTCTTCACTTTACCAAGCATTATGTGCTTCTCCAGGGACTGTTGTTGTTGTTGTTATGTGCTGTGGAGTCGGTTCCGACCCATAGTGACCCTGTATAGGGTTTCCGAGGCTGTAAATCTTTATGGGAGCAGAAAGCCTCATCTTTCTCCCACAGAACAGCTGGTAGTTTCGAACTGATGACCCTGCGTTTCACAGCCCAACTCGTAACCACTATGCTACCGGAGACTGGTCCCTCTTAATAATATGTCTGAAGTATGAATTTTGGCGAATCATGACTTGAATTTTTTTTTTTTTTCAGTTCCTTCAGCTTGAGAAATGCTGTGTGTGTTGTTCCCTTTTGGTTTTCTAACTCCAAGTGTTTTCACATTTCACTGTAATACTTGACTTTGTTTTCTTGAGCTACACTTTGTAATTTTCTCTTTAGATCATTTACTTCCTGATTTCTAACATTTGTTTTAGCTTTTCTGTGTACAAGAGCAAGTTTCAGAGTCTTTTCTAAAATCCATTTTGATATTTTCTGTCTTTTTAATGACCTTTTGCTTTCTTTCTGCATGATATTCTTGACGTCATCCCACAACTCCTCTGGTCATTAGTGTCTAATGCATCAAATCTGTTCTTGAGATTGTCTCTAAATCCAGTTTGAATATCTTCAGGGTCATATTTTAGCTCTCATGTTGT
>NW_006408534.1:3260725-3261386 GCF_000296735.1 Chrysochloris asiatica | reverse complement strand
TATGAGAGACGAAGTTTAGCCATCCTGGCCTCCAAGGAGCACTCTGGCTGTACTTCTTCCAAAACAGATCTATTAGTTCTTTTGTTGTTAGGTGCTATAAAGTCTATACAAACTCACAGCAACCTATACACAACAGAAAGAAATACTGCCTGGTCCTTTTCCAAATTCACAATCGTTGCTACATTTGAGCCGATAGCTCTCATGGACTTGTTTTAATTTTTTTCAACTTAAGCATGAATTTGCATATGATCAGTTGATGGTCTATTCTACAATCTGCCCCGGCCTTGTTTTGCCTGATGATATTGAGATTTCCCACTGTCTCTTACCCATACGTAGTTCATTTGATTCCTCTGTATTCCATGTGAAGTCTATGTGTTTAGTCACCTTTTGTATTGCTCAAAAAGGTATTTGCAGTGGCTGGGTCCCCTCAGTGCAAACCCCCTTCCAAGATTAAGACTCAATGGGAATACACACTCTTGATTGGTGACCACATTCGACACCGATAAGGGGAAGTGAGAGAAAAACAACAACGAAGTGGTGATCTAAGCCCTACAATGTTCAATAGACTTCTGTGAACCCGGCTGAAGACTTGGTTGGCCAGCAGTGTGGCAAGACCTGGGGACTCTTGGGCCCAGAGTCAGTGACATAGCCACAGAGGACT
>NW_006408534.1:3250665-3260567 GCF_000296735.1 Chrysochloris asiatica | reverse complement strand
GCAGTAGCTCAAAGGAGGGAATAAATCCTTACAGCAAAAATCATTCCAACCCCCTCCACACACAGTGTAGACAGGGATGGGCAACTTGGACATTGGCTACCCAAAATGGGGGGCAGGGGGCTACAAAGGTAAGAAGTGACTGACTTACAAGCTTTCAAGAGGGAACCAAGATCCAGAGGGCCTGGAGGAAGGTAGAATCTCCAGTGAGAAGTATCCAATCTGTCTAGGCGGGGCTGATGCAATGAAATGCAGTCGGGTCTCTTGTGATACAATAGTGAATAATTGTTACCAGGACTGATTGTGAGGGCTGGAAATGTAAATGTAGAGGTTTTATAGCAAGGAGGGGAATGATTAACTTTTCAGTCCGGTAGCGGAGGTCCCTAGGGCCATCAAGGGAGAAGAGCGGAGAGCAGGACCCTACCCAGAGAAGCAGTGATGCCTGAAATGGAGCCAGAGATGATGACGTGGAGCGGTGGAGCAGCTGGAGACTTTAGATCCAGAGAGGGAGAGCAACTGTATGCTGAAGAGCTGAGGAGTATTGGGGGCGGGGGGGGCAGGATTGGAGGGTATACCCTTTGGTTGGTTGATGATGCATGGAGGGGATTGTAACCATGGCAATGAGAAGATATATGATAGAATGAATGTAAAATTAATGTTTTCCCATGTGAACTGTCACATAAATCACAATAAAGCATTTAAGAAAAAAAAAAAAGTATTTGCAATCAATAAGCCAGTGGTTGTGCAAAATTCTATCATGTGGTCTTCAGCATCATTTCTATCAGCAAGGCCATATTTTCCAGCTACTCATCCTCTCCCTCTTTATTTTCAGCCGTCATATTCCAATCACCAATATTTGTCAACACATCTTGATTGCATGTTTGATCAATTTCAGACTGAACAAGTTGGTAGAATTCTTCAATTTGTTCCTCAAGTGGGTTTAGTGGTTAGTGTATAAATTAGAATAATAGAGATAGTAACTCATCTTACTTTCAGGCATATTGATATTATTCTATCATAGATAACATTGTACTTCAAGACAGGTCTTGAAATGCTCTTTCTGACAATGAATGTGATGCCATTCTTCTTTAATTTGGGGTTCCCTACATAGGAGCTCTGGTAGCGTAGTGGTTACGAATCGGGCTGCGAACCTTAAGGTAAGCAGTTGGAAACTACCAGCTGCTCCGCGGGAGAAAGAGGAGGCTTTCTGCTCCCATAAAGACTTCCAGCCTCAGAAACCCTGTACAGGGTCGCTATGGGTCAGAACCGACTCAACGGCACATAACAACAACAACATAGTAAACCATATGGTTTAAAATGGTTAATACTAGTCCATTTTAGCTCACTAGTGTCTAGGATATCAATCTGTATGCATTCTTTTTCGTTTTTGATAACTTCTAGTTTTCCTAGATTCTTACATTTCTATCACTCAGTTGTCAGTTGGTTGTTCTCTGGTGGCTTACGTATTGCTGTGATGCTGAAACCCATGCCACCGGAATTTAAAATACCAGTTGGGTCACCTGTGGTGACCAGGTTTCAGCGGAGTTTCCAGACTTATACTCTGAAATGGAGAGGCAGACTGCTTGTGAGTATTTAGCCATTGGAAACTTTGTGAACAGCACCAGAACATAGTCAGGTACAGTACCAGAAGGTGAAATTGCAGCAGAACAGTGTCAGATATAACACCTGAAGTTGAGTCCTTAAGGTTGTAGGGTACTCAGTATGTGACTGGGAAAGTGCTGCCTCCTCAGTGTAGAGTTGTTACCATGATGTGAATGGAGTTCAGTTGTCGGGATCTTCATTTGCTGATCAGGCACAACTCAAAAATTAGGAGAAACACCTGCAAATATCCATTAATAATCAGAACATAGAATGTATGAATATGTTAATAGATGCGATAGTGTTGGGACAACTTTGCATTCATATGATCAGCTTAATTTGGTCATGTTGTCTTTATCAGTGATTGGCATTGCATCCTTATTCATGAGTGAGACTATATTTTGTATTTTTGTTCTGTCCTTATAATCCTTATTTAATTTTGGTATTAAGGTTATATGGAGTCCTGGTTTGGCACTGCAGCCTAATGTGCTGGACTGTAAGGTTGGTTTGAATGCAAGGTCGGTGGTTCAAGCTCACCAGCTGCTCCTTGGAAACCCTGTACAGGGTTGCTATGGGTTGGAATTGACTCGACGGCACTTAACAACAACAACAACAAGGTTATATATTTCACAGAATGAGTTGGTGTGTTCTTTTTGTTTAGAAAAATACGTATAAAATTGGATAGTTGACTGCATTAACTTGTCAAATTATCTTGTTTTCTAAGTAGAGTTGTTTAATTGTTAAACTGTCACTTTTTTCTTTTTTATTGATACTTAAATTTTGTTGTTTAGTTTTTCTCCTTTTGGGTTAGCAGATTTTGTCCCCTTCTCATTCGTTCTCCTACGCCCATCAAAACAGTTTGTATTATGCATTATAATTCTTTTCCTTTAGTGATTACCCTAGGAATTTTAACATGTATGTTTAACTTCACAAAGACTAAGGATACTTAATATTTTTGCCTTCCTTTCACCTAAACAGTAAGGAGCTCTGGTAGCATAGTGGTTATAAGTCGGGTTGCTAATAATCTCACGGTCAGTAGTTCGAAACTACCAGTGGTTCCTTGGGAGAAAGATGAGACTTTCTGCTCTTGTAATGATTTACAGCCTCGAAACCCAGTGTCGGGTCGCTCTGAGTCAGAACCGGCTCCATGGCACATAACCACCACCACCTAAAACAATATGAGCCCAACTTTGTTTACTCCCTGATGATGTTGTCTGTGCTATTATTTTTGGACATTTTAATTTAAACAGTTTAATTCAACAAGTCAGATGTTATACTTTTGTTTTATACAGTTACTGCTTATATAGGTTGTTTATATATACTTGCCATTTTCTTTTTTACTTATATTTTAGACATTCCCTCTGAGGCATTTGTTTCTTAAAGTATCTCTTTCAGAAATTCCTTTGATGAGAGTTTTTCTTTTTTAAATTGTAAATTTGGTGAAGCTTTACAGAACAGATCAGATTTCCATTCAACAATTCTTAACATTTTGTTTCACGTCATTGATTGCACTCCCCATAAAGCAGCATCACGTATCCCACTTTCTCCTTGTGTTTCCTGTTTCCATTTCTCCGTGATGGGGGTGATCTTGTTTGACCTCTGAAGTGTAATTAAGGGTTATAGTTGCAAGGGTTTAAACGAGTCTATAGTCAACCTATAAGCTTGGTCTTTATTATGATTTTGAGTTTTGTCCCACATTTTTCTTCTACTCTATCTAGAACTTTCTAATGTAATTCCTTTCAGAGTAGTTGGTAGCATAACTGGCACCATCTGGTTCTTCTCATCTCAGGATCGTGGAGACTGATATGCATGTAGTCCATTTTCCTGTGTCTTTATTTCCTTCACTTTCTTTCCTCCAGACAGGTGGCTGCTCTTGAGCTTTAAAAAATTTTTTTAAATGATTATTATTTATTTAACTTTTTATTGTGAATTGAGTGCAGATTTACATACAGTGTTATCAGTTTTACATTCAGTAAATCATACCCTTTGTTAAATCTCAATGATTGCAATCCCTTCCATGTAACAACAGTTATCCTGTTTCCTCCCTGTGACTCCTGTTTCCATTCCACTCACTTTCCCATCCCTTCTCAACTCTCTTTGGTAAATGTTGCCCTTTTGATTTTGAATGATTGACTGTTCCATGGTGAGCAGACCTTACTAGTGTCCCCCCCATCCCCCATGTATCTACCTATCTATTGCTTGGCTAAAAATTGGGCCATGAGGGCGAGTTCCTTTCCAAACCCGAAGGGTGATTGAGGGCCATAATCTTGTGTTCCTCCAGTCTCTTTCTGACCTCATGAGCTTTAAGATCCCTGTTACTATTCCCCCAAGGTGAATGTAGAACATTTCGTACTATATTATGCCAGTTGATCTTTCTATGCCCTGAAACTATGGACATGAGCCCCCAAGGCCCAGTGACTGATGAAATATTTATTTTCTTTATTTCATCTGATTTTTCTGGGGGTGAAATTGTTTGACAGTTATATTTTCTTAAGTATGTTGAAAGCGGTATTCCACTATCTTCTGACTTCCCCTATTACTGTTGATGAATCGGTTGTCAATCTAATTCTTGTTCTTTTATAGGTCCATCTCTCTTCTCTGTCTAGCTTTTAATTTGCTTGTGATTTATTGGGATTCTAATGTGAGTTTTCATTTGTTTTTTAGTTTTGAAAACTCTCAGCTATAGTTTCTTTGAATATTTCCTATCCTCAACTCTCTCCTTCAAGCATGATTAGACAAACATTACACGTCTATTTTTAAATCTGTCAATATTCTTTCATATTTCTTCTTCGTCGTCTTTTAGCGCTTCATTGTTGTTGCCGTTGAGTCGGTTCCGACCCATAGCGACCCTGTATAGGGTTTCCAAGGGTGTAAATCTTTACGGGAGTAGAAAGCCTCATCTTTTTCCCGTGGAGCCGCTGGTAGTTTCGAACCGCTGACCTTAAGGTTTGCAGCCCAAGTCGTAACCACTACGCTACCAGAGCTCCTTAGTGCTTCATTGAGTATAATTTATTATAACTTACTAATAGTCTTCTTATCTCTTTTATACCTGTGATTAACCTCTGGTTTACCCATCTCAAATGTTATCTGTTTTGCACCTAATAGTTCTATTTGTTCTCTTTCACATATCCCTAGTATATATACTGATACTTTTTATATTTATTCAAACTTTATCCTCTATACTTATTTGCGCATATTTTTGTTTCTGTTAAGTGTCATTGAGTCGATGCTGACTCTTAGCGACCCTATGTAGGGTTTTCAAGGAACAACTGGTGGGTTTGAACAGCTGATCTTTGGGTTAGCAGTATAGTGCTTATCCTCAACACATCATGAGGATTCCACTTACACATATTATTGTCGTTAAGTGCTGTTGAGTCTCTTCCAACTCCAAACCCTGCATAAGGTTGCCGAAGAGTAGCTGGTGGTTTTGAACTACTGATGTGATTCAAACTGACCTTTGGTCCAGTGCTTATCCCATAGCACCACACTTATTAGATATATTGATACTCTGTGTTTTAAAATTCCATCTTATAAACTGCAGTTGTTACTGAACTGATTGATTTCTGCTAATTCTGGCTTGTTTCCATGTGCATTTTGTAATTTTTGGTTGTAGATGAATGTTCACTGTAGTTTCCTCTCTAGGGAATCCTTACCACTTCAGAGGACTATATTTGCTTTTAAAAAACTTCTGGAGACATTACCCAGCCAGGTCCACTTTTAACTAAATTTGGGGATTCCTTTTGTTTTCGTCAATCAAGTGATTTTCAATTATGGTGCCAAACCTCATGAAGGTGGATTTTTCTGTTAGGGAGTCTCAGGTAAAATTTGTTGCTGTTTGTTTTTCATGTCCACCAAACCCCCAAGCTGATATAGATCCATGTTCTGAAGATCTTTTCTTTAGGGTAGATTTTTTTCTGATTCACCCACTGAAAGTATTGCTCTTTAGTTTTCTGTGGAGGTCTCTGATTTGATGTTCGGCCTTGTGTGAGGAGAACATGGGTTTTGTCCCTTGTGCACAATTAACATGTGAAATCTAGGCATCAAAAAGGTAAAATTCTTGCCAACTCATTTCCCTGGATTAATACTTTCTGGTTGTTTTTGGTCAACATTTCTTTAACTTGTCTGCCAACTCACCTATATTTTTATATTTTGTTCAGAAATTTTAGTACTGGCAAATTTTCTCTGGACTTCTTCTAACCCTCTATTTTGCCATAAGTAGAGATCCCAGCTAATTTACTTGAAAGAATCTCGTTTCTGAGAAATAGACATCTAATGTTTGGAGATACGATCATAATGTCTTTTGTGCTTCAAGGAACTCTTGTGATGAAACTTTAAAACATTGTTGGAAAAATGGAATGAAAAGATAATGGAATTTTTTCCACGACCTTTTTGAAACCCCCTCATATATCACTGTTGAATAATTATACTCTGAGACTTCTGGAGAGGCTGAGGCATTCTTTCCCTCATTGTTTATGAAATGAGAAGGCTTATGACGATCTCCTTTTTGGGTGGCTCATCCAACCAAGTGGCCAGTGAGCATGGGAGGCATGTCATCTGTAGGCACTCTGGTGCAGTTTGTCCTTGGAACACTGACCAAAACACCTCTGCTCAGGGTTGAATTTCATTTCCTGCCCTTTGTCTTCTTTAGCTCTCTAGTCTAGTAAGTTAAACCTAACCTGCTGGTCCCTTATTTCACTCCATAGCCTCATTTTGGCATTCTCTCCCGCTCACAGACTTCTGGTGTGGCACTGTAGGATCAGCATAGGACTGTGAACCACAAACTCATCAGCTGCTCCTCAGAAACCCTATACAGGATTCCTATGAGTCAGAACCAACTCAACAGCACTTAACAACAACAATTTCTCACAAAGGTGCATTTTTGTTTTTGAGACAGATAAATGTATTCAGAGGTTAAATTGGCCTTTGTGTGTTATAATCCCACTCTTCTCTTGGAGGGTTTGATGAGAGACAATGGAAGTTCTATTCATTACTTCTGTGGAAGGGGAGGGATATTTCTTTTGGATTTGGAAAAAGGGTAGACAAATAGTTGTTAGTCTATTCGAGTGGCGTCTGAAAAGCACAAACACGCTGACAAATGAGAGTTGATAGAAAAGGAAACTCCATCTGTCATCTGTCTTTTTTTTTTTTTTTTTTTTTAAATACTCCTAAGTTTATTTTGGTATGTTTGGCATATATGTGGTATGTGAATACTGTGTGTATTTTGAGTGTTTACTTCACATCAATGTTTATAATTGTATGGTGTTTTAGACTCATCCTTTGCATTAGTCACCTGTAACTTGGAGGCCTTAAAAACATTACCAAGTATGTCAGGATACCATAAAATATCTGCTCTAACCAAAATTGAAATCAAATATATTTTTGGCTGACCAACTCTAATCTCAAACTCATTTAAATCATTGAGAAATTACATGTTGTGTTTGTGGGAGGCTGAAATAATATAATCATAGGCAATTAAATTGAGGAAGTGAATGAAATTGACTTTTTTTAGGAATTCAAGTTGGAATTTTATAGCCATCAGTTTATTGTATCAAAGTCAAACCCTGGGTGATAGTAGCTTTGGAAAGCCAGTTTCTGGGGCTAGGGAAGTCTGATGAAAGTTTACGGTTTTAGATGGGGAAGGCTTGGTTTTGAGTGCGGTTTAGATTGGAACTGAAAACAAGCCAAGGGAAGAGACTACGTGCAGTAGAATTCTGGAGTGTAGCACAGAAATCAAGAGGGAACCATTGGAAAGATGTTTAATGGGGTAGATTTCATCTCATGGTATGGGAAAAGCCCCAGATTTATCAGATGCAGGTTACTTGAAGGAAAAACATTAGGTTTGAGATCTTAATACCCTTGAATACTGGAGGCAGCAGTCAGTCAGGAGTCAGGAACATCTGCAGCCCAGGAAGAAGAGCATCAGTCAGAAGGCATCCTAGGGGTCTAAGATGTATGAATGATGTATTGGGTATTCTAGCTCCAGAGAAAGTTGATTACCAGCACACATGATGTTTAGAGTCCCTTCCAGGCAGAAGCTCATGGTTAAGCAGACGGTAAACATTCATGAATTAGAAAATGATAATTTTGTTGATACTGTAATAAGAGAGGTTTTGCAGCAGGTGCTTTGGGAGTTCAAAGAAGGGTGATCGACTCATTTCAAGACCTTTATAGCATGGGCCCATTGCCACCTGATCTACCATATATATATTTTTTTAATTCAAAAAACTTTATTGTGAATTGAGTGAAGGTTTACTGACAACATCAGTTTTACATTTAACAAATCATGTATTTTGTTTCATCTTAATGATAAATAATAGCAACCCCCTCCATGTAACAACAGTTATCCCACTTCCTCTCTGGTTCCTATTTCCATTCTACCTGCCTTACCATCCCTTCTCAACTTTGTCCTTAGGCAGAAGTTACCCTTTTGATTTTTTGAAGGATTGCTTCTTCCATGGTGGACATACCTTATTAGTGTTGTTGTCCCCTCTACACACCCATCTACTTCTTGGCTGAAAATTGGGCCATGAGGATGAGTTCCTTTCCAGATCTGAAGGGTGGTTGGGGGGCATAGTCTTGTGTTCTTTCAGTCTCTTTCTGACCAGTAAGCCCAGTCTTTTAAAAAAATAATCTTGAGTTTTGTTCCACATTTTCTCCCACCGTATCTGGGACCTTCTAATGCGATCCCTTTCGGAACTGTTGGTAGTGACACCATCTAGTTCTTCTGGTCTTAGATTCGTGGAGTCTAATGTTCACATGGTCCGTTAGTCTAGTGGACTAACTGATTCCAAGCATCTTCAGTTCTCATCACTCTTCTTTCTTCTGCATATGGAGAGACTAATAGGTGTACCTTAGATGGCTGTTCATGAGCTTTTAAGGTTGTAGATGCTACTCACCAAAGTAGGATGTAGAACATTGTGTTTTGGGACTGTGTTATGCCAGTTGACCATGCTGTCCCCTGAAACTGATCCTGATCCCCCAGGTCCAGGAACTCATTGCCTTAAGATATTTGATAATATCTAAGAAGTTTTCATTGTTTTGTGTTTGCAGAAAAGGTAAATACCCAGTACAAATAATCACCTTTCAAATTCTTATGTATTTGTAGGTAATACTCCCACTCTTTCACCACATTCTTCATGACTCTCCAGTACAAACCTCCTGGTTGGCTGGGTCTCTTCACTGGTTGTTATCTCACCATGTTCCTTTTTACCTGTCCATGTCAAATCCCCCCTTGGATTATGGGACACAATTCACATCCTACCTTTTCCAAAGACCATTCAGAATAGCCAGAGTTGATTGAGGAAATGCTGTGTTTGTACTGTGTCATGTACTTGATTCCATTATCTTTTAACAGGGTTGATGTTCCCATTATTTGGAGTCCTGGTGTGGTGCCAGACTGCAAAGCCATTTGAACTACAGGGTCCGTAGTTCAAGCTCACCAGTCACTTCTTGGAAACGCTATACAGGGTCATGGGTTAGAACCAACTCGACAGCACTTAACAACAACAACAATAACAATAACAGAATGGAGCTAGTTGTAGTTCCAAGGCAGTTTGTAAAGGTTGTGCAGTACGAGGGTTATTCCTTTAATGCTTAATTGTAGGGAGGATTGGGGAGAAGTTTCTTGGGAGGAGTGGCCCTTATGAGGGCCAAGGAAAACATCTGTTTTACCATTTGCTGTGAAAAAATTTCGATAGTTGTACAATTGGAGTGTCGTACCAGTTTGTACCAGCTGACTCAGGCGGTCTCACAACAAGCTCTTGATTAATACTCTCTTTTTAAAGATCAGGAAAATTAGTTTTAGAAAGGTCAAGGAACTTGTCAAAATGATAGACCCAGACCTGCCTAACTCTGAAGGGTGATTGATTTTTATTCCCACACCTCATTGCACAGTTGGTAATTACTCATTCCAAATGTGTACTGCTCACCATTGCCTTTAGTCAGGATTGTTTCTCTAGCTAGATTACCAGCTCTCTAAACATAGAGACTATCTTAGTCGAAATATATTGTTGTTAATTAAGTGCCATTTAGTTGGTTCCAACTCATAGAGACTGGCCTATAAAGGTCACTATGAGTCATTACCAACTTGATGGCACTTAACAACAACAACAATATATATGTTGTTGTTTAGTGCTGTCTAGGGGGTTCCGACCCATAGCGACCCTGTGTAGGGTTTCCGAAGAACAACTGATGAGCTTGAACTGCTGACCTTGTGGGTAAACCAACGTTGCAGTCCAGTACATTAACCCACAGTGCCACACCAGGACTGGACCATATATATACACATACATGCATACTATATATAT
>NW_006408534.1:3189606-3250565 GCF_000296735.1 Chrysochloris asiatica | reverse complement strand
ATATACACAATACATATAACATATATTATGTATAAAAGTGTGTGTGTGTAGTTGTTAAGTGCCGTCATCTCATGGTATGGAAAAAAATGAGCAAATTCATCAGACACAGGTTATGTGAAGAGTAAGCATTAGGTTAGATCTGTTGTTGTTAAGTGTGTTGAGTCACTTCTGACTCATAGAGACCTGGATAGGGCTTCTGGAAAGTGCCTGGTGGGTTTGAACCACTAATCTTGTTAGCAGTATATACCTATCATATAGCACCATACCAGGACTCCCAATCCCTCTGCCATTGAACTGATACGTCTCTATTTGTGTATATGTGTTTGTGGGACTCCTGATGTGGCGCTGGTGGTGGTTGTGTACCACTGAGTTGGTTCTCACTCATAGCGATCCTGTATAGAGTTTCCAAGGCTGGAAATCTTTACAAGAGCAGAAAACCTCATCTTTCTCCCATTAAGCATAGGGATTTCTAATTGCTGACTATGCAGTTATGCCAACAGGTAACTTCTATGTCACCAGGAGTCCTTATGTCTATTTATGTACACACATATACGTGCCTATACATAGTGGTGCTTTGGATAAGCACTGGGTTGTAACCACAAGGTCAGTGGTTCAAACTCACCAGCTGCTCCTTAGAAGAAAGATGAGGCTGTCTGCTTCTGTAAAGATTTACAGTCTCCGAAACCCTGTATTAGGTCGTTGTGAGTTGTCATTGACTCGATGGCAGTGACGTTTGGTTAGCAACCCCATGTAACAGAGTAGAACTGCCCCATAGGGTTTCCTAGTCTGTAACTTTCTGATTCAGATCACCAGGTCTTTTTCCTGTGGAGACTCTAGGTGGGTTCTGTCAATGTTTCATTTAGGAGCTAAGTACTTAACCATTGTGCCACCAGTACTCCCTACAGTATCTATCTGCCATTTTGTAACAGTGATGTGACACTGTAGGGTAAGTACTGCACTGCTATAACTGCAAAGTTGCTGCTTCAAATCCACTACCCACTCCATGTGAACTCATGCAAGGTTTCTATGAGTCAGAACTGACTCAACAGCTCTTAACAACAACAAGCAACCAGTTTCTCTTAAAAGTTCCAGTTGCTCCACATCCTCACCAGCATTTGGTATTACCATTTTTGTTTTTGTTTTTTGTATGTGTAGTTTATTTTTGTCTGTGTGTGTGGTGAGGAGAATACTAAAAGTGCCATGGACTGCCAAAAGAACCAATAGATCTGTTTTGGAAGAAGTGCAGCCAGAGTGCTCCTTGGAGGCCAGGATGGCTAGGCTTCGTCTCTCCTACTTTGGACATATTGTCCGGAGGAAACAGTTGCTGGAGAAGGATGTCATGCTGGGTAAGATGGAGGGTCAGAGAAAAAGAGGAAGAACCCCAATGAGATGGATCAGCCAGGTGGCATCATTGATGGTGTCAAGTGTGGCAGCGGTAGTGAGGTTGGCCCAGGATCAGACATTGTTTTGTTCTGCTGTGCATGGGGTCGCTATGAGTGGGTTCTGACTTGATGGCACCTGACAGCAGTGTCATCTCATTGTTGTCTTAGTGTGAATTTTCCTAATTAATAAAGTTGGGCACATTTTCATCTGCATGTCTTCTTTGGTAATGTGTTTGGTTAGATTTTCTTTTTTTTTTTTTTTTGGTAATTGAATTTTTTCTTTTCCTACTGTTGATATAACTCGTTTTTTTAACAGCTTCCGTTTCAGGAATTAGTTAATTAGGTTTTCAGTGTATTTGATATAAATGGTTTATAAAACGCTTCAAAGAAAATGAGTTAGGAGTGGTTGCCAAGGTATACTAATGTGGACTTTGATCTTTTGTGGTGAGGATGAGGTTAATGTGTGCTTTTCCTCAATGTGTTTTTGAAACAGGACCGAGAAATGGGAGAGAAAAAGGAGCCAGAAAGTATGAGGGTCTTTGATCTTCATTATAAAAAGAAAAACAGGGGTTCAGTTTCCAGTAGGAGCTGGAAGGGTTAGACTTGCCAATGAGATGGTTTACTCTGATTAGAAATTGGACAACAACAACAAGAAACCAGTGAGGTGGTTTTTGGTGCAGAATTGGATGAAACGAGGCCACTACTACTGAGAAAGGAGTTACTTTGTAATACCAAAGTCTCCAGGCAGCTAGTGAATACTTCTGAGAAGGATAAGAATGCTTTGTGGTTGTTAAGTGCTATGAGGAGCAGTTGGGGGGTTTGAACCACTGATCTTGCAGTTAGTATTCCAGTGCTTATCTTACAGCATTGCCTTAGTCTGTGTCAGAGATGAGGAACGTCTGGCCCATGGATCGTATGTTGTTGTCGTTAGGTGCCATCGTATAAGGCCTGCAAAATCATTTTGTCTGGCCCTACCAAGGCAATTGCAGTTCTAGTCATTGCATTAGGGATGAACAAACTAAATGTTTGACCATATATAGCAGGCTAATTTTTTTAAAAAGGTTTTTATTGTGAATTGAGTGAAAGTGTGCAGGATAGATCATCAGTTTTACATTCAACAAGTCGTAAACCTTGTTTCATTACAATGATTATAATTCCCTCCATGTACCATCAGTTAGGGTCACTTTTTTTTTTTTAAACACTCAGCTATATATAATTTACACCACCAAAGGTTATATTCTGCAAGTCTGCCTCCTGGTCACCAGCTTCAGTCCCTCTCTTCCCGTGAATCTAGAGTCCTTAGCCACTCCTCCTCTCCATGACCCTATCTCTGCCTCCATCTCTGGTATCGTTGCTTCTCTGGATAAGGTTCTGCACTCTGCTTGTGCTTTTCTCCCTTGATGGTTCTAGGGTCCTCTCTTTCTGGACTGTAAGATTAACTACTCCCCTGTTCCTGGACTGTACGCCCCCATTTTTGTTAACAAAACTTCTACCGTTACAATTGTGACAGTTGCAGTTGGTCATGATTACAGTTGCTTGCTATTGAATCATAAGGATTTTATCCCCATCTCTTTTTCCCAGACCTATATAGAGATTGGGGCAGATTGTGACAAAACAGATTGTCAATTACTTACATGCAAGTTCAGGTTGAAGCTGAAAAAAATTAAAACAAGTCCATGAAAGCCAAAATATGATCTTGAATATATCCAACCCGAATTTAGAGACCATATCAAGAACAGATTTGATGCACCAGATATTAATAAACGAAGACTAGATGAGTTGTAGAATAACATCAAGAACATCATACACAAGGAAAGCAAAGGTCATTCAAAAGAAAGGAGAGAAAGAAAAGACCAAAATGGATGTAAGAAGAGACTCTGAAACTTGCTCTTGAACATAGACAAGCTAAAGCCGCTGGAAGAAATGATGGAGTAAAAGAACTGAATAGAAAATTTTGAAGAGCAATTCAAGAAGGCAGAGCAAGTTTTTTTTTTTTTTTTTTTTTAATGTTTTATTGTGAGTTATGTGATATAGTTTACATGGGAGAACATTAGTTTTACATTCATTCTTTCATGTATCGTTTCATTGCCATGGTTCCAATCCCCTCCATGCATCATCAACCAACCAAAGGGTATACCCTGCAAACCTGCCCCCCACACTCCTCCTGCTGGTTTTCAGCACACAGTCCCTCTCCCTCTCTGGATCTGAAGTCCCCAGCTGCTCCATCTCTTCACATCATCATCAACAGAGCAAATTTTATAATGAAATGTACAAAGACCTGGAGTTAGACAACCAAAAGGGAAAACATGCTCAACATTTCTCAAGCTTAATGAGCTGAAGAAAAATATTGAATGATTCTGTGGTGAAATATTGAATGACGCAGAGAGCATCAAAAGAAAATAGAAGGGTTCTGGGGCAAGATGGTGGAGTAGGCAGATATACTGAACAGATTCTCTGTAACAGAGATGCAGAAGACCAAGTGAAACAGATAGAGATGGTGATTCTGGAACTCTGACCTTCAGAAGATAGGACAGAGAGGTGGATTGAGTGCTGACTAAAAGAGGAAGTGAATGAGGAACTGTAAAAATCAATAAATAAAAATAAACCTAACTGTAATCCTAAAACTAGACCAAGCCTTACTCCTAGTCCTAGCCCAACCCTTACCACTAACACTAACCCTAACCCTAGTCCTAACCATGTTGTTGTTATTATGTGCTGTGGAGTCGGTTCCGACTCATAGCGACCCTGCACAGGGTTTCCGAGGCTGTAAATCTTTACAGGAGCAGAAAGCCTCATCTTTCTCCTGTGGAACAGCTGGTAGTTTCGAACTGTTGACCTTGTGGTTTGCAGCTTGATTTGTAACCACTACGCTAGTCCTAACCATAACCCAACACTAAATGAAATTCTAGGCTTAGGTTAGAATTAGCCATAGTCCTAACCCTAATTCCTTATTCCTACCTTGCCACCCAACCCCCAAAAATAATATGAAAGGAATACACAGAGTCATTGCACCAAAAGGAATTGGTCAGTGTTCAACAATTTCAGGAGTGTCATCTGTGTATCTTAGGTTGTTAATGAGTCTTCCTCCGATCCTGATGCCACATTGTCTTTCATGTAAGCCAGCTTCTCTGATTATTTGCTCAGCATACTGAATGAATGTTGATCTTACAGAGATCTTATATAGGAGTGGCTGGTGAGTTTGAATGATGACCTTGTGGTTCAACCATTTCATATGGTCAAGAACTCATGGTATTGAATGAAGAAGTCTAAGCTTCACTGAAGGCATTAATGAAAACAATGCTCCAGGAATTGATGGAATACAAATGAAAATGTTTCAACAAACTGATGCAGAATTAGAGTCCCTCAGTCATCTGTATCAAGAGATTTGGAAGACGGCTGCTAGGTCAACTGATTGGAAGAGATCCATATTTGTGCCCTTTCCAAAGAGAGGTGACCCAATGGAATGTAGAAATCATTGAATAGTATCATTAACATCACATGCAAGTGCATTTTTGCTGAAGATGACTCAAAAATTGTTGAAGTGGGACATCAAGCATCAGAAATTTAAGCTGGATTCAGAAGAGGACATGGAATGAAGAATATTATTGCTGATGTTAGGTGGATCTTGGCTGAAAGCAGAAAATACCAGAAAGTTGGTTACTTGTGCTTTATTGACTATGCAAAGGTATTTGACTGTGTGGATCAAAACAAACTATAGATAACATAGAGAAGAATGAAATTTCCAGAATACTTCATTGTGCACATGAACAGCATGTACACAAACCAAGAAGCAGTTGTTCAAACAGAACAAGGGGATATTGAATGGCTTTAAATCAGGAAAGGTGTGCATCAAGATTATATCTTTTCACTATACTTATTTAGTCCTGGTGTGGCTGTTGGTTAAGCACTGGGCTGATAACAACAAGGTCAGCAATTCAAACCTACCAGCCAATCTTTAGAAACCGTATACAGGTCACTCTCAGTTGGAACCAACTGTTTGGCACTTAGCAACAACAACATTCATTCAGTATGCTGAGCAAATAATCAGAGAAGCTGGCTTACATGAAAGACAATGTGGCATCAGGATCAGAGGAAGATTCATTAACAACCTAAGATATACAGATAACACAGCTTTGCTTCCTGGAACTAAAGAGGACTAGAAGTACTTACTGATAAAGGTCAAACATTACAGTCTTCATTATGGATTGTGTTACTTGTGTTGAGTCAGTTCCTACCTATAGAGATCTTATATAGGAGTGGCTGGTGAGTTTGAATGACCACCTTGTGGTTCAAACAGACTTTGCAGCCCAAACGCATTATTTGCAGCGCCACAGCAGGTGCAGTCAATATGGATTGCCCCTCGATATAAAGGAAACAAAAACCTTCACAACTAAATCAATAAATAACATCAGGATAAACAGAAAATATTGAAGTCAAAGACTTCATTTTACTTGGATCCACAATCAATGCTTATGGAAGCAGAAGTCAAGAAATCAAATGTACTGCATTAGGGAAATCTGCTGCAAAATACCTCTTTTAAGTATTCAATAGCAAAGATGCTACTTTGAGGACTAAAGTGGGCCTGGTCCAAGCCATAGTATTTTAATTGTTTCATATGTGAAAACTGAACTATGACTGTTGTTGTTATTATGTGCCGTGGAGTCCGTTCTGACTCATAATGACACTGTACAGGATTTCCGAGGCTGTAAATCTTTACGGGAGCAGAACGCCTTATCTTTCTCTCATGGAACAGCTGGTAGTTTTGAACTGCTGGCTTTGCGGCTCACAGCCCAATTTGTAACCACTACGCTATGAGAGCTCCTTGAACTATGAATAAGGAAGACAAAAGAAGAGAGATATTTGAAGTCTGGTTTTGGTGAAGAATGTTGAATGTACTAAGGCTTTTTAGAAGAATGAACAAATCTGTTTTGGAAAAAGCATGGCTGGATTGTTCCTTAGAAGACATGATGACAGGTCTTCGTCTCTTGCACTTTGGACTTGTTGTCAGGAAGGACCAGTACCTGGAGAAGGAGGACATCATCATATTTTTAAAGTGGAAGGTCAACGAAAAAGATTGACATAGTGGCAACAAGAACGGGCTCAAAGATAACAATAATTGTGAGCATGGCTCAGGCCCAAGCATCGTTTCATTCATAGTGTTGCTGTGAGTTGGAACTGACGTAACTGCATGTATCTATCAACAACAAGAACAACAGCAAATATTAAAAACTCTCTTACTGTGTTTAAATAAGAATGACCACATTATATAGGGTGGATCTAATTATCTGTAATTTCCCATGTACTACACTTTTCAACAAAAATCTTGTTGAGAAGGCAGGAGCCCTCAGGGTTTGTGACTGAAGGAGAGAGCGCTCATACTGAGTGGGTTGATAGTGTTTGATAGATGGACGAAGAAAGGGTACTCTGGGGGGAAATCTGTGCTCTCAGAGAGACAGTTGAAAGGAAAATTTTAAATTGTAAAAGCAAATGCTTTATGAGAAATATTTCTACTAGGGGAATAGTAGAAGATGCAGCTGAGTATGTAATGTAGGTGAAATGATATTTTGAGATTAATCTGGTGGCTGAGGACCAGTTGTGTTAAAGAGAAAGAACAAGGCTAGAATGTGGGAGGGTATTTAAGAAATGACTGCAGTCACGCGGCCAATGAAAGGGTAAGGACTTGAAAACTAAGAGGAGGAGGGGAAGAGCCTGGTAGAGAGTGGAGGAGTCAGGGTGGAGGGCTGAAATTAAACCAGCTGAAAGGAGGAGGAGGCTGTTGGTCAACCAGTTACACTCGCGTATAGCTGTGTCTACAGTATTGATGTTTTGGAGGCCAAGATGGCTAAGCTTCGTCTCTCCTACTTTGGACACATTGTCCGGAGAGAACAGTCGCTGGAGAAGGATGTCATGCTGGGTAAGGTGGAGGGTCAGAGAAAAAGAGGAAGACCCCCAACGAGATGGATCGGCCAGGTGGCATCATTGATGGCGTCAAGTGTGGCAGCGGTAGTGAGGTTGGCCCAGGATCGGACATTGTTTCGTTCTGCTGTGCATGGGGTAGCTATGAGTCGGTCCTGACTTGATGGCACCTGACAACAACAACAACAACAATAACAGTATTGATGTAGGCGTCATGTGTTTTGGAAGACCTTAAACTATTCAGGTGGAAAGGAGTTGGACATTTTATGAAATAAAATTGTTAAAGTGTTACAGCGGTTTTCAGTCTGAATGTGTTACAACAGCTTAGGATCCGAGAGTGCTACAGCAGCATTTAGATCCCTGTGAAACCTTTTCCTGTTCAAAAGGAAGAAGACAGTTTTCAGTTTTTGGAACCAGAGGTAATACATTTTGAAATCTTGAATAAATTAAGAGCCATAGAGTTGTTGCCAACTAACATCATCTTGGAGTAGTCATTTCAGCTGTGTGTAGTAAAGCAAACAAAAAAGCATTCAGAAATGCTAAAGTTACGGAGAATTTCCAGTAGTGAATGGTTTTGATGGAAAGATATTAAGAGCATTTGGAGCTAAGCATTCAACCTCAAGGTTGATTTGAACCAAAAGGTCCGTGGTTCAAACGCATCAACTGCTCTTCAGAAACCTTGTATACAGGGTCACTGTGAGTCGGAACTGACTCCACAGCACTTAGCAACAACCTTTATGGAAGCTGACAGCCACCTTTTCCTTGAGTAAAACTGTTGACCTTTCCATCAATGATTTGCCACTTTGGTTCCTTTATTTAGCACAACAGTGAGGTGTTATGATGGTAATTGAACCCATTCCTTAGAGGAGTTATTGTTGCTAAATGCCCACAGCTAGCCTGCATAGGGTTTCTGAGGATCAGCTGGTGAGCTTGAACCATCAACCTTAGGGTTCAGAGTAACTGCAGTCCAGTGCATTAACCCACAGCACCACACAAGCACTCCTTAGAGTGGTGGTGGTTATGTGTGTGGAGTTGGTTCTGACTCACAGTGACGCTGCATAGGCTGTAAATCTTTACCGGAGCAGAAAGCCTCATCTTTCTCCCATGCAATGGCTGGTAGTTTCAAACTGCTACCAGAGCTCCTTAGAGTTACAGCCTAATATCAATGAGAGAAACACAGCCAGAACCACCTAAAAGATTCTGAAAGAGCAGGGAAAAAACCCATCTTATAGTCTTCTCCTGGAGAATGATATTGCTGTCTTCTAACAGTGAATAAAACAACTGCTGTGGAGTAGATTCCAACTCTAAGTGCGCCTTTAGAACAGAGTAGAACTGCCCCATTGGATTTCCTTTGTAGAATGGAACCTTAGTGGTGCTGGTAATGGAGAGGTCAGTGATTCAAATCTGCCAGCTACTCTGAGAAAGAAAGATGTGGCATGCTACATCCAGAAAGATCGGTGGTGTTGTGTGAAGTGCTGTTGAGTTGGTTCCGACTCATAGCCCGTATTTCTGAGGAGTGATTGATGAGTTTGAACTGCTGATCTTGCTGTTCAAACTGATCGTGAGGTGGAGTGCTTATCTTACTGCACCACACCAGGTCTCTCCATTCCTGTGAAACAGACTCTGTGCTGTCATCTATGAATCTACTTAATCCAGAAGAAACCCATTCCCCACCAAAGCCGCTTTGCTTTAAATGTTCGTATTCTGCCTTAACTGTCAAGAAAAATTTTGTTTCTTTTAATTTTTGGTTTAAGAGCATTAAACAACTAATCCATTGATTCATTTGACAAATAAGGAAATAGAAATTTGAAACAAAAAAACCAACTTGCTACCCTCAAATTGATTCTGACTTATAATGGTCCGACTCATAGTCACCCCGAAGGACAGAGTGGAACTGCTCCCTGAAGTTTCTGAAGCTGTAAATCTTGATAGAAGCAGACTGTGTCTTCTTTCTCCTGGGAGCGGCTGATAGGTTTGAAGTACTAATTTTTTGGTTAGCAGCCTAACACTTAACCCATGGTGCCATTGGGAACCCTTAATAGAAGCCTCTCAGAAATATATTGCCATCAAGTTGATTTTGACTAATAGGAATATTAGGATTTCTGAGACTAAATCTTTGTGGGAATAGACAGCCTCTTTATTCTCAGGAGGAATGATAGTGGATTTGAATTGCCGACCTTGTTATTAGCACTACAGTACTCCAGAACTTCTACAGTATAGAAGCCTGGAGAAGTTTAATAAGTTGAACATGCTATCTTTATGAACTGGAGGCTTGCTTCACCTAGTTTATACTTAAGGGTTCCCTTCCCCGTTTTGAAAATAAATTGGAGTCCTGTATCTTGTTTTGTTTTGTTTTTTGGAGTCCCAGTATGGCACTATGGGTAATACACTGGACTGCAAGTTCAGCAGTTCAGATTCACCAGCCACTCCTCAGAAACCCTATACAGGATCGCTATGAGTAGAAATCTACTCGAAGGCGTGTAACAACAATAACAGCTTTTCTAAGAATGCATAATAATTAACTGACGTGAGCACCCCCCCCTTTTTTTTTTTTTTGGATAGCTAACATACAGGTAAATTACACACTGTGTCATGAAATTCCTCAAATTTTTCCGCATGGGAAAGGGCTCAGATGCTACTTTTCATCTTTGGAAAGCAACTCAAAGAATAAAAAGACTTTATTCAACACACAGGGTTTTGGTGTGGCTCTGTAGGATAAACACTAGACTACTAATGGCAAAATTGGCTGTTCAGACTCACCAGCTGCTCATAGGAAACCCTGTACAAGGTTGCTATGAGTTGGACCGACTCTACGGCTTGTAACGGCAACAATAGTGTGTGAAAGATGAGGCTTTCTGTTCCTGCATAGGCTCATAACATACAGGGTTGGTATGCGTTGGAACCGACTGGACAGTACTAAACACCAATAATTCTGCGTATAAGGTTATTTCTTCATATTAAATGTCGTTGCATTGGTTCCAACTCATAGCAACCCTGTATAGGGTTTCCAAGGAGCAGCTAGTGCGTTTGAAACACCAACTTTGTGGTTCAAACCGATTTTGGGGTCCAGCGCTTTATCCCACAGCATCACACCAGGACTTAAGTGTCTCTAAACTTATAATTTCACCAGAACTTACTAAAGATAGTATATCAGAGCTCTGTCCTAGGAAGAACCCTTGGACTTGAGATCAGAAGACTTGGGTTCAGGTGTTACCACAACATAAGTTTGTTATATGACTATTTACCATGAAGGTTGGGGAGTTCAGATGGAGGAAGTGCTTTGAAATCTACAAAGTTCTCTGCAGAGTCACTGATCAAGGCTAGACTGGGACTCAAGAGGAAGCTAGGTAGCCTTTTTCATTTTAACCATGATGATGTCATCTAGAATCTTCTAGATGCGCTTGTTAAATATTTGTTTTTCCTCCGAACATCCTTCAGATCAGGGTTTTGTTTTTGATCGCTCAGTTGGCCTGTAGGCTGTTTTTGGCTTCCACAGGCTAGTGTTTCCAAGTTGTATGATGCGTGCAGAGCTATTGTGGGTTTGCAGCTTTAGTCTCCTGCATGGGGTTCATAGAGCCCCAAGATTCTGGTGGCTTAAAATCCACATCTTTCTCAGTCAGCTAGGTTTATAACTAAACTAGAATAGGTTTATATAGTTATATTCAAATAGTTATATTTAAATCCTTGAATAGCTGAATCCTTGAAGGCCTATCAGCTCGACTCTGGAAATGTAGAACCCCAAGATTTAGGGACATAATTTCATTTCCTTTAAAAATGAGTACAATCTCTTTAAAAGCTTTATTTGAATACTGAACCATGGTTTGCACAGATTGAATTTTAAACAGATGTGTGTGACAAGCTGGGAATCAGCTTAGCATGTCTCAGTCCTGTTTTACACAGCCATTGATGTGCAGGGACACAGCCTAGTCACATTCCGGTAACGGGTGGACAAGTTGGCAGTGACCTGCATGTGCCTTTTTCTCCAGAGTCATGAGCAGTCAGCTGGGACCAGGGCTGATAATTAGGGGTTACCGTAAGTCAGAATCAATTTAATATCACCTAACAACAGGAGGCATATTTAAATAGTGTATATCCAGAAATGAATGGGAAAATATTGGCTAATCAGGCACAATTCTCTATTTGAAAGTAAGGGGAAATGGGGTTACAATCTTAACAACTTTTGTCAGGTAGTATGTGTGAGTCTAGAGACCTGGCTCACTACTTTTGAGAGCTATGCTATTTTTTTTTTTTTGGTTGTTGTTGTTAAGGACTCCTGGTATAGAGCTGTAGGATCAGTGCTGGACTGTGAACTTCAAGGTTGGCAGTTCAAACCCACCAGCTGCTCCTTGGAAACCCTACACAGGGTTTCTGTGAGGCTAAACTGACTCAGTAGCACTAAATAACATCAGCAAAACTTTGATTGTCTAAAGATAAAACAAACAACATACAGAGTCAAGATAAGAGTACTGAGCAAAGCAAAGAAACTCAGTTACAGGTTGGTGAGATAGTAGTATGAACTTTTTCTTTTTTTTCTAGATAATCATTTTATGATCATTATTTGAAAAATTCTGACATCTTGGTCAGGCTCCGTAATTTTCAGGTCATTTCAGTTTTGAGGTGACTTCTGTTCTCTTTCATTCTTAAGAGCTTGGGCTGGTTGGATAAGAGATTAGCATCTATACCCTCTTGCCAGTGATGCCTATGGTCATAACTTCCTTCTGGTAGGATATTAGCAAGAAAGCTCAAGCTGTCTTAATATTAGTTGTTGTTAGTTAACATAAGCTAAATTATGTTGTGATAACAAATACTATCTCAATTCATGTGGCTCACCATGGCAGCTCTCTGATGGTGAATTGTTGTGGTTGTTGTATGTGCCATGGCGTCGGTTCCGACTCATAGTGACCCTATACAGGGTTTCCGAGGTTGTAAATCTTTACAAGAGCTGAACGCTTCATCTTTCTCCCACGGGACAGCTGGTAGTTTCGAACTGCCGACCCTGAGCTTCACAGCCCGATTTGTAACCATTACGCTACCAGAGCTAAAAGGTCCAAATTGCTTCTGTTTTGCACTTCCTTCTCTTGTAGTTCTTCACAGCGAACTTGAAGTCAGGAAAGAGGGAGCTTAGAGACTCTTTCTCTTTTTTAAGCCTGGCCTGTGCAAGACCTTAAAAATTTAACAACTTGTAGTTGTTTCTATTCATGGAAATCTTATAGTAAAAGACATACTGGATCTGAAGATAAAGCATTTTTCACCCAGTTTTTATTTTGGTAGCAGCTTTTTTGAGATAAAATCTACAGGTCATATAATTTACCCATTTAAATTGTGCAGTTCAGTGGTTTTTAATAATATTCACAGAGTGATCTCACACCCACTAATTCTCTATGGGTAAAAGTGGAAAGCTACTTCTATCATTCCCACTGGTGAGGACTTAATGTTATGGTCCCAACTTAACTTCAAAGCAAACTGGGAAATGTAGTTCTTCTGTGTTCCAGAGGCATTGTGAGAGAGAGCGGGATATCTCAATGAAGCTGCTACCAAAATAAAAAGTGGGTGAAAAATACTCTTTCTCTTAAGATCTAATAAGTCTTTTGCTAATGCTATGATGAATACATGGCATTGTCTGTATCATCTGTATTCTGTGATGTCCACTTGCCTCACAAGATGTGTCTTCTTAGCCCTGTAGTGATGGAAGTACAGGTTATTCCACCCGCAAGTCCTGTCTATATTCTGCCACGATGCTCCAATTTTCTTCTTCCTGTTGAGTAGGGAGAACAGATCAGTAAGTTTACTGCCTAAGCAGATGTCCAACTGGAGAATAAATGCCACTCTTTCTCTTTGTTGTTAAGTGCCACTGAGTCAGTTTTGACTCATAGCAACCCTGTATAGGATTTCCGAGACTGTGCATCTTTGCAGGAGCAGAAAGTTTCATCTTTGTTCTGCAGAGTAGCGGGTGGGCTTGAACCACCAACCTTGTGGTTTACATTCAGTCCTTACTATTGTTAAGTGCTTTTGAGTCAGTTCCGACTCATAGCGACTCTGTATAGGGTTTCTGAGACGCTGGTGAATTTGAACCACCTACCTTGCAGTTCAAACCAACCTTGCGATCTTGGCATTTCTTCTCTCACTTGTCTTTCAAGAGGACATAGCTCCCCCAAAATTCATTGACTTTACACTTGTCTTCTTCATCTTTTTTCCAGACTTCTCTTTTTTAGTTTGTTGCTGGAGTTCTACATGGAGAAGATAAAAACATAGAGTTTCCTCGTACCCCTAACTCTAATGTTAGCCATCTTACATTATCATGATAAATTTGTCAAAACCAAGAGTTTAACATTGGTATAATTCTACTGGCTAAATAACAGATTCTCATTGGATTCTGCTAGTTTTTCCATTGAAGTCCTCTTTCTGTTTGAGGATTCAATCCAAGACACCACTTTGCCTTTAGTCTTTAGGCTCTTGTGGTCTGTGATGTTTTCTTTTTCATGATTTTGACACTCTTGAAAGTTATTTTGTAGGCTGTTTCTCAATTTTAGTTTGCCAAATGTTTTCTCATGATCACACTGGGGTTAGGGATTTTGGGGATGTGAAGTGCCTTCTCCACACATCATATCAGATGGCAAATGGTATCACTGACATTGTTAACCGTGATCACTTAGTTAAGGTTGTGCCTGTCAGATTTCTCCACTATAAAATGACTATTTACCCCTCTCTATATGCTTCTTTGGAAGATAGTTACAGTCAAGGGGATGAGACTTGAGCTCTGCCTCTGGAGGGGGAAGGGGGCCAGTGTTGTTATATATTATTTAAATTATTTTGTAAGGAGGATCTGTTCCTTCTACATTTATTTATTCAATCATTTACTTATATTAGTTTGGGGCCCTGTTTATTTTATTCTTCAGATTATATATACCATCATTATTTATTTGGTTATTTCTCAAACATTCTAGTTCTGGTTATTGGGAGCTCTTCAAGATGGATTTCTGTGTCAAAATATTTTTAAGAAGTAAGAAGCCTAGGGGTGTTTCTGTCTTAAGTTTTTAGCCACTTTGGCTTATGATAAATTGGGACTTCTTTACCTCCCCAAGGTGGTAACTATTAAATGAGAAGTATTTTACGATCTTTCTAAAGTTGTTATAGACCAGTAGTAAGGAAGTATCCCTATGCCATTTATAAAGAAGTATCTAGAGATTTGCATATATCTATAAAAGTAATAATCATTTAGTAATGGGATTAGATTTACCATATGAGCTATTATGTCAAAAAGCCCAGTTCTTGAAAAAGACTTTTGATGATGTGTTCTTACAGTATACAAGATTAGACGTCAACTACCCTACCTCCTTTATTTCACAGGTCAGTGAGATGCTTCCAAAGTTTAAGGTTTGCCTAAGAAAAGCCAGGACGAAAACTCAAGTCTAATGATTTTTAAGCCTCCTCTTTTCCATGGAAACAAGCAATTGGGATTCTCTGTGTGTCTGTGATTTCTTTTCTCCTTGTTTTTTTTTTTTTTTAAAGATTATTCTCGATAATAGAATACTTCTAGATATATAATCCAAGTTGATTTATAGTAACAAGTATGCAACTAGATTAATTTTAACTTATTTTATTCCTGTGTTTGCATTTCAAGTTGATAGCTTATATTAATTGTACATTTTAACTTTTTTTCTATTGACTCTCAGAATTTGATATGACTTTTGGCACAGAAAAGCAGTTTCTCTATATTGTTTTGGTTATACTTCTCTTATTATGATAAAATGCGGAAACAACATTGAAATATGGAGTACATATTTGGTGCTGTGTAGCAATCACCATTATTTAATTCCAGAAATTTTTTTCATCATCCCAGATGAAGTCTTTGTAGTCATTAGGCAGAGTTACAATTTTGCGTCCAGAAATTCTGTTTTGCTGTGTGTTGTTAAGTGCCATTGAGACAGCTCTGACTCATAGCAACCCTATCCACAATAGAAGGAAACATTGCCTGGTTCCACACTAACCTCACTATGGTTCCTTAGCCTGAGCCCATTGCTGCCACCACTGTGCTAATCCATCTTGATGGGGATCTTCTGCTTTTTTCTCCAACCCTGCACTTTAGCAAACATGACATCCTTCTCCAGTAACTGATCCCTCTTGATAATATGTCCAAAGTATGGGAGATGAAGTCTGGCCATCCTTACTTCCAAGGAGCATTCTGGGTATATTTCTTGAACATAGGTTGGTACTTTCATAGTACTTTCAATATTCTCCTCCAACAGTTCATGGTACTTTCAATATTCTCCTCCAACACCATAACTCAAATGCATCGGTTCTTCTATGGTCTTCCTTATTCAGTGTCCAACTTTTACATGCATATGAGGTTATTCAAAATACCATAGCTTGGATAAGGCACGCCTTAGTCCTCAAACTGACCTACTGGCTCATCAGCACTTTCAAGAGGTCTTGTGCAGCAGATTTGCCTAATGCAAATATATCCTTTGATTTCTTGACTGCTGCGTCCATGAGTGTTGATGGTTGATTTGAGCAAAATGAAATCTTTGACAACTTCAGTCTTTTCTCCATTTATATGGATATTGTTTATTGTTTATTGATCTAATTTCTGTACAGTGAGATGCAACCCATACCGAAGCCTGTGATCTTTGATTTTTATCAGTAAGTAGTTTAAGTCCTCTTCACTTTCAGCAAGCAAGGTCATATCATCTGCTTATCTCAGCTTGTTGTTAAGTCTTCCTCCAGTCATGATGCCACATTTTTCTTCATAATCCAGTGTGTTGGATTATTTGCTCAGCATACAGATTGAGTAAGAACAGAGAACGAATACACCCTGGCTCACACCTTTTCTTCTAATTTTAAACTATTCAGTGTTCCCTTGTTCTATTCCAACAACTACTTCTTGGTCTATTTCCGGTTCCTCATGAGCACAATTATGTGTTTTGGAATACTCATTCTCCACAATATTGTCCATAGCTTGTCATGATTAACACAATCAAAAGCCTTTGTGTAGTCAATAAAGCACAGGTAAACATCTTTCTGGTATTTTCTGCTTTCATCCAAGATCCATCTGACAGCAGCGATATCCCTTGCTCCACGTCCTCTTCTGAATCCGGCTTGAACTTCTGGAAATTCTGTGTCATATATGGTTTCAGTCATTTTTGTATTATCTTTAGCAAGATTTTACTTGCAGAAATTTTGTTTAACTGGTGCTGAATGAGTTGCTTTTAGTTTTATACTATTTTGAGAATGACAGTGTACTGTTAATATTAGCAGGGAAAAAAGCATTGCCTTTTAAGTTCAGAAAGTGATAACTGCAGCATGTGTGCATTGCAATGGCAGTACTAGGAGAGGGTGGAAAATGTGTGGTGCCAGCTTGTTAGTTTTAACTGTGGTTTAAACTAATGGGGGCATTTATCTTATTTTCACAGCCATGTACATTCCCTGTCACTTCGAGCTCTCTTTACAAGTGATTATCATTGTATTAAGTTTGTCTATCAGAACAAGAAGGATATGGATTATGTCTATTTCAGATTTAAAAGGCCACATTAGGTAGTGTGACATTAAGAAGTGTTTGCCTCATAAAAATCTGTACCATTTTGTTGACATATTGGCTACTTTGTGTCCTATTAAGTATAAAATGTGACCGTATGTATTTTGGACTCCAGTGTCTTTTCTGCTGTGTTGAGCACTGTAGTGCTTAAGATGATGATTTAAATTAGTTCCAATGTACTTGGGTAACCAAGCGAACAGTGCTTTGAAGCCACTAACAGAGAAAAAGAAGAGAGTTATTTCAGCCTTCCTCAGTAATGAGACCCATAAATCAAAAGAATGAACCTGGAAACTTGAAGCAAACCCTGGGATCTGATTTCAAATACCTGAAAGGGACTCCTTTTTTTGGTTCAAACTTGCTATGACTATAGTGCACAGTGTTAGGGCTGAGCAGAAAAATCAATATGTAAAACAGGAAACCTCTATAGGTCTAAAAGAAACTGTGCTAAACACTCTCAGTATTAGCTTTTGGATTTAAGAGGTTTTTGGTTAGGTATTCTGGGCCTAAAGATTTAAGTGGAAATGCAAAGGGAAATATACAGCTTTAGATATGTTCCTGTTCATATACCAAATATGTTGATGTTGTTAGGTGCCATTGAGTTCTTTTGACTCATTGCAACCCCATGTACAACAGAGTAAAATACTGCATAGTCCTTTGCCATCTAGTCATTGCTAGATTTGGGCCTATTTTTGCAGCCATTGTGTTAATTTATCTTGTTGAGCATCTTCCTCTTTTTCACTTACCCTCTACTTTTCAAGCATGATACCCTTCTCCAGGGGCTCATCCCTCCTGATAACATGTCCAAAGTACATGAGAGTTTCACTATCTCCGCTTCTTAAGAGCATTCTGGCTGTACTTCTTCCAAGATGAATGTGGTCGTTCTTCTAACACTCATGGTCTGGCAATCTTTGCTTCTAGGAGTATTCTGGCTACACTTTTCCGAGATACATTTTTCCATTCTTCTAGTAGGCCATGGAATCCTGGTGTGGCACTGTGGGTTAATGCACCAGTCTGAAAAGTCATTTGAACTGCAAGATTGGTGGTTGAGGCTTACCAGCTGCTCCTCTGAAACTGTATACAGGGTCACTATAGGTTGGAACTGACTCAAGGCACTTAACAACAACCACAACAGTAGTCCATGGTATATTCAATATCTGTTGCCAACTCCATAATTAATAGGAATCAGTTCTTCTTTGGTCTTCCTTATTCATTGTCCATCTTTCACACGCATATGAGGTGATTGAAAATACAATGGTTGGGTTAATCCTCAAAATGACATCTTTTGTAGCAGATCTGCCCAATGCAAGATGTTTTTTTATTTCTTGATGGCTGCTTCTGTGAGTCTTGATTGTGGATCCAAGTTAAATGAATTCTATAATTTAAATCATTCATCATGTTGCCTATTGGTGTAGTTGTGAGGATTTTTGTTTCCTTTATGTTGAAGTATAATCCACATTGTAGTCTGTGTTCTTCATCAGTGAAGTGCTTCAAGTCCTCTTTGCTTTCAACAATCAACTCATCAGCTTATCACAGGTTGTTAAGGAGCCTTCTACCAATCCTGATGCCATGTTCTTTCTTCTTCATATAGTCCAGTTTCTCAGATTATTTGCTTAATGTGGTGGTGGTTGTGTGCCATTGAGTTGGTTCCAACTCATATAGACCTGACCCTGTATAGAGTATCCAAGGCTTTGATTTTTGTAGGAGCAGAAAGCCTCATCTTTCTCTAGCAGAATGGTTGCAGGCTCGAACTGCAGACCTTGTGATTTGCAGTCCAGCTTATTGTATTAAATAAGTATGTGAAAGGATACAACACTGATGCATGCCTTCTCTAATTTTAAACCATTTAGTATCTTCTTGTTCTGTTTGAACAACTGCCTCTTAGGCTATGTACAGGTTTTTCATGAGCACAATTAAGTATTCTGGAATACCCATTCTTAAGAGTGTTATCCATAGTTTATTATGATCATGTCAAATGCCTTTCATTTTCATTAACTGTTAATAATGTGACACTGTAGGATAAGCACTGATCTATAAGGTGGGTTTGAACTGCAAGGTCAGTGGTTTAAACTCACCAGCCGCTTCTTGGAAACCCCATGCAGGGTCGCTATGAGTTGGAACCAACTCAAGGACACTAAACAGCAGCAACAAGAAAACAAAGTTAAATGTTTTCCTAGTATTCTTTGCTTTCAGCCACGTTCCATCTGACAGTAACAATGATATTGTCTATTCCATGTCCTCTTAAATCTGGCTGGAATTTCTGGCAACTCCCTGTCAATATATTGTTGCAGTGATTTGTGAATTGTCTCCTACAAAATTGTACTTGTGTGTGATTTATATGATAATTTCCACATTCTGTCGTATCACCCTTCTTTGTAATGAACACAGATATGGGTCTCTACAATTTGATTGACTAAGTATACCAAATCTATTTTAGATAATAATATACAAAGAAATTAAGTTTATTGTGTATGAGGGGAAATGTTTTAATTCAGACTATATATAAAGGATTTTTCAAACTTTGATCAGTAAACTTTGAGCATAAAAAATAAGACAAAGGGAAATGGTAGGAATTAATGAGAAGAAACCAGGCACATTTTTAAAAATCAGAGAAGTGCCTTGTAGACATCAGCTGCATCTACATAAGCTATTCCTAGACTTCATAGAAAAAAAGAAAGAGAAAACCTAGGCAAGAGAAGTTAGCAATAACAGATTCAAGTTTCTCTGGATGTTGTTGGTTCGGGCAATGTCAGAAATTCTTCATAGCTCTTTTCTTGCAAACTGGCTTTGGACTGCACTGTAAGACCTATTTTTAAATTGCGGACTGCATTCTGCTCTCACCTACTTAGCCCTTCTAATACAGCTCAGGTGCTAAAACCAGGGATTATTTAAGTTAGTTTACACTCTGTTGAAACCCTGGATGAGAATTTAAGGTTCCAATATTGCATTACAAGTCTGTGGAGAGGAAATAACTGTGGATAGGCTCAGTGACAATGCTAATATGCTGTCCTTTTCCATTTAATTTCTTCTCTTTGTTTTAAAACTCTCTGGAAGTCCTATAACACAAAAAGCTATTTACATGTAACTGTATCAGCAGGCATCTCTGCATTCAGGGTAAATTGCTTTTGATATTAGTCTTTGAATATTATTGGGACTCATTTAAATCCAAGGTGTAATTGCACACTTATTTTGCCACTGAAGTTTTAGTTTGGGCTGTGTGTAAACTATACTTGTGTGTATGAGAGAGAGAAAAAGAGAGAGGAAATTTTTACGTGCCATTGGTTGTACCGATTTTAAAAGTCTACGTTTTTTTTTTTTTTAATTGTAGAAAGAAATGCATTTATGATATTTATGAACACTGGCTAAAATCCAAGTATCTGTGGTCTTTAAGATACTTAGTGATCATAGTGAGAACAGATTCAAAAGAAAATTAAGGGGACAGTAAAGCTGCTAGTTTTCAAGCCAGAAAAATACAATGTTTTTATTTATTTTTATTTTTTAAACTCATGTCTTTTTAAAACTCATGATAGCTATTCGAATTTTCTTGTTTGACAGCTGGGCTTTTTCTTCAATTAAAAAACTATATTCTTTTTTTTCATATAGTCTTTTCAGAGATGGTTCTTGTAGACTAATGAACAAATGAAAACTGAAAACTAATTTTACCCATGTGTTTGATTATGCTTTATCAGCTCCAATCACATTATGGAACAGTGGTGATTGTAGTGGTTCTGTGTTGTTGAGCAGGTTCTGACTCATAGCAACCTTGTATAGAATTTCTGAAACTATAAATCTATATGGGAGCAAAAAGCCTCATGTTTCTCCTGCAGAGCAACTGGTGGATTTGAACTGCTGACTTTGTGGTTAGTAGCCCAGATCATAATCCACTATGCTACCAGGGCTCCTTATAGAACAGTAAGGAGGGTGTTTTGCTTGGTATTGAGATGTAGGTGAAACATGTTCCTTCTACTTCAGGAAATGACTTGTGATCACGTGATCCCAAATGGTTGCTGAATATAGTTTAAATTTATGAAATACTTAAAATTTTCTATTACATATATCTCATGCTAGTTTTATATCTTGAAACTATGAAAGAGCTTCAAAAAATTAGTAGGAAAACATAATTGAAAGGTAATGGAATTTTTCCAGGAACTTTTGAAGCCCCGTCATGTAGTTGTTATTGTTAAGTGCTGTCGAGTTGGTTCTGACTGTATAGGGTTTCCGAGGAGCAGCTGGTGAGCTTGAACTGCCAACCTTGCAGTTCAAATGGCTTTTTAGTTTGGTGCGTTAATCCACAGTACCACACCAGGATTCCCCATCATGTAGTAGCAGAGTGTTATCCAGTGTTAAGTAAAGGATTTTCAGACTTGATAGTGTATTATGGAAAAGTAATATTAAAAACTAAGTGTGGCGTATCTTTATCACTCATCAGATTTTTGTAAGCCTGTTACTGTTAAGTGCTATTGAATTGGTTCCAACTCACAGTGATCCATCTGGAGTTTTTCAAGGAGTGAATGGTGGGTTTGAACTGCCAACCTTGCAGTTAGCAGTCCATACAGCACCACACCCAGACTCCCATTAATGTGACCTTAGAGGAGATGAGAAATGGCAGAAGAGGGAATGATAGTCAGATCTCACACACCTCAGATCATAATTTTTCTCATACGTTAGATGAACTGTTAGTATTTCAGTAGAAATGTAAATTACTGGTAAATGTCTATGAAATGTGCTTAATTCTTTTAGTAAATAAGAGTTGTGTTTTATGTGCACTTTAGTATGCCCTGAAGCTTTGATTCCTGGGACTTATTTCATCTTTCAATAAATTTGTAGTTCTTGCAAAGTAATTGCTTTCTCCACGCATTTTAGAATTTCCACTGAGGGGTGTAATATTTGGGCTCTGAATGGAGACAAAAACATGAAAAAATGCTATAAATGAAATTTACAGCCTGTGACCTTAAACAGCATTTCAGTCTTTTACTTTTTGTCTGTTTAGGTCTCTGTGAGCACAGCCACTGTTTGCACAGGGATTTAGAGTAACTTTAAATTTCATTTAGAGATAGATGTTTGCATAGACTGAGTTACAAAAATCTCTCACTAGACTTTGTTGCTTAATTGACTTAGATTTTTTATTTTTTTGAGCAAGGAAGAGTGGTTTTGATCACATTGTTGTGTCTTTGGACAAGAAGGTAACTAAACTAAATTGTGCCCCTTTTGCTTTCACTTGGAAAAAAACATCACTTTTAGATTCGCCTTTCTCAAATGAAAACAGCTTTATAAATGTACATGGGGAAAGCAAACCTAGTTAATAACACTTTTGTTCATTCTCTTTTAGCTGGAGTCTCCAAATCAAAGACCCAGGGTAGCTAAGGAAAAAGAATACTTTAATTCATTTAATTTTAATTCAGGGATATCTTCCTGAGTCATCACAATGAAATATTATGAACGCTGTGATAACTCTGTGTCTTTATTTTAATTCTAAGCAGAACAGATTTCAGTGATACTCGGAGATTGTCCCTAATTCAGTAAATGTATGATGGGAACTAAGACCATATCTCCTGAATATTGTTCCAGTCTTTTCTTCACTATACAAGTGTCAGAATAGATTATATAAGATAATAATCACAATAATATAGATCACTTTACTTGTTTTTATTAGAGTTGTAAAACTAGAATCATTACATATGTGGTAAACCTCATGCAAACTATCTTTTACAGCCAAGTTGTTTGGAAAGGTGAATGAAATAGACGTACATAGAAGTAAAGAGATGTTATGTGCTGTTGAGTTGGTTCTGACTCATAGCAACTGTATGTACGAAAGAAGAAAACACCGCCTGGTCCTGCGCCATTCTCATAATTGTTATCTTTGGGTCCATTGTTGCTGCAACTTTTTCAATCCATCTTGTTGGAGGGCTTGCTCTTTTTCATTGATCCTTCACTTTTCCATGCATGATGTCCTTCTACAGGGACTGGTCCCTCCTAACAACATGCCCAAAGTACGAGAGATGCAACTTCATTATTCTCGCTTCTAAGGAGCGTTCTGACTCTTGTTAAATGCTGTCAAGTTGATTCTGACTCCTAGCAACCTGGAATTGGGTTTCTGAGGTGCTGGTGGGTTTGACTTTGTGGCTAGCAGTCCAGTGCTTATCGTACAGAGCCTCACCAGGACTCCATTCTGGTATACTTCTTCCAAGGTAGCTTTGTTTGTTCTTCTCCAATACTGTATTTAAAATGCATCAATTCTTCTAAGGTTATGGTTATTCATTGTTCAACTTTTACATGCGCATGAGGGGATTGAAAATACCTTGACTTAGGTCAGGTGCACCTGAATCCTCAATGTGATATCTTTGCTCTTTAATACTTTAAAGAAGTCTTTTGTAGCAGATTTGTATTATGCAATGTGTTGTGTGATATCTTGGCTGTTGCTTTTGTAAGCCGTGATTGTGGATCCAAGCAAAATGAAATCTTTGACAACTTAAATCTTTCCTCCATTTATCATGATGTTATTTGTTGGTTCAGTTGTGAGAGATGTCTATGCAAAACAAATGATTTTGAGATATAAGGGCAGGCATAGTAAATACAACCTGTATCTTTTTTTTTTCTTCTCCTCCCCCCATTAACAATTGTTGTTGTTGTTAAGTGTCATCGAGTAGCGACCCTGTATAGGGTTTTCGAGGAGTGGCTGGTGAACTTGAAATGCCGAACTTGCAATTGAAATGACTTTGCAGTCTGGCGCATTAACCCATGACTCATTATGACGTGTTCTTTTGTTAAGTGCCATCGAGTCAGTTCTGACCCATAGCGACCCTGTATGGGGTTTCCGAGGAGCAGCTGGTGAACTTGAACCACCGACCTTGCAGTTCAAATGTCTTTGCAGTCTGCTGCATTAACCCACAGCGCCACACCAGGACTCCTTATTATGACTAGGACTTACATTTTCTGTTACATCACATCACTTTCTAATAGGGATAAAACGTGAGTAAACACGCATGAAAATTTTAGCTTAAGAGAGGGAAAAGCCCCATATATCCATCTTTTTCCAGTTTTATTTGTTTGCTTTTTTATTCTGAATATTTTACTCTGAGCACTTTTAGACTAGCCGGCAAGTTAAAGAATTGTACAGTGAAGAAACATATATACACCACAGACATAAACAGTATTGTTGTTGTTATTAGGTGCCATTTTGCCAGTACCGACTCGTAGCGACCCTGTGCACAGTAGTGCAAAATACTGCCCAGTCCTGTACCAACCTCACAATTGTTGCTAGGCTTGAGCCCATTGATGCTGCCTCTGTACCATCACCTTGGGATTCTTTCTCTTTTTCTCTGACCCTCCACTTCACCAAGCATGATGTCCTTCTTCAGACTGGTTCCTTCTGATACTACAGTCAATGTATGGGAGATGAAGTTTGGCCATCCTGGTACCTCTACATTCTGTAGAATGCACATCACTCATTTTAAACAAAACAAAATAAAAAACAAAGATCCACCCCCAGAACAGACCTGTTGCTGTGGGTGGAGTCAATTCAACCAAATAGCCACCCTAGAAGACATGATAGAATTGCCTCATGGGGTTTCCAAGCCTGCAGTTTTTATGGGAATAGATTGCTAATCTTTCTCCTGCAGAGTGGCTGATGGGTTCAAACTGCTGACTTTTGGGTTGGCAGCAGGGCGCTTAACTGCAGCACCACCAGCTCTTCCATCATCACTAATTTTTGTGTGTGTGTTTTTTTAAGGGCAGAATGTACATGCACTGAAATGCAGAAATATTATATATACTATTCTTGGATGCAATTTAGGACTGAATATAATAATAATGACCAAAGTTCTATAAAAGATTGAGAATGTGACCATGAATTCTGTAAGTTCTCTCATGGCCTTTTCTCAGTCACTCCTGTCCCTTACCCAGAGGCAGCCACTGCTCTGATTTTGTCACCATAAATTAACCTTTTCTAGAACTTCATACAGATGAATTTATGTGGTATATACTTTATTGTGTTAGTTTACTCAGCATACTGTTTGGAATTTATTCATATTGTTATATGAATTGGTTCATTTCTTTTTCTTGTGAAGTAGTATTCCATTGCATAAATACACTATAGTTTGTTTATCCAGTTCTTCTATTGAAGTATACCTGGGCTGTGGCTTGTTGTTAAGAGCCGTCAAGTTGGTTCCTATTCATATTGACCCTATGTAAGGTTTCTGAGGTAGTAAGTATTTATGAGAGCAGAAAACCTCATCTTTCTCCTTCAGAGCAGCCAGTGGTATGTAGTTGAGTGCTGAGCTTACAGAGCCCCACCACATACCCCTGGGCTGTGTCTAGTTCGGGACTATTTTGCCTGTGTAAGTCTTTGGTGGATATGTGCTTTAAATTCTGTTGGATAAATACCAAAGAGTGGCACTCTGGCCCCTAAGATAGGGGTTGTTGTTGTTGTTAAGTGCCATTGAGTCATTTCCTACTCATAGCAACCCTGTATAGGGTTTCCAAGGAGTGGCTGGTGAGCTTGAACCACCGACCTTGCAGTTCATACGGCTTTACAGTCTGGCGCATTAACCCACAGCACCACACCAGTTAGGGGTTTGGTTAGTTTTATCAGAAACCATCAGACATTTTGTACTGTTGTACTCTCCTGAGTGGCTCTGGATCTGCACTACTAGCATATGGTAGCATCAGTTTTTAAATGTCATTCTTCTGGATGTGTATTGCATCTCATTAGGGCTCTAATGTGCATTTCCCTGATGATCAATGAGATTACCTAGCTTTGAGTGTACAAACTGGTCATTTGTATACTTTGTGAAATGTCTGTTCGTTTTTTTGCTTATTTATTAATTTGTTTTCCTTGTTGAGTTGGAGTTTTTTTTTTTTAATATATGCCGAATAGTCATCTCTTGTTTCTGTCTCTTTCTGACTCTCTGCATTTCTCTCTTCCGCAGCACCACACCTGAACTCCTTCTGACTCATAGCGACCCAGGTTTCTCATCATGTCCTCCATCTAGGCTTGTATACTTCTGAAGGCAGTGCTTCCATCTCTTTAACCCTTCCCTGAAGAATTTAGTACTCTTTGTCAGTTTTCGCATCCTGATGGTGTTGATGGTGGTAGTGTGCTGTAGAGTCGGTTCTGACTCATAGTAATCCTGTATAGGGTTTCTGAGGTTGTAAATCTACATGGTAGCAGAAAGCCTTATCTTTCTCTTGCGTAGTGGCTTGTGGATTAGAACTGCTGACCTTGTAGTTAGCAGCCCATCACATAACCCACTACACTACTAGGCTCTTTTTGGCATCCTGTTGTTGTTGTTGTTGTTAAGTGTTGTTGGGTCTGTTCCGACCCATGGCAACCCTGTATAGGGTTTCCAAGGAGCGGCTGGTGGGTTTGAACCACTGACCTTATTGTTCAAATTGACCTTGAGGTCGAGTGCATGTCCTACAGTGCCACAACAGGACTCCTAGAGGATCTGAAATAATTTTCCTTTCAAATGTTCTTTGAATTTTGGGAACACAGAAGTCTTAAGGGTCAAGATCAGGGTGTAGTGTGGATGGGATAGGCTTCCCAATGAAATTCTCATAGGATGAACAGTTGTATTGTTATGATGGAAAAAAAATTTCTTGGTGAAACTTTTCCTGGTCTTTTTCTCACCAGTGAAGTTTTCAATTTTCTTAAAACGGTTTCATAAGAAAGCCCCATGATCATCCTGTGTCCTTAATGAAAATCTGTCAAAATAACCCTTTTGGGCTGTCCCAAAACAGTCTCCATAACTTACTTAGCTGACCACTTTGTCATGAATTTAACTGAGCCAGTAGATTCCCTCAGAAGCTACTGTTTTGATTTTTTTTTTAAAGGCACCCTAATGAGAGTAGGAGTCCTGGTGTGGCGCTGTGGGTTAATGTGCCAGACACAAAGCCATTCGAACTGCAAGGTCAGTGGTTCAAGCTCACCAGTCACTCCTCAGAAACCCTATACAGGGTCGCTATGGGTCAGAGCCGACTCGACGGCACTTAACAATAACGAGAGTAAGATAAGTGCATTACTGAGACAACTTGTCTACTGCCATCCACTGGGTGCAGAGATGTGTTTAAGCGTGCTTTGTTTGGATTTAACCTGTTCATTTATGAGCTAGAACTCCAGTAGCAGTATTTTAAACTTACCCTCATTTTCCCAACTTACAGGAAAGCAATGGTAACAAATGAACAAGTACTCTAAAAGTGAATACTCAGTACAGCAGAATTCCTCCACATAAATTAAAAATCAAACTGTAACAAAACTTTCAAGTGGGTCATGTGTTAGTTGAGTCAGGAAAGCCATTTGTTGATAGTGAGGTAATGGAATCATATTTGACTGCAGCAGCTGAAGAAATGTGTCCAGAAAAGAACAACTTGTTTTAGGATGGTAGTCTGTAGGAGAAATTGAGGACGTTGTGTTCAACGTTAATGTTGCTCAGTACCATGGAGTCAGTTTCGACTCATAGTGATCCCGTGTAGGGTTTCCAAGAAGCGGCTGGGAAGTTTGAACTGCCATCTTCATGGTTAGCAGTCAAGTGTATATCCTATAGCACTGCACTAGCACTCCAATGTTAATGTTGTTGCTAAGTGCCACAGAGTCAGTTCCAACTCATAGTGACCCTGTACGGTTTCCAAGGAGCGGCTGGTGGGTTTGAATCGCCACCTTGTGGTACAAATTGACCTTGCGTTCCAGTACTTCCCTACAGTGCTACAACAGGAACTAGAAACATGATTTTGAATGGCTTTCCTTGGCTCTTTTTTTTTTTTTTCCCCTTTGGCTCTTGATGAATTAAGAAACATTACTGATATTGCTTAGTAGTTGTTTTCTTGAGGGATCAATGTAGAGTTTAAAGTGACTGGAAAGTTACTCTCTATGAATAATCTACATAGAACAGTTACAGATGTTCAGAAAACACATAACTGAGTACATTCAGAAGTATAATCTGATAAAATGGTGATACAAATATGCATGAAGTAGAAAAAATCTTCTTCTTGTTAGGTGCCATCCAGTGGGTACTGATTCATAGGGACCTTATGCAGAATAGAATGAAATATTGCCCAGTTCTGTGCCAACCTCACAATCAATCTACACTTGAGCCCATTGCTGCTTCCACTGTGCCAGTCGATCTTGTTGGGGGATCTTTTTCTCCGACCCTCTACTTTACCAAACGTGATATCCCTCTCCAGTGATTGGTCCATCCTGATAATATGTCCAAAGTGTGAGAAATGAAGCCTGGCCATCCTGGCCTCCAAGGAACATTCTGGCTGTACTTCTTCCAACACAGATTTGTTTATTCTTTTGACAGTCCATGGTATTTTTAGTATTCTCCTCCAACAAACACCATAACTCAAATATATCAATTTTTATACGGTATTCTTTATTCTTGTCCAATAAAAAGACTTAGTTGAGTACATTTACGAAACTTGTGAAAGTATACGATAATTGCTGTTTTGTTTATTACCAGGTACTTCACAGATAGGAGTCCTGGCAGTGCAGTAGATACAGTGGCTAAGCACTTAGTGGTGAAGGTCGGCTGTTCCAGCCTTCCAGCCTGCTCTGTGGGATAAAGATGGGTCAGTCTGCTTCTATGAAGATTGGAAGCCTTGGGAGCCCTGTTGGGGGAGTTATTATGTCTTCTAGGTCTGCTGGGAGTCAGTGTTGACTTGATGGTAGTGTGTTTGGTTTTGGGGTTTGATTTCACAGAAACTTGAATCAGTCTCCTGTTACTAGACAAGTGGTGTCAGTGTGAACTTTATTTGTTCTCTTGGACTTATATCCATCATTTCTGTCAGAAATAGAAGCTAAGTATTCTGGATTGTCTAACCGTATAACAATTTGATGGCTTGGTTGGTAAAAAAAACTTGTTTTTCTTTCCTATTTTATTAGCTCAAAGCCAAGCTTCGGCAAGAATAATCACTCCTAGTCACTATTTTTAAACACAAAATGGCTTTCGCTTTTGCTGAAGAGTTAATAATAAATTCAAACTAAAATTAGAAAACAAAATAGTGATTGTATGGAAAACTTAATATGAAAGTCATTTGGATGACAACTAACATTGTTTGATTCACTGGTTATGCCAAGCTGCTTTAAGTACTCCCCATGATGTCACAAGTTAAAATATGACCTCCATTATTCCACAGACGTGTAGCTCTATGTGTGTGATAAATATAAGAAAAAGATGAGGCTTTCTGTCTGTGAAGGTTTAAAGTGTTGGAAACTCTATACAGGGTCTCTGTGAGTTGGAACTGATTCAACAGCACTTAACAACAATATATATATATAAACTATTGTTGTTATGTGCTGTGGAGTTGGTTCTGACTCATAGAGACCCTGTACAGGGTTTCTGAGGCTGTAAATCTTTACGGGAGCAGAACGCCTCATCTTTCTCCCGTGGAACCGCTGGTAGTTTCGAACTGCTGACCCTGAGGTTCGCAGCCTGATTCGTAACCACTACACTACCAGAGCTCCTTTATATATTTATATAATGTGTGTATGTGTATATATATATATAAAATGTATATAAATAATATATATATTTCCACCACTCGTCTGTCAGTTTATTGTACTGTGGTTGTCAGAAGAGACTTTGAAACTTGTTCTAGCATCATAGAGATGCTAAAGCAAATGGAAGAAATGAGGAGGTTAAAGAGCTAAATAGAAAATTTCAAAGAGCAGCTTGAGAAGACAAAGTCCAATATTATAACAAAAGGTGCAAAGACTTGGGGTTAGAAAACCAAAAGGGAAGAATATGTTCAGCATTTCTCAAGCTGAGGGAACTGAAGACAGAATTAAAGCTTTGGCTTGCAATATTGAATGATCCAATGGGCAAAATATTGAATGATGCAGAAAGCAACAAAAGAAAATGGAAAGAGAATACACAGAGTTACCGTACCAAAAAGAAATGGTCAATGTTCAGCAATTTCAAGAGGTAGCATATTATCAAGAGCCAGTGATACTAAAGGAAGAAGTTCAAGGTGCGTTGAAGGCATTGGCAAAGAATAAGCCTCCATTAATTGAGGGAATACAGATGGAACTCTGTCAACAAACTAATGAAGCACTGGAGGCACCCACTCATCTATGGCAAGGAATTTGGAAGACAACTACCTAACCAACTGACTAGAAGAGATCCATACTTGTGCCCATTTGAAAGAGAGGTGACCCAGTGGATTGCAAAAGTCATCGGACAATATCATTAATATCTCATACAAGTAAAATTTTGCTAATAATAATTTAAAAAATGGCTGCAAACACACATTGACAGAAACTGCCAGAGGTTCAAGCTGGATTCAAACGAGGACATGAGACGAGGGTTATCATTGCTGATGTCAGATGGATCTTGGCTGAGATCAAACAATAACAGAAAGATATTACCTGTGCTTTGTTGACTGCAAAGACTTTCGGTAGTGTGGATCATGACAAGCTATAGATAACATTGCAGAGAATGAGTATGGCGGACACTTAATTGTGCTCATTAGGAACCTGTACATAGGCTAAGAGGCAGTTATTAGAAGAGAACAAGGGAACAATGAATGGTTTAAAATTGGGAAAGGTGTGTACCAGGGTTGTACTCTTTCACAGTTTTTATTCACTTTGTATGATGAGCACATAATCTGATAAACTGGATTTTATGAAGAAAACTGTGGCATCAGGATTGGAGGAAGACTGTGATATGCAAATTATATAATCTCGCTTGCTGAAAGTGAAGAGGACGTAAAATATTAAGATCACAGCCTTTTGTATGGCTGTGTAAAGAAGACAAAAATCCTCACCACTGGACCAATAAAAAACATCCATGTAAATGGAGAAAAGATTGAAGTTGTCAAAGACTTCATTTTGCAAGGATCAACCATAAACACTCAAGGTAGCAGCTGTCAAGAAATTAAACAACTTAATATATTAGACAACTCTGCTGTACAAGACCTCTTTAAAAAGTATCCAAGAGTAAAAATGTCTGTATGAGGACTAAGGTGAGCCTGACTCAAACCATGGTATTTTGAATAATCTAATATGCATGTGAAAGTTGGACAAGGAATAAGGCAGGCTGTAGAAGAATTGATGCATTTGAGTTATGTTATGGTGTTGGAGGAGAATATTGAAAGTACCATGGGCTGCCAAAAGAACAAAACAACCTGTGTTAAAAGAAGTACAGCCAGAGTGCTCCTTGGAAGCCAGGGTGGCCAGACTTCATTTCTCATTCTTCATATATATTGTCAGGAGGGACCAGTCCCTGGAGAAGGATGTCATGTTTGGTAAGTGTAGGGCTTGAGAAAAAGTGGAAGACCCACAACTAGATGGATTGACACATTGGCAGCAGTAATGGGTTCAAATGTGGGCATGATTGTGAGGTTGGTGCAGGATGGGGCAGTGTTTAGCTCTGTTGTGCATCGGGTCCCTATGAGTTGGCACCGACTCCATTAGCACCTCACAACAGCAACAATGTACATGTATGTTTACATAATATGTATATTCCACTTGTTAAGTGCCGCCAAGGCAGTCTGACTCATAGCAACCCCATATAGGGTTTCCAAGGAGCGATTTGGGGGTTTGAAACGCTGACCTTGTAGTTCAAACTGACCTTGTGGTCCAGTACATTATCCTACAGCGCCACTCCAGGACTCCATATGTCCTGTTAACATAAATATATTGGGAAGCACGGTGGTTTGATAAGCAGTGGACCAAGAACCACAAGGTCTATGGTTCAAGTCTGCCAGCCTCTCCGTGCGGGAAAGATGAGACTTTCTGCTCCAGCAAAAATGCAAAGCTTTGGAAATCTTATGCAGAGTAACTGTGAGTCAGAACTGACTTGATGCCACTAAATAACAACAACTACAGCATAGATATATTAGCCCAGAGTCCTGGTGTGGTTCTGAAGGGTAAGCACTAGACTACAAAGGTCAATTTGAACTACAGGTCAGTGCTTCAAACTTACCAGCTGCTCCTCAGAAACCCTATACAGGGTCGCTGTGGGTCGGAACTGACTTGATGGCACTTGATGGTGTGTTTTGAACCTTGATGAAAGCGCTAAGGAAATTTCCATATTTCAAAATCTATTTAATTGTGCAGGTGAAGGGTGTACATCACTTCAATGGAAAGTGATTATCTGCAGTGTAACTACTTGCTGAATGGCAAATATGATGAGAAGAATCTAACTGAATTCCTTACATGCACTCCATGTGTTAAATGTACTCAATTAAAACACCGAGCACTGGACTTCAGCATCGGTTTAAACCACAAGATTGAGATCATCATCTGATAGTTATTGTTGTTATTTTTGCTGTTGAGCTGATTCCAACCCATGGCAACCCCGTAGAGGGTTTCTGAGGAGCAGCTGATGAGTCTGAACTGCTGACTTGGTGATTCAACCTGATCTTGCAGTCCAGTGCTTTATCCCGAGTGTCACACCAGGATATTACCTTGTTGTTGTTGTTGTTAAGTTCTGTCGAGTCAGTTCTGACTCATAGCCACCCTGTATAGGGTTTCTGAGGAACGGTTGGTGAGTCTGAGTCACCAACCTTGTGGTTTAAACTGATCCTGCAGTCCACTGCTGTACCCCGCTGGACCACATCAGGATATTACATAACTGTATTAAAAAGGATGTCTGCTGTCACAATAGTTAAGTGCTCGACTAGTAGCCACAAAGTTGGTGCTTTGAACACCTTCAGATGCTCCAAGGGAGAAAGACTTAGTGGTCTGTTTCCATAAAGAATGTTGTTGTTAGGTGCCATCGAGTCAGTACCAATTCCGAGCGACTCTATGTATGATAGAACGAAACACTACCCAGTCCTGGGCTAACCTCACTATTGTTGCCACACTTGAGCCCATTGATGCTGTCACTTTGCCAATCCATCTCGCTGGGGGTCTTCCTCTTTTTCTCTGACACTCCGCCTTACCAAACATGATGTCCTTCTCCAGCGACTGGTCCCTCCTGACAGTGTATCTAGAGTATGAGAGACAAAGTTTGGCCATCCTGGCCTCCAAGGAACACTCTGTCTGTACTTATTCCAACACAGATCTGTTGGTTCTTTTGGCAGCCCATGGCACTTTCAATATTATTCTCCAACACCTTACCTCAAATGCATCAATTCTTATACAGTCTTCCTTATTTACTGTCCAGGTCTTGCATGCATATGAGGTTATTGAAAATACCATGGCTTGGGTCAGGCGCACCTTAGTCCTCAAGCTGACATCTTTGCTCTTCAACACTTTAAAAAGGTCTTGTGCTGCAGATTTGCCTAATGCAATACGGCCAAGAAAACATGGGACAGTTCTTCTCTGTCACATGGGGTCATTAGCAGTTGAAAATCAACTGAATGACAATCACCACCACCACCATCAACATCTGTAGGAAAAGATATTTTCCAGAATGAAATACATGAAATCTTATTACAGATCAGTATTAATAGATGAATGTTTGCAGTTGATTTTGATAAGGAACACTAACTTTGCTTTTGAATTTAACAAACTGTCCCCTCACCAAATAATTTCATTCCTTATTATGAGACACATAGCACAAGTTACTCACTTAGGATAATGATGATAATAATGATTTGAATTTTATCAAGAGAAGTTTGTGAGAGATTGGTTTGTCTTTTGTTATTTGTTGTTCTTGTGAAGTGCCATTGAGTCATTTCTGACTCATAGCGACCCTGTGTAGCGTTTCCAAGGAACAGCTGGTGAGCTTGAACCGCCAACCTTGCAATTCAAATGGCTTTGCAGTCTGGTACATTAACCCACCGCACCACACCAGGACTCCTTTGTCATTTAGTACCTATTTAATATCCTCAGTTTTGCCTTTTGGCAAACAAGCCGTAAATAATTTGCTATCTGACCCTTTCTTGGAAAAAATTCTGACCTCTGATTTATATTGGTATCTAATTCTTCTAACTTTTCACATTTAGGGAATGAATGTTTTTGTGTCCTGATACAGATCTATTTCAAAAATGAATAATGGTGAAGGCAATTTTGTTTGTCATTTTATTTTGTCCTAGACTTTTGCTCATCTAGAATTCACCGTTACTCTGCATTTATGTTTAAGATGTCTGGGAGAAGGCTGAGCAAAATCCAAGACAGCTGAACTTTCTCCCTGTATTGTTAGGTGCTTCCCCATTTGCCTAAGTGGATAGCCCCCTGAAAGGCCGGCTCCTGAGAGCTTTGATGGAGGAGGAAGATGCAGTTGGTTCTGTACATGATTCCTCCTCCCCACTCCACTGACCCCTGTCTGCCTCCTTCCATCTTCTGTTTAAGACAACATCTCTTATCTCTCAATTTCCAGACCTCCACAGATCCAGTCATAACCTCTGTATAATTCTTCTTGGTCTGGAAGATGATGTTATCTCCTCAGAAGGTAGCAGGTGCGGTGCATTCATAGTTGCATGACCTAGTTTTTGCTGCTTCCTATGGCATTTTTGGGAAGAAGAGGAAGAGGAGGTAGGTTAGGGTAGTCCTGGTGACCTTGAAATACCTGGTGAGTGTGTGTCTGCCTGTGAATGTGCACATATTTTGTACACACACAGTCTAGAATTTCTAATTGGAGAATATTCTCATCTCATATTCTCAAGTTCCCATAGCACAGATGTCTGCTCCCAAACTGAGTTTCTGTGCATAATTTACTGAGCTGTTCTAGAGAACAAAGATGATTGGCAGTGCAGGTTCAGTTACTGCCTTTTCAGCCCCTTCTTTTCCTCTTTCTTATCTACAAATGTCCATTGTTTTTTACTGTTTTGTAACATCCTAGTTTTCCTGTGTTATTTATGTGTAGTGCATGGGTATGGTGATTCTGATTCCCTCAGAATATCTAACCCTATTCCAGAATGTGACCCCTGGTGAGGTGCTGTAGAATAAGCACTGGACTACTAACCGTAAGGTCAGCAGTTCAGACCCACCGACTGCTTCTCAGAAACCCTATACAAGGTCATTATGAGTCAGAACCAACTTGATGGCACTTAACAAAAATTCCCAAAAGTACTCTAAACAGTTTACAGTCCACAAGGAGCTTTGTGAGTCCTAGGTCTATTGATCATGTCATAAAAGCGGCTTAGCATGTGGGAAGATGACTCATGGATGTGACTTCACCATTGCCTGCATTTTAAGCTTCTTACCGTGAAACCATAGCCCAGTTTTGACAAAGATTTCCAGCCAGGGCTGGGCCTGCCTTTGACTCAGTGATGTGTCACATTCTCTCTGCCGGAAACTCACATTCTTAACACCACTCATCATGGGCCTGGCAAGAAACCTTTTGGAGAGGTGTTGGTATTTGGTGCCTTTTTTTTTTTTTTTTTCCAGTTGCCCACAAAAAACAAACTCAGAAATAGCTACCTTTTTTCCCTTCCTCCCCCCTGCCCCCACCTTTGAAAAGTTTGTTGGAATAGTTTGTCATTTTCCTGTCTGGAATTGTTTGTTGTTGATCTGCCAAGGATCATTTGCTTAAGGCTATGGCAAGGTGACGGTGGCCCTAAAGTGAAGGGTAAAATAAACTGGAGCAGCGTGCGTGTCTGGTGTTAGGCGGTGGGTGGCTAGCTGTGGCTGGTGCCCTTAGATACTCACCTCAAGGGTGGCTGGGATTTGCATAAAGAAATCCTTTTGAGTTTTTAAAAGAATGCCTTCCCAGTTAGTCACCTTAGTTCTTGTTGTTGTTAGGTGCCATCAAGTCGGTCACGACCCATAGTGACCTTATGCATAGCACAATGAAACACTGCCCGATCCTGGGCCAACCTCACTACTGTTGTCACGCTTGAGTCCGTCGATGCTGCCACTTGGCCAATCCATCTCATTGGGGGGTCTTCCTCTTTTTCCCTGACCCTCAGCCTTCCCAAACATGATATCCTTCTCAGATCCCCCTTTATTATTGTTCTGTGGTTTAGTGCCAGGAGAATGCCTGGACTTGTCATGCCACATTGGGTGCTTCAAAAAAGTCTGAGGACTACACCCAACTTACAAGAATTGGAACTCCTGGCCCATTCTTTGGTTTATCCTTACGGTTTATGGAAGAGGTAAATTTCAACAGGTTCCTTCATTTCTGTTTGTCAGATCTTGTGCCGGCAAGTTCTTGATGATAAGGCTGTGCCTTTCTCAGGTTTCCCCATTGTGTCCAGCTTCAATTGAAGCTCAGTAGAGTTGACACTGCTGTGTGAGGGATGAGCATCTGTCTTGGAGTCATGGAAATCAGATTGTAACATTAGCATGGCCACTAGTGGTATGATCTTAACTTAGATAATTCATCTCTGGGCATCTCCGTATCACGTACTTACTAGGTTGAATGAAGGATTTTCTTAGACAGTGGTTCTCTTCCTTGTTACATATCAGAAGCATCTGTGGACTTTTTTTCCTCTTTTAAATACACATGATTGGGCCATAACCTACAGGTGGGTTCAGGAGATCTGGGTGGAGAGTGAGGATGTACCCAATTCCTTTTGGTCCGGGTTGAGGACTGCTACTTGCAGTCTGTCCTATCCTTTATGAATAAATTTAACGACTGCAAGGGATGAAAAGGAGTAACGACAGGGTAGTTAAGAATAATTCAAATGAGTCTTATTAACATGTCTAAAATAGGTCTTATGTGCATGTTTTAAATATTGAAAAATGAGAAAGGTGAGATAGGTAAAGGTTACGAAAAAACTCTCTAAACATTTATGTTCTGTGCTCTGGCAAGTGAAACATCTTTTCAGGGTAAAATGGAAGGACTCACTAAGCCTAGGGGGCAGGAAAGATGGAATAAAAGCTTTAGGGGTACAGTAACAGAGAGATGCCAGAGGATGCCTAATCAAGAAATAGGATATTATGGTTTCTGAAGAATTGAAGTTGATTCTTATACTTCTGATACTTTTTTATTCTCAAAGCACTGCTGAAGCAGAAGTGGAACCATGGTCCTGTACAACCTAACACAATTCTGTTTAATGTAAAATGTTGCAATATCTTGTCATGAACCAGGCTCTGTGCTAAATGTTAGAGGTTCTCAAAAATTATGAGTAGCTCAGAAGAGTGGGAGAAAGAAGGTTATGATGAAGTTAATAGGATCTAATTTGCTAAGCATAGTTAAACGAGTAAATATTTTCTTTGTACAATAAATATCCACTGGAAGTGGTCAGGGAAGCCTTCAGAGAAGACATGCTTCCCAAGTAGTTCTGAAGAATGGAGAGGAGCTCACTCAGCAGCCTGGGTTAGGTGAATTTGTAAGATGAAAGAAACTGTTCAGAGGTACACAGCTACACCAGCAGGACACAGACTGTGAGTTGACTTTGTAGGATTATCAGTAGTGCCATGTCATTAGACAGTGAAATGGAGGGAGCTTGGAGAACAGGCCCATCATCAGTGATTTTGAGTTTCATAGTCAAGGATTTGGTCATAATGTGCTAGACAGTTGAAATATTTTCATCAAGAGAGTGTTATAGTCAGATGTGCTGTTTGGAGACGTCACAGTGACTAAGACTACAATGTGAGAGGTATGGTGTACGACCCTGGAGAACAAGAGACATGTTGGGAAAGAAAATGGTCCTGAAGGAAGGCAGTGGCCAGCTGAAGTTAAATAAGTAAATCTTTCGATTGAATGTAGGGATTGAGGAGAAGTCAAAGCTAATTCCTAGGTTTCTGGCATGGATAATGAGTAGCAGGCTTTGACTTTAGTTTACATATGGATTATAGGAGATAGTAGTTTGGAGAGGATGTATTTGGCTTTAGAGATTGAAGAGATGTGTGGACCTTCAGGTGAAAATATTTCTAGTAGTTGTTTGGGTGTACTAATCTTGAGAGGAACCAAGACTCAAAATAGAGATTCAGGAGTGATAAATGTGAGGTTAATACAATGGAAAAGAATAAAAGCCCCTGTTTATAGAGAATGGGAAAAAGTGAAACATCTAAGTCTGTTTTGCTGTGTACCAAAATCATCCTCAAATTTAGTGGCTTATAGTAATAAACATACTATCTCACAGGTTCTGTAAGTCAGGAATCCAGGTGCAGCTTAACTGACTACCTTCTATGTTAAGGTCTCATCAGACTGTAGTCTAAGTGTCTGTTGGGGTTGTGAACTTTGAAAGTTCAACTAGAGGAAGATCCACTTTCAGGCCCATTCATGTGGTTGTGGGCAGGTCTTGGTTCTTCATTGACTATTGGTCTGAGACTGCCTTCATAACTGCCCGTGTATGCTAGCTAGTTAGCGTTCCTGAGAGTGAACAAAAGTGCAGGAAACACATAAATCACAGTCTTTAGTAACATAATCTTAAAAGTGACTTCCCACCATTCTGCCATACACTATTCATTAGAAACAAGTCCTTTGGTCCAACTCCAGATTCAAGGGGAGGGGATTCTTCAAGGGCTGAACACTAAGAGGTGGGATCATTCTGAACCATCTTAGAGGTTGTCCAGTACAGTAGCTAAAAAGTAGGCAAGGAATGGGTTTTGGAGCTAGAGCATGAATAATGGGAGAGGCAAACTGTGAATTATTAGAAGAATGTGTTCCAACAATATAATGAATGGAAGGTAAAATTCAAGGATGTATGTACCAGATACTAGCCATTTACAAACCAGACATTCATATTCCTGTCTACCATGCAAGGAATGGCAAATTGAAAAAGAATGGCTTCATTTTCATTGCAGAATAGAACATTTTAACATCTCTCCTGAGATACAACATAGTAAATGATAGGATCATATTCATATGTCAACAAGAAAGACCAATTAATGAAACTATTATTCAGTTTTGGTCACTAACTGTTAATTCCAAAGATGAAGAAGTTGAAGTCTTTAAGCAACTTCTTCAGTCTAAAATTAATCAAAGTGCAATCAAGATACATTGATAATTACTGGTGATTGGAATGTGAAAGTACAAAGAGGAAGGATTTGTATTTGGAAAACAGGGCCTTAGTGATAGAAATGATCCCGGAGATCACATAAAGAATTTTGCAAGAGCAACAACTGTTTCATTGCAGCCACCTTTTTTTCAGTAACATAAATGGTGACTATACATGTGGACCTTGCCAGATAGAGCACAGAAAAATCAAATAGACTACCTATGTGGCATGAGAAGATGTAGAAGATCAGAATCATCAGTCAGAACAAGACTAGGACCTAACTGCAGGATGGACCATCAGTTTGCTTCTATGCAAGTCACATTGAGCTGAAAAAAATAAAATAAAATAAGTTCACAAGAATCAAAGTACACCTTAGTATTTTCCACCTGAATTTAGAGACCATCTCAATAATAGATTTGATGTAGTGAACACTATTAATCTTAAGACTAGACAAGTTTGGGGATGGCATCAAGGACATTGTACATGATGAAAGCAGGTTATTAGCAAGACAGTAAATATAGAAAAGTCCCAAACTGATGTTATAAGAAACTAGCTTTTGAATGTAGAATAGTTAAAGTGAATGGAAGAAATGCTCAAGTAAAAGAACTAAACAGAAAATTCTAAAAGGTGACATGCAAAAACCTGGTGTTAGAAAACCAGCTGAAAGAACCGAAGAAGACAAAAGCTGAAAGAACCGAAGAAGACAAGAACCGAAAGAACCGAAGAAGACAAAATTGTGGCATCGAGTAACAGTAGTGAAGGATTCTGTGAGCAAAATATTGAACGATGCAGGAAACATCTAAAGAAGATGGTAGGAATACACTAAGTCACTGTTGTTGTTGCTAAGTGCTGTCGAGTCGGTTCAGACCCATAGCGACCCTGAACAGGGTTTCCGAGGCTGTAAATCTTTACGAGAGCAGAAAGCCTCATCTTTCTCCCGCAGAGCAGCTGTTAGTTTTGAACTGCTGACCTTGTGGTTCGCAGCCCGATTCATAACCAGTATGCTACCAGAGCTAATTGGTTAACATTCAGACATTTAAGGAGATAGTATATGATCAAGAGTCAGTGGTATTGAAGGAAGAAGTACAGGTTCTACTCAAGGCATTACCAAAAACAAAATAAACAAACGAGACACGAGGAATTGATGGAATACCAGTTGAGATGTTTCAACAAATGGATCCAACATTGGAAGCACTCATTTATCTTTGGCAAGAAGTTTGGAAAATAACTAGTTGGCTAACCAGTTGGAAGAGATCCATGTTTGTGCCCATTCCAAAGAAAAGTGATTCAACAGGATGTGGAAATTATCTAACAATATCTTTAATATCACATGCAAGTAAAATTTTGCTGATGCTAATACAAAAATGGTTGCAACAGGACATCAGATTTTGTAGTGGACTTCCAGAAACTCAGGTTGGATTCAGAAAAGATGTGAAATGAGTGATATCATCATTGTTGCCAGATGGATCTTGGCTGAAACAGAGAATACTAGAAAGATATTTATCTGTGTCTTATCAACTCTGCAAATACATTAGACTGTGTGGATCTTAATCAATTATGTCTAACATTGCAGAGGATGAGAATTCCACGATACTCCATTGTGCTCATATAGAACCTGAACAGCAGAGGATGAGAATTCCATATAGAACCTGAACATTGATCACTCAAACAGATTAATATAAAACCAGTCTGTTATGTGTGATTTAAAATTAGGAAAAATGTACATCAAGGTTTGTATCCTTTCACCCCACATTTTCATCTGTATGCTGAGCAAATAAAGCTGAGAAGCTAGAGTGTATGGAGAAGGACATGGCATCAGGATTGGAGGAAGACTCATTACAATCTGCAATATGCTGACGGCGCAACCTTGCTTGCTAAAAGCAAAGAGGACTTGAAGTACATACTGATGAAGATCCAAGACTACAGCCTTCTGTATGGATTATATCTCAGCATAAAAAAAATAAAAATTCTTACAACTGGACCACTAAGCAACTGGAAGAGATCCATATTTGTGCCCATTCCATCATGATGAATGGAGAAGAAAGAGGTTGAAGTTCTGAAGAATTTCATTGTACTTGTATTCACAATCAATGCTCATGGAAGCAGCAGTCAGGAAATAGAATGATGTATTTGCGTTGGGAAAATCTGATACAAAAGACCTCTTCAAAGTTTTTTAAAAAAATGTCATTTTGAGGACTAAAATGCACTTGGCCCAAGCCATGGTATTTTCAGTCATCTGATATGAATGTGAAAGCTGGACAGTGAATAAGAACACCAAAGAAGAATTGATGCCTTTCAATCATTGTATTGGCAAAGGATATTGAATATACCATGGACTTCTGGAAATAGGAATACATATGTCTTGGAGCAAGTGTAGCCAAAATAACTCCTTAAAAGACGGATGGTGAGAGTTTGTCTTGGTTACTTTGGACATGTTATTATGAGGGACCAGTCCCTGGAAAAGATTATCATGCTTGGTAGAGGGCCAGTGATACAGAGAAAGACTCTCAACAGGATGAATTGACACAGTGGATGCAACATCAAGCTTAACATAGCAACAATTGTGAGGATGGTGCAGTATCAGGCTGTGTTTTGTATCTTTGTTCCTAGGGGTCTCTATGAGTTGAAAATAACTTGAGGGCACCCAGCAGCTATATCCATTGGGACAGGTTATATTGTGGCAAAAATGAGGTTCTATTCTAGTTGTCTTTAAATAACAAAGATTTATGTCCTGCTCATGCTACATACCTATTGGAAATTGCACTGAACTCTGCACCATATAATTATTTCTGTGAAATGTCCCCATTAGATGCCATTTGGGGATGTTGTTTTCATGCTGGGACCTAAGTGACAGTAGAATCACCATATGAAGATTTAATGCTTGTTCCAGTGAAAAAAAGTTAGGGAAAAGAAGCTATTGGCTTGTATAACCTCAGCCTGTTATTCCTCTCATGGTTCATTGAAAGGACTTATAGGCCTGTGATTGAATCGTATGCCCTGCCTTACTTTTAAGGGGATGAGGAAATGTCCTCCTACAATATGACCAGGGAGTGGAGATGCAGGGATATTTGCTAACCAGCACCAATTCATACATGGAGGGAGTAGTTAGTAGTGTTGCCCTAAGCAGAGCTGGCTTTGTGACCACTGGACGTGGTGTTTGGGTTGTCAGTGATAACACTCAAACCAAAATTCAACTCACTGTCATCGAGTTGATTCCGATTCATAGTGACCCTTTAGGACAGAGTAGAACGGCTCCTTAGAGCTTCCAACACAGCTTCATCTTTCTCCCACAAAGTGCTTGTTGGGTCTGAACTACTGAACCCACAGTACCACCGTGCTTCTTCAGTGATACATTTATTAATCTCTGCCATGGCATTGACGTGGAGAGGTTGGATGTGCTTGATAGTTTGGGTTGAGGAGAATGTGAAGAGAGCTAGGAGGAAAATGTAGAGATGTCTTTATCAGGCAAAAAGAATCTCTACCCACTTAACTTCCTCATGGTTTTTTATTGCTTCACTGAAAAGTATTACAGTGTTTTGGGTTTTGTTTTTCTTGGTAGATAGGTTATCAGAATCAACTGTAAAGCTCTATATTTAATGTGTTGAAATCTCAGAAATGACAAGTGGGAGTTTAGGTGATTTTGTGTGCCCTTCCAACACTGCATTTAAAACAGAAATCACTTCTTTTTATAGTTCTCCTATTGTGCCAAAGAAAGTCAATATATTAGGAAAACTGAACAGTCTTTTGAGGAAGCGCGCTGTTTGTTGCCATATTCTTTTTATTTTAAAAAATATTTTAGAAGTTTGATGTACTGCCAGATTTGTTATGATATAACTATTTTCCTTTTTTTTTTTTTTCCCCAGATACCAATATTTTCAAGTACTTGGTAAATTGTCAAGTGATATACAGATATACATTGTTTCTGCCACTTTTCCACTAATTTTGGATTGTCATGGAATAATGTTAATGCAGGGTTTTGTTGTTGTGGTTGACATTTTGTGCTGTAGGTAAACACTTACATAGCAAATGGAGTTTGTCCACTCAATAGTTCACATACAGATTGGTTGGTGGCATTTTGGCAATCCTTGCAATGTGTCAGCATGCTCCCTGTTTCCTCCATTGGTTTCTTCATTCATCTGGCTTCTCTGTCTCTCCTTGTCTTCTCATCTTTGGTTTTGGACAGAAACTTACCTTCTGGTCTTATATAGTTGATTGTTACCATGTTTCAGGTTGTTTGTTTTGTTGTTGTTGTTAAGTGCCATCGAGTCGGATCCGACCCATAGCGACCCTGTACAGGGTTTCCGAGGCTGTAAATCTTTACGGGAGCAGAATGCCTCATCTTTCTCCCGCGGAGCGGCTGGTAGTTTCGAACTGCTGGCCTTAAGGTTCGCAGCCCGATTCGTAACCACTGCGCTACCAGTAGACCTGTCTTATTATTTCGCTGGAAGGTGGCCACTAGGAATTTCAAGTTAGAAGGTGGCCTCTTCAGTTTCAAGTTGGAAAGTTTTCTTAGGACAATAGTTTTCTCAGAGCAATAGGGGCTTCTCTAGTCGCTTTCCCACCAGTAAGTCTTGTCCCTTTTTTTGGCTTTGAATTTAGTTTTCCATTTTTTAAGAAAGCCCATTCTTACTGTGACCTTCAGTAATAGTCTTTGCTGTTGTGGTTAGTAGTGGTAGCTGGGCACCTTCTACTTCTTCTGGTTTCAGATTAGAGGAGGCTGGTTCATGTGGACCATTAGCCCTTTGGACTGATTGCTTCTTAGAGTTTCCATTTTACTTTATTCTTTTTGTGCTCCAGGCAAGAAGAAACATATACATGCTTCTGGCAAGGTTTTAAGACCCTGGATGCTACTCATCAGACTGAGGTGTAGAATATTATCTTTATGAACTGTGTTTTTCCTATTGACCTAGATGTATCCCATCTAGTGCATATTTTGTTCCTATTGTAAGCTAATGGTCTGAAGTAGAGTTGTCAACAATCCAGAAGTAGGTAATTCAGGTATCAATTATATTTCACTTCACAGAACTTTGGAACAGTAATTTAACATACTAAATTTTTGTCATGAATGCGATATCTAAATAAGTTGTTATAAGTGCCGTCGCATTGGTTCCAACCCATAGCAACTCTGTATAGGGTTTCTGAGGTGCAGCTGGTGAGCTTGAACTGCCAACCTTGCAGTTTAAACTACTTTGCAGTCTGGCGCATTAACCCTCAGCGCCACACCAGGACTCCAGTTAACACTTCATTAACAATTAAAAATTGATTTAGAATTGATAATAGTTTTAAACAAGGGCTGATTTGCCCAAATGCGACAAAGATTTATTATTTCTCCCCATCTTCCCCTCCCTTAACTGTCTTCTCACTGGAGCCCCTGGGAGGTGTAAATCATTAACACATTTGGCTGCTAGAAGTCCACCTAGAGGTACTTTGGAAGAAAGGCCTTGTAGTGTACTTCCAAAAAATCAGCCGTTGAAAACCAAGGAGCATGGTATTGCTCTGACACACATGGAGTCACTCTGAGCCTGATTGATTTTGACTCATGGCGCTCCCATGTGGCAGAGAAGAACTGTAACATAGGGCTTTCTAGGCTGTGATCTACAGGAGCAGATACCTGGTCTTTGTACCATAGAGTCAGTGGGTGAGTTCTAACCAACAACTCTTCAGTTAGCAGTGAAGTGTTTGCTATTGCACCACTAGGGATCCATATTTCTGTCTCATTAGTGTTCCATTTCCTATTACGACATCCTTTCCTCCAGCAGCTTTAGTTTCTTCTGTAGGCCTGTACTAGGTGCTGGAGATACAGAAAGGAAAAATCGAGCAGTTCCTGTCTTCAGGAAGCCTCAGAAAGGAATGATGTGATGGTGGTAGAACTATAGATGATAGATGGAAACTAGAAAGAGCTGACTTCTGAGCATCTCTAAAATCTATTCATAGCAGCAATTCTGTTTTCTCAGATGGCAGATCTTATACAGAATGCTCAAAAGATGTCAAGGAAAAAATACCTTTGACTCAAATACCGTGAATTACTCACTTTGTAGGCTTTCAGTGAACTGTGGGCAATTGAGATTTGTTATATGAATGGTTAAAAATATTTGTGGAGATAAATTCTTCTGAAAAATAATATTGGATGTATTGTTTGGTTTATTATTAATTGGCTTGGCTTCATGACTTTTAAATTTCAAAATGTGAACTGCAATATTTTGAGTTATCTACAAAAACTTTATATATTGGTCCTACCAAAGAAATTGACATTACTCAGTTATGAAAGTTATGCTGGAATTATATTTTTGAAAAATTCCTTTTCACCTTCTTGGCAAGATTAAAAAATGATGATCTGTAGAATGGGACTGTTAAAATAGCCTTACGTGTACTGGGACAAACATCTGACTTTGAAGTTATCCAAATGCCTGCTGCCAATTTACTATTTTACTGGGTGTTGTGTTTTTTTTTCCCCAGTGGGGTTATTAAATTTAATACTCCAAGCATGTGACATAAACATACTTGCAGGTGCTTCTGGAAATGGTTTCATAGGCAATTACTTCTAAGAGTGATTCCCCCCCAGTTAACATAAATATGCTTATTTATTTTTTCTAGTTAACATAAGTTATTTTTGCCTAGTTAACATAAATATGCTTATTTATTTTTCCCCTTTAGGTTATTATATATGCTATTCAGAAATTGAATTATTTATATGAAGAAGTGGCAACAAAGGTTTTTGAATTTCTAGTAGTAAATTTTTGTTGATGTTGTTAAGTGCTGTCAAGTCGATTCTGACCCATAGCGACCCTGTACGGGGTTTCCGAGGCTGTAACTCATTACTGGAGCAGAAAGCCTCATCTTTCTTCCACAGAACCTCTGGTAGTTTCGAACTGCTAACCTTGAGATTAGCAGCCCAATTCGTAACCATTATACTACTATAACTCCGTAGTAAATTAGGGGTCTTGATTGAGCTATTAAATTGATTACTGGTCCTCTTTGTTAATGAACACCAATAAACAGGTAACAATGAAGGATATTTGGAGAGATGTTTACTTCTTTTTTTTCTGCTAGTTGAGGTGCACTCCTAGGAATGGATGGATGAATGGGTGGTTGGGTGGACCATTAGCTAGCTGTTGTTACATTGAGTCTGACTCAAGACAACCTTATGTTCATCAGAATGAAATATTGTAGAGTCCGGTACCATCCTTGTGATTGCTGGCATGTTCCAGTCCACAGTTGTGGTTGCTGTGCTAATCCATGCCACTGAGGGTCTCCCTCACCTTTGCTGGCTTCACCAAACATGATGTCTTTCTCTAATGATTGAGCCCTCCTGATGCATCTTGATGATGCATCCAACACAAGCAAAATAGTGTTCTGTTCACATCTTTAAGGTTTTCACTGACTAATTTCTGGAAGTATGTCACCAGAACTTTCTTCCTAGTTTGTCTTAGTCTAGAAACTCTGCTGAAACCTATTATAGGCAAGCGCTCGTGTCTGAAATACTGGTGGTAAAACTTCCAGCATCAGAACATGCAGTAAGACAACGGATAGATGGGTGGTAGACTCTTAGGGCCTGAAAGTAGGTTGCTTCCTGGTACATCAGGAAGACAAGCTATGGTCATGGACAAGTTAGCCCTGGTAGTGTGAGAGTGACCTTGTGACTAAAGTGAAATCTCCCAGATACTCCTCACAAACAGGTGACTGGGGCACTGCTCTTCTGTCCACCGGGAAGGTTGCTACATTGTTGTTGTTGTTGTTGTTGTTAAGTGCCATCAAGCTGGTTCCAACTAATAGTGAACCTATATAAGGTTTCTAAGGAGCAACTTGTAGGTTTGAATTGTCAGTCTTAGGTTTGCAGTCCAGTGCTGCATTACTAGGTTAATTTCTTTCCATGAGTTTAGTTATAACTTAGGCTTCCAAGAAATTCTGATGGTACAAAGCTTCCTCCATTTGCTAACTTGCTTTTAAGAAAGCCTTATTCTGCCCCCCCACCCCAAGGTGAAAGTTTACAGGGTAGATCATCAGTTTTACATTCAACAAATCATACACCTTGTTTCATTACAATGATTATAGTCACCTCAATGTACCATCAGTTAACTGTATTTCTCTCTATCCACTTAAGCTTTTTTTTTTTTTTTTTTTTAAAAAAACAAAACAAAAAAACAAAACAAAACAAAAAACCCATTCAGGCATATATAATAATTTACATCTCCAAAGGTCATATTCTGCAAATATAATAATTTACATCTCCAAAGGTCATATTCCCCTTGCCACCAGCTCTTAGTCCCTCTCTTTTCATGAATTTAGAGTCCTCAGCCGCTCCCTCTCTACATGACCCCATTTCTGCCTCTGTCTCTGGCATTGCTGCTTCTCTGGATAAGGTCCCGCATTCTGCTTGTGCTCTTCTCCCTTGATGGCCCCTAGGGTCCTCTGTTTCTGAAGTGTAAGATTAACCACTTCCCTGTTTTTGTTCAAGATTTGTACCTTTACAGTTGTGACAGTAGCAATTAGTCATGATAACAGTTACTCACTATTGAATCATACAAATCTTATTCCCATCTGTTTTCACCAGATCCATCTAGACAAGATGAAAACTTTCAGTGGAGACTCTTTCTCTCTCCCCACCCCACCCCAACTCTGCAACTAAACTTCCTTTTGAAACCTTGTAAGCCAGTGACTTAGTGCCTTTATCGCCCCCTTATTTTAGGTAGCCAATATCCTATCTACCCTGTGTACAGAGGGGATAGCATTGATACTTGATGTGAAAAGACTCCTTCCCTCTCTGTTGGTATTTAGAGTTACTACTTCCATGAATATACGTCATGTTCATCAAATTATAGCATTTTACCCTTGTTTCCTGTATATATAAAAAACAATTTTGTGTGTGGTAATCTTCCTCTAGTCGAGTTTTGATTACCAAGCCATCGAGGCTAGGTCAGATGGGTACTGTGTATAAGTTTGGGTGTTCTTGTGTATCTCCCCTCACTTCATAACAGCTGGATGCTTCACTCTCAGCTCTAGCCCTCTGTGGCTGTGTCCTTGTCCATGGGCTCAAGTGGCTACATGTCTCACCACACTTTGGACCAACCAGCCCTTCCTCTTCTCTCTCTCATCTCCAGGTCAAAGGGAGTCAATGGATTGTGGTTGAACTTGGCCCATTTCTTCATTGCTGCCTTTCTGCCTCTTCCACTCACCAGTATACATGTGGTTGCCAGCAAGCTGACATGCCTGTTCATATGTTCCCTTTGAGTTTCAGTCTTAGAGGGGAGTTTGTCCTGAAGGAACTTGATTGCTTGCCTTGATGGCTTCCTGGTGAACAGCTTGCTTATTCTTGTAGTAGCCATTCGTGCTTACATTTTTGTTTTGGGTTTTTCCTGATGATGTCTTTTTGAAGATGAATCTTCTGTTGATCTAACTGTTCCAGGCTGGTCTGCTTGTCCTTATTAGTGAGAATGTCCACCTCATAAGGTTCTGGATGGGACTCAGGATTCCACCTAAGGTCCTATAGTCTGCAAAGGCTTTGCACGAGGCCTATTTCACTTGGGCAAGTTCTAGAACCCCTTTTAGGTATTCCAAACAGTTGTAGGCTGAAGATAGGCTTACAAGTTTTCACTAATAATGTTTCCCAATATTCCTTTCTATCCCACTCAAGTGTCTATTCTATAATAGTAGGCAGGGAAAACCAATATTCATAAGACAGTCATCTTGACCTCACAAATAAATATTCTGGAAGGTGGAGTTGACAGAATTTATTGGAGCAGCCCTGTAATTAATACAGACCTGTAGACCTGAATGTTGAAACAATTAGACCTTGTCTAAAAGTAACTATAGAAAACACTGGTGTTGGAACCAAGCTCATTTTGACTACATCTTTCTCTACTTTGGAGTCCTGGTGTGGCACTGCAGGTTAATGCGCTAGGACTGCAAGGTCAGTTTGAACCACATGGTTGGTGATTCCAGCTCACCAGCTATTCCTCAGAAACCGTATTCACGTTTGCTGTGAGTCAGAATCGACTCGACAGCACTTAACAAGAACAACATCTCTACTATGGAGTTCTGGTATGATGCTGCGGGTTAATACAAAGAACTGCAAGGTCAGTTTGAACTGCAAGGTTGTCGCTTCAAGCTCAGCAGACACTCCTTGGAAACCCTATACAGGGTAGCTATGAGCTGGAACTGACATGAGGGTACTTAATAATAACAACAGCATCTCTACTATGGGGTCCTGGTGTGGCTATGTAGATAAGCACTGGACTGCTAGCTGCATGGTTGGCTGTTCAAATTCACCAGCTTCTCCTTGGAAACCCTATACAGGGTTGCTATGAGTTGGAACTAATTAGACGTCACTTAACAACAGTAACAAGGAATGATTGTGGGAGCAGATAAAAAGTTGGGAAGCCATGAGTTTATATGAGTGATTATTTTTAATTCATAGCAAAAAACACTAGTTAACTCTGTGCGGTTATATATTACTATTATATTTATAATACTATCAGATTTTAAAGTCACAATTTAACCAAAGAAATTTTGAAAGAATTTTTAAATGAATTTCAATGAAATTATTTGATCTTTTTTTGTTTTCTGAAGTAGGCGATAAGAGTAGCATATCACTTTGTTATTGTATATTTCTGAGTTGATTCTGACTTTTAGTGACTCTATACGAGAGGGGAGAACTGTCCTATAGTGGCTCCCAGGCTATAAAACTTTGCTGAAGCAGTCTGCCACATCTTTCTCCCATGGAGTGCCTGGTTGGTTGAAACTGCTGACCTTTCCGGTTGAAGCATCTTAGTACTCTTTCATTACACTGTAGTATGTTGTTGTGTGCCGTTGAGTTGGTTCGGATTCATAGTGATCCCGTATAGGGTTTCCAAGGAGCCGATGGTGAGTTTGAACTGCTAACCTTGAGGTCAGTTGCTTATCTACAGTGCCACACCAGTATATATAATGTAGTATACAAAATATCAATTCAGCAAGCAATTTTGCCCTTTTTTTGTATTTGGAAGGCCCTAAGTGGCACAAATGATTTATGTATGGAACTGCAGGATAAACACTGGACTAACAACAGTAACTTAAATGCTGGCTACTTGAGTTCACCTAGTGATGTGGAGGACTCCAGGTGTGGTACGGAGGGTAATGTGCTGGACTGCAAAGTTGGTTTGAACCTCAAGGTCAGCAGTTCAAGCTCACCCAACCACTCCTTGGAAACCCTATACAGGGTCACTATGATCCAGAACTGACTCAATGACACTTAACAACAAGAATACAAGTGACATGGGAGAAAGACTTGGTGATCTGCTTCTGTAAAGATCACAGCCAAGAAAACCCTACAGAGTAGTTCACTCTGCAAAACATGGCGTCAACATGAGTCAGAACTGACTTGACAGCAGTGGAGTTTGGTGTTTGTTTTTTTTTTTTTTTTTTTTTTCTATTGGTATTAGGATGTTGTTGTTAGATGCTGTTGAATTAATTTTGTCTCCCACCCTGTATACGACAAAACACTGTCCTGTGCCATCCTCACAACTGTTGCTTTACTGAGCACATCGTTGCAGCCACTGTGTGACAATGCGTCTTTTAATTCAAGGAGACCATTAAGAAGGCTCTCATTGTAGTCTATATAGATGTGTGTGTGTGTACCTTGTTATTTCCCCCGGTCCAGTGAGATTCTGTTACATACAACTCTGGAACACAGCAGCTCTTGCCCTCCTGGGCCTCACCAAGGGTTTAGTTTCCTCAATTAAAAAAAAAAAAAAAAAAAGGCTTTACTATCTTTTATCTATATTATCTCTATGTTATCTTAGCCAGAGTTAGTCTTACTTAGTTGTCACCATGTTAACTGGAAACTTTAGAGGTCAAGAACTGATCAGCCAACTCAGAAAGGAAGTCACAGAAGGTTGTTTATGGAGGAAACATTCTTCATTTCATGACCTCCTCATGCACTGTAAAAAGGAAGAAGCTGAAATTCCTAATGAGTTTCTTGACCTGAAAGGCCATTTGATACTCTGAAAGAGGAAGCTACTGTAATAATGTAGGGAGCCTTCCCTGCTGGGTTCATTAATGTGGGGGAGACCTTGCTGAGTGTTAATTAAATTTGCATTACAGGTGGAGGAATTCAAGGACTGGAAATGCTTTCTTCTCCCATTCAAGGTGAGCTGTAGCTCTCCAGCACTCTCTTTGTAGACAAAGGGGGCTTTGATAGGAACATGGAAAAGTTCCTGGTGAAACTTGGTAATAACTGTGTTTTGTGGCATATGCGTATATCAGATCTTTCCACAACCAGATGGACATTTATGCTTTTAAATTTGCAGCAGGGTCCGATTACCTAATTAGTTCAGATAGGCCTCTTCAGGGGAGGACAGGGTGGAAGGAGACTTTGAAGTAGTGAAAGGGGCCCTGCCTGATGCAGGTGCCTGAAAAGCCAAGTTCTGGGAACTGTGTCCTGTTGTCAGTGGGTGTGATGAGGAGGCTTCTTCTCTCCTCAGTGCTTCTGTGCAGTTTATGAAGGGGATCCCCTCTTAGGGTTCCAGTGATGGTAACAACTTGATTCTAGGGATCTTAGGGTTACTTAGACTTAGAATGTTGATGTCACTTGCACAAAGTCATATGTTACTTTAGGGAGCTCTACGGGATACCCTGCAGTCAGGCAGGTACAAAAAGCAACTGCTCAGAAGGGTTTACCATAACAAGCTGGGGCCACGCTCGATGGCAGCCTCTCTCCTTACTGCATCCCACCCTCTGGGAGCCACCTTCGGCCTGTCTCCCATGCATGCCTGCAAAACACTTCTGCACACAGAGAAGATCCATGAACTTTCAAAGACGCATGCATTTTCGTTTTTCCTATTATTCAGATTGCACCACTTTAACATCATTTGTCACATTTGCCATTGCCTTTCAAGTCCATTCTGGGCCTCCTTTTCCTTCAGAGCAGTCCATCTCAGCCCCCCTCCCACAGCCACAGAGAATGCCATTCTGTTCCACATTCTGTTTAGCCCAGTGTCCCTACTGATAAACGCCTCAGGGGTTCTTAATTTCCTGTCCAAATTTCATCTAATGTGCATCTTTCTCATTATGCTATGAAAGGCAGTGAAAACACTTCTGAAACACATCTGTGCATAGTTCATTTGCAAGCCATATTTCCAGAAGTAGAATTCTGGTTCTACTCAGTCAGTCTCCCTCCACCTCAAACATAGTATATAATCTTTGCCTTAGTAATAACAATGGAAATAGTAGCAGCTGATTTGTGGTCAGGGCTCAGGGTATGCCAGGCACTGTGCCTACACTGTCTTAGCTAGTCTTCATAATGACCCCATGACATATATGAGGTGGCATCAAAGAATTCATGGAGAAATGGAATTGAAAGATAATGGAATTTCCCACAAACTGTTTGAAGTTTGCTAGCATGCTGTCAACCTCACTTTACAGGTGGGAAAACCGGGGCTTAGTCACTTATGTATGTGAGTAGGAAGATGGAACAAGATTCAGACTAATCTCAAACTCCATATTCTGTATTCTTAGCCATCATGCTAGACAAAGAATATAAATTTCATTCTGACCTTTTTGATAAAATGTCATGGGGACATGATCTGACATGTTCTCATTGGTACAGCAGGCTAGGAGACTGGGAGGGAATTCACCTAGAGCCATTCCTGAGCACAGGTGTGGGGGGCCTAGGAGATGATTGACTCAACTGTACTGCAGAAGAGGGTTTGGTTTAGCAGCTGAACATCAATCCACAGGGCTCGGGATAAGGCAGTGCTGTGGGACTCCTCCCAACACATGCACTGGACTTCAGGAATTAGGATATAGTAATGGCAGCCTTGATCTAGGTGTTTCACAGAATGAAGTCATGGTGATGCATGTGGACTGTTAGCACAGAAGGGGACCGTCAGCAGTGGGTGCAGTTGTTTGGTGCTCAGGTACAGATACGTTCCTGAGTGAGGGTATGGCAAGAACATGATGAGGGTCTAGCCTCTAGGAACTCAGGTGCTAGGTAAGTTACCTGGGAAGAAATGTCAGCTCACACTGTCAGATGGTTATCTAGTTCCTGGAATTGCAAGATGGGAATTCTGTCTCAGGAGAGAGATGTAGAAGTCCAGTTCCTGAACGAAAGCCCATAACCAAAGGTCAGTGTGCACCACGAGTGACTTATGCTAAGTCCAGGGGTCACTTGGCACTTGGTGTGGGGAGAGTGGAAACAGCGGGCAGATGATGGGAAGAAGGGTAAAACTTGACACTGAGTTCTCCAAGGTTTGCTTTCTTAATGGTCACTGTGACATACATGGGACAAGTCCTTGATGCCAGTATAATTTGTTGTCATTTATTTTGTCATTGTAAGTGGGAAACAGAAGGTTCTACAACTTGATTCCTGCCTGCACAGAACTACATTTTTTGTAAACTTAATGATGTAATCCTCCAGATGAATTATTATTGCTGCAAAAATTGTTATCTTCATGGCTTTGTAAATATTTTATAATCCAGTAAGAGCATGAGGAACAGTTTCTTTTAGTTGGACAACGAAAATCATTTTCAATTCCTGTCTTATTGGGCTCCATTCCATATCTTGCTAACTTGTGGCATAAGAAAATGGAACAACGTATTGTCACCACTTCTGCCACCTTTTTTTTTTTTTTATGGTGGGAGACGATTTCCATCTTGTGGATCTTTACTTTGTGATTTAGCAGCTATACGTGTAAATAGAAATTCACCCAATTTGGGTCCCTTATAGAGCTCGAGGCATCTTTGATGGCCTCCAATTTTGCCATAATGTTGAATTCTGGACATAATTGGTGCTGGACAGCCTCAGTTAATACTATACATCTGCTTATCTTTACAACAGTGTTTTGTTTCTAACTTTTTTTTCAGTCTTCTCAAGAATGATGGTTTCATTTTCTCCTCTAGAGAGCCTTAAGGAAAGGGCCATGTATTCTACAAAAAAAAAGAATTGTAGTCATGCACTCCACACACATGAAAACAATAGAATTAAGAAACAGGCAAACAACAATTAAAAGAGAAAATAATAAAGAAGAAAAATCATTATCAGCAGACGGCAACCAGAAGAAAATAATATAATATAAAAAAGAAAAGAGGACAGGAAAAGGGAGCTATAGAAGAGAAAGATAAGAGAGAAAATAAACGAAATAATAATAATAAACCAGAAAAATCTAAGGAAAGAGGAGATGGGAAGAGAAAGAGAGTAGAGTAATATAAAGGAAGATCAAAAGGTTTAAAAAAAAAAAGGGAAATGAGAAACAGAAGAAAAGAAAAAACAAAAGCAGATAGAGAAAATATAAAATTTGAGGAACTAGAAAGAGAAGAAGAAGAAGAAGAAAGAATTCCTGTAGACCTAGGTGTTACCTATGTTCAGGGCTCTCAATCTGTAAGTAGTTCTTGTAGGCACTTGATGGAATTGATTTTAGTGTCTGTTAAGACTACAGGGAAATTGGGGGCAAGGTGGATGGGTATAAGGGTTTCTTTTAGCCTAATGCTGGCTCATGGCTATGAGGTTCTGTAGGTCTGGAGTGGAGCCTGTCTCAATCAAAAACCAAAGCAGCACAGCCAGCCTCTGCCACACACTGGCATGGCTCAGATCCATGCAGCTTTGAACTCCTGGAGAGCAGGGTCTGCCTTGGGGGTGGATGAGGGTGGGAGCTGGCTGTGTTTCTGGTCACTAGGGGAGTGAGGGGAAAAAGAATGAATCACAGCTTTTCCATGGACTAGGTGAATCTGCTCTGCCAGGCCACCTTATGTCACCAAAGCTGCTAACAAAAGTTTAAGATGACTCCGCTGCATCTAACTGGCTTTTCAGCAGTCTCCCTCTCTCGCAGTCCCATCCCAGTGTCTCTTCCCAGCAAGTTCTCAGTCCACTTCTCCAATCTTTCCTCTGAAGTTCAGGGTTCCAGGATTTTCATTTGTGTCTGTTTCAGTTGATCTGTCATATTTTTGTTTTAGTAATGTGTCTGTCTAGTCTACCATCTTGCTGGAAGTCCAGCCACATCTTGCAGTTTGCTGTCCAGTTTTTATTGTGTGGAACCACTGTGCTCCCTAGCTTTTTATTGGTTAGTGACAAATAAGTGAAACTATAAAACAAGAAGTGGGGACTTGGGTTCTATTTGCTCATGATCAAAATAAAAATATACCATTTAAAATAATAATATCATTTAAAAATAATTATGTATTATACATGCCTCACAAAATGGGTAAAGCTTGAGCTCTTCAGCATTACAAATACTGCTCTCTAGTCAGATCTCTCTTCAAGGGGAACAAAATATGGTTGCAAGTTTGGAATCAATGTATGTGGGATACCTAGCCGAGTGCTTGGCTTATAATAGCTGCTTAATAACAAATACTTTATCTTCTCATTAGAGTTTTTTGTTGTTATTTTTTTTTTTTCATATAAAACCAATATGGAAACAGTCACATCCTAAGTCAGTGGTTGTCAATCAGGGTGAGTTTTTCCTCACCAGGGACAGTTAACAGTGTGGAGACACTCTTGATTGACATGATTTGGGGATTGAGTGGATTCTTTTGGTATCTTGTGAATAGAAGTCAGGGTTGCTATTGAATATTCTACGATGCACAGGACAGCCTCATGACAGACAAATATCTGGTATTAAATTAGAATCATCTGATGTGGAAAATCCCTGTCCTAAATCATTCATGAAGGTGGGAGTGGTTATGTGCTGTGGAGTCGGTTCTGACACATAGTGACCCTGTATAGGGTTTCTTAAGCTGTAAATCTTTACGGGAGCAGAAAGCCTCATCTTTCTCCCACAGAAAAGCTGGTAATTTCAAACTGTTGACCTTGCGGTTCGAGTTCAATTCATAATCACTACACTACCAGAGCTCCTTATTCATAAAGGTATAATATTAAAATATTGAGCTGAATAAAAAGTGTGTGTCAGTGTATATATCTTAAGCTACACCTATTCAGTGGGGACTCTTTCTTTCCCCATACACTGTTAAACTAACCTCCCCCTTGAAACCTTGTAAGCCAGTCACTTTGTGCCTCTATCGCCCATTTATTTTAGGTAGCCAGTGTCTAAGTTGCCCATTCCTATTTATCCTGTAAATAGAGGGGACAACATTGATACTTGATGTGAAGACTCCTTCCCTCTCTGTTGGTATTTGCAGTTACTACCTCCATGAGTATAGGTCAGGTTCATCACATTGTAGAAATTTACCCTTGTTTCCTTTATTAAAATAAAATATATTTATTTATTTTATTTATGAGTTCTGATTATCAAACCATTGAGGTTAGGTCAAATGGGTACTATCTGCAAGTTTGGGTGTTCTTGTGCATCTCCCCTCACTTTGTATCAGTTGGATGCTTCACTCTCAGCTCTAGCCTTCTGTGGCTATGTCCTTGTCCACAGGATCAGGTGTCCCCACGTCTTACCACACTTTGAACCAACCAGCCCTTTTTAATCTCTCTCTCATTTCCAGGTCAACGGGAATCAATGGAATGTGGATGAACTCAGCCCATTTCTTCACTGCTGCCTTTCCCCCTCTTCCACTCACCAGTAGACCAATGTGGTCACCAGCAAGCTTTCATGCCTTGATTATGTGTTCCCTTTGAGTTTGTCTTAGAGGCGGGATTTGTCCTAAGGAACGTGATTGCTTGCCTTGATGGCTTCCTGGTGAACAGCTTGCTTATTCTTGTAGTAGCTAGTCATACTGACATTTTTGTTTTGGGTTTTTCCTGATGTGATCTTTCTTTGAAGATTTATCTTCTGTCTCTCTCACTGTTCCAGGCTGGTCTGCTTGTCCTTTCTAGTAGGGATATCCCACCTCAAAAGGTTCTGGATGGGACTCAGGATTCCACCTAAGTTCTTATACTCTACAAAGGCTCTGCTAGAGGCCTGTTTCACTGGGCAAATTCTAGAACCCCTTTTAGGTATTCCAATCAGTTAGATGGGTTTCCAAGTATTCTGTAATCATGTTTCCCAATATTCCTTTCTATGCCACTCAAGTTTCTATTTTACAATAGTAAGCAAGGGAAACCAATATTCATAAGACAGTCAAGCATCTTAGTATTATTTCCTCTCTTCAAACTATGCCTACATCCCTATGTCACAGAGCCTTGTTCCGAGGTTGAGCATGAATCACTATTTACCTCTGTCCCACTTAGCCCATGCAAACCTGTCTCAGTGTTCTCCTATCTACCTTGTTCTTCCACTACCTCCCCCTTGTATTGCCATCCCCAGCACCTGAACTATGATGTGTCTGCCCTTACTCTGTGCTCTACCATCACCTCCTCCTAAACCCCCTCCATCTTCCCCTAAACCCCCAACCCCACCATTGTGGTTACCTTAGATTCCATTAACTTTTCCCTCCATTTAAGGCAGTCTATTTTATTGCCATCCCCAACTATGATGTGTCTACCCGTACCCTGTGCTCTACCATCGCCTCCTCCTAAACCCCCTCCATCTTCCCCTAAACCTCCAACCCCACCATTGTGGTTACCTTAGATTCCATTAACTTTTCCTTCCATTTAAGGCAGTCTATTTTATTCTGAATCTACCTGACCTTCTCATCACCTGTGTTTCTATGCCTGTGTGTTTACCTTCTTTCACACTGTGATTGTTTTAATCATAGACCTCCCAAATCCTCTGAATTTTTCTTGTAGTTTTATTCTGTTCTTGACCCTTGCATTTATTGATTGAATTCTGGGTGATGCTGCCATGTACATCAATCTCTGGTTGTTGTCTGTTCTTGTTGGTTCTCAGTCCACAGAACTCCCTTTAGGATGTTTTGTATCACAGGGTTGGCTCTGGCAAAATCCCTTAGTTTCCTATTTATCCTGGAATGCTTTGGTTACACTTTTGTATTTGATTGACAGTAGTGTCATTGCTGATGTCCGATGGATCTCGGCTGAAAGCAGAGAATATCAGAAAGATGTTTACCTATGCTTTATTGACTACGCAAAGGCTTTCGATTGTGTGGATCATGACAAGCTTTGGACAACATTGTGAAGTATGAGTATTCCAGAACACTTAATTGTACTTCTGAGAAATCTGTACCTGGACCAAGAATCAGTTGTTTGAACAGAGCATGGGAACACTCAGTGTTTTAAAATTGGGAAAGGTGTGCGACAAGGTTGTGTTCTTTCACCATACTTACTCAACCTGTGTGCTGAGCAAATAATACGAGAAGCTGGATTCTTTGAAGAAGAGGGTGGCATCAGGATTGGAAGAAGACTCGTTAACAACCTGAGATATGCAGATGATCCAACCTTGCTTGCTGAAAGTGAAGAGGACTTGAAATATTTACTGATGAAGATCAAGGAACACAGCCTTCGGGATGGATTGCATCTTAATGTCAAGAAAACAGAAATCCTCACCACTGGACCAGTAAACAACATTCTTATCAACGGAGAAAAAATTGCGGTTGTCAAGGACTTCATTCTTCTTGAATCAACTATCAACATTTGTGGAAGGAGCAGTCAAGAGATCAGATGACGTATTGCATTAGGCAAATCTGCTGCACAGGAAATTTTTGAAGTGTTGAAGAGCAAAGATGTCAGCTTGAGGACTAAGGTGCGCCTGACCCAAGCCATGGTATTTTCAATAGCCTCATATGGATGCGAAAGCTGGACAGTGAATAAGGAAGATCGTAGAAGAATTGATGCCTTTGAATTGTGGTGTTGGAGGAGAATATTGAAAGTGCCATGGACTGCCAAAAGAACCAATAGATCTGTTTTGGAAGAAGTGCAGCCAGAATGCCCTTTGGAGGCCAGGATAGCTAAGCTTCGTCTCTCATGCTTCGGACATATTGTCTGGAGGGAATAGTCGCTGGAAAAGGATGTCATCCTGGGTAAGATGGAGGGTCAGAGAAAAAGAGGAAGACCCCCCAATGAGGTGGATCGGCCAGGTGGCATCATTGATGGCATCGAGTGTGGCAGCAGTAATGAGCTAGGCCCAGGATCGGACATTGTTTCATTCTGCTGTGCATGGGGTCGCTATGAGTCAGTTCTGACTCAATGGCATCTGACAACAACAACAACAACAAGTGTTGGGTAGAGGATTCTTGGTTGGCAGGTTTTTTTTCTTTCTTCTTTCAGGTTTTATATGTGTCTCCCCATTGCCTTCTTGCCTGCATGGTTTCTTTTCAGAGAGCTGAGCTTAATCTGATGCTGAGCTTAATCTGATGCTGAGCTTAATCTGATTTGCTTGCCTTTGTATGTTACACTTCTCTTTTCCCTAGCTGCTTTCAGGATTCTGTCCTTATCTTTGAATTTTGGAGAGCTTGATTATGATATGTCTTGGTGGTTTTCTTTTAGGGTCTATCCTTCCTGGGTTTCATTGAGCTTCTTGAATGCTTTTCACTTTTCTTTCCTCCAGAAGTTCTTCAGCTATTTCCTCTGTGGACTTGTATGATTATTCCCGTTCTGGAATGCTGATAATTCTTAAGTTATTGCTCTTCATGTTGTCCAACATGAATCTTAGACCTTCTTCAGATTTTTTATCCTTTTTTCTGCTTGTTCTTCTACTTAGTAGTATTTAGAGATTTATCTTCCAGCTCACTAGCCCTAGCTTCCATCTCTTCTACCTGTTACTCCTTCGCCCTTTCAGTGTATTGTCCATTTCTGATATTCTATTATTAATTGTTTGGATTCTTCTGTAGGTTTTGAATTGTTTTCAATGCTATATCTATCTAATTTGATTGTGCCTGTAGCACTTTCCTGACTTCTTCTTTTTCTCAACTTCATTGTATAGTGTTTTGATGCATTTTATAATCATTTTTTTGAATTCCTTCTCAGGCGTTTCCGGAGCCTTTCCTCCTTTCAGTATGGAGTGTAGGTCTACCTCCAGCTCATTTGTCTCAGTCACTTTAACTCATTTCTGGATATGTGCAGGTATGATCATCTGTTTCTGTTTTTTGGACATATTCAGTAGTTAGCTGTGGCCTTAATACTTAGATGGGTGTGAGGTTTGGTAATTTTTATGCTTTCTGATTGCCTCCAGGTAGATGTGATCAGAATATGGGCTTCCCTTTTCACTCTTCTTCCTGAGAAATTCAAGATGCCACTGTTGGTTGTTATGACATAACGCAGGATTTAATTTTCAGCCTGTTACCTTTTTAGTCTGCCTATCCTGCTCCACAACCCCTCCTTTCAGGCCTTCTTCCTAGTGATAAACAGTTCAGGACTAGCTGTGGGTATTTTGTGCTGCCATTTGGTTTTAAGTGGAAACTGCCCCTTTAAATTTTGTGGAGCTCTGTGCGCATGTGTAATAGAACCCTCCAGGGGGTGGTGGTGGGGTGTCCATTCACTCAGACACTCCTTTTAGTCACTGGAATGGAGATTGCAGACAGTGAGAGACCAATGGACAGATACAAAAAAAAAAAAAAAAAAAAACTCCACACCTTTATCTCCATGATTCTGTCAGTCATAGCCTTTGAAGGAATATCAGTGGTTTTCAATTTCTATGAAAACACGTATACAAGAAGTATGAGGGGGTTTCGAAAAGTTCATGGAAAAATGGAATGAAAAGATAATGGGATTATTTTCCATGAACTTTTTGAAGCCCCTTTTATTTGAAGAATTTCTGGATTCCTCAGTAACAAGTGAAATCTTCTCTCTCTAATTATTTTGACGTGTGCATACAGCAGTGGTTTCCAAACGAGAATCCGTTACCATGACCCTAAACTCTTCAACTCTATTCACTATCCACTACTCAACAGATGCTTTCCTGGACTATTTTCAGCTAACATAAGTATGTTCTTTGTTGTACAAATCCCACGAGCCCACAAGGGACTGCTTCATAGACCTGGTTCTGTTTTCTTATGGGAAAGTTTTCAATCACTTATAATTTAATACATTTTCTTTCATTCATATCCCAGATGGAGGAAGGGGAATCTAAAAAGGAACGAGGAGACCACCCCTGGCAAGACATACAATATACATAGAAGATCATGTAGTACCCGTAGTAACTCTAGTAGACATTCTCTAAAGTGGAGCATATCTTTCAACAAATTAGCATTCTTATTTTGTTCCTTGCATTCAAACCTGTCTCAAATAGATTTGAAGCAAACTTTTGTTTCACTTACATGTATTTTCAAAGGGAAATAAGGGAGCAAAATCAAATACTTGATTTACAGCAGTTAAGATGGTTAAATTAAAATGTTTTTGCCTTGCCATTCTTTCCCCCTTTGTAGTCTTTTGCTATGTTTTCCTTCCCATTCTATGAGATAGTCTGTTTCTCAAGAACACTAATGGGGTTTTATTTACAGCCTGATGGAAACAGTTGAAAAAAATTATGCCCTTAGAACAATCCAAGCATTTTGCAACATTTTCTTGGCAAGTTTTAAAATTTTTTTTCTTGGAAGTTAGATATGTCTACTCAAAAGTTGCTTTCTTTTTTTTTTTTTTTTTTTTTTTTTTT
>NW_006408534.1:3179822-3189506 GCF_000296735.1 Chrysochloris asiatica | reverse complement strand
TCTTGGCAAGTTTTAAAATTTTTTTTCTTGGAAGTACCCAAGGTCTGTTTTGATGTTTGCTCTTTTTTTTTTTTTTTTTTTTTTTTTTACTTTCCTGGATTCTACATTTGCTAGTGTTGAAGCTTCCAAATTGTTCTTTTCATTTCATTTTTTAAGACCCCAAGCAATGGACACAAAATACATAAGTAGAGATTACTCTGGTTCTTTGACTTAAAATTTAGTTATTTCTGTTGAGAAACAGTGATTGTGATGTTACAGTCATCAGAAGCCAACTAACTGGAATTCATGGAGGACAGCTATTATAGTAAGTTAATGTCATCATGATGATGATGATGATCTCTCATAGGTCTTGCACTCATGAGAAGTCTCATGATAGAAGTATATCTTAGAAACGAGGGAGCCACCATTCCTTTTTATTTTCCTTAAAACATTTAGGACTGTACACTGACAAATTGGAGTTTAACACTTAGTATCTCCTGGGTCCCTCATGGGTAGTTTAATGTGGAACTGAAAGACATGAAGAGAGGTTTAAACAGGATAAAACAGAAACAGAAAGCCCCATCTTTCTCCTGCAGGTTATCAGCCTAACTCGTAACCACTGCGCTACCAGAGCTGCAGACTATCTCTTACATGAGTTTATCTTGCTGTCTCTGGGGAGGAGTCCTGGTGTGGTGCTGTAGAATCAGCCCTGGACTGCTATCAGCAAGGTTGGCAGTTCAAACTCAACCTGTTGCATCTTGGAAATCTTATTATGCAGGATTGCTATGAGTCAGAACAGACTTGATGGCACATAACAATTCTTTAAGGGCACAAGAAGGTTACATGACTAATCTTGCTCAGCAATGAGAGAGTGTTAAGAGTTAGAATTTTTTTTTTTTTTTTTTAGGTTCGTTCTTAAGGATTTTATCTCTAATATAGCTTTACTATTTTCTTACTTCTTATTGTTATTATTTATTTTTGGTGGGTCTGGGAGAGTGTGTGATATTTGGAACAAGTAATTGGCTCTAGAATGGAGTAAAAATTTGACCAAGTATTACTTAAATTCTGTTTCCCCATCAGTAGAATGGGGAGATTAAACTAGACAATATCCATGTCCCTTTTGGCTGGCTGATCACTGCTTTTCATCAATGAAATTACATCTAACCTCCTTGTAGCTGTAGAATACCAGATCATTATCACATGAATTACAGATTAACTCTTGGAAATTACATAAAGCCATTTGCTATAATTGGCTTCCATTGCTCTGTGAGTACCACTGAATGATGTTATTTTATTATTCAGTGTGTTAGATCTTACAAATCCCCCTGGTTGCCAGAAATGTTATGAATCCTGCTAGTCTTGGCAAGTTGATTGCTTTCATGAACTGGAATGCATATGGTAATAAACCCCATGGTTTTCTGAGCTAATATGCGAGGTAATGCTATCTTTCAAGTAGGAAAAAAACACACACACATATATATTTTCACCCATTTCTCTAAAGAGTACATATTTCCTCCCTGCTTGGAAGCTAATTCCATTACCAAATGTAAATATACATAATAAATATTGATTACTTTCAAATTTATACCCTACACTTTTTGTTATATTGTACACAGATGATTACTAAGAAAACTTAATAGGTCTTGCCTATTCCTTCAATAATGCAATTACCTAAAAATTAGCAAGGAAGGTTTCTACTCTATGCTTTTTTTAAGAAACAAGACATAAATATAAAATGTCAATGTATAGTAAACAATAGTGATATTAAATGAAAGAAACATTAAAAAATATTGATGGGAAACAGTTCTGGTTCTGGTTTAGTCATGTTTAGACTAAACTTCTAGTAGATAACAGTGATTAATTTTAGACAAAATATAAACATAACTATTGGAAGACACTGGAGAGCAGTGAAGAGCAGACAGATATTGGAGGGGAGTTGACTCTTGAAAGAACTGCAGTTAAGTCATTTCCTTCATCTACACGGGGTGGGCCGAATAGACTTAGTGTAGAAAGTGGCAGTTTCTACTTTGAAGAATGAGAAGATGTGAGTGGCATTCAGGGCTGCCTGAGTGACTGGTAATTGAGGAAACAAATCTAGAAGTAGAGGGAGCCCAAGAAAGGGGAGACCCCAAATCTGTATATAAATTCTACTCAAATCCTTGACCAATCCAAAGGGAGATTCCAGTGTTTCCTGTGAAAAGAAAGCAGTGTCTGGAAAGGTGGGAGCACTGAGAAGTTCCAGCTTCTTTACCCCACAGGGGAAACCGAATTTAGAGTTTGAATCCAGCTAAGTAACTGCCTGATAGGGGACACAACAATCAGTATTCCTCAGGAGACTCCAGTCTCTGTAATAAATATCTTTAATGTCTGCTGCACAATAGCAATTATGAGAAAAGAAACGAAAACCAAAATGACTTTCACAGTCAATCAAAAAAGCAGTCAGTACATAACAGTCTCAAGATGACTGAGGTATTAGAATTACTGCACAACAAAATTCAAAGAAGCTATTATAAATATCTTCAAGGACCTAAATAAAACATGGTAGTAATGAAAAACTAGGTGAGCACCGTTAGTAGAAAAATAGAAAATATAAAAATGAACCAGATGGAAATAAGACAGGATGAATGAATTTGTAAATAGGTCAGTAGACCTTACTCATTTTGAGTGCTAAGAGAAAAATGATTAAAGAAAAATTTGAAGAGTCTCAGTGACCTGGAGGAATAATATCAGGTAATTCCTGCACATGTATGTCATTGTTGTCTCATAGGAGAAGAGACAACAAACAAGGCAGGAAAAAATGTGTGAAGAAATAATGGCTAAAAAGTCTCCTGATTTCTATTAAAATCAGAAACTTAAAGGACACAGAATTTATTAAACCTCAAAAGAATGGCGCTGTTGGTTAATATGCTGGACTGCAAGGTCGGTTAGAACTGCAAAGTTGGTGGTTCAAGCTCACCAGCTGCTCCTCGGAAACCCTTTACAGGGCTGCTATGAGTCAGAACTGACTCGAATGCACTTTACAACATAGTAAAACACTAAAAAAAAAAAAAAAAAAAATGAAGAAAAGATCTTGAAAGCAGCTAAAGTGAGAAAAGGAGCATTACATACTCATGGAAATGAGAGATCACCTCTCACCAGAATAAAGGAGCTTATAAAACAGTGGAACAGTGTTTTTTAATTAAGGAAATAAGAGTCTGGTCAGAATTCTATAGCAAAAGAAAAATTCTTCAAAAGCTAAGATATAATAAAGATATTTTCAGAAAAATGAAAAAGGATACAATTAGTTGGAACAGATGTTCACAATCTCTAAAGGGAGTTTTTCAGGCTTAAGTGAAATGACTATCATATAGAAGCTCAAGTCTATAGGAATAGTGCATAGGAAATAGTAAATATATAGGGAAATATTGCGTGGTGCTGAAGGTTAAGGTGCCAGATTGCAAAGCTGTTTGAACTGTAAGGTCGGCAGTTCAAACTCACCACCTACTCCTCAGAAACCCTGTACAGAGTTGCTATGAGTTGGAACCAACTCTACGGCACTTAACAACTACATTATATACATACATACATACATATGCATATATATATGCTTACATACACATACATACACATATATACATATACATACATATATACATACATACAAACACATATATACATACGTATATACATAGACATAAATATATCTATATATCTATATCTATCTATATATATAGAGAGAGAGCGAGAGCGCGCGCTCTGGTAGCGTAGTGGTTACGAATCGGGCTGCGAACCTTAAGGTCAGCGGTTCGAAACTACCAGCCGCTCCGCGGGAGAAAGATGAAGCGTTCTGCTCCCATAAAGATTTACAGCCTCGGAAACCCTGTACAGGGTCGCTATGGGTTGGAACCGACTCGACGGCACTTAACAAACACATTATATACATACATACATACATATGCATATATATATGCTTACATACACATACATACACATATATACATATACATACATATATACATACATACAAACACATATATACAAGAGAGAGAGCTCTGGTAGCGTAGTGGTTACGAATCGGGCTGCGAACCTTAAGGTCAGCGGTTCGAAACTACCAGCCGCTCCGCGGGAGAAAGATGAGGCTTTCTACTCCCGTAAGGATTTACACCCTCGGAAACCCTGTACAGGGTCGCTATGGGTTGGAACCGACTCGACGGCACTTAACAAACAAACAAAACAAATATATATATATATACATATATATATATATAGTGTCATTTTTTAAAGAAATGTTGTTGTTGTTAGTTGTTATAGAGTAGGTACCCACTCATAGCAACCCTGTGAACAACAGAATGAAACACTGCGCCGTCCTGGGCCAACCTCACAATTGTTGCTTTGCTTGAGCCCATTGATGCTGCCACTTTCCCAGTCCACCTTGCTGGGGGTCTTCCTCTTTATCTCTGACCCTCTACCTTACCAAACATGATAATCTTTCTCCAGCGACTGGTCCCCCCTGAAAATATGTTCGAAGTATGAGAGATGAACTTTGGCCATCCTGGCCTCCAAGGAGCACTCTGGATGCATTTCTTCCAACACAGATCTCTTTGTTCTTTTGGCAGCCCAGGGCACTGTCAACATTCTTCTCCAACACCATCACTCAAAAGCATCACTTTTTCTACAGTCTTCCTTATTCACTGTTCAGGTTTCGCATGCATATGAGGTTATTGAAAATATCATTGCTTGGGTCAGGCGTACCTTAATCTTAAAGCTGACAGCTTTGCTCTTCAACATTTTAGAAAGGTCTTGTGCTCTTGTGCAGCAGATTTGCCTAATGCAATACGTTGTCTGATTTCTTGACTGCTGCTTCCATGAGTGTTGATAGTTGATCCAAGAGGAATGAAGTCCTTGACAACTTCAATCTTTTCTCCATTGATAAGAAAGTTGTTTTTTGGTCCAGTGCTGAGGATTTTAGTTTTCTTTACATTGAGATGTAATCCATACTGAAGACTGTGCTCTTTGATCTTTATCAGTAAATATTTTAAGTACTCTTCACTTTCAGCAATCAAGGTTGTATCATCTGCATTTCACTGGTTGCTAATGAGTCTTCCTCCAATCCTGATGCCACATTTTTCTTCACATAATCCAGCTACTCGGATTTATTTGTTCAGCATACAGGTTGAATAAGTATGGTGAAAGAATACAACCCTGTCACACACCTTTCTTAATCTTAAACCATTCAGTGTTCCCATGTTCTGTTTGAACAGCTGCTTCTTGGTCCAGGTACAGATTCCTCATGAGCACAACTAAGTGTTACAGAATACTCATACTTTGCAATGTTGTCCATAGCTTGTCATGATCCACACACTCAAAAGCCTTTGTGTAGTCAATAAAGCACAGGTAAACATCTTTCTGATATTCTCTGCTTTCAAACAAGATCCATCGGACATCAGCAGTGGTACCCCTTGTTCCACGTCCTCTTCTGAATCCGGATTGAAGTTCCCTGTATGCTTGCAGCTGTTTCTGCACTACCTTTAGTAAAACTTTTTTCTCCTGGGATATCAAAGATATTGTCTGATGATTTGTGCATTCTTTTGGGGTATCTCTCTTTGAAATGGGCACAAAGACGGATCTTTTCCAATCAGTTGGCCAGATACTCGTCTTCCAAATTTCTTGGCATATATGAATGAGTGCCTCCAGTGTCACCTCACTTTCTTGAAATATTTCAGTTTTTATTCCATCAATTCCTGGTGCCTTGTTCTTGGCCAATTCCTTCAATGCATCTTGGACTTCCTCCTTCAGTATTATTGGCTCTTGATCATATATGCTGCCTCTTGAAATGATTTAACATGAACCATTTCCTTTTGGTACAGTGACTCTGTGTATTCCTTTCATCTTCTTTTGATGCTTTCTGCATCATTCAGTAATTTGCCCAGAGAATCTTAGGAAATGATTATATACATGGACCTCACCAGATGGAATACACAAAAATCAAATTGACTACATCTGTGGAAAGAAAAGATGGAAAAGCTCTATATCATCAGTCAAAGCAAGGCCAGGGGCAGATTGTGGAACAGACCATTAATTGGTCATAATCAAATTCAAACTGAAGCTGAAGAAAATGAAAACAAATCCACGAGAGCCAAAATATGACCTTGAATAAATCCCACCTGAATTTAGAGATCATCTGAAGAACAGAGTTAATATATGAAACACTAAAGACCGAAAACCAGAAGAGTTGTGGGATGACATCAAAAACATCATAAAGGAAGACAGCAAAAAGTCATTCAGAAGAGAAGACAGAAAAAATCAAAATGGATGTCAGAAGAGACACTGCCACTTGCTCTCCAGCATAGAGATGCTAAAGCAAATGGAAGAAAGGAGGAGGTCCAAGAGCTAAATAGAAAATTTCAAAGATCAGCTCGAGAAGACAAAGTCAAATATTACAACAAAATGTGCATAGATCTAGAGTCAGAAAATCAAAAAGGATGAATCCGCTCAACATTTCCCAAGCTGGGGGAACTGAAATAAAAATATAAGCCTCAACTTTCGTTGTTGAGGGATTCTCTGGGCAAATTGTTAAGAAACATTAATAATGCAAAAATTATAACACTGTATACAGTGCTGTGGAGTTTATAATATATGTGGATATAATATATAAAAACAATAGTAAAATAGGAATGGAACTATATTGTTGCAAGAGAAATATTTTATTTGAAGTAATACATTATTAACTGCAAGTTGATTGCTTAGGATGTATATTTTATCCCCAGAGTACCACTACAAAAATAATTCAGGGTATAGGTAAAATGCCTATAGAGGAATTAAAATAGAATACTGAAGGATATTTAACCCCAAAGAAGACAGGGTAAGAGTAACAGGAACAAAAAAGCTCTCCAAAAACTGAACACCACTTTAAAAAATACATTAATTTATTGAGTAGTTTTCTTACAGGATAGTTTGGGAGGAAGCCTTCATAGACTGAGTCCTGGTGTGGTGCTGTGGGTTAATGTACTGAGCTGCGAAGTTCATTGGAGCCATGAAGTCGGCAGTTCAAGCCCACCATTCTCTCCATGGAAACTGTACACAGGGTTGCTATGAAGCACTTAACAACAATATTGTGCAAATAAGATTTTAAGAGAATGAAAAGGAAATGGTATTAATCACATACACATATTGTTGTTGTTGTTGTTGTTAAGTGCCGTCAAGTCGGTTCCGACTCATAGCGACCCTGTACAGGGTTTCCGAGGGTGTAAATCTTTACAGGAGTAGAAAGCCTCATCTTTCTCCCGCGGAGCGGCTGGTAGTTTCGAACCGCTGACCTTAAGGTTCGCAGCCCGATTTGTAACCACTACACTACCAGAGCTCCTTATACACATATTAGGGGATGGAAAGTATTAACAGCGTCAAAGTTTTTTTTAATTAAAAAAAAAAATTTAGTTTTGTTTTATTTCCCATAGTCTTTCTTTGATAAGTTGGTGACGAACAAAAGAGTTATTGTTGTTAAGTGCTGTCGAGTTGGTTCCAAGTCATAGTGACCCTATTTAGGGTTTCTGAGGAATGGCTGGTGAGCTTGAACCTCTGACCTTGTGGTTCAAACCGACCTTGCAGTCCAATACATTAACCCACAGCACCACACCTGGACTCTAGTAGAAGAGTGGATAGAGAGGGGCTGTCACACTTGACTCATATGCTTAATAATTTACAAGTACTGGAGGATCAAAGGTAGCGTAGTGGTAATGAATCGGGCTGCTACTAATATCAAGGTTGGCAGTTTGAAACTACCAGCGGTTCCCAGGGAGAAAGATGAGGTGTTCTGTTCACGTAAAGATTTACAGCTTCGGAAACCCTATACAGGGTCATTATGAGTCGAACCGACTCCACAGTTCTTAACAACAACAACAACAACAACTGGTTGATCAGAACTTTGCTGAAGTTTAAATGTATGTACAGTGTGGTCTATATATCTCTATCTCAAAGCCATCTTTTTCATGTGCATTGCAGATATGTTTTCTATGTATCTGTTCTTTATCTGTTACATAGTATTTTATAGTATCTTTTGAAACACAGAACGTTTTGTTTTATAAGGTCACTACGTTTTTTTTCTAAAGCAGAATTTCCACAGCAAGTAGAACAACTATATATTCTCAGGGCTCCTTCCATACACCGAGGTAAAGAAGTACTGCCTGAATACCTCTGAATGCATGCTCTGAGTAGACCTACAAAGCTGGCCTTAAATTGGCACATATCCTACTAGAATTTGGCTATGAATCCTGCCTTCCTGCTTCAAGAAGATCCAATATAAAGAGTTTACCTGATTGAACTTTGCTGCTTCTCATATAATTTCATACTCCATATACTCCAGATATATTAAAATATGCCATGTTTTTCACCAGGTATATTGAGTTTAGAAAAAAAAATCAGCATTACCAGAAATGTGGATCTTCCAGGTCCTGTAGGGCAGTGAATATTTTGTTCAGCTCGATCAGGCCCTACAAGAGGATTGGAACAGATGTTTGAATTTGGTTAAACACTTTCAGTATTTATTACTTAGGTGACCTAGTTTAGCAGCAATTGTAATAGAAAAAACAAGGCCATTTGGGAAAAACAGAGTTTATTACATTCACCTTAAAAATGGAAAGAATTAAGTGACTGGCTTACAAGCTTTCAAGAGGGAACCTAGATCCAGAGGGCGTGGAGGAAGGTAAAGTCTCCAGTGAGTGGTGTCCAGCCTGTCCAGGAAGGGCTGATGAAAGGAAATATAGATGGGTTTCTTGTGATGCCATGGTGAATAATTGTTATCAGGACTGATTGAGAGGGTTGGAAATCTAAAGATGGACATTTTGTAACAAAGAGGGGGAGTGATTAATTTATCAGTCTAGGAGCGGAGGACCCTGGGACCATCAATGGAGAAGAGCGAGAAGCGGAATCCTACCCAGTGAGGCCTGGAATGGAGGCAGAGAAGACAACGTCAAGAGATGGTGGGGCTGGGAGCTCGAGATCAGGAGATGGAAAGGGGCTGAGGACTGTGGTGGGAGGGGGCTGCAGGTTTACAGGGTACACCCCTTGGTTGGGTGAGGATGCATGGACAGGATGATAACTATGCCAACAAAATGATGGATGATGGAATGAATGTAAAGCTGATGTTCTCCCGTGTAGATTATCACACAATTCACAATAAAACATTAAAAATTAAAAAAATGGAGAGGATTTCCCCTTTTTATTTTATTTAGTTTGAATATGGGAAAATTAAACCTCAAGAGATTCTCTTCTGACATTAACCAGATATCTACATTAAAAAAAGTATTTTCCCACATTAAAAATTTTGTTTATTTGCTCTGAACAGACAATAGATTGTGAGCTATGGTTGTTGATGTGCTAGCGTACCTGAAAACTGAAGAACTGTAACTTGTATTGGGCAAGTTTGGATTAGCTTTTCCATTCTTCCAGGTTGATAGCTCATGAGAAGGGAGTCTTAAACCACAGACCCAGAAACTCTCCCTGCTTCTACCAGAGCGTACAATGGAGAGCTTAAGACACAAATATCAGAGCCGCAACAATGGGAGAATTGTTAGCAGAGTTAAGTACTAAGAACTTCAAGACAAATGAATATTTCCTCCCAAGTTTTCTTCAGTGTGTTTTATATTCTGAAGCTTTACATTTAGCTCTATGGTTGATTTTGATTTTTTTTAAACATATGGTATAAAACATGCATTGAGGTTGTCTTTTTTT
>NW_006408534.1:3124384-3179307 GCF_000296735.1 Chrysochloris asiatica | reverse complement strand
CCTCATCTTTCTCCCGTGGAGCAGCTGGTAGTTTTGAACCGCTGACCTTAAGGTTCGCAGCCCGATTCGTAACCACTACGCTACCAGAGCTCCTTTTCCCCCTGTAAATGTGAGACTAGGACCCCATATGATTGAATTTTTAGAATTATATTGCCAGACCTTTCTTCCAAGGACCCTTTGGGTATACTTAACCTCCATCCTTTCGTACCACCTCAGTACTCCAGTGATGCATGATTTTATACCGATTTTTGTTGTTGTCAGAGGCCATCGAGTCACTTCAGACTCTTTTGGACAATATGTACAACAGAAAGAAACCCTGCCTGAACCTGTGTTTGTTCTTTGGTTTATGCCACTTGTTGAAACCACTGTGCTAATGCAGCTCGTTGAGGGACTTCCTGTTTGTTTATTGAATGCTTACTGTACACCCTCGGAAACTCTGTACAGGGTCGCTATGGGTTGGAAACGACTTGATGGCACTTAACAACAACACCACCAACAACAACAACTGTTGAATGGAATTAAAATATACTGGACCTTTTCCATGAACTTTTTCAAGCCCCCTATATAAAAGAAAACAAACAAAAACAAACCCATTGGTGTCAGGTTGATTCTAACTCACGGTGACTCTGTGTCTTAAGTTTCTGCTGAATGAGTAGAATTGAGTCCTGGTGTGGTGCTGTAGGATAACGCACTGGACCGCAAGGTCAGTTTGAACCACAAGATCAGCGGTTCAAACTCACCAGCTGCGCCTTGGAAACCCTATATTAAGTCACTGTGAGTTGGGACTGACTTGATGGCACTTAACAAGAACTGATTCACAGGGTTTTCTTGGCTGTAATTATCATGGAGATGAATTTCCAGGTCTGTCTTCTGGTACTGATGGGTGGGTTTGAACTGCCAACCTTTGGGGTAGTTGTTGTTAAGTGCCATCAAATCAGTTCCAACTCATAGCAACTCTGTATAGGGTTTCTAAGGAATGGCTGGTTGGTTTGAACCACGGACCTTGTGGTTAGCAATTTAGTAATTTTAATGCAACACCACTTATTACAATATATAAAATGAAAAACAAAAGCCCTGATAGTATGGCTCTGGCACCGAGACAGAGCAACTGGAACTCCCATCTATTAATGGTGGGAATAGAAAAATGATACTTTGGAAAACAGTGTAGCAGTGTCTTAGGAAAAATTAAACATACAACTATGATTTGATTTAGCCACTGTACTCCTAGATATTTATCAAAGAGAAGTGAAAGCATATGCCCACACCTAGACTTACATGCCACATTCTTGCTAGATTTATTGTTACAGCATAAAACTAGAAACAACCTACAAGAATGATTTATTTTAGAAGGATTCAGCATGAGGCTGGTCCCTATGAGGTAAAGATTAAGGATAACTTCAAATGTCCAACTTTTAAAAAGGGATATGCTACTCCATAATCCCTGAAGATAAAGCCAAACACTATAATAAAATATGCAAAGACTTAGAGTTAGAAAACCAAAAGGGAAGAACATGGTCAGTATTTCTCAAGCTGGGGGAACTGACGAAAAAATTCAAGCCTCGGCTTTCATTATTGAAAGAAGAGAGGTGACCCAACAGAATGCAAAAATCATTGGACAATCTCTTTGATATCTCAAGCGAGTAAAGTTTTGCTAAAGGTAATACAGAAACGGCTATGATCATACATTGACAGAGAACTTCCAGAGGTTCAAGCTGGATTCAGAAGAGGCCTTGGAACGAGAGATAGCATTGCTGATGTCCGATGGATCTTGGCTGAAAGCAGAGAATACCAGAAGGATGTTTACCTATGCTTTATTGACTACGCAAAGGCTTTCGATTGTGTGGATCATGACAAGCTATGGACAACATTGAGAAGTATGAGTATTCCAGAACACTTAATTGTACTTTTGAGAAATCTGTACCTTGACCAAGAAGCAGTTGTTCGAACAGAACATGGGAACACTGAATGTTTTAAAATTGGGAAAGGTGTGTGACAAGGTTGTGTTCTTTCACCATACTTATTCAACCTGTATGCTGAGCAAATAATACGAGAAGCTGGGTTCTATGAAGAAAAACGTGGCATCAGGATTAGAGGAAGACTCATTAACAACCTGTGATATGCAGATGATACAACCTTGCTTGCTGAAAGTGAAGAGGACTCGAAACATTTACTTATGAAGATCAAAGAGCACAGCCTTCGATATGGATTACATCTTAATATCAAGAAAACAAAAATCCTCACCACTGGACCAATAAACAACATTCTTATCAATGGAGAAAAGATTGAAGTTGTCAAGGACTTCATTCTTCTTGGATCAACTATCAACACTCATGGAAGCAGCAGTCAAGAGATCAGACGACGTATTGCGTTGGGCAAATCTGCTGCACAGGAACTTTTTAAAGTATTGGAAGAGATGTCAGCTTGAGGACTAAGGTGCGCCTGACCCAGGCCATGGTGTTTTCAATAGCCTCATATGGATGCGAAAGCTGGACAGTGAATAAGGAAGATCGTAGAAGAATTGATGCCTTTGAGTTGTGGTGTTGGAGGAGAATACTGAAAGTGCCATGGACTGCCAAAAAAACCCAATAGATCTGTTTTGGAAGAAGTGCAGCCAGAGTGCTCCTTGGAGGCCAAGATGGCTAAGCTTTGTCTCATACTTTGGACATATTGTCTGGAGGAAACAGTCGCTGGAGAAGGATGTCATGCTGGGTAAGAGTGGAGGGTCAGAGAAAAAAAGGAAGACCCTAACGAGATGGATTGGCCAGGTGGCATCATTGATGGACTCAAGTGTGGCAGCGGTTGTGAGGTTGGCCCAGGATCGGGCATTGTTTCGTTCTGCTGTGCATGGGGTCGCTATGAGTTGGTTCCGACTTGATGGCACCTGACAACCACAACTTCAAACTATGCCTAGATCCCTGTATCACAGAGCCCTGTTCCAAGATTGAGCATGTATCACTATTTACCTCTGTCATTTAGCCCATGCAAACCTGTCTCAGTGTTCCTCTATCTACTTTGTTCCACCACCTCCTCCCCCTTCTTTTATTGTCCTCCCCAACACCTGAACTATGATGTGTCTGCTGCTACCCTGTGCTCTACTGTCACCTCTCTCCCCCTACTCCTAAACCCCTCCATCCCAACCACACCACTGTGGTTACCTTATAGTCCATTAACTTTTCCCTCCATTAAAGACAGTCCATTTCATCTTGTAATCTACCTGATCTTCTCACCACCTGAATTTCTTCTTAGACTTTTGTTCTTTCTCAACTCTTCCATTTGTCGATAGAGTTCCAGATGACGCTGCCACGTACATCAATCTCTGATTGGTGTCTGTTCTTGTTCTCAGTCCCCAGAACTCACTTTAGGATGTTTTTCTTAACAGGGTTGGCTTTAATAAAATCCCTTAGCTTCTGTTTATCCTGGAATATTTTTATTACACCTTCATATTTGATTGATAGCTATGCTGAGTAGAGGATTCTTGGTTGGTAGGTTTTTTCCTTTCAGGGTTTTAGATATGTCTCCCCATTGCCTTGTTGCCTGCATGGTTTCTGTTGACAAATCTGAGATTAATCTGGTTTGCTTGCCTTTGTATGTTACACTTCTCTTTTCCCTAGCTGTTTTCAGGATTCTGTCCTTACTTTGATTTTGGAGAGCTTGATTATTATATGTCTTGGTGATTGTCTTTTAGGGTCTGTCCATCCTGGGGTTCATTGAACTCCTTGAATGCTTATCTTTTCACTTTTTAGGATGTTAGGAAAATTTTCTTCCAGAAGCTCTTCAACTATCTCCTCTGTGAACTTGTGTGATCCTTCCTGAACAGGAATGCCAATAATTCTTAAGTTATTCCTCTTCATGTTGTCCAACATGAATCTTAGGTCTTCTTCAGATTTTGTATCCTTTTTTTCTGCTTGCTCTTCTATTTTAGTTTTATTGAGACTTTTATCTTCCAGCACACTAGTTCTGGCTTTCGTCTCTTCAGTTCCACTCCTTTGCCCTTTCAGTTTATTGTTCATTTGTGATATTCTGTTATTAATCGTTTGGACTTCTTTCTGTAGGTTTTGAATTGTTTGCAATGCTGTATCTGTCTTATTTGATTGTTCCTGTAGTGCATTCCTGACTTCTACCTTATTTTTCTCAATGCCATTGTATAGTGTTTTGATATATTTTATAATCATTTTTCTGAATTCATTCTCAGGCATTTCCAGAGCCTGTCCTCCTTCCAGTGTGGAGTGTAGGTCCTCCAACTCTTTTGTCTGAGTCAGTTTATTTAGTTTCTGGACATGTGCTGATATGGTCATCTGTTTTTTGAGCATATTCAGTAGTTAGCTGTGGCCTTAATATGTAAATGGGTGTGTGTTTTGGTACTTTTTATGCTTTCTAATCGCCTCCAGGCAGATTTAATCAGGAAATAGGCATCCTTTTTCACTTTTCTTATTACTCAACTCAGAGTAGCTGTAGCAGGTGTTGGCTGCCTACCTGGTGTATGGCAGCTGGTATTAGTTCTTGTCTGGCATGTGGGATATTATAGGGTGTAATTGTTGCTTGACTATATGACAACAATTGCTTTCTCTTTTTGGATTATGTAGGGAGAGAAAGAGCCCCATAAAGGTAAAGAGTGGACCAAAAACCAAAACAGCAACAGCAAAAAAAAAAAAAAAAGATTGAATACTGTATTCTATAATGACAGAACAGAGAGAAGAGGAAAAAAAAAATGTAGCCTAATATGAGTCTGATTTTAATGTTCTCTTTTGGCTTCTTGCTTTCAAGGCCTCCTGAGAAATTTCAAGATGCCACTGTTAGTCACTATGATATAACTCAGGATTTAATTTTCAGCCTGTTTCCTTTTTAGTCTGCCTGTCCTTCTCTACAACCCCTGTTGAGGCCTTTTTCGTAGTGATAATCAGTTCAGGGCTGGCTGTGGCCATTTTGTGCTGCCGTTTGGTTTTAAGTGGAAATTGTTCTTTAAATTTTGAGGAGATATGTGTGCATGTGTAGTAGAACCCTCTGGTGTTGGGGGTGGGATGTCCACTTGCTCCGGCACCTCCTCTACTCACCAGAATGGAGGTGCATAGACAGCGAGAGACCAATGAACAGATACAAACAAACAAAAAAAAAGCATTGCCAGACCTTTATCTCCACAGTTCTGTCAGGCATCCATGGCTGCTCTGATCCTAACCCCTCTCCGTCTTGCCCAAAATGGCTACTCCAGGAGCAGCTGAGTGCCTTGGATTAGAAAGCACTAGGTTTCTTGGCTTCTGCTACAAATTCCACTGGCTGTAAGCCTTCCTCCTTTCTAAATATTCCTTTATATGTGGTTCAGAGTTCTGGGACCATCCTCTGAGCCTGCTTGGCCCTGTATTCTGTGTTGTTGTTAATGGAGCTCTTCACTGCACTTCCCCCTGATCCACCACTTTGTTTGTTTTCCAGAATTGCATTAGCTCTTAATTCAGTTTTTCCATCAAGTTTTTGAAGCCCTTCCTTGTATATACATGTAATGATACATTCATCAGTGAAAAGAATTTATTGATAAGAGCAATACTATGGATGACTCTCAAAATAATTTTGCCATTGCATTGCCGTGTATGCCCATCTATACCATTCCATTTCATAGGAATAGGAGTTAGGATTCTAATGTGTATTTTGGAGGGGCATAGTTTAATCCATTTGTTGTTAGTAAGTTTTGTAGAGTCAGTTATGATTCAGGAGGCTCTGTAGTGGGCTTCTGAGGAACAGCTGGTGGGTTTGAACCTCCAACCTTGTGGTCCAGTGCTTATCCTACAGCGCCACACTAGGACTCCAACAAGTGGGATACTGGTCTTGAATTACTTTTGTTTTTAAAGAGCCTTTATATTTTATAGATTTGTGCTGAAATATTTACCTACTGGCTTCATATCTACAGATAGGAATATAAATTAAAGAAACGTGGCTATGAGTTGGTATTGAAGCTAGAAGTTGGGTGCTTTGAGGTTTCATTGTACTATTTTCTCTACTCTTTTGTTTTAAAATATTTTGTAATATCACAGCCCTGGTGTGGTGCTGTAGGATAACCACTGGTAGCGTAGTGGTTACAAATTGGGCTGCGAATCTCAAGGTCAGCAGTTTGAAACTACCAGCCGCTCCGCGTGAGAAAGATGAGGTGTTCTGCTCGCATAAAGATTTACAGCCTTGGAAACCCTGTCTAGGGTCACTATGGGTTGGAACCGACTTGACGGCGCTTAACAATAGCAATAACAAATTAACTGCAAGGTCAGTGGTTCAAACTCACCACAAACTCCTCAGCAACCCTATAAAGGGTCACTGTAAGTAATATCAGATGCAAGAGCACTTGTCAACAACAGCAACATAACATAAGTTTACAAAAGGGAGATATATGTATATTTCAATAACTTTTTATATCGGAATCAAATGGGATTGTGTATTTTAAAGTATCCTGTAAAATAGAAAACATTGCATTTGTGTAATTGCTGCTGCTGATGTTAAGTGTCGTCCAGTTGGTTCCGACTCATAGCATCCCTTTCTAGGATTTCTGAGGAGCAGCTGGTGAGTTTGAACTGCTGATCTTGCAGTTCAAACAGCCCTTGTCCAGTGTTTATCCCACCACACCAGGACTCCACAACAGTATTATTTTTCATAAAACTCGAAAAAGAAGGCAAATAAAAAGAATTGTATAAAGAGAATGAAGGGAAAGACAAAAATCTAATGATGCACACACACTCTTTAACTTTCGGCTATTTTTGGTATTAGCTACGTTAGTAGAGGAATGTGGTGTGTCTGTAGGACAAGCACTACAAACCCACAGAGTCAGCAATTTGAGTCACCAGTTGCTCCATGGGAGAAAGATGAGACTTTCTGCTTCCACATATATTTACAGCCTAGGAAACCGTATACCCTATATAGGCTTGCTCTAAGTTTGAAGTGACTTAACAGCAACAAAAACATGTTAATAAGGCAGATATCCTATCTCCAAAGATGAGGTAACTGTATCCAAAGTTGCTGAAACACACAGAAGACTGAAATCATCAAGGCCTTGAATTGAATCAATTATTTAATAAGTACCCATGGAATGAAATATTGTTAATAACTTAAGTCATGAATTGTGTCAAATGAGCTGCTACATTTGGTTACTCTGGATAGTTTCCCTGAACACAAAAGAAATCGCAGCCTCCTCCTATTGATCTAGACTCTAAGAAGAGCCAATGAAAACCTAACTAAATACAATCCAAAGAATGACTGTACCAAACCTTAAACAATATAATAATTAAGACTCCTGCCCTATTGGGAAACTGCCAGTTGCAAAGCTTTATAATCAGAATCTGGGAACCAAATCCTAGCTCCACCAATTCTCATGAGGAGTAGGGGAAAATTACCTCAATTTCCTCAAGTCAATACATTTATAATAATATCTACTTCACAAAATTGTCGGAAAACAAAGATGAAATGTAATAAACAAGGTGACAGTACCCAGCACGGTGCCTGACTCACAGACAGTGTTAGTTTCTTTCATCACCCCAGTAAGAAGACACCACATATACACACAAAACCAGGATTTCACTTGGTCAGACCTACAACCGTAAGCCTTGTTGTACAACTTTATAAGAGTCAAAGAAAGAGTGAAAGAGGACGAAGTGGGGTTTATCACTCTTCGTCTTTCATTTTTTTCCTGGTGGTAGAATTTAAAGCTTGTTTATCTCACCCAAATTTAAGTATATTTTTGGCCCCTTTTGAGCCAGATTGTTTAAAATACCATTTCTGTGGTAAGCAGCCTGGATATTGTTCTGTCCCCCAAACTGTTATTTTTATTTTTTGTTTTCTTGCTGCTTTCCAGCTCTTTTCCCTTTGTAAACCATTCCTTGAACCAAATTAAGTGATTTCAACTTGTGTAGCTGTAACTCTTTTTGCTTTCCAGTGACGCTTTTCTTGTGGCACTGGGAGGTTAAGTCTACTAGGAGGCTCCTTGGAAGAAAGACCTGGAAATCTAATTTGGAAAGCTCAGCTCTTGAAACTATGTGGAGCACAATTCTACTCTTACCCACATGGGATTGCCATGGGTTGGAGTTGTCTTGATGGCAGCTGGTGTTTTGGGCTTTTTTTGTGTGTGTAATTTAAATTTCATTTAAATAAAAAATTTCCTAAGGACTGGTGTTGTTCAACATATTCTTATGTACTTTCTCTCATCTATATATGTTCTTTGGTAAAGTGGTCAAATGTTTTTGTACATTTTAAAATTGGATTTTTGTTCTTATAAAAAATTTGAGAGTTCTTTATACATTTTGGATACAAATCCTTAATCCAAATACATGATTAAAAATATTATCTTCTAGTCTTATCTGTCCTTTCTGTTAATAGTATGTCTCACAGAATAGAAGTTCATAACTTTTATGAAGCCCACCTTATTCATTAATTTATTTTATGAACTATGCCTTTGATGATATATCTAAGAAATTTGCTGAATTCAAGATCCCAAAGATTTTCTCCCATGTTTCTTCTATAAGATTTATGTTTGTAGGCTTTACATTTAGGTCTTTGTTTCATTTTGAGTTAATTTTTACATAGGTGTATACTATATACATTGAAGTTCACTCTTTTTTTTTTTTTCACTAATAAAGGATATTTATTTGTTCTAACGGAGTCCTGGTGTGGCGCTGTGGGCTAATGCGTCAGACTGCAAAGCCGTTTGAACTGCAAGGTCGGTGGTTCAAGCTCACCAGTCACTCCTTGGAAACCCTATACAGGGTCGCTATGGGTCGGAATCGACTCGACGGCACTTCACAACAACAACAAATTTGTTCTAACAATGCTTGTTGAAAATAGTTTCTTTTCCTTACTAAACTGAATTTGTACTTCTTTTAAATTAAATGACTATATTTGTTTGTCTATTTCTAGGAGTTCTGTTTTCTTCCATGGTTTGTACTTAATCTGTCTTTATAGCAATACCATATGTCTGAATTACTTATAGCCTCGCTGTTGTTGTTAAGTGCCATCGAGTCGATTCCGACCCATAGCGACCCTGTATAGGGTTTCCAAGGAACAACTGGTGAGCTTGAACCACTGACCTTGCAGTTCAAACAACTTTGCAGTCTGATGCATTAGCCCACAGCACCACAGTTAATTATAGCTTTAATAATTTAGTAATCTTGAATTCAGGTAGTGTTCGCTTTCCAATTTTGTTTTTCTTTGTACGGTTATTTTGGCTATTTTAGATCTTTTAAAATGATCTAATTTAGATCATTGAGCTTCATGGATGGAAACTTTCTCCTCTTTCATGGCTATTAGAAAAGTTTTCTGCTAGAATATCTTCAAAATGTTTCTTAAGCACTTTTTTTCCTCCTCCTTCTCTTCTGGAATTGCTGTTATGTGCAAATTATTCCTCATGTTACTGTCCCATTTGTTGTTGTTGTTGTTAAGTGCTGTCGAGTCGATTGCGACCCATAGCGACCCTGTACAGGATTTCCGAGGCTGTAAATCTTTACAGGAGGAGAACGCCTCATCTTTCTCCCGCGGAACAGCTGGTAGTTTCGAACTGCTGGCCTTAAGGTTCACAGCCCAATTCATAACCAGTACGCTACCAGAGCTCCTTTACTGTCCCATAGAACACTTCTTGTTGTTAGTTACGTGCTTTCTAGTTGGTTCTGACGCATTTGTTGTTGTTGTTGTTAAGTACCATGGAGTTGGTTCCGACTCATATTGACCCTGCACAGGGTTTCCGAGGCTGTAAATTTTTTCAGGAGCAGAATGCTGCATCTTTCTCCCGCAGAACCACTGGTAGTTTCGAACTGCTGACCTTGCGGTTGGCAGCCCAACTCGTAGCCACTACGCTACCAGAGCTCCTTTTTTATATAGGGTTTCTAAGGAGCATATGATGGGTTTGAACTGCCAATTTTGTGGTTCGCAGTCCAGTGCCGATCCTACAGCTCCACACTAGGAGTCTAGAACTCGTAGGCTTTCTTTTTCTTTCTGATTGTTTCTCATACAAATTAGTATCAAAGAATTTTCCTTCTTTTTCACTGACTCTTCCATTGATTTCAGTTCTACCACTGTGTCTTCTCATTGAGTCATCTGTTTGCTATTTTATTGTTAATCTTCTAGATTGCTATTTGTTGTTTTTGTGTAATTTCTCTTTGTCATTTTGTTCTTGCATTATTTCTTGAATTCTTCTAGGGTTTGTTCCCCCCACCCCACTCCCCTGCAAGAGTTTGTCTTGATATGTTTCAGGAACCTAAATATAAATCTTTTGAGTTTCTTAACTAGGTAACTCTATTATCATTTCTGCGTTTGAAAGATTTTCTGTGTCTTTATTTTTCTCACTTGTTTGAGCCATTTTACCCTGTTTCTTCATATAATTTGTTACTATCTTCTGTCACTGAGGCATTAAGGTGTTTATTTGCTTACATATATTTTTGTTGACTGTATGTTTGTAATGTACTAACTCTTTCATTTTGTTTTGGTATATTTAGAACTTTGTTTCTTTTCTTTATAATGTCTTCCTTCCTTTGTATTATTTTACTTGTTGTCTGTGGTTTTGGTCTATGTGTGACTTTGATGGTATCCATTGACTGTGGGTGATTTCCTCTCACTAGTGGGTATGTGGGTAACACCATGTGTGAGGCCTTTGGCGTTAGTATCATGGGCTCTCAAGATTGAGTAGAGGTGTGAGACCAAGTTTCTTCTTTGATGTTGGGTGACAGGTGTTGGGTGGTCAGGATTTCCTTTTCACCTCTTGTAGGACCGTGGGACTTTTCCAGATTCATCTAGTGTATTCTGTCAAGGTTAGGCCATCTATGTAGCTGCTGTGAGGCAGGATTAGTCCTCTTTGAATGTACAAGTTGGCATCTCAGTAGACATTTCAATGTATGTGATATTGTAGCTCTATAGACATTGGATGAGAGCACTGGGGTCTCCTGATTGTAGTTAGGTGGAGGTGTGGGTGGTTGATTTGTTTGGGTTTGTGTACCAGAATCTCTTTCTCCTATTAGGACTTCTATTAAGTTTTCTTCCTGTATTCCTCACCCAGGAATGTTGCTCATTTTGTCTGGAGATGGCGGTACTGAGTTGGACCAGCTGGTAAGGCACTCATGATCCGTAAGTCTCTTTGTCCACTGTTTTCATTAGCTTTTCCTTCCATTTAGTGTTCAGTCTGATTCTTCATCTTTTGGTTTGATACGCAGGGTTCCCATATTGCTTTCCCTTAATTTCTTGGGTGTTTGCTGTAGGGGTACAGCATGGTGTATCTGACTAAGCTGCCATATTGGACGGTCTCTCTCCTTAAGGTTGTAATCTTTATGGAAACTGACTGCCTCAGCTTTCTCCCACAGAGTACCAGGTGGGTTCTTACTTCTCATCTTTTGGTTAGCAGCTGAGCACTTAATCACTAACTGACTCTTTTTAAAAAATGTTTTATTGTAAATTATGTGATAGTTTACATTGGAGAACATTAGCTTTATATTCATCCTATCATATATCGTTTCATTGCCATAGATACAATCCCCTCCATGCATCATCAACCAACCAAAGGGTATTGCTGCCCTACAAGCCTGTCCCCCGGTTGTCAGCACACAGTCGCTCTCCCTCTCTGGGTCTAAAGTCCCCAGCCGCTCCATCTCTCCACCTCATTATCTCTGCCTCCGTCTCAGGCATTACTGCTTCTCTGGGTAGGGTCCCACTCTCCCCTCTTCTTGCTTGATGGTCCCAGGGACCTCTGCTCCTAGACTGCAAAGTTAATCACTCCCTCACTGACTTTAAAAAATTAACTCTAGTGGACACCTTCTTCTTGAGTGGCATTCACTCACATTTCTGAATAATTTGTAAGACCGATGGAGCACATTGTATCACTGGAATTTTTATAGCAAGAAACTGGCATTGAGAGACTTGAGATGATTCCCCGTGACTTCCTCCTGCATCACAGTTTCCTCATCTGTTTTTTTTTTTTTTTTTTTTTTGTGTGTGTGTGTGTGTGTGTGTGTCTGATTATAAACCTAAGTACACTAAACATAGGCGAAAGGGTTAGGTCTGTGTCAGACTGGCCTTCTGTGGGAGACTTTTTATGGCCTGTTGAGGGTTGTCTTCTGTGTGGTCCAACGCCCTTTGCTTGAGTGGAAAGGGGCTTGTGTTTTGCCAGATCCTCCCACCTTCTTTGTGGGTCCAAATAATGGACTTAGTAGAAACATGGAAAAGTTTAGACTGTCCCTGTGCCAAAAATTGCCACTATGAAGGCAGTAATGTAAACAGCTTGTGACTAATCCTTTCTTTTAAGGAAAGAAGTTTTATGCAATTGTTTCCCCTTTACTTGCAAAGATAAAATTTCCACAGACTTCAGTCTTCAGCTCTGGTCTGCTTTTCTCTTGTTTTCATTTTTGTGTGTCACCAACATAACACCTATCAAGTGCTTCACCCTCCATAACCAAGCTTCCTCTCCTATCATAACTCAAGCTGCACTGCTGATGTGGCCAAGCCTAATGGCCTTTTTATAGTTCTTTTTTCCTCTGCCTTCTTTGCTACAGATTGTGGGTGATTGACTCTTCTTTCATTTAAAAATCTTCCTTCCATTTGTCATTTCTGAACCTACATTACTCTTATTTTTCTCCTTTTGTAATGTTTGATTCCTTTTTATTTATTTATGCCCTTACCATTAAGGATACACATTCTCCAAGACTGTGTAGTTCCTTCTCATTTTTTTCAGTAACATTTTCACCTTTAAAGAAGGTGGCTCCTCTACATCCAGTTTTATCATTTGTCACCCTCTAGACCCTGATTCTTATCGACCCACTGTGTCATAGAATACAACTGCATGCCATGGGGTTTTAAGTTTGGGCCTTTTTCCCAAGATTGTTCTGGGCATACTCAAAACCTCCAACTCTACACTTAGCTGCTACACATGTTAACTGTTTTTTACTGTGGTGCTGTGGGTTAATGAGCCAGACTGCAAAGCCATTTGAACTGTAAGGTCAGTGGTTCAAGCTCACTAGCTGTTTCTCGGAAACCCTATACAGGGTCTCTATGGGTTAGAACCACCTCGACGGCACTTAGCAATAACAACCCCTCTTAGAACATCACTACTTCTAAACTCAAAAATTTTCTCTAACTACTCCTCTAAGGTCTGCTTCACATGTCTAATGGACTTGAAAATAAAATTAATATTAAAATAATCATCGCATAGGCTATTCCTTCCTTCCAACTGTACTTTGCTCTTACTTTCCCTTTAACTTTAACCCCAAATATCCTTTCACTCCTTTTCCTTTAGTCCTCTGTCTTCACTCATTAAATCCACGTTTCTTTTATTATGCCCTTCACCTTTGCCCCCATACCACATATCCTTCATACAGTGCTCCAAATGTAGCCACTTGGTTTAACTCTGTTACTTCCAACACTTTGTTGTAAGTTTAATATCGCCATAAGAACACTCTTCTCTATTCTTGTGATAAATGCCTAGTTGTAACTATTCTTAAAGGATAAAGGCCAATCACTTTTACAAAATTTTTAGATTTTCTACAGTCACTCCTTCCTGCTGCTTCCTGACTGCTGCCTTGTCCTTCAGTTCTTGCATTTCTAAACTTACATTCCTTTTCTATTTTTACTTCATCCATTTTGGTGAAAAAGACAGAGTGTGGTAGTTTTGGGAGGAAACATGAATGTCCAATGTTCATTTTTTTACCATTTGAGGGATACCACTGGAGAAACATCCCCATCTGCCTGTGGCTTCACTCTTTATCACTTCTAAGCGAGGAAGTGAGGAGAAAAGGAACTGGTCATGCTCACATCCTCCCTCCCCCCATTCCTAATAGGAGACCAAATAGCCTGTGGGACCTATACATTTTCTCCTTACTATAAGGTGGGCTTAGCCAGGTAGGCTGTGTCCCTTTTGGGGATGATTCCCATTTTTGTGGGACAGATTTAATTCAGAGTGTGTATTAGGGACATTGTTGCTATGAGTTGAAATCAACTTGATAGCAACAAGCATTTATTTATTTTGTTGTTCTTCTAAGCCACATTTTCCTGCCAGCTTTGTCAGAATTAATGCTGACATTATGATCTCCATCAATCTGATTCTTGGGGCTGTTCCTCCATCAGTGCTGAACTCAGGTTGTAAAGAGTAGTATAATTTAATGGGAATATTTTTAATAATCATCTCTCCCCCCCCCCAGACTGTAAACATAAAACAATTGGGCTGGCTTTCTTATGCTGTTCATAAACTAAGTTAAAACAACACAGGCGTTTAAATTTGAAGGATAACATCTAACTTGATACATGAATTATAGTAGGTTGAAGATAATTTAGCTGAAAATCTTCTAAATTTATTGTGGTAATGGTTGCACAGTTCTGTGACTGTGCTAAGAACTTTTAATTGTACAACTGAATGAATGAATTCTATGGTTATATGAATTATATCACAGTAAAGCTGTCATCAGACGTTATATTACGTTATAGCATCTTGCTCTGGCTTACCTACCTTTTTTGGGTACATCAATAGCTAATTCCTTTGACTCAAGTATGCTATTAAGAAGGTACAGTTATAAACAAAGTATGAATCATACTTAGCACATCAGGTGCTTATTCGGGGTGTACATTTGGCTTTTGAGAAGTTTGCCTGTGGAGATATTTGTAAATGAATATTTGATTAGAATAACAATGATATAGCTGAATATCACTCTCATGTTTTTAAAGATAGACACATACCACATATATTCTTTAAAAAGAAACAAAAAAAGATATATACACACACACACATAAGAGAGCTTCCAAAAGTCCATGGGAAAAAATTCCATAATTTTTCATTTCGTTTATTCCCAAACGTTTTGGAAAAGTCCATTTTTCTATGAACTTTTTGAAGCCCCCTCATTTTTTCTGTCTGTCTGTCTGTCTGTCTATCTATCTGGTATGGCACTGTAAGACAAGAAATGGACTGTTAACTGTATCGTTGGTTCAAACCCATCAGCCGCTCCTCAGAAACCTTTTATGGGGCCTCTGTGAGCTGGAACCGACTTCTACAGAACTTCAAAACAACATATACATACATATATGCATGTGGGAATTCTGGTAGCAAGGTCAGTAGTTTGAAACTGCCATTGATTCTGCAGGAGAAAGATGAGGCTTCCTACTCCTGTAAAGATTTATAGGCTCAGAAACCCTATACGGGATCACTATGAGTTGGAACCAACTGCATGGCACATAGCCACCACCACATGGGAAACAGGTTGCTTTATTCATGTCTTGTGTGTTGTCATCTAGGCGATGTCTTGAAAGGATAAGAGGACTTCTTTCCTAGGGACTGAAGAGAATAAAGTCAGATAGGTCAGTGCACTTACCCTTTATAATACTGTGGAATGAATGACTAGACTGTACCTCTCCTATCTAGATGATGTCACTGCCTACAGCTTTGCTTCTTACTCCTTGGAGTTGTGAGGTGGAGTGATGCTATTTTGCCAGTAGATGTCTGAGTGAACATGTGCACTTGTATCTTCTCTCTGGAGAAAAGGGAGAGAAGATGTAGGAAGGAGGAGGGAAGTTCTGTGGAACACCGTATGAGGAGGCTTCAAAAAAAGTTTGTGGGAAAATTCCATTACTTTTAATTCTATGTTTCCACAAACTTTTTAATGCCCCTTTGTCTTTGCAATGTATTTATAACTTGGGGAATAATTACATAGTAATGAGTCTGAGAAAGGAGCTCTGGTAGCATAGTGGTTATGAATCAGGCTGCGAACCTTAAGGTCAGCTGTTTGAAACTACCAGCTGCTCGGTGGGAGAAAGATGAGGCTTTCTGCTCCCGTAAACATTTACAGCCTTGGAAGCCCTGTACAGGGTCGCTATGAGTCGCAACCCACTCCACGGCACATAACTACCAACCAACCAATGAGTCTGAGGAGGAGCCCTGGTGGTGCTGTGGGTTAGGCATTGGACTGCTAACCACAAAATCAGCAGTTCAAGCCTACTAGCTGCTCCATGGGAGAAAGATGAGGCTTTCTGTTCCTGTAAAGGTTTGTAGTCTCATAAACCCTACATAGTGTTGCTATGAGTCAGAATCTATTCCATGGCAGTGAGTTTTGGAGTGAGTGGGACTGAGTGAGGGGCCTGGGTAGTAGAAGCAGTTAAAATTCTCCACCACTTATTGAAAGGTGGGAGGTTCAAGTCCAGCCAGAGGTGCCTTGGAAGAAAGATTTAGCAATCTACTTTTGAAAAATCAATCACTAAAAACCTTATGAAATACAGTTTTACTTTGACAAGTATGGGGGTCTCAGTATGTTGGAACTGAGTTGATGGTTTACTGAGCTAGAGTCTCTGAAGTATCATTGCCAAGAAACAAATCTCCTGATGTTAATAATGGTTGAGGGTTGTTGCTTAAGGTCTAAATATGGTACACCTTAATTGTATTTATTTGTTTGCTTACTGCCTCTCGGTTATGTTTAGGACAAGGAGCCCATCATGCACACATGTGCTTTTAGGTTATAGAAAACAGCTTGTGTGTTGATGCCCTATGTGTCGTCCTTGATTAAGAGGGGAGAGAAGGCAGGAGTTCAACTAGAAGGCAGACCCCACAGTCTCACCTCCTGCAGTGTTGGATTGTCCCTTTCTGAACTGAATGAACTGTACTTTTCTGAACAAGTCCCAACATCACTGTGACAGGTTGACAGCATGGCTTGAGAGCAAGCTGCCTCAGAGATGAGGAGGAGGATTTCCCCTTCCTGTGGGGCTAACAGAATAGATTTGTGGTTCTTACCAATCACCACCAGATGTGCCCAGCTGTTTCACTTTCTACCCCATCTCAACCAAACATACTTAAAGTTCAGACCAACACTTACATCATCGAAAGACAAGTGTTTACAGTGGTGGGCTTTTAGTAATTGTGTTTTTAGGCTGGTGACAGAGACAGTACCCTCTTGCAAGGCATTGTATCTGGGAAAGTCCAGGCCCAAGATGGATTTCCGCAGGCTTTCTTGAGAAGAACGGGATTGAAAGTGATAGCTCGAGATCCCTGACTAAATAGGAGAGGAGCGCAGTTCGTTTACTTTTTTTTCTCTCGAGGATGCCTGTGCTATTGAATAGAGCTTTCATCAACCTCAACTAGAAGGAAGAGTGGACTGAGTTTATCTCAAACTCTTACTGACTGAAAATGTTTTCTGTCATTTTATTTATTTGCTTTAAAACTTTTTATTGTGAATTGGGTAAAGGTTTACAGAGGAGATCACTTTTTCCATTCAGCAGTCCATAGACATTTTGTTTCATGTTGTCATTGATTGCAGTCCTCACAGTAGGGTTGCTCTGAGTCAGAATCGACTTAGTGATGGTGAGTTTTGTGGTTAGTGGGACTGAGTGAGGAGCCTGGTTAGTACAAGCGGTTAAAATCCTCCACCACTAATTGAAAGGATGAGGAGGAAGATTTATCATTTATCTCACTTCCTCCCTGTTTCCTGATTTAATTCCTCCTTCTTTTCGAATCCTTTTGAACTTTGTCTTTGTGTAAATGCTGCACTTTTGATCTCAAATGGTTGAACATTTAAGGTGTCTATACCTCCCTAGAGCTATTGTTCCCTCTTATAGAGCTATTGTTTGGCTGAAAATTGATCCTTGAGGGTGAGTTAACTTCCAGATCGGAAGGATGACTCAGGGCCCTAGTCTTGGGCATTCCATCAGTTTCACATTGACAAAACTCTTACTGCTTTTGATAAAACATTATATGCTTTGACAGTTTACCTTTGCCACTGACCTGCTATGGTCTCTTTTGTCCCTTTTGTTCAGATATTCCTTCACTAACCAGTTTCCTTTGAGTTATTTCCAACTCCTGGTGACCCCATGTGTGTGAGAGTAGAGCTGTGCCCTATAGGGTTTTCAATGATCTTTTTTTTTTTTGGAATTGGATCACCATGCCTTTCTTTTGAGGAGCTTGTGAGTAGAATTGAACGTTCCCTTTTGGTTAGCCATCAAGCGTGTTAAATAAATACCACCCAGGGACTCCATTCCCTCATTAAGACCAGGTTTTGGAGGCAAGGTACATAGGAGAGCAGGTATCTTTCCAGAGGCTTAATTCTTTGCTAAGACATACTGACCTAACAATTCAGTAGCAATTTTCTAGAGTATTTCACATTCTGGAAAAAGTTGGTGTATTTTCTTTATTGTTTTCATCATCTATTAGGAGCCGTAATGGCACAGTGGTTACAGCGCCCTACTGCTAACTAAAAGGGTGGTAGTTTGAACCCACCAGCCACTCTGTAGGAGAAAGAATGCTTCCATAAAATTGTTGTTAAATGCTGTCGAGTTGTTCCCAACTTAGAGCGACCCTGTATAGAGTTTCCAAGAAACAGTTGGTGAGTTTGAATTACCAACCTTGTGATTCAAACCGACCTTGTGGCTCAAACTGACCTTGTGGTCCAGTGCTTATCCTACAGCACCACACCAGGACTCCAGCCTTGGAAATTCTATGTGGCGGTTCTGTTCTGTCCTGTTCTGTAGGGTCATTATGAATTAGAATCAATGCCATGGTAATTGGTTTGTTTTGGGTAATGTTGAACTAATTGTTTTATTTCTATCCAACTGAGAATGGCTGAATTTGGGAAAAGACATTATTATTTAAAGGATTATGTTACATGAAAGGAATCTTGGTGCGGAGCTCCTGTAGGCTAAGTACTGGACTGCTAACCATAAGGTCAGAGATTCAAACCACCATCCTAACTATGCAGTGTTAGAAATCCTATAAAGGTCCACTATGAGTGGAACTGACTTGATGACACTTAGCAATAATAATTATATGAGAATTATAGAAAATAAAATTTTGGGCCAGGAGACTGAAAACATAGTAATTGTATTTAGAAATTGACTCATGTTATTGAAAAGATAAAACCATTATTAGTTTTTTTTTTTCTCTTGTGTGTGTTTTTGTAGTTAAGTGCTGTTTAGTTGGTTCCCCAACTCATAGCGACCCTATATCAAGGTCTCCAAACAGCAGCTGGTGGGTTTGAACTATTGACTCCAGTGTTTATCATACAGTCATTTTGTTGTTAAGTGACGTTGAGTCAGGGTTTGAACTGCCAGCCTTACAGTTAACAGTTCAGAGCTTATCCTACAGTGCCACATCAAGAATTCATAATTATATAACATTAAACTTGAGTGGTGGAGGGTCAGAGAAGAGGAAGACCCCCAATGAGGTGGATTGGCCAAATGGCAGCATCAGTGGACTCAAGCGTGGCAACAGTAGTGAGGTTGGGCCAGGATCGGGCAGTGTTTCGTTCTGCTGTGCATAAGGTTGCTATGGGTCAGTACTGACTTGATGGCACCTAACAACAACAACAACAATGTAGTTTATGTTATTATGAGATACAGCATAAAATATTGAAAAAGTATTAAGTGGAATAAGTAATTTGAGTGCTTATTATTCCCCTAAGGGATCACCACAATTTATGTTACAAGTGGTGATTAAGAATATTCCTTCTTTGGTTCTTCTTCCTCCCCTCAGCTGACCCTCCCGCTTCCTTCATCTCTCTTTTTGGTTCTCCTGTCTCCCTCCCTTTCTTCTTCAGTTTTGGCATTTTCAAATTTTTGCAAGCATTTTTCTCAGCCCTATGTGGCAGAAATTTTATGATACAGATAAGGAAACCAAGCCTAAGAAAGTTTGAATAACTTCCTGCTGTTGAACAACTTCCCTGCTGTCATGAGGCAAAGTTGGAAGGCCTCACTGTGCAATACAAGCTCTAAGTTACATACAGTTCACTTTGCTAAGCTGATCTAGCTGATTAGCTCTTGTATTATTCCCTTCCTGTACACTCTTTCTTCCCTATTTTCTCTTTCCCATTTCTAATACTGCACATCTACTTATCAGTATATATAAAATATACTTTTTATATATTTGTATGTGTTCATGGATAGGTCTTTTTCTTGTTCTTAAATGAAGCACTCTGTATTTTGCATGAAGATTTGCAGTAGCTGGTCTCTGAATCTTCTGATAAAGTCCAACTCTGGTGTCTGATCCATCTCTGTGCTTCCTGATTCAACAGGTTGAGCCTTTTATGTTGGGTGCTTCCCAAGGCTAAGCTGTTGAATTTCTTGTACATCATGAGTGGCTTCTAGAGTAATTATAGGAAAAAATGAGCTTTTCATGGAACTGATTGTTGTTGTTGTTGTTGTTAAGTGCCGTCGAGTCGGTTGCGACCCAAAGCGATCCTGTACAGGGTTTCTGAGGGTGTAAATCTTTACGGGAGTAGAAAGCCTCATCTTTCTCCCGCGGAGCAGCTGGTAGTTTCAAACCGCTGACCTTAAGGTTCGCAGCCCGATTCGTAACCACTACGCTACCAGAGCTCCTTACTCCTTCCTAAGTTTGACTAATTAATATTCTTTCCTTCTCAGTTGACTTTTTAAAAGTCCATTATTTGATTCCTTATCCTTATTTTATTTTTCCCCAGAATGACACCCCTTTCCTCACAGAATGTGATGATTCATCATGGCCAGACCCAGGAATATGTGATCAAGCCCAAGTTCTTCCCCGTCCAGAAGGTGATTTCAGGAGAGCAGTCCACCGAAGGCTCATTCCCGTTAAGATACGGGCAGGATCAAGTGGCAGCACCATTTCAGTGTGAGTACAGTCCAGTCAACCATTTTCCTAAGTGACAGCATCGGAGTTTGCAAATGCTTGGATTTGTCTAGATGATTTTAATATCCCAGTAGATAAAATTCAAGAGTCATTAACAACAACAACAAAATTTACATTGGTTCCTAAAACAACCAGACAGCAGATATTTAGCATGGTTTCCTTTTTTGTTTGTTTGTTTGTTTGAGGAAAGGTAATTTTTCTGGACCTTAGAAAGTAATCTGCCATGGCCTATCCTTAATTCTGTCTTTGCAATTTGGCTGCATTTCCAAGGCACACTTGCTGTAATTTTAAATCCAATTTTATGTCTGATGTGTTCATGTTGATACAATATTGTCCTTAATAATAATCTAGCCAGGATCTATTTTTTTGTTTTGTTTTGTTGGTGAAATGTCTGAACTGTCCTCCATTACTCTCAGAGGTTCTCCTACCTGGGGTACTTTTATTTGTTGTGAGGTCCACTCAGTTTGCAGCATATCAATCAGATGGCATGGCAGATTTTACTCTGAATTTGTAAGGCACTGTTGTATCAGTGGCCAGTGTGGTTAATATCTCACTATGTGGGAAGCTCAAGGACTAGTCCTGGCTCAAAGGTTGGGGAATGTGATGATTTGTGGTTTAGGTATTACAGAGTGTCTGCTGGCAGCATCTGGAGGAAGTGTTCTGGAATGAGGCAGCAGACCATTCAGAGGCAAAAGAGAGCAATGAGCTCTCTAAGGCTAACAGCTTCCTGCTCTGTTCACGCTGATGGACTGCCTGCCTATGCCAGAAGTAATGGAGGAGAATCCCAGTGTGAGGTGGAAGGGGACTGCCTATCACTACCAGTAATAGTAGGAGTCACATACATAGACTCTGCACTACTGTTTGTCGCTGTAAAAATCCGTATCTGCTGTGGATTTGATTCCCTACCCCCCACTCCTGATTGCTGTACTATGGTAGGTCATTCTGTCAGAATTCATCACTTCAAGAGTATCTAATACAGGTGACCTCAAAAGGGTCATGGGAAAATAGAATGAAAAGATAATGCAGTCTTTTCACAAACTTTTTGAAGCCCCCTCATAGAAGGTTTATATATATATAATCTTTTGAGAAAATTCTCTTCAGTGGACCAAGGCAGAACTGTAAAGCACTCGTTTGATATGGTTTATTGGGATGATGGGGAAAGCCATTGATTCTGACACACAGGAACCCTATAGGACTGGGTAGAACTCTCCACGGGGTTCCCAGGGCACAGTAATTTTTATGGAAGCAGACTGCCACATCTTTTCCTCATAAAGTGGCTGGTGGGCTGAGCACTTTGCCCAGTACACCAAGGCTCCACAAACAACCTTTGCATAGATAATATTTTTCTTATACCTAAAAAAACAACAACCCCAAAAGAAGTATTTTTTGTTTCCTTATATAAATTAGAGAGTCCTGGTATGGTGCTGTAGGATAAACACTGGACTGCTAACCGCAAGTTCGACAATTGAAACCCATCAGTCACTGCTCGGAAACCCTGTGCAGGGCCACTATGAGTCCGGACCAGCTTGATGGCACTTAACAGCAGCAATAACTTATATAAAGTATTTTGCTGTATAATCATTCTGAAATTAGAATCGGATGAAAAGACAGTTTTTGAAGGGTTCCCTGTGTGTGTGTGCACACACACACACACAAACTTTAAAAAGTTTGTGGAAAACTTCGGTTATCTTTTTTTTTCTTTGTTCTGTATCTTTTAATTTCATTTTTCCATGAACTTTTGGATCCCTCCCATTTGTGTATATAGTAAATATTGGAAGACATCCATATTTGTGCCCATTCCAAAGAGAACTGACCCAGCAGAATGTGGAAATCATCGGACAATCTCTTTGATAATCCCATGTGAGTAAAGTTTTACTAAAGGTAATACAGAAATGGATGTAAGCATACATTGACAGAGAACTTTCAGAGGTTCAAACCGGATTCAGAAGAGGCCGTGGAACGAGGGATATCATTGCTGATGTCCGATGAATCTTGGCTGAAAGCAGAGAATATCAGAAAGATGTTTACCTGTGCTTTATTGACTACACAATCATGACAAGCTATGGACAACATTGCAAAGTATGAGTATTCTGGAACACTTAATTGTGCTCATGAGGAATCTGTACCTGGACCAAGAGGCAGTTGTTCGAACAGAACATGGGAACACTGGATGGTTTAAAATTAAGAAAGGTGTGTGACAGGATTGTATTCTTTTACCACACTTAACCTGTATGCAGAGCAAACAATCCAAGAAGGTAGGTTATAGGAAGAAAAAATGTGACGTCAGGATTGGACAAAGACTCATTAACAACTTGCGATATGCAGATGATACAACCTTGCTTCCTGAAAGTGAAGAGGACTTAAAATGTTTATTGATGAAGATCAAAGACCGAGCTTTTGGTATAGATTGCATCTCAATGTAAAGAAAACAAAAATCCTCACCACTGGACCACTAAACAACATTCTTATCAACGGAGAAAAGATTGAAGTTGTCAAGGACTTCATTCTTCTTGGATCAACTATTAACATCACGGAAGCATCAGTTAAGAAATCAAACGATGTATTGCATTAGGCAAATCTGCTGCACAAGACCTTTTTAAAATGTTTAAGAGCAAAGATGTCAGCTTGAGGTCTGAGGTGCATCTGACCCAAGCCATGGTGTTTTCAATAACCTCATACGCATGTGAAAGTTGGACAGTAAATAAGGAAGACTGTAGAAGAATTGATGGTTTTGTGTTATGGTGCTGGAGGAGAATTTTGAAAGTACCATGGGCTGCCAAGAGAACCAACAGATCTGTGTTGGAAGAAGTTCATCCAGAGTGCTCCTTGGAGGCCAGGATGGCCAAACTTCGTCTCTTATACTTCAGACATATTGTCAGGAGGGACCAGTCACTGGAAAAGTATATCATGTTTGGTAGGGTGGAGGGTCAGAGAAAAAGAGGAAGACCCCAGCGAGATGAATTGGCCAAGTGTCAGCATCAGTGGGCTCAAGCGTGACAACAATTGTGAGGTTAGCCCAGGATTAGGCAGTGTTTTGTTGTTCTGTGCATAGGGTTGCTATGAGTCTGTACTGACTCGATGGCACATCAACAACATATGCTTGTATATGTAAAAGCTCTCAAAACGTCTTCTGGAAGGTGAAATTATATTTCAGTAGAAAATGAAGATATGTTTCCTATCTGCACTGTCCCCAGATTTCCCTCTCAAACCTTTTTAAATGTATTTTCTTCATGGTGGGTAGCTAGTGAAATGATTTACTCTGATACAGCGATGGAGTTCTCTGTCCCAACCCTCAAGAACTCACTGGAAGATTGAGGATATAGGAAGGACAGGGAAGAAATACTGTTTCTGCTGAGTCAGAGCATCAAAAAGGGCTGGAGGGCTAACTGGAGAATTTTAGAAAGAGGGATTTTGGTAAGATCACTAAAGATTGTGAAATTGTAAAATTCGAGTGAGAATGACAATAGAAAGATTAAACTGGGAGTAGTAGTAAGGCTATAGAAGTCTTCAGTTTCCTCACGTTTCAACTCAGAAAATGTTGCATGTAATAGAAAGGAAAGGAAACTAATAGCAAGACTGAAGAAAAGAACTTTTAACTGTCTACATTTTCATCTGTATAGAAAAGATCAAATTCAGACCTATTAATTTCTTATTTTGCTAATGAATTTGAAGATCAAATGATAGACTCAGGTAATTTTGAGTATTTAGAAAAATAGAAGATACTCTGACCAATTAGGCATTTTGTATTTTGCAATAAAGTTTAGGGATTGAGAGAATAAAGCAATTCCACTGCCGTTACCTTTAAGACGCTATGAGGACTAGAAAAGACAGTCAGAAAATATTAGCAAAGAAAAGTGTTGTCTTTAACCTTAAAAAAAAAGAATAGAGGTGATTTTTATTGTTAGTTACTACTGGGTTGAGTCCGAGTCATAATGATCTCATGTGCTATGGAACAAAACATTGCCTGACCCTAAAAGGTAGATCCCAGTAATTAACTACCGGTTGGTAGGTTGACTATTGATATCTTGCAAGCTGCACTCTATGCCTAGAGCTGTAAGCATCATGTAACATAATCAGCTCATAGTAGGTGGAGGCCTGAGTGTGTATGGGTTTGCTATTGACAGATGGTAAGAGCAATGAGAATTACTTGGCATATGCAGGAAACTAGTTGGGTGGGGTTAGTAAAGCAAAATGTGTTTTTGTGTTAAACTCATACTCTACAGATGAAACAGGAGTCATGGTGTAGCGCTGTGGGTTAATGAGCCAGACTGTAAAGCCGTTTGAACTGCAAGGTTGGCAGTTCAAGCTCACCAGCCGCTCCTCAGAAACCCTATACAGGGTCGCTATGGGTCGGAATCGACTCGACGGCCCTTAACAACAACAATAACAACAACAACAGATAAAACAAAGTGGTGTTGGTGGTGGTTGTGTGCCGTTGAGTATGTTCCGACTGATTGCAACCGTCTGTAAGGTTTCTGAGGCTAGAAATCCTTATGAGAGCATAAAGCCTTGTCTTTCTCCTGTGGAGCGTCTAGTGGACTCAGACTGCTGACCTTGCAGCTAAAAGCCCAACAAAAACCTCTACACCTCTAGGCATCCTTAGTAAAACAAAGTAGACAGGGAGAACTAATCTGTGATATTGCTAGAGAAGTGCTCTCTAGAGTAAAAAATGAGTATTTTATTGGAGTGGCTTAATTTCAGTGACATATCTCTGTGTCTAGTGTGCTCACTACTCTTCCACATTGATTCTCTGTATTCACCAGCCTTCTGAGTCATTTCCTAGATAACATGACATCCTGAGCCTCTCTGGTCACTGGAACATTATCATTTCCATGCAGGAAACCTGGGTTCAGTCCTGACCACTGCCCCTCATGTGCAGCCACCACCCATCTGACAGTGGAGGCTTGTGTGTTTCTGTGATGCTGAACACATTTCACTGGAGCGTCCAGACTAAAACAGATGAGGAAGAAGGCCAGACAGTCTACGTTCCAGAATCAGTCAGTGAAAACTCTGTGAATCCCAGTAGCCCAATCTCATTATGCATGGTGTCATTGTGAGTAGCTCCACAGGAGTTACAAACAACAGTGATCTGCTGTGTTTATGGGCTCAACAGAATTTAATTTGCATGGCAAACTAGTCCTTAAGGACAAGCTAGTAAATACTGTATGCTTTGGGAACTAGCAGGTAAAACTGAGGCTATTATGTAGGTGCTGTGAAATCAAATGATAGAAACATGACCATTGAGCCAAAAGTTGCCTGAGAGACCCTGCCTATAACCAACTGTCCTGCATTGTCAATATCCCCATCAATCTACCCTCCACATCAGGAAAATTCTCAAATACATTTCCACTTTTTTTTGAAGGCAGCTAGAAAAAAACATGAACTAACAATGATAGACCACATGTCAATTGAGAAAGTGATGTGTGCATTTCTTAGTTGTTTACAGGAAGCTTTTTGATATTGGTGGAAAATATATTTTCACTGGATGCAAGGAAAGGCCATATAGCTGGACTGTATCATGTTACAGTATCACCTAAATTCCACAAAAAGCTAACCATAGGCCTTCTATATGACCTAGAAATCAATCCCACTCCTGGATTGTTATTGTTAGGTGTCCTCAAGTCATCTCCCATTCATACCCTATTGCACAGTGGAACAAAATACTGCCCAGTCCTGTGCCATCCTCACAATTGTTATGTTTGAGCCCATTGTTGCTGCCACTGTGTCAGTCCCCATCTTGGTCAGGATTGTCCTCTTTTGCATTGACCCTCCAGTATTCCAAGCATGATGTCCAGTATACTAGTCTCTCCTAACAATATGTCCAAAGTACAAGAGACAAAGTTACTTGTTTGTACATCCTCACGTCTAAGAAGCATTCTGGCTCTACTTCTTCTATTCTTGTAATCCATGGTAGTTTCAATGTTTTCCTCAAACACCATAATAAAAATGCATCCACCTTTCTACATTTATCCTTAGTCATCGTCCAAATTTCACATGCTTATGAGGTGATTGAAAATACCATGGCTTTGGGTCAGTACCTCCTTAATTCTCAACCTGAAATCTTTGCTCTTGAAGAGATCTTTACAGCAGATTTGCTTCGTGAGATGACCTTTTGCTTTTTTCTTGTATGATCTTCTTGATGTCATCCTACAATTCTTCTAGTTTTTGGTCATTAGTGTCTAATACATCAAATCTGTTCTTGAGATGATCTCTGAATTCAGGTGGAATATATTCCAGATCGTATTTTAGCTCTTGTGGACTTGTTTTAATTTATTTCAGCTTCAGCCTGAACTTGCATATGAACAAGTGATGCTCTGTTCCATAGTCAACCCATGACCCTGTTTTGGAAGATGATATTGAGCTTCTCAATTGCCTCTTACTGTGCAATCTCCACCATTGTTTCTATCACCATTTCCACATTTTATCAGTTTCAAACTGAAGAAGTTGGTAGAATTCTTCAATTTAATAATTTCTGACTAGTGGTTGTATGCAAATTTGAATAATAGTGGCATTAATTGGTCTTCCTCAAGTTAGATGACATCAAGGCTGTACTGACTCATAGAGACCTATGTTTTCCTTGTAGGTGTATGGATATTATGTTGTCACTGACAGCATTGTGTGTCAAGATAAATCCTGAAGTGCACTTTTTGATGATGAGTGTGATGCCATTCCTCTTCAGTTTGTCGTTCCTGACATAGCATATCATATGATTGTCTGATTCAGAATGGCAAACACCAGTCTGTTTCAGATAACTATTGCCTAGGATATCAATCTTTATGCCTTCTATTTTGTTTTTGATGACTTAAAATTTTCCTAGATTCAAACTTAGTACATTCCAAATTCCAATTATAAATGATTGTTTGCAGCTGTTTTGTCCCATTTTGCGCTGTGTCACATCAGGTCTCAAAAGCTCCATTCACATTATGGTCACACTCTACTCTGAGAAGGCAGCTCTGCTCCAGTCATATTTTGAGTACCTTTTAACGTGAGGGGCTGATCATTTGGCACTATATCTGACCATGTCCCTCTGCTATTCATGAAGTTCTCAGTGACTAACCATTCAGACATAGTCCATTTCTCCTTCTTCCTCCTGTGACTTTGTCTGGAAACTCAGCTGAAATCTGTCCACCTGCTGGTATTTAAAATACTGGTGGCATAGCTTCCAGCATCACAGCAACATGCAAGTCACCACAGTGGGATCAACTGACAGGTAAGTGATGGCTCCTGGGTATATCCCCAAGATTATTTAAAATATATGAAGGAGTGATCATAGTAACATAAATCACAATATCCCCCAAATGAAAACAACCCAAATGTCTATTAACTGTGAATGATGATTACAGCATTCCTTATAAATGAATATTATCCAGTTATAAAAAGTACTGATCTGTGATATACAATATGATGAACCTTGAAAATGTGGTAAGTGAAAGAATCCAAACACAATAAGGTGTTTTTGAACACAAAAAACAGGAGAATTTGAAGTGATTGCTAATGGGTATGGCATGTCTTTCTTTCTTTTTCTTTTTCTTTTGTTGATGTTGTTAGGTGCTGTTGGGTTGGTTCCAACTCAAAGCGACCTTATGCACAACAGAAAGAAACACTACCCAGTCCTGCGCCAACCTCGCAATAGTTGTGATTGAGCCCATTGCTGCGATCACTGTGCCAGTCTGTCTCACTGGGGGTCTCCTTCTTTTTTGCTAACCCTCCACTTTACCAAGCATGATGGACTGGTCCCTTCTGATAGTATATCAGAAGTATGAGAGACAAAGCTTGGACATCTTGGCTTCTAAAGAGCATTCTGGTTTACTTTTTTTAAAATGTTTTATTGTACATTATGTGATAGTTTACATGAGAGAGTGTTAGTTTTACATTCATTCCATCGTATGTCATCTCATTGCCATGGTTCCAATCCCCTCCATACATCATCAACCAACCAAAGGGTATATCCCAGAAACCCCCCCCCCCCAGTTTTCAACCCACAGTCCCTTTCCCTCTCTGGATCCAAAGTCCCCTGCCACTTCGTCACTCCACGTCATCGTCTCTGTCTCTATCTCATGCATCTCTGTCTCTCTGGGTAGGGTCCCACTCTCGGCTCTTCTCTGTTGATGGTCCCAGAGATCTTCGCTCCTATCCTGGAGAATTAATCATTCCCTTCCTTGTTACAAAACATCTACCTTTGCATTTCCAACCCTCACACTCCGTCCTGGTAAGCATTATTCATTACAGTATCACGAGTTACCCATCTGTATTTCTTTTCATCAGCTCTGCCCAGAAAGATTGAATTGTACCCAGTGGAGATTCTGCCTTTCTCCATGCTCCCTAGCACTAGGTTCCCTTTTGAAAGCTTGTAAGCCAGTCACTTCTTGCCTTTGTAGTCCCCCCATCCCCATTTGAGTATCCAATGTCTCAGTTGCCCATCTCCATCCACTGTGTGTGTGGAGGGGGTGGGAATGTTTCTTGCTGTAAGGATTTGTTCCTTCTTTTGAGTTGCTGCTCCATAGGTATAGGTCAAGTTCATCAGATTGTATCAGCTCACTTTTTTTTTTTTTCTCTTCCCCTCTTCTTTCTTCTCCTGGATGAGCTCCGATCATCCAGTCATCCGGTCCAGGTCACATGGGTATCATCTGCAAGTGTGGGCGCTCCTGTGCTCATGCCCTCTCTTCCTGTCAGCCGGTGACTCCGCTTTCCTCTCGAGTCCTCCATGGTCACGCCACTGACTCTGGGCCCAAGAGTCCCCAGGCCTCCTCACACTGCTTGCCAACCAGGTCCCCAACTGGGTCCACAGAAGTCCACTGAACATTGTAGGGCTTAGCTTGCCGCTTCATTGCTGCTTTTACCCCACTTCCCCCCATCGGTGATGTGTGTGGTCACCAGTCAGAGCGTGCATTTCTGTTGAGTCTTAGTCTTGGAATGGGGTTTGCATTGAGAGGACCTGGCCACTTGCCTTGATGTTTCCTAGGGTAGCATTTTGTTTGTTCTTATAGTAATAGTCCATCTGCCTCCATTTTTCCTGCAGGTCTTTCTTTCAAGAGGTATCTTTTATTCTTCTAGCCACTCCAGGCTGGTCTGCTCATCCTTTCAGTCGAGATTTCTCATCTCTGGAGATCTGGATGTGGTCTGGTTTCTACCTACAGTTTTATGTATTGCAAAGGCTCCGCAAGAAGCCTCGTTCACTGGGTACGCTGTAGCCCCATTTTAGGTATTCCAATCAGTCATAGGCAGAAGACGGACTTAGAATCCTTCTGGTGTGATGTTTCTGACTATTCCTTTCTTTCCCTCTCCAGTGTCTACTCTGTGCTGCCTGGTCAGGGAAGCGCCAGAAGTTCCTCTCTGGTTTACTTTTATAACACAGTTTTGTTTGTTCTTGTAGCAGTCCATGGTACTTTTAATGCTTTTTTTCCAACACTGTAACTCAAATGCGTCAATTCTTCTATGTGGTCTTCCTTATTCATTGTCTAACATTCACATTCATATGAGGCTATTGAAAATACTACAGCTTGGGCCAGGCACACTTTTGTCTTCAACCAGACATATTTGCTCTTCTACACTTTAAAAAAAAGTATTGTGCAGCAGATTTGCCTAATGCTGAACTGCTGCTACCATGAGCATAGATGATGGAGCCAAGCAAAATGAAGTCTCTGATAACTTCATTCTTTTCTCCATTTATCATAATGTTAATTATTGGTCCAGTTGTGAGCATTTTTGTTTTCTTTACATGAGGTGCAACCCATACTGAAGCCTGTAGTCTCTGGTCCTCGTCAGTAAGTAGTGTAAGTCCTCTTAGCTTTCAGCAAGCAAGGTCAATCAACTGCAGATCCCATGTTGTTAATGAGTCTTCCTTCCTCAGTCCTGATACCATATTCTTCATATAATCAAGCTACTTGGATTACTTAATCAGCATACAGATTGAATAACTATGGTGATTGTATGCAACTCTGCCCCACACCTTTGCTGATTTTAAACCATTCAGTGTCCCCTTGTTCTGTTGGAATGACAACCTCCTGGTCAATGTATAGATTCCTCATGAGCACAATTAAGTGTTCTAGAATACTCGTTCTCTGCAATATTGTTCATAGCTTGTCATGATCCACACAGTTGAAAGCCTTTGCACAGTTATTAAAGAACAGAAATCTTTCTTGTATTCTCTGCTTTTAGCCAATATCCATTTAATATACCTCATCTCATGTCGTTGTTTGAATCTGGCTTGAACCTCTCGCAGTTCCCTGTCAATGTGCTGTTGGAGCCATTTAAAAATAATCTTTAGCAAAGTTTAGTTGCATATGATATTGTCTGATGTTTTCTGCATTCTATTGGGTCACCACTCTTTGGAATGGGCACAAATATGGATTTTCTTTTAGGGGTGATTAAAATGGTGTGGCCCAGGATTGGGCAGTGTTTTGTTCTGCTGTACATAAGGTCGCTGTAAGTCGGTACTGACTCGATGGCACCTAACAACAACAACAACAACAAAATGGTGTAGCACTGTAAAATTTAGCACTGGACTGCAAACCACAGTGTTGGCAGTTCAAACCCACCAGCTGCTCCTTGGAAATTCTGTACATGGTTGCTATGAGTTGGAATCGACGGCACTTAACAACAACATTCATCTTACCCCAGATGTACTCAATTTGATTCCTGTGTATTCCATCTGGTGAGGTCCACATGTATCATTTCTGTTTATGTTGTTGAAAAACCATCTTTGTATTGACAAGTCATTTGTCTTGAAAAATTTCTATTGTGTGATCGCCAGCATAATTTCTATCCCTAAGGCCATAGTTTCCAAATACTGGTCCTGTTTGTTTACAACTTTGGCATTCCAATCACAAGTGATAGTCAGTGCTTCTTGATAGCAAGTTTGATTAATTTCAGATTGAAGAAGTTAATAGAATTCTTTAGTTTCATTATCCACTAGCATTAGTGATTGGTGTAAATTTGAATAATAGTAGCCTAAATTCATTTCCCTTGTAAATGTGTGGGTATTATCCTGTTATAGATACCATTGTACTTGAGATGGAACTTGAAATGTCCTTTTTGATGGTGGATGTGACACCATATGATTGTCCAATTCAAAATGGCCAATATCAGTCCATTTCAGCCTAGGATGTCAAGCTTTAGGCACTCTAGTTCATTTCTGATGAATTCCAATTTTCCTAGATTCAAACTTTGTATATTCCATGTCCAATTCGCAGGCATTTTGAGTTGTGCTCCATCAGGAAATGAAGGTCTGTGAAGCTATATTCCATCCTTGTCATTAAGGTTAACTCTATACTTTTAGGAAGCACCTCTTCTCTAGTCATGTTTTGTGTTTGAGTGCCTTCCAACCTGAGGGCTCATCTCCTGGCACTATAGTAGACAACATTTCGCTGGTATTCATAAGGTTTTCTGTAGCTAACCATTCAGAAGTGGTCCAGAAACCGTTTTTCCTTGTTTGTTGTAGTCTGGAAATTTTTCTGAAACCTGACCGACATGGATGACCTTCTGGTATTTAAAATACTGGTGGCATGCTTTCAACATCACAGCAACTTACAAGCCACCACAGTACGATGCACTGACAGATGAGTAGTGGGTAGTATGATATACTCTCCATGAACTTTTGAGAGTTGCTCCTGTGAATTATTGAACCCCAGAAAGGAAGTAAGAGCCAACAGGTCATAAAGTAGGACTATCCTCTAGACTGCTGAGCTTGTGGTTGGCAATTCTGTAGTACTAATGGGAAACTAGCCCAAAATTTTGGCCAGTAGGTCAGAAGGCTGGGGTTCCGTGTGAACTTCCCAAACTTATAGCTGGTGTCTACTTATTTGACAGTCTTAAGAATGAAGCCCATTTAAATTGTGAGCTGTGACATAGCTCTGGTTGGCTAAGGTCCGAGAGCAAGAATGGCAGGGTATGGACTGGTGTCACGAATGGAAAAATGGTAATGTGAAGACTGGATCAGTCTCACTTTGTGAATTGAATTTATGCTGACCCTCACTGTGCTTAGCCACATTGAGGTTATGGATTGCCAGTTATAGGATGGCTCACAGGGAGGGTGTTTGTGCCATAGTTGAGGGCACACATGACTGGAGAGAAGCTGGCTACAGAGCATGGCAGATCAAGTTCACCTCCCATTTATTGGCCCTTTGAAAAAGAAGCAAATAAATCCTCTTGTGGCAACCAGATAAAGGCAAATGTAAACATAGTATAGATTAGAAGCCTTGGAACTAGATTCTTATGCCTAGGGTCAGTTGCAATGTGAAATTCAGAGAAGGAATAAGTTGGCAAAATGCTCGTGAGGAAGAACACAGCTCATATGTCCGTTAGTCATACTCTAGTGGCTTGCATGTTGCTGTGATGCTGGAAGCTATGTTACTGATATTTCAAATACCAGTAGGGTCACCCATAATGCACAGGTTTCAGCAGACCTTTCAGACTAAGACAGACTAAAAAGGAGGGTCTGGTGTTCTACGTCTGAAAAAATTGGCCCCTGAAAACCTTATGAATAGCAGCAAATTATTGTCTGATGTAGTGCTGGAACATGAACTCCGCAGATTGGAAGACACTTAGAATACAACTGGGAAGAACTGTCTCCGTAAAGTAGAGCTAATGAAAAAGAGCAAGATTCTTTAGACACTATGTGTTGTTGTTGTTAAGTGCCGTCAAGTTGGTTCTGACTCATAGCGACCCAGTATAGGGTTTCTGAGGAGCAGCTGGTGGATTTGAACTGCTGATCTTGTGGTTCACAGTCTGGTGCTGATCCCGTAGTGCCACATCAGGAGTCCAAACTCTATATAGTTCCAGAATATCCTGGGACCAAATTGATTTTTCTAGGGAAAATTTAGATAAATGAATTTACTTTGGGGAAGCTACAAACCAAATTTTGGGAAGAGAAAACTTAAATTTGAAAAAGGAGGTTGGTACCTACTATGACTTTGGGTTTCTTTGCTATAAACTGATGGCTATACTTGATTTTACTTCTTAAGTGGGGTCAACAGTTTCTAGGGAATAAGACATTAGAGTTAAAATGATAGTTTTGATTCAAATAAACAAGACTACAAAAAATACTCAACATAAGGGAATTAAAATAGACCATTTCATTTTCTTATGACTATGACTATATTGATATACTCATATATATTTCATTGCAATAAAAGCAAAAAAAGACTTTTAATCTTAGTAATAAAACTGCCTTTATTTTAAAGTATGGGCTCGTCGTCGTTGTTGTCAGGTGCCATCGACTCAGAACCGACTCACAGCGACCCCATGCACAGTAGAACGAAACAATGTCCGATCCTGGGCCAACCTCACTACCGCTGCCACACTTGACACCATCAATGATGCCACCTGGCCGATCCATCTCGTTGGGGATCTTCCTCTTTTTCTCTGACCCTCCACCTTACCCAGCATGACATCCTTCTCCAGCGACTGTTCTCTCTGGACAATGTGTCCAAAGTAGGAGATGAAGCTTAGCCATCTTGGCCTCCAAGGAGCACTCTGGTTGCACTTCTTCCAAAACAGATCTATTGGTTCTTTTGGCAGTCCATGGCACTTTCAGTATTCTGAAGTATGGGCTCAGTACCTTTCTTTTATGTTTTTGAAACATTTCTTTAAAAATATTACACTTTTTCATATAACATTTCTTTAAAAAGTTGTTATAATTATCTATGACTTTAGCTCTACGTTGTTTATTTTTCTGTATTTACTCAGTAGTAGCCCCTTGTGAAGTAGAAATATACCTCATCCGAACCCAACTACACTAGTCCTCCTTTGTTCCCATACAAGAGAAGTAGAAATTAATAGATAGTGAAGTAAAGATGGGGGTGGTCAGGGAGAAGACCCTTCTTCCCTAAGAGGTAATTGCAGTATGATTTTATTTCAGTAATTCTGGTAGGCAAAGTTTAAAACCATGAAATCAATGGATGGAAGAATGGAAAAAATAAACACACATTCATATACTGTATCAATTCAATATCTGTGTGTGTGTATTATTTAATAGTCCTCTTTTGAACTTCTTACATTAGCCATACAGAGTCCTGGTGTGGTGCTGTAGGATAAGCATTGGACTGGTTCAAACCTACCAGTAGCTCCTCTTAAACCCTACACAGAGTTGCTATGAGTTACAGTTGACTCCATGGCACTTAACAACAACAATAACCATAGCAGAAATTAAAAAAAAAAAAAGAAATGAAAGTAAATTAAAAAAATTTTTTTTTTTTAAATTCTTGGTCCTCATTGTACTTCACAAGTTTATTCTTGGATGTTTCTTTTTGTTTGTGTGTTTTTAACTAAATGAAAATACTTCAAACACAGTGGTTACTTTTTCAGCTTAAAAAAACAAAACAACACCCAAAACAAACAACACGTCATCATTATCTTAGAATTCCCATATCCTGATTAAAAAAACAAAACAAAAAAACAGCATCATTAAAGTGGGTGAGGGGAGTGTGGCTGTGAGGTGTTGTCTATAGCTTCTGAGCTTCTTGGGTGGGATTGAGTACTCTCCCATAATGAGGTCTCCAGCGTGCCCCCCATCCCCCCCAGCATTTGTGCTCTTGTCCTTAATGAATGCCAGTTAATGGCTACAGGTGCATCTTGTGATTGCAGCTTCCTGACTCTGGTCCTGCAGAACCCAGAGCACTTCCTCCCATGACTCAGCTCACATTCCACCAAGTAACAGTCTGACACCGGCATCTGCTTTACTTCAGTGGGGTTACAAGGTTTGTGTGTGGTCATTTCAGACAATGAAACCTTTAGATTGGTGTGTCTTATTCGTGTGTCTTATTCTTGTACTCATCAATTAAAAATATCATTCCCACCTTTTGTGACTCTTGCAGATATTTTTCGGTGCAGATTTTTAAAGGAAAATGGTAACTATCTAGATATTTCATGAAAATGAAAAACGATCAGCTCCTATTTTAGTTTGTTTTTTAGAGGGAGGCCCGCATATTTTGTTATTAGTGCTTCTTTGCCCTATTTAACCTTTTCTTTTTGTTTTAACATTTTGTTCATTCCAGAATAAATAACAAAAATGGTAAATAGTATTACTTGTGCAGAAGCACTTCTTTCTCTTGTGTCCTCTTGCCATGGCTTCCCTGTGGGTATAGTGGATTTTGCCACCCCGTTGATGTTGGACTTGGCTATGTGACTTCCTTTGGTCAGTGGGGTGTGGGTGTAAATCACAATCTGTCTTCTGTATTCTACTACGACAAAGGCATGTGTCTGGTCTGCTGGCACGCTAAGTATACTCAAGTTTATTTCTTGCTGAAATGTTCATCTGTTATTTTTATTTTTTGTTTTAGGACAATTGCGACAAACTCGTAGTCTGTAGAACAGACGGCACTGCTTTAATTAAGCAGAGTACTTATAGATCAGAATGCCATTGTGGGTGACTTCACCCTCTGACCACAGAGCACTGGAAATGAGTGAGCCACTTTACCCAAGAAAACCCATATGTGGTTGGCGACCTGCCGAAGAAGATGGCCTGGCAGAAGAGCTTCCCCACGGGAACTAAAGTAGATTAATCAGTTTCTCTTAAGGAATTTGTAAGTTAGAGTTGAGCAGTTAGTAACTGGAACAGAAGTGGAACAGTACCAACACTAGAAACAGAAGCTGCCAGAGAGACGTTTTCTATCCTGTTAATATCTATCATATTGACAAGAATGAACTGCAGCACCACTTACTGAAAAGGGTTGGGCATGGAGCAGCCCAATAGCGGACTGCTGAAAGTACTGTGGATTCTTAATATCTTTCCAGTACTGAAATCGTTTCTAGTCTCCAGGAGGTTTGGCTATTCTGCTGACCTGAGTTTTCTTGAGAATTTGTGTCCCATATTGCTGCACACAGCCTTACTATAAAATTCTACCATGTAAGATAATGTGACTCCCCATTCTTTTATAGATGAAAGACCCTAGCTAAGAGTGTATGTCTACTCTTTCTTCTCACAGCTGCATGTCCTGCTTAGTCAGATCACTAAATGTCCCTACCTAGAAATGGAAGCACTAGCTGCTTTACTTGTATTCTTCACTTCTTTAAAACTCTTATTCCTGTCCATACCCTTCAATTCTAAGGTAGAGTATGTTGAGTTGGCAGGTGGAGAAAGGAATGGGTAGCTCAGTTCCATCAGTTCCGTGACACCACTGAAACACATAGGAAATGTTTCTGCCCTGGGGTTCAGATGTGATGTGATCATCATCATGTCTCAGTGCCCATTTGGATTAGTAATGTAAGTATTCTCAGTTGGTCTCAGGGACTCTTGCTCACATGAATGGAGGATGCCGTTCATTTCATTAGTGAATGTGATTGGGGACCTTTTCCAACAAGACTTCTGAAACCCTATCATGCATCCTATGTATTCATCATCTTTTTTGGTATGTGTTTTGAGGCAACCACAAAGGGCTATGTGCACACCTACACATTAAACATGCTCTGCCATGCCTTGGCCGTGGAAATAGAGCAAAATTAGATGCCTCCCTTTAACGACTCCTAATGGAGAAGGTGATTCATAACGTTTCTTGTCAGAGATCCCACTTTCCAAACCACACCTTAGCATACCTTGAGCACATATGCTGTGAAGGTTATTTTAAACTGTATTCTTGTCTCTGAAGATCAGGTAGTTAGGAACTTTGGAGGTGAGTTCATTTTTCTCTGCCAAAAATACAATGGAGGTTCCATTACCACCACCATCATTTATTTAGCATGATAGGAAGCATTTGATGTCGTTGTTAAATGCCATCTAGTCAGTTCTGGCTCATAGTGGCCCTGTTTAGGGTTTCCAAGGAGTGACTGGTGGGTTTGAACCACCTGCCTTGTGATTAGTAGTCCAGTGCTTACCCTGTTATGCCACACCAGAATATTAATGCAATATATTACATTTTAATACTAGTATGTTCTTTGGCTAAGGAGCTCTGGTAGCGTAGTGGTTATGAATTGGGTTGCTAACCTCAAGGTCAGCAGTTAGAAACTACCAGCTGTTCCACAGAAGAAAGATGAGGCTTTGTGCTCCTGTAAAGATTTACAGCCTCAGAAACCCTGTACAGGTTCACTATGAGTCGGAACCAACTCCAGGGCCCACCACCACTACCATATTCTTAGTCTATTTAAAATAATATCCTAAATTTTTTCATAGAAGATAGTTACAAGCCAAAAATATAATGAGTTAAAAAATGACAAAGCATATTCTTTTATTTATTTTTGTGTGATGACCTCATGTGTCTCAGAGTAGAATTGTACTCCATAGGATGCTGAATAGCTGTTTTTTCAGTGGATCACCAGGTCCCTCTGTGGGGCTGAAGCCTCCAACCTTTAGGTTAGCAGTGACAGGGTTAATAGTTTGAACTCTCCAAGGGCTCACTGTTGGTAACAGACACCAAAATTAACATATTATATGCCATGAGTTGGTTCCAACTCACAATGACCCTGTATAGAGTTTTTGAGGAGTAGCTGGCGGTTTTGAACAGCTAACCCTGTGGTTCACAGTCCAGTGCTGATCCTATGGCACCACATCAGAAGTTCAAGTTAAGATAGATTGTTGTTGTTGTTAAGTGCCCTCGAGTTGGTTCCGACCCATAGCGACCCTGTACAGGGTTTCCGAGGGTGTAAATCTTTACGGGAGTAGAAAGCCTCATCTTTCTTCCGCAGAGCGGCTGGTAGTTTCGAACCGCTGACCTTAAGGTTCGCAGCCCGATTCGTAACCACTATGCTACCAGAGCTCCTTTAACATAGATAGTCTTGTCTAAAACCATATCCCAAAGGTGGTCCAAAGAAAATGTTTGGCAACCAACACTGTATATAGTGGCCAAAGGTTAGGCTGGAACATTTGGCAGGAGGCTATGTGGCTGATATACACAGCATAGTACTGACCACATTCTTTGGTCTGACCACCTCAAATTCAGATCTGCCTGGATCAAATATTCTAGCTGTCTGTATCCTTTTCTCCCATTTACCCCTCATAGCAGACTTGCTTCCACTACACTATTGATCCCCCTTTCTATTTCTGTGCATCCCTCTCCCAACACCTGTTTAATTTAGCTTTGAACCACCGGTGCCTGTGACTGTTTTTGGATAACTGTCCTTAGGATACTGGAGAGGTTTTTCTTGCACAGAAAAAGATCAGAAAAGCCTGATGAAAAGGGAATGAGGAAGCCTGAAAATCCAGTTGATCTCCCTCCTGTAGGGACACAATGAGGAACAACTTGAGTGCTGAAACCAAAGCTACTCTGGTACTTCTTGGTTTCTTCCCTTTCTCTGTCTTTCCTATTTCCCCTTGCTTGCTAGTTTTACCTAATAGGACTTTTTTTATAAATCACTTGCACATGAGTTCTTATTTCAGGGTTTGCTTTTGCAGCACCCAGTATGCCAAGATCCCCAGGTGATTTTTTCCTGTAAAATTTTTATTGTGAATTGAGTGATTCATGGGAGAACATCAGTTTTACACTCATCCTGTCATATTCGTTTCATTGCGGTGATTACTGTTGTATTTGTTTCATTGCACTGATTACAATCTCCTGCATGCTTCATCATTCAACAGTGTCTCTTCTAGTCCCTCTGTTGTTTTTTTTAAAAGATGTGCACCAAAACACTCAGGAATATACAATCATTCAAACAGCCAAAGGGCACATCCTGCAAGCCTGCTCCCTGGCCACCAGCACACATCCCCTCTCCCTCCCTGAGTATAGAGTCCTCAGCTACTCCGTTTCTCCATGTCATCATCTCTGCCTCCATCTCTGCTGTCACTGCTTCTCTGGGTAGGGTCCCACACTCCACTCCTGCTCTTCTCCCTTGATGGTTTCTGGGTCCTCCCCTCCGGGACTGCTAGGTCAACTACTCACTCCTTTTTGCTACAAAACTTCTACCTTTACAGTTGTGACAATTGCAGTTAGTCATGATAACAATTACTATTAAATCATGACAGTCTTGTCCCCATCTGCTTCCACCAGACCTGTCTAGACAGGATGAAAACCACTCAGTGGGGATTCTGCCTTCCCCAGCTCACTCTGAATCTAAACTCCCTCTTGAAAACGTGTAAGCCAGTCACTTCTGGCCTTTACAGCCCCCCATTTTAGGTAGCCAGTGTCTAAGTTGCCCATCCCTATCAACCCTGTGTACCGAGGGCATGGGAATGATCCTTGCTGTAAAGATTCTTTCCCTCCTGGTTGGTATTTTAAGTTACTACATCCATAAGTATAGGTCAGGTTCATCAGATTGTAATGGTTAACACTTGTTTTCTTTAATCCCCCCCCCCCCCCCTTTAACTTCCTCTAGTTGGATTCTGAACACCCAGCCATTGAAGCAAGGTCCAGTGAACACTGTACTCTAGCCCTCCATGGCCATGTCCTTGTCCATGGTCTTAGGAGTCACCAGATCTCACGATACTTTGGGTCAGCCAGCTCTCAACCATACTCCAGGTCAATGGGGGTCTATGTAACTTGATCAGACTCAGCCCACTTCTTCATTGCTACTTTTCCCCCTACTTCCTCTCACCAGTAGACCACCATGGTCGCCACCAAGCTTACATGCCTGCTCATGTATTCCCTTTGAGTTTCAGTCTTGGTGGGGGGTTTGTTCTGAAGGAACTTGATTGCTTGCGTTGATGACTCCCCAGCAAACAACTTGCTTGTTCTTGTAGTAGCCAATCAGGCTGCCCTTTTTTGTTTTTCTCTGCTGGTCTTTCTTTCAAGAAGTATCTTCTCTTCCTCTAGTTGCTCCAGGCTTGTCTGTTTGTCTTTTCAAGTGGGAATTTCCCATTTCAGAAGGTTCTTTGTGGGGATCTGAATTCCACCTAAGATCTTATATACCCTGCAAAGGCTCTGCAAGAAGCCCCTTTCACTGAGCAAGTTCTAGCACCCTTTTTAGGTATTCCAATCCATTATAAGCTGAAGGTGGGCTTGCAAGCTTTCTATAATCATGTTTCCAGTTATTCCTTTCTATCCCTGTCAAGTGTCTATTTTACAATAATAGGCAAGGGAAACAAATGTTCATAAGATAGTCAAGCATCTTAATATTATTTCCCCTCTTTTACCCATTCAGACTATGTCTCAATCCCTGTATCACAGAGACCTTTTGTTCCAAGGTTGAGCCTACATCACTATGTACCTCTGTCCCATTTAGTCCATGCAAGCCTGCCTAAGTGTTCTCCTATCTACCTCCTTGTTCTTCTGTTCCCCTACCCCTTCTTGTGTATTGTCCATCCCAACACCTGAACTGTGATGTGTCTATCCCCTAACCTGTGCTCTACCACCACCCCCATAACCAATAAATAATTTTTCGTGTTTTAATTTTTCTTCCTTTTAGTGTGGGTATCTTAAGCTTTTACAATAATGGTATTTTGCAGTATTATGCAATATTTCTCCTTTAGTGACTGACTAATTTAATCAGCATAATGTCATCAAGTTTCATCCATGTTATGTCGTGACTTACAGCTTCCTTGTTATTCTTCAGTGTAGCATGGTATTCCATTGTGTGTATATACCATAGTTTGTTTATCCACTCTTTCATTGATTGGGTACTTATGCTGTCTCCCATGTTTTTGTTTTTGTGGATATTGCTGCTATGAACATTGGTGTGCATGTATCTATTCGTGTTATGGCTCATATTTCTTGTGGGTATATACCAAGTGAAGGTATTTGTATTTGAATCATAAGGTATTTGTATTTCCAACTTTCTGAGGAAGCGCCATACTGTTTTCCAGAGTACTTGGACCACTTTGCAATCCCACCAGTAATGTAGGAGGGTCCCAGTCTCTCCACATCCTCGATAGCATTTATTGTTCTCTGTCTTTTTGAACTTCGCTGCTATTGCTGGTGTAAGATGATATCTCATTATTGTTTTGATTTGCATCTCTCTAATGGCTCAGAAACCCCGTGCAGGTTCAGTGTGAATCGGAAGCGACTCCACGGCACATAACAACAACAGTGGCTACTGATAGTGAAAATTTCTTCATGTTTGTTGGCTGCCTGAATGTTTTCCTTGATGAAGTGTTTGTTCATGTCCTGTACCCATTTTTTAATTGGGTTATTTGTCTTTTTCTTGTAGAAATGTTGTAGTTTCCTATATATTTTGGAAATAAGTCCCTTGTCTGATATGTCGTTGTAAAAGATTTTTTCCCGTTTTGTGGGATCCCTTTTTACTCTTTTGGTGAAGTCTTTTTTTTTTTTTTTTAAGTTTTATTGTGAATTATGTGACAGTTTACATGGAAGAACATTAGTTTTACATTCATCGTATATTGTTTCATTGCCATGGTTACAATCCCCTCCACGCATCACCAATCAACGAAAGGGTGCATCCTATAAGCCTGCTTCCGTCCACCCCCAGTCATCAGCACACAGCCCCTCTTCCTTCCTTGGCCCTGAGTCCTCTGCCTCCATCTCAGGGATCGCTGCCTCTCTGGGTAGGGTTCCACTCTCCGCTCTTCTCCCTTCATGGTTCCAGGGACCTCCGCTCCCAGCCTGCAAAGTCAGTCACTCCCCTCCTTGCCATAAAATGCCCACTTTTACATTTACAACCTTCACAATCAGTCCTGGTAACAATTATTCACCCTTGCATCACAAGAGACCTACCCGCATTTCCTTTAATCAGTCCTGCCTGGACAGATTGGATACTACTCGGTGGAGATTTTACCTTGCTCCTTGCTTTATGGATCTAGGTTCCCTCTTGAAAGCTTGTAAGCCAGTGACTTCTTGCCTTTGTAGCTCCCCTCCCCCATTTTGGATAGTCAATGTCCAAGTTGCCTATCCCTGTCTACTCTGTGTATGGAGTGGGTGGGAATGATCCCTGCTGCAAAGATTTGTTTCCTCTTTTGAGCTACTGCATCCATAGGTGTAGGTCAAGTTCATCTAATTGTATCAGGTTACTCTTTTTTTTGCCTCTTCTTTCTTCTTCTAGTTGAGCTCTGATCACCCAGTCATTGAGGCTAGGTCCGATGGGTATTATCTGCATGTGTGGGTGATCTTGTGGATATGCCCTTTCTTCTTATCTGCTGGACACTTCACCCTCCACTCCAGTTCTCCATGGCTAAGTCACTGACTCTGGGCCCAAGAGTCCCCATGTTTTGCTTGGTGAAGTCTTTTGATGCACATAAATTTCTAATTTTCAGTATGTCCCAATCATCTATTTTGTTTTCTTTTGTTTGTGTAATTTTCACAATGTTTGGTATCTGTGTATGCCCTGTATTAGAACCCTTAAATTTGTCCCTATTTTTTCATTGATTATCTTTATAAATCTGGGATTCACATTTAGGTCTTTAATCCATGCTGAGTTGGTTTTGGTGTAAAGGTCTTGTTTCAATCTTTTGCATATAGATTTCCAGTTCTGCCAGCACCATCTGTTGAAGAAACTATCTCTTCCCCATGCAACACACTTAGCCCTTTGTCGAAGATCAATTGACTGTATGTGGTTGGGTTAATTTCTGGATTCTCAATTCTGTTCCATTGAGCTATGTGTCTTTCATTGTACCAGTACATGGCTGTGACAAAAAAAAAATATTCATTGAAAAGCATGCCACATTAGCTCTTTATAAATACAAAGTCAAAATTTATTTTTATATGTAAGATTATTGATAAGACAATGATAGTTTTAAAATTATTTGTTATATGTATTTAGAGCTACTAACAACAATGGTTTAGTTTAATAAGATTTATTCAAATGCAAAATAAGTCTTCTTAATCAGTACGTTTTTTACTGCTGATTGAAATCCATTTTGATACCTTTCAAACGAAGCCATGCAATCAGATCGTATCTGGAAATTACATAGAAATCAAAGATTCTGTTATAACAGAATCTCACTTTATTCTAGAGCTTTTAACAATAATTATAATGAAAACAAAAATCTCAAGATGAAAATTTATATTTAGAAGTTCATCTAGGTTTTGCCTTATAACCTAGCATGGAGCAAATTGCCACTACTAGTTTGAGTTTTTCTCACAGTTGCTCTGCTCTGAGTTGACCACATGTAATGATATCATCTTGCATTTGCTAGTGCTTTACAGCTTGTAAATTGCAACTGTTCAAATGCTTTTATATGGCTCTTTCCACAATCTTGTGAGGTGGGTGGTTGGGTGGCATTATCTGTGTGTGTCTTTTTTTCTACTCTAGATTGCAAGATCCTCGGAAGGGTAGCCTGTGGGTTTTGTTTTGTTTTTAAATAAACTGTATTGTATCTCTTTGAACCTCTGAATAACAGTTTCTTGGTGTAAAAAAAACTAAAAATCTTGAAACTCATTTTATAGGATCAGTGTAAAAATGAAGTGAGATGAAGGACATAAAGTAGCAACTGCAGAGCACGCAACAGATACTGATCTATGTTTGTCTTCCTTCTTTCTCCTAGCCTTCTGGAGCATAAGACTTTCATAACAATGCTCATTAAAAGTGTAGGGAGACACTTTGATCAATGATTACATACAAGAACATGATTAAAAGGGGGAAAATGCAGAATGGAATTTCAGATTCTCATGGACTTCCTGGAACTATGGAGGGTAGATGAACCCCTGGAACTATTGGCCTAAGATAATCTTTCAACCTAAAACTTAAAACCAAACAAAAGTTTAGCTTAACTAGTAAAAAAAAGGTCTGCCTTGAGCATTATACTCTTTTAAGAACTATGTTGTTGTTGTTTGTTAGGTGTTCGGTACCGACCCATAGCGACCTTATGTACAGCAGAACGAGACACTGCCCGATCCTGGGCCAACCTCACTACTGTTGCCACGCTTAAGTCCATCGATGCTGCCACTTGGCCAGTCCATGTGGGTCTTCCTCTTTTTCTCTGACCCTCCACCTTAGCAAACATGATATCCTTCTCCAGTGACTGGTCCCTCCTGACAATATGTCCAAAGTATGAGAGACGAAGTTTGGCCATCTTGGCCCCCAAGGAGCACTCTGGCTGCACTTCTTCCAAAACGGAGCTATTGGTTCTTTTGGTAGCCCGTGGCACTTTCAAGATTCTCCTCCAACACCATAACTCAAAAGCATCAATTATTTTATGTTCTTCCTTAAATTCACTGTCCAGCTTTTGCATGAATATGAGGTTATTGAAAATACTATGGCTTGGGTCAGGCGCACTATGTGTACGGGGGATCAAACTGATAAGAACAACTGAAAAGATTAGATAGAAACCTTAGAGGGAAGTGAGTTTAGATTAATGAGTGCAGAACAAGTCAGAAAAGGGAGGTGGGAAGAAATTTGAAGAATGTAATCAATGTAAATTAGTTGTGTGTGTAGAAATGATCGAATTGGAATATATTCTCAACAACAAAATAAAATTTAGTTGGAAAAAAAAAGGTATAAAAAAAAAAAAAAGCATAGGGAAAGGCAATTGGAGAACTGATGAAAGAACAGGGCTTACATTAAAATCCTAGTTTCATTTTCAAACAACAGAGCCTTTGTCAAGCTTCTGATGAATGGTTCTGCAGTTTCCTCATCTGTGAAATGGGTATGAATATACCTTACATGAATGTGGTGTCTATTTGAGCTCTGTAGCTTAGTAGACATTAAGATTCTTGAGTCCATCAATAATACGCTGTGCATTTAGAAAGGTCCATACATTCTACTTTTTTGTTGTTAGAATCCAGGCACAAAGAAGAGCAGAGCAGAAGAGTGTGTGGCTATGTTTATATTGATAATTTATTGTTATGTAGTAAATTATTCTAAACCTTAGTAGTTTAAAGCAACAAAATATCATTATCTTACAGCTGCTGGGTGTCAGGAATTTGCAAGGACCTTACTTAGCTGGTTGGTTCTGACTCCAAGTGTTTCCTAAAGTTGCTGTCAGAATATCAGCAAGGGCTACAGTCATCTGAAAGCTTGACTGAGCTGGAGGACCTGCTTGCAAGATGGCTCACTCTGCAGTTTATTATTGCAAGTCCTCTCAGAATGGATACTGGCTCTTCTCAGAGATGATCCAAGAGAGAGACACCAAACAGAAACTGCAATACCTTTTATGACCTAGTTTCTGTAATAGCCTGTGGTCACTTCCACTGTATTCTAGTCTTCAGATTTGAGTAACTTAAGACTAGCCCACACTCAAGGGAAAGTGAATTGAGCTTCACCAAAGAATTTGTAGACACATTTAAAAATCATCACAGTATTCAATAGGAGCAACACTATGTTGATGAGACTCAAAAGCAAAAGAGGAAGTTGAACATGAGGAACCAAAACTGAATCAGCAAATGGAAGCTTGACACATGTGTCATGTACACATCACACATGCATTTATTTGGCAGCCAATTGTGTTTGCATTTGATTTACCACATTGATATTGGAGAATAGCTAGTTAGAGTACGGTGACTTTGAAGAAAAGAAAATTTAGACTGAAATTTTTCCTAATGATGAGATCTATTGAATTTGGCAGTAGTCTCTTGGGAGGAGTAGTTGGGGCTGTTTGATGGAGTCATTTATAAATGGAGCCAGAGACAAGTCTGTACTGACAAAAAAAAAAGCAGTAAATTACAGAATCAGAATTCTGCAAGCTTGGATTTCCTGATTCTATCATTCTAAATCACTTCAGAGATTAAAAAATGTTAATATTCTATATGACTAATTACTTCAACAGATTTGTCTTTCAATTGATTATATCAATTGGCAGTTACAAAATGTTCATATCTCTCAATTCTTTAGTGCCTTTGAAATAAATGCAGATTATAACTTTAGTTTGTCCTTGATTTTTGTTGTTTGGGCTAAAGAATTGTGGTGCCTCAGAGATACATCAAGTTATCCACTCTGACCTGGCTGCTGTATTGATTCAGAATGCCTGTGAAGGGCCTAGTATGTTTTGCCTTCTTTTTTTTTGCCCTGGCCTTTTCACTTTTCTCCGTCCTCGTTAGGTAGAATCTAAGTTTTGTAAAGTGTATTAAGTCATTTTCTTCCTTGTGTCTGCCTTAGGTATCAGAGAGAAATTTCCAATCCCCCTTTGTGAAGGTAGAATCCTTGGATGGTGCAAGTAGTTAGCTAGCTGTGCTGCTAACTGAAAGATTGGAGGCTGATTCTACACAAGAGTACCTAGGAAGAGTGACCTGGTGATCTCCTTCTGAAAAATAAGCCATTGAAAACTCTGTGTAGCACAGTTCTACTGTGACCCATATGGTATCCATGAGTCAGAGTAGACCAAACTGCAGTTTGTATTTTTGTGATGGTAATAGAACCCCGAGGATTTTTACTTTCCTTTAAAGTTCTGTGACTTCTCGTTGTTTACATAAAAGTCACTTCTCAGCCCTTCCTGGGCCTTCATTCATACCACCTTTGATTGATTTCTCTTCATTTCTTTGCCCTGTGCGCTGTTCCCATATTGCTACTCAACATGTACTGTTTGTTATTGCCAGAGAGGGAGAATCACCAAATGGAACATTTGCTATAGGTTGAAAAGGAGGTTAAACAAAGAACTGTTTTCTGCAACTTGCTTGAGGTCAAAGAAGGGTGGAAAAAGTAGAGAAATACACATACAAATATGTACATAGAGCCAGGAGAAAATGGAGGGATGTGCTTGTTCGATCATGTCTTTTTGAGGTAAGGATAATTTAGTTGAATCAACATAATGAAATGGGGAGAAGGGGCAAACAGGAGTATTCTGCTGTACTTAACAACAACAACCTAACAGGATTATGAGTGAGAACTTAGGGGGTTTGGCCCAGCTAACTCCTTGACTCTACCTGGGTATATGGAATGAGGTTGGGTCTAAGTAAAAAAGGGTTGTTGTCATGTGTGTTAAGTTGATTCCAACTCATAGAGACCCTATAGGATAGAGCAGATTGTCACGTAAAGTTTTCTAGGCTATAATCATTATAGGATCAGATCGTCAGGTCTTTAGGTGGGTTTGAACTTCCTAACCTTTCGGTTAGCAGCTAAGTGCTTAAACATTATACCACTATTGTTGTTATTATTGTTAAGTGCCCTTGAGTTGGTTCTGACTCATAGCGACCCTGTAGAGGGTTTCCGAGGAGCAGCTGGTGGATTTGAACCACTAACCTTGCAGTTCAAACTGACGTTGAGATCGAATGCTTATTGATTATGGAGAATCCTCATTCTCAGAGTGATTGATTGAGATAGTCTGGGCCTTCATGGGAAATGGCATCCACTTTATCAAGCTTGTGAATAAATCATGGATTTTTTACCTTGGCAACCAAATAGCTCAGTAAATAGCTATCCTTTTACTCAGACTTGCTTCTCAGCATACAAATAAACAGATACTATTTTGGGGAATGATGAATGATATATCAATGGCAAATGCCTCTATTTATCTCATTGAGAAACAACACATGTTGGGGATAAATAAAACCTAATTCTGTTCCCAAATTAAGAGACAGAAATCCCGAGTCATGTGAAACATCTCTTACCCTCTATTTCTATACAGTGCTTGTTTACCCTAGCCAGAGTATGTGAGTATTAGTGATCTGGTATTAATGACAGGCAAGGGTTTGCTGCTCTGATCCTGTTCTCCTATTTTGGGGAATAACAGTGAGTCATCTTGTCAGTTGCATGGAAGCCTCTCCACCCCTCCAACCCCCCCAGTGGCCATGCACAGCAGTGCTGTTTCTACAACAGGTGGAGCAGCATCTTTGAGGAATTTAAGAGATTTTTCAGATATTAAAAAAATGTATCTTTTAAATGGCATTTTCCCTTTGGAAGACAGACTTAAAAAGTGTAATGTCTTGAACCATGATGTCCAAAAAAATGAATAAATAAAAACCTTCATGTAACCATTCTTAAGTATGATTCCCATGGTTGTCAAAATTGTAGGTCCAGGTTATGGATTATATTGCCCTCTCAGAATTAAAAAAAAAAAAAAAATGGACACATTGAGTTCTTTCCCTCCCTTTCTCCTGTCTTTCCTTGGAGGATGTGCTTCCTCAGTTGTTTAGTCACATCATTTCAAGACACCACCAATGATGTCTCTGGTATTCAGGGTTAGGAGCAGAAGAGGGATTTCCAGGTAAGATCTGGACAGGTGAATTGGTAAGGTATGTTGAAGGAAACACTTTTGGATAGTCCAGTGCCTTTGCAGGAGCTCCAGGGATTGAGGTAAGTGCCCTGTCATACTTGAGAAGCTACCTCTTTCCCTGGACCACAGCCCAGAGTTTGCTCTGAACCTTCCTGAGGGCTAATTCCTCAACTATAAACTGAAAAAATATGTCTGAACAGTTGACTGTGATTTTATGGAAGCATTTTATAAATGAAGGTCAGAAAAGGAAAATACCACGAAGCCGCTGGTTTGCTTTATTAGTTCTCTACTTTTAGTATGGATGTGGTTTTTCTCACCCAAACACTGGGTCAGATCCTACTGTGTGAGTAAACTACTTGTTGTGTAAAGCAGTCTTTTGGCTATAAAGTATACTATACCATCAGAGCGTAGTGGTTACGAATCGGGCTGCGAACCTTAAGGTCAGTGGTTCGAAACTACCAGCCGCTCCGCGGGAGAAAGATGAGGCTTTCTACTCCCGTAAGGATTTACACCCTCGGAAACCCTGTACAGGGTTGCTATGGGTCGGAACCGACTCGACGGCACTCAACAACAACAACAACATACCATCAGAAATATTGATTCCATTTACAAGGATAAAAATTGTTGTTAGGTGCCATCGCGTAGGTACCGACTCATAGCGACCTTATGCACAACAGAATGAAACACTGCCCGATCCTGGCCCAACCTCATTATTGTTGCCATGCTTGAGCCCATAGATGCTGCCACTTGGCCAATCCATCTCACTGGGGGGTCTGCCTCATTTTCTCTGACCCTCCACCTTCCCAAACATGATATCCTTCTCCAAGGATAAAAATAGGACCTTATATTTTTAAAGAAGAGAACAAACGCTTGGTATTTAATGAGGAAACATTCCAAGGAGAACAAAAGAAAGACTGAAACAATCTCAGAGTCTCAAAGTGTGCTTTTTAATGTCCTGGAGAGAAGCCTGGCTGGCAGAGCTGTTTTCCCATTAACACACACATACATGCTGCTACTGTCTCCCATCTTCACTATCTCCCATCAGCCCCTGCATTGTGCCTATTTCACCCTCTTGTAGATAATGTCTCATTTCCTTGCTCTCTGTACAGCCCAGTTCCTCAGAAGGGCTGCCTCCACTGCCTTTCCTCCCATGTGCTCTCTTTTGTACCTGGCTTCAATCACGCTTTTATTACCACCATGTCACCAAAGCTGCCTCCATGGTGCCAAATCCTATGACAATTTTCTGGGCTCTTCCTTAACTCACGCTTTGAGAATATTTGACATAGTAGAGCAGTCTCTGCTTGAGGAAACACTTTCTTCACTTGACTTCCAGGTCACCCCACTCTCTGGTAGTTCTCATCTACCTCCCTGGCAACTCCTCATGATCTGCTGCAGGAAAGGGCCCTGAGCTGTCTTTGTAGCCTTCCTTTCTTTATCTACAGTGACTTCCTGGATGAGCTCAGCCTGTTTCATGTGTGCACTAACGGGAACAGGAGTCCTGGTGTGGCGTCATAGGATAAGCCTTGACCTCAGGGTTGGTTTGTACTTCAAGGACGGTAGTTCAAACTTACCAGCTGCTGCTTGGAAACCCTTTACAGGGTCATTATGAGGTGGAACCAACTTGAGGGCACTTCACAACAATGGGAATAGGAGAAAGGATGCCTTTGAATGAGCAAGAGAGGAGGATGAAGGAATTCCACATTTCAGTGGAGGGTTGGTCTTAGATAGGAAGAAGGCAGGATAGCTACAAATAGGGGTAAGTTGGTACATGTGTGTCTTAGAGCTTCTGTTTTCTTAATTGAAACAATAAGTGAGGTCACTGAAAGTGTGTGCCTAGATAATCTACATTTTTGCTCAAACTGATATATATGGAATTGTATTTACATTTTCAAACATGGTATATACATTTGAAGCCTATTACCAAGAATTTTTTTTTTGTTTGCTATATACACAGCAAAACAATTACACCAATTCAAGTTTCTACATGTGCAGTTCAGTAACACTGATTACATTGATTTATGCAATCATCCTCACTGTCCTTTAATAAGTTTTTCTCTTCCCCCATTAGCATGAATGGACTGCTTTAGAAGCTTTCTATCCAGCCTTACTAGCTACTTACTAGTTATCCATATGATCCTATATACATAGGCAAGTCTTTTCAAGAGTACAATGCATTGTACTTAAGACTAATTAACACAGTCTTAGTTACTTAAGACTAACTAAGCTGAACAGTGTATAAGAAAGCCCTGAGAATAACTGAGGCATTTGAACTATGGTGTTGGTGAAGAATATTGAATACACTGTGGAATGCCAGGAGAATGAACAAACCTGTTCTTAGAAGCAAGGAGGCCAAGACTTTATCCCACATACTTTGGACACGTCATCAGGAGGAACCAGTCCCTGGAGAGAGACATCATTCATCAAAAAAGAGGAAGCCCCTCGAAGAGATGGATTGATACAGTGGTAGCAACAATGGATGCTAACATACCAGTGATGGTTAGGTTGGAGCAGGACCAGACACTGTTTCGTTCTCTTGTACATAGGATCATTGATGACAGCTAACAATAACAACAGCAGTTGTTTGGGAAACCTGCTTTTTGATGAGTGACTAATTAAGCATTTCTAAGAAACCCAGAATATATCCCAAAATCTATTCTTTGATACATAGCCTCTCTTTTCTTTGACTGTCTGTATGAGACAAGCTCCTACCGTATGTATAAATGGAAGGAAATCATTAATGCGTGTATGAGAAAGAATTGAATAACTGTCATATAGTTTCCTTCAGTATACATTTACTAAATGTATATTGTTCTTCTCTTTGATTTATATCACCTGTCTAACAGTGGTTTGTCTTTTCACCTCTCTTTGCTGGTATTCCTACCCCCAAAACTTAGGAGCTAGACCTGGAATGTCTCTGTAGCTTCTTATCTGAGGTAATTATGACACCAGAACAGAGAGCTTAATTGGGTTTCCTCTTGGAGGGTTTTCTAGGACAGAAAACCAGATGAAATAATAAATTTGATAAGAATTTCTATTTACATAACACCTTTCTTGAGGAGAGAGGTTAAAGCACTCGGCTGCTAACTGAAAGATTGGATTTGAAACCACCAGCTACTCTGTAGTATGAAGATGTGACAGTCTGCTTCTATAGAGTACAGCCTTGGAAACCCTGGATTCTGCAGGGTCTCTCTGAGTTTGAATCAACTGAATCAACTAGATGGTTTCTTGAGGAACACAAACCACTCTGTGTTTTTATTTTAATAATCTAGAAAGCCTGGAGAGCTGAAGAATAAAGTCATGTTATGTTAAGCTTTGTTTTATACTTTCATGATTTGTCCTTCAAAGAATTCTTGGCCTTAGGGAAAACAGTGGGTTGCAAGTGGAGAATGAGCTATTAGCTCTGTTTCCCTCACACCCAGAGGAGCTTACACATAACCTGTGTGCATTGCCTCAGCCCTGAGGGCTGTTTAAAAAGGCTTCAGTGAATGGGCAGGGTGATGACTTTTACCCACAGAGAGAGCTTGCTGCTCCTCCCTTCTAGGAGGAAGGATCTTGCCTTTGCTAGTTGGTCCCTGTTGCTTAAATTGGATGCCTGCACAGGTGCTGTTGGAGCATTCTGGATGAGTGCTGATGGGCTGTATTTGTTGATGACATCTGATGTGAGTCTTGAACGTTTTACGTTAATTTTTTTGGCTGCCTTTGCTTTTGTTCACATCCTAGTCTAATGACTGAAAGATGGCAGCTGTGCTCTTTTCTCAACTAAAGTCCATTTGTCAAGAATAGGGTTCACAAGTTTTGATTTGTTCTCTAGTACGCATGATTGGGAAGCAGAAGTGAAAACATTTTATCTTGGGAAGGTATTGGCTTCACTTCCATCCTATTTGCCATTTGCTCTGAATATCTGTGGTTTTAAAACATGTGCCAGTGCCTGTTCTTGGAGGTATAAATTCGCACAGGGTCTGGCAGAAGACCCAGACAGGATGTTGACTCTTGACTGTCTTGAAGGACTGACTAGGAGGCCCAATGGTGGTGCTGTAGGGCTCTAGGCAATCTAAGTTTCTCACCAAAGCCTCTAAAACCCAAGGCTTAAAAGTGCTTACTTAAGATTTCTGGGGCTGATTTACCTACAGAGATCTAAAAATTACTTTTTTTTTCTTCCCTCAAGAGGGACCACGCATGAAATCTATGCCACACTGCTCCTGTTAACTCTTAATTGGCCTGACTTTTGTTTCTCAGATTTGTCATTCTCAATCAGCCGGATATGCTACTGGGGATGGTGTTGTACCTCAGAACTGACCACAAGAAGAGGGCCTTAGACTAGTATAACCTCCAGCATCTTGTGAGCCCCCCGCCCCCCTGTGGAGTGGGACACCTACTACTGCCCCTATGGACATGCCCAAGTGTCTTCATTAATGTCCTATTTACTTGGTACCTGCTGTATCTAAGGCACCAGGAGTCCTTGACTATTAGCTTATTCAAGGAAAAACAACCAGTTGTTGTTGAATGAATTCCAGTGCGTGGTGAACCCTCTGTGTTGTCAGAGTAAAAATATGCTCCATTGGGGTTTCAACAGCTGATTTTTCTGAAAATATATCTCATGCCTTTCTTTTGGTGTGCATCTGAGTAAACTTGAACCTCTAACATGTCTGTTAACAGTATTAACCATTTGCTCCATCCAGGGACACCACCAATTCAATAAATACTCTTTACAGACCAGGCCTATGGAGGAAGGTTCATGTTCACTATTACTGAATTCTTCCCAGAAAACTCTTGAAAGATGAGTGGAATTCTCTTCAGCTTGTTACATATGAGGAAATAAAAGCTCAGAGAAGTGATCCTTAGCTTTATGGACTTTATAAGTAACACTTTTTACACAACACTATATGTATATTTGTATGGGGAAAGGATTTTAAGGATGTGCAAGTAGGGAATATGTTTTCTTATTTATCCAGTACATATGGAGATCCTATCAGAACTCTGAATGATGATCTAGTGCCAAATACAATTGTGAGTTCCTTCACTCTCCATTTCAGGAGGGATGACATTGAAGTAAGACTAAAGCTAATTATAATGAAGAAATAATTGCTCCATGAAGACACGAGAGGACCCACTGAGAATATAAGTGTCTGTTTTAGAATTAGATGACTTTATAGCAGATTGCTTATAAAACAAGGGAAAATATGAAATACAAGGTATCTCCTCTTCCAAGAAGATGTGAACGTTGTAAAAATCAGAATTAAGTCATATGAAACTGTCTCAGCCTGTTGACATTCCAGGCCAATTCTTTTTTTTTTTTTTTGGCAACAAGATATTACAAGTTTTTAAAAACAATAAGCCCAGAGAACCTCAAGTGCCTATGAAGTGACTACTGTAGCTGGGAATAATGATGCTTGCTTTCTTTGGATGTTTCCATTCTCCTAAAGTAAGCGTACCGTAGGTGACTGTGTCAGCATTTGCATGGCAGCTGTGGATGCTACAAGTGGATGCCAGAGAGGACAAAATAGTTGGCACACCATTTCTAATTTCATTATTGTACCAAGAGCCAGAAAAAATAAAAGCTCATATTCTTTTGAGGTGAAAAGATGTTGTCCCTTTCCTTTTCTTGGACTTTATGCAGGTACACAAAGTATCTTTAAAATATTTGTAATCATAGCCTGAAACTTAAAGAGTGTCCACTGTTATATGTATTTATTTAGGCTACTGTTTAAAAAAAAAAAATTAAACGTGAATTTTATCAGATTGTAAAATCAGCTTTCCATTGTAATTTTGATTATTTTTTTTCACACTTATGAGGTAGACACCCAGATAATGAAAAAATATATATATCACACAAATATTTAAAGCTGAGGTCGGCAAATGGTGTTTCTGTAAATAAAGTTTTTTTGGACACAGCCACACTCATTCATTTACATATTGTATGTGGCTGCTTCCTTGCTACAACAGCATAGTTGAATAGTTGCAAGAGTCCTTATGGCTTGTTGTTGTTGTATAGGTTTTCCAAGGAGCAGATGAGGATGAACCACCGACTTTCAGGTTCAAACCAGCCTTGCAGTCCAGCGCATTAACCTACACCAGGATGCCTTTTGACTTGTTAAATGCTATCTTTTGACTAGCAAGACTAAAATATTTACCGCCAGGCCCTTTACAGAAAACGTTTACCTGATATAGGAGTTCCTATGTGCTGCTACTTAGCAGCAATTGTGAGGTAGGTGCAGGACCAGGCAGTGTTTCCTTCTGCTGAGCATAAGGTCTCTATGACTCATTACTTCATATTTACATTACCGACTCATTACCTAACAACAACAATGGTGCTGCCAACAGATAATGCACTTGACTGGTAAATGAATGGGTGGCAGTCACCATGTTGTTGTTGTTGTTGTTGTCAGGTGCCATCGAGTTGGAACCGACTCATAGCGACCCCATGCACAGCAGAACGAAACAATGTCCGATCCTGGG
>NW_006408534.1:3081065-3124224 GCF_000296735.1 Chrysochloris asiatica | reverse complement strand
TGCACTTCTTCCAAAACAGATCTATTGGTTCTTTTGGCAGTCCACGGCACTTTTAGTATTCTCCTCCAACACCACAATTCAAAGGCATCAATTCTTCTACGATCTTCCTTAGGCACTTAGAAAGAAAGGTCTGGTGATCAGTGAAAATTCAACCATATGGAGCACAGCTGTACTATAACACACAAGGTATTGCCATAACTTGGAATTGATTCAATGGCCACTGACACTGGCATTGATACCCTTCATTAGAAAAATAAAAATTACCCATATAGTTTGATTCTGACTCATAGTGGGCCCATTACTTCCTGTTGTGTGCTCTTTGCAAGGTGCTGGAAGGTCACTGGGATAACTCCCCACTTCAGCCAATGGATGTATTTGGATCTCTATTATTACAGCTACTGACAATGGAGAAATAGTCTTGGAGAACAATGAAGGAATGGAGACTTTTTCTTCTTCTCTGCAGGAATCATCTTTTCACGCTGTGAAATGAATTGACCAACCCAACCTATCTCTTCAGTTTCCTTCTCACTGTAACTTTCTTTGATTCCATGACAGTTATGTTTCAATAGTGGGTTATCATTATTTTAATGTGGAAGAGACATTAGATTGTGTGACCATGAACAGCTGTAATAGGATTAATGGGTGCAGGTTAATGTGAAAACGTACTTCAGCTCAAAAAAGACCAGAGTGGATAGGAACTGTTTTTATCTAGAATGTGCTGGGTTGTAGTAAATGATGAGTTATCCATCACTAAAACAAACACAAAAGAACCTATGGAAATGGAGTCAGTTCGGACTCAGACTGACCATATAGGATGGGCTGCTAGCTTCAAGATCAGCAGTTTGAAGCTACCAATTGTTCCGTGGGGGAAAGATGAGGCTTACTGCTCCTGTAAAGATTTACAGCCTTGGAAACCCTATGGAGGTTCACTGTGAGTTGGAACCTATACCACATCACACCACCACCACCACCACTACCAAATCTGTATGGTACCAGACCGCCACATCTCTCTCTTGCAGAAGGGCTGGTAGGCTTGAACCATTGTCCTTTCACTTAACATCCAAGTTCTTAGTCAGTATGCCACCAGGACTTCATTTTCCCATCATTCACTTTGTCATCAAATCATTCTGATTCATGGCAACCCTAGGGGGCTCCCTTGGGTTTCTAAGGCTGTTAATCATTCTGAGAGACAGCCTTATGTTTCTCTCATGGAGTTGCTGGTCGGTTTGAATCACTGACCTGGTAGTAGCCGAACATTTAGCCCACCATACCACAAAGACCTTTCCCCCCATTATTTATTGTTGTTATGTGCTGTGGAATCGGTTCCGACTCCTGGTGACCCAGTGTAGGTTTTCCGAAGCAGTGAATCTTTGCAGGAGTAGAAAGACTTATCTTTCTTCCGCAGAATGACTGGTGGGCTCGAACCGCTGACCTTGCGATTCAAACTGACCTTTCGGTACAGTGCTTTATCCTGCAGCGCTATACCAGAACTGACTCCTATATTACAGAGACATAAAAAAAAGTACCTGCTTGAGGTGGTCTGAAAATAGCAACCGTGAGACCTCAAGGTCGTGTCTTAACAGAGGCAAGCCTTTTGCCCTATCACCTTATCTAACTTTTTCTGAGATGGATTTTGTTCTCAGTAAAACAAAATATATGTTGCATCAATTCCTATGGAGAAATAATGCCCCGGAGTTGTGAAAAAGCAATGGGCTCCCGCAGCTGCGTCACAGGATTTGATCACTTCAGCTCCAAGTGCCAGGAGATTTGAGACAGATGTTTTCAGACATGCCGCATGCTTAAAACATTTCCAGGGGTCGGGCTGCAAATAGTGACTTAATAAGTGGAGAAACAGGGAAAGTATGCAAGTTGAGGACACAAGCGTTTATTCACCACTAGGTTCATGGCCAAGCCCTTTGCATTACATCTGCCTGTCAGGGTTGGCTCTTTAATCTGTTGTGCCCTCGGTATTGCTCTTTGTCTGCCCGTGAATAAAGTGCAGCATTGTGGTTAGTAATCCCACTCCAGTGACTCGACTTCAAATGTGGTTTTGGAGTGCATCCCAGAGTTCTGTTTGCTAAGCTTCCTACTCCTGTTTCAGAGACACCACTGGATACAGAGCAGCAAGCATTCAAGGCTTCCTTCTTTCCTTAAACCTTTCGGGTTGTGGGCTCTCTCTTTCCTCTTCCCGCTCCTTTCTTTCTTTCCTTTTTTTTTTTAATTTCCTTTTTTTTTTTTTTTTAAAGTTCATGGATACTAAGCTGATGTGTTTGTTGTTCTTTTTCTCCCTGCTTCCGCTCCTAGTGAGTAACCACACTGGTCGCATCAAGGTGGTCTTTACTCCGAGCATCTGTAAAGTGACCTGCACCAAAGGCAGCTGTCAGAACAGCTGTGAGAAGGGGAATACCACCACTCTCATTAGTGAGAATGGTCACGCTGCCGACACGCTGACGGCCACGAACTTCCGAGTGGGTGAGTTCCTCCCGTCCCCTCACTGTCCTTACCGGCTAGATTGTTATGAGTTTGGAGCGCTTGGATACCTCTTCCATTCACACTGCTCTTTATGTGCATGCATTTCTGTCTGTGGGTATGGGTATACATCCTTCAACAGAAACTTTTTGAGTTACTTTCTGAATCATTTTAAACCTGAGCTTTGGCTTCTAAGAGACATGGCAACTAAAATATTGCTCCTTACAGTTTATCATTTATGCAGCCGTGTGGACATGGGCAGCTATAGTAGGGCAGAAGACAGGTTGTAGATTAAAAACCTGATGTAAAATTTGTATTGGTCAGCTTCAGATTTTATCTGCCCATGATAAGCAGGGTTTGAGTTAGATTTAACTCATAAAAATAGTAGGTGATGATGAAGTTTAGACTTTTACTTTATAAATAGCCATGCCCTAAAAAAGTATGTCACTTTCTGAAATTTGTCAAAAATCTATGTTCCAGCTATAGAAAGGGATATAGACTCGCATCTTTTGCCAGGTTTCTGCTCTGAGTTATAAGTTGATATATAACATGGATTTAGGAGAAGAGATACTAATGGGAGAATTACTGTCATCACTCAAAAACTTTTAAGTCTTTCATAATGAATTTAAATTTGAATTATGATCATCACTGGCTGTAAATAAAGGGCTTTTTGCTTCTTTAAAAAAATTTTGTTTCCTTTTTATTTTTTTGTAAATTGAGAAAGTATTATGGTCCACTGAGCTTTGTCACACTGCCATGTTGTCAGGCAATACAGTATTTTTGTCCCAGAAAAAAAAAAAAAAAAAGACTTTTATTATTTTTTTACCAATTATGGTTTGCCATGTGTACTCAAATAATCACAGGCATCCATGTTATATATGAGTTACTCACAAGAATAACCTAAATGTCAGACAGATAATAACACTGGCTAGATCTGGTCTTTTTATGGAATAGTGCTGTTTAGTCTTGGAAGTGTGTGTCTGGGGATAAGAGAAGGGGGGTGTCTGTGTCAAACTGATTTTCATCAAGACAAAATACAAGGTACAGCTTGGAATCTTTGTTAGCTCTTTGACGGTTCTGCTGCATTACTGGGTCTCCTAACCCTGGTAGGGTCCAGTCAGCATTCATGATCATCTGTACTTGGATAAAGCATATATGCCTGCACACACTGTTCAAGAGGCTATTGCAGATGTTCTGGTGGTGATAGGGGGATCTCAGGCATATTCAGAAAAGAACTCAGCTGTTAGATGCCAAATGACATTTTATGCTCAGCAGGGCAGGGAGCCAAGTATGATAGGCTATGTGTTGAACTGCTGATTGAGAGACTGAATTTTGGTCCTGGTCCCACCACCAACTAGCTAATGTGCAGGGTGTGCCCGTCAATATTTCTGGACCTCAGTTTTTCTCACCCATAAAATAAATGGGATTGTATTTAGTCACCTCTAGGATTCAGTTATCTTTAAATTCCTAGAACTTTTTATCATTAATAAGGTAGATTATTTTCAGGATCTCTTTGAAGTGCTCTGGACAAGGAGGGGAAGGGAAAAGGCAATTCCTAACAGGTTCTTATGGGCTGGATGATTAAGCACAATTATTTATTTAAAAAAAATTTCCAAAATCAGAGTTAAAATATTCCAGGAAAGGATTGGCAGAGCAGTTTAAAGTTTTAAAAAGGAGAATGGGATAGGAGCTTAGTAATAAATAGTTTCACATTGAAAAGCACGAAAGCTATTTCATTTATATCCTGAGCTGTGTACTTCTCCTGTTTATATTTTGGTTCACATATAGGATAGTTTTGTAATTTTTCAAATGTGAAGAATGGTAATTTTGCAGAATTTATAGACTATTCTTCAGAAATATTTATATATTTAATTCATTTTAGGAGCATGAGCTCTTTTTTTGGACTCGTTTTATATAATTTTATTAACTATGAAAAGAATTTTTTGAATTTATTAGTTACCTCTCTCACTCTCTTTTTGTGTATGAGGGGGCTCCAAATAATTCTTAGAAAAATTCTGTATCTTTGAAATTCATTTTTCCACAAACTTTTTGAAGCCCCCTCCTTGTCTGTTAAGTCTTTTGACAAATAACAAGTATGGGCATATGGGAAATAGTACAGTTTGAGGAAAATTAAAAATATATCATTACTTGTTGGCCTCCTCTAATATTAAAACAAAACGGAAAAAAAAACACCAACCGTAACTGATTCTCATTCATCTCATGGCAACCCCATGGGTGTCAGAGCAGAATGGTGCCCTTTAGGGTTTTCAGTGGCTGATTTTTCAGTGGTAAATCGCCAGGCCTTTCTTCCGAGCACCTCTGGGTGGATTTAAGCCTATAACCTTTTGGTTAGCAGCCAAGTATGTTAACTGTATTACCAAGGGACTCCTTCTGATATTTAAAGCACTAAAGGCAGGAGCCAGTGAACTTTTTCTGTAAAGGTCCAGGTGATACATACTTTTAGGCCTATGGGACTATGTTTCTGTTGCATTTACTGAACTCTGCCATGGTAGTGCATAAGCACCCACAGGCAGTTTGCATGTGAATGTGTGCATCTGTGTTACAGAAAGACTCAGTAGACTGCCTTTGGCTCCCATGACAGAGTGTGCTGACCCTTGTTCTAAGGAGTTAGGAAAATCACAAGGACTTCACAATAAAACCCAATGTCACTGAGTCAGTTCTAACTCATAGTAATCCCAGATAGGGTTTTTGAGGCCTAAATCTTTACGGGAGCAGAAAGCCTCGTCTTTTTCCCACTGTGTAACTGGCAGGTTTGACATGCTAATCTTTATTTGAATTGTCAGGCCAGTGCTTGTTCTACAGGACCACCAGAACTCCTGTGACAGTAAAGTCACCATAATTAATTCATCTGTGTATCTCATCAGGGACAGAAAGATTAAGTGACTTTGCTGCACTTAGATAGCTAGGACTAGAGCCTGAGTCTCCTTATGCCATCTAGTTCCTTACCTTCCCAGAGTTTGACCATGTGTGTGGGAGGGGCAAGGTGAAAGTCCTCATAGAATAATGTCTTGTGAGAAAACTGTATGGTATAATTCAGACAGAGAGAAAGGATGTGAGAGGCCAACAGACCTGGGTTCAACTCCTGGCTTCATCTTGTTTTAGTTCTGGGCCATAGGGTGCATTTTGGTTCTACAGCATCTCCAGACCTATCGTGCTCAGCCATGCAACACAGGTAATATTATATGACGGGGTATTCTGAATAAGCACTTGGGTTATGGCTGCTCCTTCCATTTTTTTTCTTCTATGTTGGTCCTTCTAGTGGATGGTAACTTTTCACTTCAAATGAGAGAGACAAGTCTTTCCCCCCTGGCTATTAAACATAGAGTTTCAATTCTTGGCTACTGAGTGACAAAGATCGTAAGCAACTTCCAAGTAACGTGACTCTAAAAGTGATTGTTAAGTGAAGAAGATATCCAGAGGAAGTCCTCTGTGAGATTCTAGAGTAAACTTTATTTTTTAGCGATGATACTGGTGTGATGTGAATATTTACATTATGTAGCATATCCTATAAAGCAGATTTCTAATTCTAATGATGTTTCTAATAACTAATGATATTTTTTATGACAATCTTCACAAGCAATCACTTCCTTGCTCCCTCCTACTCACCTGCCCCCCTCCACCTTTATTTAAAGAATGGAAATATATGCCCAGTTGGGTGGGCTGGCAGGTTGACCCTTGTTGCTTTAATGGATTATTTCTATTTCATAGGATATAATGAAGATGGCCTTTTGGGATTTTAAAATTGTTTATAGAACCTAAAGTTCCTCCAACAAGAAGAATGTATGACTTCATGTTGTAATAGCTAGAATATCTCAAATACAGTCATAGTGTCACTTGGCATAACTTACTTGTAGAGACATCGGAGAGTAGTCATGATCGCAAAATTAACTCATTAGGTTTACATGGTGCTGCTCTCTGATGATTTACAAAGGATTTTTAGCAACAATTGGGTAATAATAAAAAACAGTTGATAATTGAAAAAGTGTGTTCACAAATGTTATTCCATTTGATGGTGACTACCTCTTTAAATGAGTTCTGGTAGCGTAGTGGTTACGAATCGGGCTTTGAACCGCAAGGTCAACAGTTCGAAACTACCAGCTGTTCCGTGGGAGAAAGATGAGGCTTTCTGCTCCCGTAAAGATTTACAGCCTTGGAAACCCTGTACAGGGTCGCTGTGTGTCGGAACCGACTCCACGGCACATAACAACAACAATCTCTGAGAAAAGGAGTCCTGGAAACATAGTGGATTCTGAATTGGGCCGCGAACCGCAGTGTCAGCAGTTCGAATCTATCAGTTGTTGCCTGAGAGAATGATGAAGCTTTTTGTTCCCATAAAGACTTACAGCCTCCGAAACCCTATACAGGGTCTCTATGAGTCAACTGACTCAGTGGCATGCAACCAAAAATCACCTTTGAGAAAGGTAAATGGTGGTCTCCATAATTTGCAGATGTGAGCACTGAGGCTTCCGTGGCTTACTTAAAGGTAACTTTCAGTCAGGTTTTCTTATCTCTGAGTTAAGTACCTCTAGCTCTCCCATGTTGCTTCCTATGACCACATATCAAATAATTATGAATAATCAATGTACCAGACGCGCCAAGAAAAATAATAAGGCTGCCCTCTAAGAGCTTATATTCTGAGGAACAGATGAGTATACCTAAATAATCCTAAATCAAATGAGAAAGCTGATAAAGTGAACCCCAGAGCAGGGAGATATCACTTCTAGCTGAGGAATAGTGTATAGAAAGAAAAAGGAGGGAATGCAGTTTCTGTGTTCTGTTCATCTTGCTGTTGCTAATTCTTAAACATGGTGACTATTAATGGGATCTGAATGGATGATTACTATCTGATTGAGGACTTGTCTGGGGGCAGTGGAACTGATTTTTAGTAAATGCCAACAATCAAGATGGGTGGGGAGGAGAGGTGGGACATGTGGTAAGGTTAACATGGGAAGAAATAATGTGCCCCTGAGAGTTAGGTGTTGGGATAAGAGCCTACTAATGGTTTGGGGGAATTGGCAATTTTTCTTTAAGTGTAGAAAGCCAAAAAGGTAATAGTCATTGTTAGTTGCCACTGAGTTGGCTATGCCTCATGACAACCTCATGTGTAGGAGAATGAAATGCTGCTCAATCCTTTCTGTCTTTATGATGGTTTCACTCAAGTAAAGAGAGCATGCAATTGGATGACAAGTCTGGGAAGGTAGTTTGGAACAAGGCTTTGGTGGAGCATCTTGCATTTCAAGTTTCAGAATTAGGAATTTCTTCTTTTAGACTTACATTGTTTGGAAGGGAACATTGATTTATATATATATTTATATGGAGCTGTGGTAGCGTAGTGGTCATGAGTTGGACTGTCAGTGTCAAGGTCAGAAGTTTGAAACTACCAGCTGATCTGCGGGAGAAAGGTGAGGCTTTCTGCTCCCGTAAAGATTTACAGCTTCAGAAACCCTGTGCAGGGTTGCTATGAGTCAGAACCAACTCCATGGTACTTTACAACTATATATATATATATAACTATATATATAACTATATATATATATATATATATTTGTATATATATTTGTATGTTATTATTATTTTGTAAGAGAGATGTCAGTTCTTTTAGGCGTTTTGGGCAGGAAACTTTTATTCAACTAAATAAGTTTCTCAACATCCAGCCTCTAGGTGTTGTTGTTGTGAAGTGCCGTCGAGTCAATTCCGACCCATAGCCACCCTATATAGGGTTTCCGAGGAGCAGCTGGTGAGCTTGAGCCACTGACCTTGCAGTTCAAATGGCTTGGCAGTCTGACGCATTAACTCATAGCACCACACCAGGACTCCAATAATGGAAGATAATCTCCTTCAGTGATTCTGAGATTAGTTGTATGTTCTATTCTGGAAAGTCTCCTCATGAATCTCATAAAAGTATTTTGATATTACAGTGTTTTGATTAGGCACAGAAGCAGTCCATATTGCTAAATTCATTATACAAGTTCTTCTCATAGAGGAGAAGTAAATTCCTTTGAAATGAGGCATTAAAGAAACCAATGCAACAATTTGAGGAGGGAGAAGCATTTAGATATTTTTCTGGAAACTAACTCAGATGATAAGTGTTTTGTCCTCTGCCAGTTGTCATAGTTTGACCTCTTGATGTTTATCCAGCACAGAAACCAACTAAAATGCCAAACTGTCACTCTCCCTGATTAGCTGTTGAATGTATTTTCTCATTAATGTGTTTTACAGATATAGCATTATGTTTTCTGAAGATGATCTAATACAACACTAAAAGAAAGTGCTTGTCCTTCACTTGTGTAATTTAAAATAGCTAAGAAGAACCTGTCAAAGAAACTGTCCCCAGATATATTTAATCCTTTCAAATTATTTTATTTTTTAAGACTGAATGTAGAGTACTTCCTTTTTCGTGTTATTTAAGTTGTGGAGCCCTACCAAAAGGGCTGGTTACTAGGAACATTCATGCATTCAGCATACATGCTTGAGAAGTTAGTTACTCTGTGCCAACTGTTGGTTTAGGCATTAGGGATATAGCATTGAATAAAACTGACAAAGTTCTTGCTTAAACATTAGGAAATATACTGTGTATGTACGCACACAATACTGTCAAATGTATATGATCACATATGCAGTGTAAGGAATGTTGCATGTGATATAATGACAACATTGTTGTTGTTGTTAAGTGCCGTCGAGTCGGTTCCGACCCATAGCGACCCTGTCCAGGGTTTCCGAGGGTGTAAATCTTTACGGGAGTAGAAAGCCTTATCTTTCTCCCGCGGAGCAGCTGGTAGTTTTGAACCGCTGACTTTAAGGTTCGCAGCCCGAGTCGTAACCACTACGCTACCAGAGCTCCTTAATGACAGCATTAGATGTCATGAATGAAAACAAAATCAGAATAGGGGATAGAGAATGGGAGATGGTGGTGGTAGAAGATATGGATTACTACTGTAGATGGATAAGAGAAGGTCTCTGTGCTGAGATGACATTTCGCGGGGACCAGAGTGAAGTGAAGACTGAGCTCGATAAGGGAACACCACAAGCTTTATAATCTAACACTGTGACTAGGCACTTTATTTTAATCAGTGGAGCTTAGAATACACCAGTCTGTATTAGGAGCATTGACTCATACTTTTCCGTATGCCATTTGGGTTATGCTTCATCAGCCTACATTCCTATGAATGCAGAAAATTGCATTCCTAATATCTGTAGCTAAAGAGCATTTTACAGAGAGGATAGAGGCAAAGGAGTCTTGTTCCCTGGCAAAAAAGGAAATGGTACTGGAATTACTGTAGAAGAAAACTTGGTTATTGTATTATAAAGTGTAGTTTATTAGATGTAGAGTCTTTCACCAACTTTTTTTTAAATATAAGCAGATCACATAATTTTGGTATGGGTCTGCTTATAAGTATAGGAAACATCATTAATTCTGGTGTATGAGGGTAGGTGTGTGTGTGTAGGGCCTGAGAGTGCTGAGGAGAGAAAGGTGCTTCCAGGGATCTGTTGGAATGAGGAGGGGAATTAGGTACATCCTAAGAGCCAAAAACCCAAAGAACATGAGACTGTATGTGGTTAAAGAAGTAGGTACCCGAAGCTGAAAAGATGAGTGGATCCAGAGTGGAAGAATAAGAAAGTATGTATGTAGCCAGCACAGTCTAAACTTACCTGTAAGGTAAAGATGGTCCAATAGTGTGCTAAATCTGTTTTACATGTGAGAGGCATGTATGATAGATCATTCCTTTTAAGACAGGGTTGGCCAGTGTCATGGAATGAATAAGGCACCTTGAAGGAATTATGCTAGGTGGTGCAGTGATTAAGGCAATCGGCTCCTAACTAAGAGGTTGATGGTGCCATTCCACAGAAGAAAGATGTGGCAGTCTGCTTCTGTAAAGACTTACAGCCTTGGAAACGCTACAAGGAAGTTCTGCTTTGTCCTGTAGGATGCTGTGAGTTGGAATCAACTCAGCGGCAGTAGGTTTGTCTGGACCAAAAAAGTGAGACCTCCAACAAGGTATACAGACACTGGATACAACAGTGCCCATAAACATAGCAACGATTGTGAAGATGGCACAGGGCTGGGCAGTGTTTGGTTCTGTTGTACATGGGCTCTCTAGGAGTTGAAACTGACTCTGCAGCAGCTAGCAACAACAAAGAGTCTGGAATAAATAAGCTTTCAAAAATTCCTTGGAGTCTGTAACACAGTGTCACAAACTTATGTATCCATTCCTGGTCTGTGAGTTTGAGTACATGGAATGATCTTTGAAATAGTTTAAACTCATAAAAGCAGTACATGGGACTCTCTAGGATCAGTTGTCACTTGGCTGTCTGTCTGATCTCTACTTTGGCTGTGCCTGTCCTTCCATACCTTCTCTTTCACTTATGCCATGCTGAGCCTCCAGGGTACCAAAGGTGCCCAAATGTACCAAACACTCTGTGCTTTTAAAAATGTTGTGATAATATGTATATATGTGTGTGTGTGTGTGTGTGTGTGTATATATAAAATTACAACAGCATGACACCAATTCAGCAATTCTTACATGTACAGTTCAGTGACATTGATAACATTCATCATGCTGTGCACCTGTCACCACGGTCCTTCTCCAAATGATTCCATGACCATTGTCCTCTAAGCAGTGATGTCTCCTCCTCCCTTCAACCTTGTGTAACTATTAGTAAGCTTTGATCACTATACATTTGTCTAGTTTCATATAAGTGAGTTCTTTTTGTCCATGTCATGGCATGTGTGAGGACTTCATTTCTCTGTTTGAGTGAGATTCCATTGTAGGTATGCCTATTAGCACATTTTCTTTACCCATTCATCTAATGATGAACTTGTTCCTGGTTTGTGATGCTCCCTTTGCTGTAGGACTATGCCGCCACATCCAGATCTGCTGGGTGATCACATCACCCACCTCTCTCCCAAGACAATTTGCCCATGACATTCACTCTACAAAGCCTTGTTTCCCTTATTTGCTGCTGGGCCTGCTTCTTCCTTACACTATACTCTCTTGGGGACCTGTCTGTGCCGTCTTAATATCCCCAGTGTCTTGCACAGTGCCTCACTTTTTTGGTGCTTAACACATTTTGTCAGAGTAACCCTATAACAAAGACTTTCACAGTCCTAACTTTACTGCCGAATTATTAATTTCCAGGCTACTAATAGGACAGGAAAAGCTAACTAACTGAGAAGTCTGTAGATGGTTTGTGATCACAGGGAGGAGTAGCTATATGCTGGCTCCAGGATGCATGAAAGAGGGAGCTCTGTACCACTGTGCCTGGAGGTTGGGTTTTAAATCCTTGCCCCTGACTACGTTGTACTTTCTAATCATGGCAAAGTGCACATAGATTCCTCTACCTTTAGTACAGCTATTCTCCCTGCCGAGAATACCCTCTCTTCACCCCTGCATCTATTTAAATTCTGACCTGCTTTGAAAGAAGAACTTCTGGTTCCATTTCAGCCTCTTCTTCTGGACTACATTGTTCCTTTCCTGTTATCACTAGTCATTACCATGTTAATTGACATTGCTTGATCTAATTCAGGCCCCTATCGACCAGCTTTTGGACTGGCACTTTAACCTGTCTAGTTGTTGATTTCCACACAGGTAAAATGATTCTAGGCCCCTGGGTAGCACAGTTTGTGTTTGACTACAAACCAAAAGGTTGGCAGTTTGAAAAAGTGTGGTAAAAAGGTCTGGTAATCTGCTGCCATAAGATTATAGTCACAAAAACCCTGTGGAGCAGATTTACTCCAGAACAAACTGGGATCATCATGAGTTGAAATCAACTTGATGAAAATGGGATTAAAACAAATCTGAGAATGCCTTCACTTTTCTCGCCGAGCTGTTCTGAGGCTCCTAAGATAGAACAGGCTGAAGATGTGTATGGGATACTGCATGGCTTTGATACGAGGTGAAGGTCTGGAGAGTGTTCTTACATCATCTGGAGCATAGGCATGCTGTGCTCCTTCAGTGGTCCCTTATACACTGATCCCAACAGCACAATGGCAAAGGGAAGGATAGAGCATGGATTTCTGTTACTACTTCACTCGGCCCTCTGGTACAAGTGCACAGGGGCTGCTTCTGTGCTCAGGTATCAGTTTGCTCTTGGCACATTAGACAGTGCACAGAATAATGCCAGGTATTTTATGGCAGAGAATGTGTAGTGGTACCATATCCTCTTTGCCTGGGTCACGCTCCCCATCTTGAGGGCTTAATTTACTTACACAGGATGCTCCTGCATATTGCCAAGCTTCCTGGCAATGATGAGAGTATTTAAACAGGGTAACACGTTTTGGAACCAAAAGCTGTGGTTAGGAGGAAAGTAATCCTTTTGAAATAAATAGGGGCATCTCCAGTGATGTCTGATTAGGACATTTGATCCTACTTTGTGCTGTTCACTTCGTTGGCATCTGTGTAGCTTACCTCTGGGCTTCTAGGTTAGAGCAAATGTATGATTTAGTTGAATTTAAAGGACATATTGCAATCACAGTTATGTGATACAGCATAGAGTTGCACACCAAACATTTTCTACCACACCATTCTGCATCTATAATATATCACGCTAATACTTTGTATCACATTTTACCTATCTAGATATATGGTTATTTTCTTACTTTTTTTCCAAGTGAGGAAGGAATAATGAAATTGAGTATTGTAGGAAAAACTTCTTGGAACGAACATCACAGATGATGTGAAAATGTTTTTTTTTTTTTTGAGGGTAGCCACACAGTCATCTTCATGCTAATAAGCAGTCCAGGAAAATAAAATAACTACCAAATGGGGAAGGATAAAGTTAGTGGGGAAGTTTGTTTTAGATTCATTCCCCAAAGTTATATCACAAATAAAGAAAATGAGACGAGAGAGCCAGCTGCTCTTCCCCTGCCAATTTAATGTAATGCTGTCATTGATACACTTAATTATTAAACCCCAATTTTCTGTTTAGTTGGAAGGTTTAAGTTTAAAGAATGATTTGTTGCTCCACTTCATTATCTTGAATTCAGACTCAAGGAATAATTACTGAAAACCTGGCTTGACTTTGAGTTTTGGCTTTTCCTTCGTTTTGGTGGAGAAGAAAACAAACCCAACTTTCTGCAGTCAGAAGCAATTTTTTCACTTTGAGACCACGCTTCAGATGCTCATCAGATTCAATACAAATTTGTCCTGGATTATAGGGACTTTCTACATTTCCCAAGTACAAAAACTAATTTTAATCACAATTTCCCTACAAGAGGTAAAAGGGAAATTTGACATTAAAATCGTTTGCAGTGAGAAAAGCAGACTGTTGCCCTCTTTCTTGTAAATTAGGATATGTACTAGAACGTTCTTAACTAAAGTCTTACTTAGCAGGGCTAGAATGTGCATGTGTCACTTTTTGCCACTGCATTGTCCTGTTCTGAAGAGAAGGTGATTTATGAGCCCTCTGGATCTTCTTGTGGTATTAATAACATCTTGAGCCAGCTGTTTTATTGGGTGTACACAGAGGGTAATTAGAAACATCTGAAAAGCCTGTAATGTGTCCAGAAAACCATGACGTTGTATGCAAAAGAAAAGAAGGGGGAAAAAAAAATGCCAGTGTTGTATACTTGGTAAATAGGTGAATTAGTATTAAACAAAATGCACTTTGTCTTATACTATATTTGAAAGAGAAGTTAAGCTCTTCAGACTGAAAATACCGTTTTATTGAAATACACTCACTGCAGAAAGCATAACCTTATTTGGTAAAAACCTACCGACTCTGCTATTCATACCGTAATTATCATTTCCCTTCTGTCTAACTTCATCATATTGTAGACTGTTTTCTGCCAGATGAAGTATTTCTTCTTTCTACCCTGCAGTTACTTAAAAAAGCTAAAATTCTAAGGAATCTCATTTAAGGAAATTAACTCTTAAAAACATGCTGCACCAGGGATTAATAGGGTTCAGTTTGCCTGAATAGTCCATCCTAGAAATCAGGTTGGGACTCAGGAGTTGGCGCTCTCTTTTAGCTGCTTATTGGCTGAGTTTGAAGCATTTGGGTTTACAGCAAGAACAACAGCTAAGTCAGGGCCTGATTTAAATCAAGCACTGTTCTTCTTTCCCTCAAGACAAAATCTAGACAAGCAAGCTAACATTTTGGTGGTGACTGGTGAATGGTTCCTTTCATCTTCATTCACAAAAAACAAGCCCTCATGAGAAGTCAGTATTGAGTCAGACAGATCCTAGGCAGACAAGGATTGGATTCAAATCAGAGCCTCTGTACCGTTTTTAACCTGTTTTGCTTTGTGAATCCCCACTGAGTATTCCCTTTTTGACCTATTTGATAATTTTGCCTAGTATTCCTCATGGGTCGGTGAGACAAAATTGTAGTCATTTGTGTGTTTTTGCTGGAGGTTGGCAGGAACTTATTGAAGCCTCTCAAAAGAGGTGATTGAATGGATTCACCTGTGTACAATGCTTGCTGGCTGGAGAATGTTGTTATTAGGTGTGGTTGAGTCTATTCTTACTCATATTAAGTCAGTGTGACCGAGTAGAACGTCCCCATTGGGTGACCTAGGCTGTAATCTTTATGGGAGCAGACTATCAAGTCTTGTCTCCAGTGGAGCTGCTGGTGGGTTTGAACCCCCAACCTTTTGGTTAGCAGCCCAGCGCTTAACCTCTGCCACTGGGGCTCCTTGATAGAGGTAGGTGATGATGATTATGTTCTGTGGAGTTGGTTACGACTCATAGCGACCCTGTATAAGGCTTCTGAGGCTATACATCTTTATGGGAGCAGAAAGCCTCATCTTTCTCCCGTGAAACCATTGGTAATTTTGAACTGCTGACCATCAGATTAGCAGCCCAGTTCGTAAACACTATGCTACTAGAGCTCCTTTGATAGAGGTAGGAGTTATGCTGAAACCTGATTTCACATGATTACAATCTCCAACCTCCAGTTCAGTGGTTCTCAGTTCTGATTATAAAACAGAATCTTTTGTGATTTTTTGAAACATACAGATGCCCAGTCGGCACCCCAGGCATCTTGAATCAATATTTCTGAGTGTGCTTTGGTTATTTGTATTTTGAAAACAAACCATGTTGGTGAGTGTTATAATATATAGCCCTGATCCAGAACCTGTACTCTAAACTAGTGCTTATCAGACTTTAAGGCCCATAAGAATCACAAGGGATCTTGTGGGAAAAAAAACAGTCTCTGATGCATGTAGGTGTAGGATGAGTGAGAGAGTTTACATTTCTAATTAGCTCCCAGGACTATGGGGGGTACAAATGGTTTGCTCTTTGCTAATAACTGAAGTGCCATGGGCTGCCAAAAGAACCAACAGATCTGTCTTGGAAGAACTACAGCCAGAATGCTCCTTGGAAGCCAGGATGGCCAGACTTCGTCTCTCATACTTTGGGCACATTTTTAGGAGGGACCAGTCCCTGGAGAGGGATATCGTGTTTTGTAAAGTGGAGGGACAGAGAAAAAGAGGAAGAGCCCCAACGAGATTGATTAGCACAATGGTGGCAGCAGTGGGCTCGGGCATAGCAATGATGATGATGTTGGCGCGGGAGCAGGCAGTGTTTCGTTCTGTTGTGCAGAGGGTTGCGATGAGTTGGGGCCAACTCAGTGGCACCTAACAACAGCAACAGTAAATAACTGAAAGGTTGGCAGTTTGAACTCAAATAGCTGCGCTACAGAATAGCCTGGCAATCTGCTTTCATAAAGATTGTAACCAAGAAAATCCTAGGGAGCAGTGCTTTGTAATATATGGTGTCACTATAGATTGGAATTGACTTGATGATAATGTTGTTGTTGCTAAGTGCCATGGAGTCGGAATATGACTCATGGCGACCCTGTACAGGGTTTCCAAGGAGCAACTGTTGAGTTAGAACTGCTGGCCTTAACGGCCCAAACCAACGTTGCAGTTTACCGCATTAACCAGCAACGCCATACCAGAAGTCCTGATGGTAATGGGTTTGGTTTAATAAGAACCTGGGTGATTTGATGATGCTGTTCTGAAGAACACACTTGGAGTAGTCAATGGCTGACCCATCATGAATCCATAATGAATAGCACTTTTATAAAGATATACTTGATTATGAATTAATGATACTGATTGAGTCTTGATGTGGCACTGTAGGATACGCACTGGACTTCTCACTGCAGGGTCAGCAGTTCAAACCAACCAGCTCCTCTTTAGAAACCCTATATAGGGTCATAATGAGTTGAATATGATATTGTTGTTGTTGAGTGTCACTAAGTTGATTCTGACTCATAGTGACCCTTTATAGGGTTTCCAAGGAACAGTTGGAGGGTTTGAACCGCTGACCTTGAGATTAGCAGTCCAGTGCTTAGGAACTCAGACAGTTTACCAATGTCAGAATATACTCAGTCATGAAATCAAAATATTATCAACCTTTACAGCCACCATACCACAGTTCCTACCTCTGTAAAACCTCTTTCACCACAGTGAAACCTCTCTTAAAGCACAGTTGTTGTTGTTATGTGCCGTGGAGTCGATTCCAACTCATAGTGACCCTGTACAGGGTTTCCGAGGCTGTAAACCTTATGGAACAGCTGATAGTTTTGAACTGACAGTGATACAGCAGCCACAGTAGAGAAGTTGAATTAATAGAAAATGAAATGGAGTGAACTTGATTTCATTAGGCAGTGCAGACAAGTAGTAACTATCCTTTTGTTGTATCACCCAAACCCAAACCTGTTGTATTTCCTTCCCTACACTCTGCCTTCTTCTTTCTTCTTACATGGTCTACTGATACATAGGTTTTGTCTCTTATTCCCTCTATGTCATCTATATCTATCCTCTCTGTCCATAGCTGGGAATTCTCTTCGCTTCCTCTGTTCCTCTGCAGTACCTGGGCCACTACCATCAGGCAAGTGGGAAGGGGAAAAGCTGAGTTCTCCTGTCTAGGCCCGTGATTCTCACACTCTAGGAAGTTTGGTTCCACCAGGGGACATTGGTACATGTCAGGAGACATTCTTGGTTGTCAGAACTGGCTTCTATATTGTAGATTGTAATGCACAGGATGTTTAGCAGCAAAGAATTCAATGCTCTACATGGTGTGTCACCGTAGGAGAAGCACTGAAATGCTAACCACAAGGTTGGTGGTTCAAACCCAGCAGCCACTTCTTGGAATTCTTACTTGATAGCACTCAACAATAACAACAAGAAGAAGGTATTAATATTCTCAAGATTGAGAAACCTGATCTAAACTTTATCATTCTTCTTTTTCTCTATCAGACATCTTTTCTCGGACACTTTTTTTTTTGGTCCATGGAAAATGTTTCTCCTTAAATCTCAAAATTGTTCTCTAGATGAAACTCCAACGTTTTGTCACAAATATACTCCTTTGGTGATGGTGCTAGGGCCTCACCCTTCAGCCCTCCTTATATATGTGTTACTTACTGAATAAATTGGACCCATATTCCTAGAGGTTTGATTCAGATTTGACAGTTTATATGCGATGATTGCATTGAATTTGACAAGGCGCAAGAATTGAGATGGTGTGGGATAGCTTGGATGGCTCAATCAGGTGGCCTTGATTTGCCTTTATTGTGGGTATTCTTTGGAAACAAGCAAGGATTCCTGAATGGGGAAATAGCACAAGAAGCATTTTTGTACGTCTCAGAAGTGATTGTATAATAGAAACCACTTTTCAGCACTGATTTATCATTGCTGTGGTGAATACTTACTTGCAATGTGTCTGAGCTACCACTGTTGTAAAAGGAGAGAGTATGTTGATTTGAATGATAACTTTTATCACATATCCAAATAAACACAGCAAGTTGGGGTGGGGGCTGTTCAAATTTGTTACTTCCAACCCAGATGTCTTTACATAGATCTTGTTGCAGGTTCTTATTAACCAAAAATCCTTGTGTCAACTTGGAATGATAAAACCATCCAAGCATTGAAAATTTAACATGTTATTTAATTTGCTGAAGAAGAAAATATCCTTTGTGGACAAAACACTTTAGGTTAGCTGGACAATGGTTTATATTATGCTTATAAAGCAATTACTTTTGCATGAAGAAGCAGCCCCTAGCTACAAATAAAAAACATTGCCTTCATCTTTGCAGAACATCTTACAGTAGCTTTCTCTTGGTCATCTTACCCAGGAAACTTGGATTTTCCCAGTTTTGTTTTTTTTTGTGTGTGTGTGTGTGTATTTTATTTTACTTACATAAAATGTATATTCTGCATTCTATAAATTTAGTGGAGGATATGTTTCTAGTTTATCTTCATGACACCCAAAACACATAATTTAAGTGGGTGATACTTTAAAAACTGGAATTTCCACTTAAAAATTACAGTACTTAATTACAGAGTTATATATAGCTGATGTTGATTGTGAATCTTCAAAAACGTTTTACACATAACAAAACATTGCCAGCTTTGGTAGCATAATGGTTACAAGTCAGGCTGGTAACCTCAAGCTCAGCAGTTCAAAACTACCAGCCAGTCCACAGAAGAAAAATGAGGCTTTCTGCTCCCGTAAAGATGTACATCCTTGGAAACCCTGTACAGGGTCCCTCTGAGTTGGAACTGATTCCATAGCACACAACTACCCACCGTTTTTACATATCACATGCATAACTTGTGAAATTAATTACTTTCACCATGTTCAATCAGCAGTCGAAGTGATACCTTTCGGTTTCTCCCTCCCACCTGCCTTTAGTGACCACTTTGGTCTCTATGTACTTCCGTACTCTAGATATTTCATATGTTGTTGCTAAGTGCCTTTAAGTTGATTCCGACTCGTAGTGACCCTGCATAGAATTTCCAAGGAGCAGCTGGTGGGTTTGAACTACTGACCTTGTGGTCCAGTGCTGATCCTACAGTACCACACCAGGATATTTCATGTAAGTGGGATCATATATATAGTCTTTGTCCTTTTGTGTCTGATTTATTTCACTTAGTATAGTAAAACTCATGAGAGTCAGGACCTGTATAAGGTAAAAACTTCTTAGAGAAGGAAAATTCAAATGAGTGATAATAAAAGTGGTAAGGTTGTACCTTGTCAAAGGCGAAAACCTTGCTAGACCTAGAAATGCAAGACTGTCCCAAGTTCTGACTCTCACGGTTTTCAGTGTACAATGTTTTCAAAGTCCATCCATACTGTAGCACGTATCAAAGCTTTATTTCTCTGTATGACTGAATGATAACCCATTGCATATACTGACCAATTTTCCTCCATTTTTTGGTTGATGGACATTTATATTGTTTCCACCTTTTAGTTACAGTGAATAATACAGCAGTGAACATTATATACAATTATTTGAGGCCATGGTTTCAGTTCTTTAGACAGATATTGAGGAGTGGCATTGCTGGATCATATGGCAGTTCCATTTTTAAGTTTAAGGCACCACCAGACTGTTTTCCACAGTAGCTACACTATTTTACATTCCTACCAGCAATGCGCCAGACTGCAAAGCCATTTGAACTGCAAGGTTGGTGGTTCAAGCTCACCAGCTGCTCCTCAGAAACCTTACACAGGGTTGCTCTGGATCGGGATCGACTAGACGGCACATAACAACAACCACCAGCAGTGCACAGGGCTCCAGTTTCTCCACATCTTTGCTAACATGTTGTTTTCCTTTTTTAAAAAATTTAATATATAATCATCATCCTAGCGGGGATTGCATACCTTTTAATTAGTAGAAAAGGAGACCTGAGTTCTATTCCTGGCTCATGGATAAGTTACTTTCTTTACTTGGATAAGACAAATTATTTTAATCCGAATTTCTTTACCTGTAAAAGTAGTTTAGGGAGTTGATGTTCTAGATCTCTTGCAGCTCTAAAAATGCAGTTTTCCTGTCTTAATATAGAGAGAATGGTAGAATATGAATAGGAGTAGGTTACTTTTAGTATATTGTATTCCAAAAATATGTAATTTCCGAGAAGCTACATTTTGTTCCCTTTTGTATCTTTTCTACTCTACTTTCTACTTTGAATAAAAGAATCCTTGTATTCAGGTCTGATGCTGTATTGTATGGCAGTGTGTCATTGTGTTACAAATTTGATCAGGGGGTGAGAGAACTGAAACATTTGCTGAGTTTACAGATGAAGCTGTAGTTTTTGTATGTACGCTTCGTGGTGTTTTTGTTAAAATCAGAGTTCAACTGGAGAGTTAGTTTGGCCAGGAACAGAATGACTCCTTGGTGGCCTAAAGCATGAGGAGAGAGGGTGGAGTCAACTGGACTCTTGGAGTTGTGGAGGGCTAACTTCTTTCTTTCTTTCTTTTGGAAGAAAGCTGAAATGAAGACCTGCATACCTCAGAATGTGTTCCAGTCTTCCTACAAACCAACAAAATATGATTCAGGATTAATAATCAGGGCTCTAAGAGTTTAAATCATACCACTGGGGAGAAAAATCAAAATCTAATTTTAAGAATAAAGAAAGAAGTTTTTATAGTAATTCAGGAGGTAATCTTTCGCCCAGTACATGTTTTGAGTTTGTTCATCTCTTGCCAGTTCCCAAGATTATCTTAATTTACTTGGTTTAACAGCTTCTTGAAATTTTTCTTCTTGTGAAATAGTAGTATAATAAAAAAAATCAAGGTACATTAGCATTCTTCAGCAGCCAAAATATTATGCTTGCATTGCTTTGTGCCTTAGGAGACATCAGTGGACTCCCTTTTCCTTTACAAGACTAGAGAGTCTCAGAGGAGAGGGAGGCTAGTGTATTTATTCTTCCCTCTCCTTCCTTCGGGGTCTCTGGGGCCATTTGTTCTCTGCATAGGGCCCTAGCCCCTGTACTGAGGGTCTCTCTGTGAGGTTCTTGTTATTACAGTTCCAGGGTGTTGCTTTTATGGGTTTTCACGAACCTCATCTTTTACTTATTCCAGGGTCTCTTTACTAAACTGTGTTCATTTTTTCCTCCCATTTGAATGTGGCTTTATTTCCTGGTTTGTCCTTGACTGACACAAAAGTTATAGTCAAATAGATCTGTAGGCAGATTAAAAAAAAAAAAAATGATTTGTATGGCATCTTCTTAGGGAGTTGATGTTCTAGACCTTTTTTTGAATAGCTAATCCAGAGTCTTAGTGTGGTATTATACAATAATGGAAGCTGTCTTTATTTTACAGATGTGCAAACTAAGAAATAAGGTAGCAGAGTTAATTTTTAAACTCCGATACCTCAGAATCCCAGGGGTCATGCTTTAGCCTGCATTCAGGGATGTCTCATAGCCACCTCTGTATGCCAGCATAATAGTGCATGAAGCTTCAGTGGCATTCTCCAGGGAAAAGACAGCACTGAACATGTCTTTGATATCAAACTTCTTTCTGCATAACTTGCATAGCCCCAAAGGTACCTGCATCCATTATATCTGATTAAAGCTGTTCACTGAATCTTGGCTCTTAGTTTGAGCTCTGTCATGTGTAAGGTTGAGTCAAAAATTATCCACATTCCAGAGCCCACGTTCTTGGCTGATGACAACATTGAATGTGCATGATGTGAAATGTTTCTGTAGAATAGACGAGTGACCGTGGATTATGTGGCAAATCGTTTGCAAATCAGCCATGGCTGTGCCCACGAAAGACTTGGATTTTGAATGTTGGTGTGAGGTAAGTACCTAGACAACTCATGGAAGACCATAAACAGAAGCATTTGGATATTTGCAAACAAAATTTGGACCGATACACAAAAGAAGGTAACAGTTTCTTAAAATCACTACTGGTAAAGAGATATGGATTCATCACTATGATCCAGAGAGTAAATGGCAGCATATGGAATGGAAACATCTTCATTTGCAGACCAAATAAAAGTTAAAAAGTCAACCATCAGCTGGACACCTGATGCTTATAGTTTTCTGGGATTTTCAAGGGCCAATAATATTAGATCACTATCTGGAAAAAGGTTCAGCAATCAACAGTATTCTTTACAGTGAGATGCTCACTGAATAGCTGAAGTCTACACTTCAGCTTAAATACCAAGGACTGCTATCCAAAAGGGCATTGTGAGCTTGCATGGCAATACACATCTGCACACATCTGCCCACACTGTTGACATTCTGCAAAAAGTTCATTTTGAAATGTTAAAGCATGCTCCCTATTGTCCTGATCTTGCTCCATTGGACTTTGACCTGTTTGCTTCTCTGAAAGCAGCCCTTCGAGGTTGAAGATTCACCTCTGGTGAAGAAATGAAGACAGAGATGCATTCATGTCTCACAGCTCAGCCCAAAATATGTTTTAACAAGGGTGTACGAAAGCTTGTTAACAGATGGACAAAGTGTATTGAAAAGCAAGGAGATTATGTTGAAAAATGATGTATCTGTGTTTTCTAAAAGTTTATCAAAATAAACTCTATAGCCAGAGTGCAGATAACTTTTGACTTACCCTCATACTTTTGTTATACCTCTGTTTCTTCATCTGTAGTATAGGATAATACCCAGCTCAGAGGTGGTTGTTAGAATTAAATGAGGGTTGGTTTGTTAATTCACTTTATGATCATCAGAGCAATTGTCATATGTTAAATACTGCTATTAATTGTTAGTTCTTTATTGTTTGGTTAGTTACCACGTTAACATCAAAATGAAAATGTATTGAATTCTAACACCGAATATGTTTTAAAATGGTCTAAAATGCATGGTTGACCGGAACAAATGTAACCAATATATATTTAATTTCTTGTGTACATCAAATGAAACAAAACTCCCTCTTAAACTGGCAGAATTGCCTCTTCAATATTGTGTCATTAAGGTACAATTTCAGGTTTTATAGAAAACAATTATCTTTTACTTTACATAGACTTAATATATTTTAAGATGATCTGGAAATAATGATTTTTCATGAGTAGAGGTTTTTGTAAAGAATTTAAAAATAAACATTTGACAAGTCTGCATCTGACAGTTGCTTTCAAACTTGATAGTAATTTAATTGGTGAGTAAAGAGCAGAGGTTTTGTGTGGGCTGAAGGAGTATTAGGGAATCATTCCTAATTTCTCCTCTTTCTAAAGTACTTGCCATTTTAAATTTAATCTGTAATTTTAAAATAAGTTTTTATTAGGAATTGAGTGCTAGTTTACATGGGAGAAGATCAGTTTTACACTCATTATTTCCTGCAATGGTTACAATCTCCTCTGTGCATCCACATTCAACAGTATTTGCTTCTACTGTCTTTGTTTTGTTTGTTTGTTTTTTTTATGTACATAAAACCACTCAGGTATTTAAACAACCAAAGGGCACATTCTGCAAGCCTGCCTCCTGGCTGCCATCACACAGCCTTTCTCTTTCCATGAGTCTAGAATCCTCAGCTGCTCTGTTTCTTCATGTCCTCATCTCTGCCTCCATCTCTGGTGTCAATGCTTTTCTGGATAGGGTCCCACATTCCATTTGTGCTCTTCTCCATTGATGCTCCTAGGGTCCTCTGTTACTGGACTGTAAGATTAACTACTCCCTCACTTTTTGTTGAAAACTTCTACCTTTACAGTTGTGACAGTCAAAATTAGTCATGATAACAATTATTGTTGAATCACAAGAATCTCATCCCCATCTCCTCTCACCAGATCCACCTAGACAAGATGAAAACTATTCAGGGAAGATTCTACCATCCCTTGCACACTCTGAAACTAAACTACCTCTTGAAAACTTGTAAGCCAGTCACTTTGTGCCTTTATAGTCTTCCCATTTTAGGTAAACAGTGTCTAAGTTGCCTGTCACTATCAACTCCCTATACAGAGGGGATAGGATTCATACTTGTTAATCTGTAATTTAACCTTGAAATTAGAGATGCTGAACAGTTATGACAAACATTAAAGATGCTTTGATAAAAGAGACTTGTTATTGTCTGGGATGATTTAGAAAGTTGTTAGTAAAACTAGAATGAAATGTGACAGATACATGTATGGGAAATAGTATATAGTAAGCAAAGGAATCAGGAAAGTGACATTGCAGATGTGGCTTATTCCCTGTTAGTGTTATGTTTCTGAAAAGTTAAAAGCTAATGATGGTTTGATTGTATCAAATGCTTCTGTATACCAGAAGAGTCATCCTTTACTGGATATCCATAGAATAGCTTCCTAAAGTGAATCTGAGACTCTTACAACACAAAATAACTCTTTTTTTCATTGCCTAGATCAGAAAAATTAATGTCCAGAAAGTGAAAGTAATAACCTTATGGTCACCTGACTTAAAGATTCCCCTTGCATTGCTGAATGAGATTGTTTTGTAAAAAATTTTAAAACAAAATCTGGAGATTTCTTTCATTTAAAAAAATTGTGATGAAAATATACACAGTACAACATTCACCAATTGAAAAATGTCTACATGTATAAAGCAATAACATTATGTTCTTCATGTTATTATAAGCACATGACTACTAACAACAGGTTGATGGTTTAGATCCACCAACTGCTCCTTGGAAATCCTGTACAAGGTCACCATGATTTGGAACCAACTCAACAATGCTTAACAATAACAGCAATTAATATCAACTCAATGCTCCTTAGGCAAAAACTGCCCCTTCCTTTCTCCCTCCCAACCCTTCATAACCAATAATAATCTTTGGTTTCTATATATTTGCTTATTTAATATTAGTGGGATCATACAGTATTTGTCCTTTTGTGACGGATTTATTTCACTCAGCATAATGTTTTCAAGGTTTATCCATGTTGTAGTATAATTCAGGACTTCATTGTTCTTCTGGATGAATAGTATTCCATTGTATGTATGTACCACATTTTGTTTATCCATTCATCTGTTGATATACATTTAGGTTGTTTCCACCCTTTACCTGTTGTAAATAATGCTGCAATTGCTGCAACAAATATATGCTTGGAGATTTCTTAAAGCAACCATTTTGTTGGATGATGCCACGATGTAGATATTTCCAATATAGTTTGCAAGTGTACGAGAGGAGTACTAGAGATGGATGCTGCCCTAGCTGCTGAAGCACAAAGCACTTTTCTTCCCTAACCTCCCCAACATCTACCATCAAGTCAATTCTGACTCTGAACAACCCTAAGGAGGGTTTCAGAGACTGTTGAGTCTTTTTTGGAGCAGTCAGCCTCATCTTTCTCCTGTTGAGCTGCTGGTGGGTTTGAACTGCTGACCTTGCGGTTATCAGTCCAGTGTTTATTCTACAATGTCACCAGGGCTCCTGACCCTATTCCCATGCAAACGAAGTGACGATTTAAGTTGATGGGTAACTGGCAACAACTCAGATGTTTACACTCAAAAGAGATTATATGAGAAGTTTATGGAGAAAATGGAATAAAAAGATAATGAAACTTTTCCACGAACTTTTACAAGCCCCCTGTATATGTAAAAATAACATATTATGTCCCGGTCGTTATAAAACCTTTGCTCAAAAGAAGAGTAAGGCGATTATGCAATGTAAACCTCAGCTGTACCTTGATATATGGAATATCAAACCAGGTATCCAGGGATTAAGAATTCAGTATACAGCCTCTCCTTACGTGGTTAAGTTCCAAAGACCGCTGTGCAAAAATAGAGGGTGATCACGTTAGATCACATAATAGAATGACTACATCATTATATACCTGCCAAACTACATCATCACAAAGCTGCCAAACTGCTGAGATTCATGGACCAACCAACATGACACTTAGGATACACAGCCAGCGTTAATTACTCTTGCCTTGTACTTCAATGCCCGTTATTGCCAGATGTATGTCCCTTATGTGCAAAATAGTCAGATTTTTTTAGTGTTACAAACATGAAATGTCAGATAATGAGATAGTTGATAAATGTGGAATGGTGGTGTGCCGTGGAGTTGGTTCTAACTTGTAATGACTCTGCATAGGGGTTTTGAAGTTGTAAATCTTTATGGGAGCTAAAAGCCTTATCTTTCTCCCCTGGATCAGTTGGTCATTTTGAACTGCTGACTTTGACCATAGCAGCCTGACTCATAGTCACTACACTACTAGAGCTTTCTATCAACGAGGAGTAGGTGCAGAAAAAATAATCTTCAACATGGACAATCCAGCTCTCTTGGCCCAGCCTCAGAAGGCTATTACCTGTCTGCAGTGATGATGGGGATGGGATAGCATAGTTCGATGCCATTTTCTAGAATTAACCCAGAGGAAGAAGTGAGAGAGGACATTCAGATAAAGCCAATCCTGGGAGACTCATTCTTCCCTGGCTACTATCTGTAGGGGTTCCTGAATAACGTTTTCTTAGATCTTTGAAAGGAAGTAGGCTAATAAAGTACCTATGATTCATTCATATTGTGGTTATCAAAGGAGTCACCTCCCAGCCAGAAAATGAAATATTTCTTTCTAGTGACTCACATGTATTACCCAGAACCCTTTGACTCCTTAGAATTTAAAACATAAACTCAAATCCCAAGGCAGTAACTTTTAAACACCTCAAAGGAATGTTTTTTCCTGCCCTTCCCATCTTTTCCCCCTAACCCCTCTCTATCCTTTTCCTCCCTTCTCCTTCTCAGTCTTTGCCTTCCTTTCCCTCCTTTTCCCTCTAACTATGATAAGGAGCTCTGGTAGCATAGTGGTTACGAATCGGGCTGCAAACCACAAGGTCAGAAGTTCAAAACTACCAGCTGCTCCGCGGGAGAAAGATGAGGCTTTCTGCTCCCGTAAAGATTTACAGCCTCGGACACCCTGTACAGGGTAGTTATGAGTTGGAACCAACTCCATGGCACATAACCACCACTACAATGGTTGGGTTAATGTGCTGGACCGTAAAGTCAGTTTGAATTGTGAGATCGGAAATTCAGTCTCACCAGAAGCTCCTCAGAAACCCTATGCAGGGTCACTAGGGGTAGGAACTGACTTGACGGCACTTAACAACAACAACAACATGATATTTCAAATGGGTCACCATATACCTAAAGGTTCGGTAGCTGTCAACTTAAGACACACAGGTACGCACACACACACATACATAAACACAAGCCCTTCAGAAAACAATAACTACTGACTTCCAAAATGATAGGAATACAGAATGGACCTTTTTCTGTCTGCCTACAAGCTAACACCCCACTCCCAGTCTGTTGTTACTAATGTGCTGTTGAGTCGCCTCCCACTCAGGTCGACCCTGTTAGGGTTTCCGAGGAGCCACTGATAGCTAAGACATTCTACGATAAGGCTGGAAACACATTTCTTTGCAGAGTTCAGTTATGGTGAGATGAGAACATCTGTGCTGCTTCATCTCACAGTGTACTACACAGGGAATGTAGGGGGTTAGGGCTGGACTGAGTGTGTATCATGAGAGGGTAACACAGCTGCTTGAGGAGTCATGGCCTTTGCTTGGCTCCTTCTTCTTGATCCTGACCAGTCCTTCTCAGCAGCAGACTGCCTGCCACTATGGGCCCTGACTCAAGGACTGCATATCACAAATAATGAAAAATATGGGTCCCTCTAGGCGGCAGCTAAATTAGTGATGGTAGTTCCTTAAAATCCCGAATGCTTGATGCAAAGTTAAGATAGCCAGCTTGGCAGCCACTTATACAAACTGTTTAGTGTAATTAACAAAAATCAGCCTCTACCAGAACTCGGGAGTCCTGGTGTAGCACTGTAGGAGAAGCACTGGACTGCCAAACACAAGGTCAGTGGTTCAAACTGACCAGTTGCTCCTGAAAAACCCTATTAAGGGTCACCATGAGTTGGTACTTACTCAACGGCACTTGACAACCACAGCAAGCAATAGAATGTAGCACCTGCCCTACAGCTACTGGAGCCTTTGGGTGATGATGCAAATGGGTTAACAATCTTGGCTGCTAATCTAGAGCTTGGAACTTCAAGCCCACCCAGAGACGCTTCTCAAGGACGTCTGATGATTTACCTTTGAAAAATCAGTCATTGAAAACCCTATGAAACATTTCTTTTCTGACACACATGGGGTCACCATTAGTTAGAATAGATTTGACAGTAACTGCTACTGGTTTCATCAGTCTGCCTGGATGATCCTCCCAAAGAACCCTTTCATGATGCTTGATTTACATTTAACCTTACAGTCCTGCACATTTTACAGGTAACATCCATCACTTGCTCTCTTGCCTGGGAAAGAATTTGTTTTCCTCATCTCTTCTATTTCTCTCTTCTTTTTTGGCCTGATCATTCAGCTTTTTAAAAATATTTTTAAGTAATAGGAAGATAGTAAATCCAATGTTTGTGCTTCTGTTTGAAGACTCTTTTGACTTAGAGGAACTCCTCATTGACTTTACCCGGTTTGTCTATTGCTTGGCTCAATTTGAGACTTCTTTAGCTTCCTGTGTGATGATCCAAGGGATTATTACACAATAAAAGTTCCCAGAGTCAAACTGTGAGGAATAATCTGGCCTGGAGTTAGAAGAAAAAGAAAACTAATATTCAGTGAGGACTTTCTGTGTACCCAGCATAGTTCAGACATTTTCATCTGCTGTTTCTCTTACCCCTAAGAACAATAGATGCATTATTCCCATTTACTGATTAGAAAACTGAGGTTTAGTACATTTAAATATAATAGTCAATCTAGAACAAGAGTCCAACTGTAAAAATAACTACTAGAAACAATTTCCATTTCTATAACCACATAGAGAAAATTTATTAGGGTCTTGAGAAAACTTGCTCCTTTCAATTGCTGGTAGATGAATAGCAAAACTTGAATTTAATGGAATCCCAGTATGTTTAAATGATTCTGAACAGGTCATTTATGTGGTTAGGACCGCACTATTTCTAAGGGAGTATTTTGATTGATTGTGTCAGCATCCTTGGGTGGCCCATCCAAGAGCTTGGATGTCTTTGTAAGTTTGCCTTCCTTGAGCTAGCTTGTAAGCTTTTACAGATGAGGTACGAGTCTTCTCTTCATTTTACTCTAATATTTATTAATGTGATAAATTATACAGGATGAGAATGCAGTATTTAGAATAGGTTCAGCTCTGTTGTCACTAGATATTACAGACAAGAATATAGTCAACTAGTTGTTGGGCCTTTGCCATTAGTTGTTAGTTGCCATTGAGTTTGCCCTGACTCATGGCAATCTTACATACATAAGTTGTTGTTAAGTGCCATTGAGTCAGGTTCTGACCCATAGTGACCCTGTATAGGGTTTCCTAGGTGCAGCTGGTCAGCTGGAACCACAGGCCTCCCAGTTCTAGTGGACTTTGAAGTCCAGTGCATTAACCAACAGTGCCACAGATATAACAGAATAAAATATTGCCCGGTCCTGTGCCATTTTCATGATAGTAAGTATATTTGATTTCACTGTTTTAGCCATTGTGTCAGTCCATTTCATTGAATGCATCCCTTATTTTTTATGGCCTTCTACTTTTGTTTTCCTGATATGCCCAAAGTAAGCAAGCCAAAGTTTCATCAGCCTTGCTTCTAAGAAGCATTCTGATTGTATTTCACGGCCACAACAATCTGCCATCAGTAGCAACTAGTATTTCTTCCTCATTATTCACTTATTGGTTATTGCAGCACTTAGCTTGGGAGTAGAAAATAGATTTTCTTTTATGTACCACCTCTACCTTGCTGACCTGCCAGCCATATGTTGAGAACCATTTAGAGTCTTCATCTAGGCTTTGAAAAAACCATGGCAGACTAGTGTTATCTGTGAAAGATACAGGAATAGGGAATGTAGCACCTACCCTATAGCTGCTGTGCCCATGGGGGTTTCCAGAAGCCCACTTGTCACAGCAACGAAGACCAGGGCCTTTACAGCCCTTTCTAGCTTCTCCAGAATTTAGTGGACAATGGGTACACTTTGGAGCGTTAGACTTTGAATACTGACGTGTCATTTATTAATGGTGCTCTTAAGGGCAGTATGCTAATTGTCTCATGATCTCTTCTGTAACCTGATGTAAAACTACCTAATATATCAGAATTGTTGTAAGGAATAGATGAGGTAATGAATAGTGTACCTTATGAACAGTAGAAAACCTTTAAAAAGAGGTTAAGCAGACAGCTGCCTTAATGAAAAATGTCCTTGCCTTCTGCAACAAATATTTTTATGTAGATCAATAAATTATTTAAAGTTGGCTTGATTGCAATTTAAAGTAATATGCTATCATTTCTATCATTTACTTATGCTAAATATACTAGCTGAAAAGAGTTAATATGCTTGTGTATGTGTGTATGTGTGTGTGGCTAGAATAGCTTCTGACTTAACAAAGAAAGTAAGAGGAGACCTTTTGACAGGTTTATGTTGGGAGTATTAAAGAACCTGTATTTTAGAATAAGTATTCAGATGATGGTCTTTACTCATCAGTAAGTTCTGAAATTTATGAATCATTTGGTTACTTGCTAAACCATTCTCTGAATGGTTGAGTGGCAGTTTTCATTCAACTGTTTCTTTGCCTTCTGCCCCCATAGCTTTTGAAGTTTTTCATTTGGGAATAAAGTGAGCTTGCTTCCTACCATTCTCAGCTTCACCAGAGCCTGAGAGAAACACACACTGAGAAATTTAATAGACTCATCAGTTTTAGATTAGAGGGATCGTCACAGAGAACTGATTACTGTTTGTCTGGCTCAGAGAACAAATTTAGAGAGAAACAGTAGTATGGCTCCTATGTACCTTTCGTGACTGAAGTGTTGAATTTGAGGTACCAGAATACTGAGGGTGAAGTTTATCACCCCTGAATCTTTACTTAGGTTTGCAATTGCTCCTGTGCATGTCAGTAGGTTCGTATGTTGTATGTAAGTGGACACAAAGGTCAAACAATATCTGTAAAAATCAAGATGACTTTTTCTTTAATGATTTATTTATGTGTGCATTTCTGACTGATCATCCTTGTAATATATCTAATAATTACTTGGAAAATTCTACGGTTCTCTGAATTTTCCTTTTTTCCATGGGATATCGAGTTATGAAAACCTGAACTTTCTATTCTAATTTTAAGAACTTTGAATAGTTAATGTTGATGAAAGTGGAAATTTTGTTCTTACTCTCAAATCAAGCATAAGCTTTCCTGATCTAGGCTGTAGTTATGACTAATGTACTTGAACAAGTATAGTTCAGTAACTTTGTTCTATTCGGCTGTTAATTAAGTTGCTATCAGTTGGAATATCTAATCATAAATCACTCATGAAGTTTATCTATCTATAGAGCCATTTCCCTCTAGTGATACTAAAAGTTTCATAGTCAGGATTGAGAATAATGATGAAATTTTATTAAACTCTCTTGTTTTTCTCTTAGGGAAGGAGCTACCTAAGTGATCAGTTAGTTGAATTTTGTAAGCAGGGTTCAGACCTGCGAGGTATAGACAGAGACAATTGTCGTTAGACACTGGGCCAACTAGAGCGGCACAAGTTTGTGTTGGGAGGAAAGAGAAAGAGCTTTGGGAAAGAGAGCTGGTGAGTGTCACTTTTAGACCTAAGGAATAAGTAAGTTTAAGGGGCTTTAAGTTGGCACTTAACATTGGAAACATTTCAGTATATTAAAAATGATGGAAATGATGTAAAATATGGTTTTTAAAGTATTTTGGATATAATATTAAAAGTGTTAAGGCAATTTGAGACATGTGATTCATGTAGCAGAACTATTAAATCTTGAGACGATTTCCTCTCTCACTCCACTTCCAGCCTTATTACTCTGCCGATTTTGGTGTCATTGGAATAGAAAATAACATAAAAGAACGATGCGGGGGGAAAATACTTTAAATTAGTCCATACAGAAACCCAGAGAGTTTAATTTTGGGTCTTCTATCAGAGGGCTGGAGAATTTAGCTTCACTGAAGTTCACTGAAACTGTTGACATTCATTTAGCAGCTTATGCGAAGGGTGTTTCAGGCCATTTTCTAGGTGTTGATGAGAAGGCATGCACACTTAAAGCACATATAGAAATAATTTTTATCGAATGCATCTCCACATGGATGAATGCAAAGAAGCAGGAACATTCAGACCCTATAAGGGGCAGTCAAAGCACACCCATTCATAGTGAAGATTTGAGATTAATGGTGTTTTACTAGAATTTCCCTTGGTTCCTTCGTTCTTTCCTCCCTCTTGTCTCTTTCCTTCCCTGTGTCCCCCCTTCCTTTTCTCTGGAATGAACAGTATAAGTGAGCAGTGAGTTGAATTTTGTAGGAAGAGTTTGGAAGAGAACTGCCCAGGAATAAACAAGAAGTGTTGTCATTAGACTCAAGAGCAACTGAAGTGGTACAAGTGTGCATTGGGAACAAAAGCAAAGGGATTTGGGAAAGAAAGGACATGGAACCCAAAAGCCCAAGAAGCAAAAATAGAAGAGGAAATCGTCCAGACTCTGAACACAGGGATGGACCTGTGCATTGGCATGGATTTGTGAACGTGTGATGTGTTTTAGAAATGACAGTTCAGTTTTGTGGTCTAAAATGCTCAAAGCTGGTCATGGTGGGAGATAAGAGTGGCTGGGGGGTAGCAAATGAAGTAGTGAGGAAGAACAGGAACGGCAGCACCTGGTGTTCACGGTGAGCCAAATCTCTAATTCTCACCACAAACCCATGACTCAGGTGCCCTTATTCCCTCAATTTTGTTATTCAAATGGAGGTTTTTGTTTATTTTTAGGTGATGGAGATCCATAGAAAAATTATGTAGGTTATTGAGCATATTGACTGAATGTGCATGTCAGAAAATCCATGCTGGAGGTAACGTGGAGAGAATATATTGGCGAGAGATCAGAAAAGAGGAGGTCAAGATTGTAACCTTAGTTTTTACAAGTGATGCAACCTTAACTCAGACAAAGGCACCAGGGAATGGAGAGAAAGAGATAAACAGGAGATATTAAAGTGGGAAATCAATAAAACTTTGTCATAATAATGTGTGAGTTATGAGACAGGGAAACATCTAGACTCTAGTGTTTTGGGTCCGTAAGCAATATTTCTTACTAATTAACAGATTACAGATTAATAAAAGTTTAGTATTGAGAAGGAAGTGTGCACACTAGTTGGTCCTATTATTTTGCCATTTATAAAATCAAGCTTCATGTACCTGAAATGAATTGCTCATGGTCATTCAGCTGAGTGAGCAGATTCAGGACTCTTGGCTTCCAGTACGGGTATTCTGGCACACTAGACTTTAAACTTGTACTGCCAAAGTCTCTATGGTAAATTAAAGGTTATAATATTATATCTAGGAATGAATTAGTCCCTATAATTACAATAATAAAAATAGCTACTTCTATTATTATTTTAGACAGTTGTTTCTTGGTAAAAGTAAAAACAACAAAACATAACAAAAAAATCTGGGACATTGGAATCATATAGTAAATTTTGCTTAGATACATCGATGCCATGAAGTTGTAAGGATAGACTTTTAGACATAAGCTAGTGAAAATGGGCATGTATAATACAAATTACAGCTTGTATAAATACATATTTGTAAAGCTGATAGGATTCAAATTCTGATGAGATTTAAATCTACTCATTAAGAAATGTCCTCTAGCCATTTCAAGTTATCGGTTCATATTCGGAAATTACCTCTTCTAGAACAACATACAGGAGTCCCGGTAGCGTAGTGGATTGTGAGCTGGGCTGCTAACCACAAGGTCACAGTTCCGATCTCCCAGCCCCTTAGCAGGAGAAAGATGAAGTTTTCTGCTCCAGTAAAGATTTATAGCCTTGGAAACTCTATACAAGGTATTTATGAGTCAGAACTGACTCAATGGCACACAACCACCACCACCAAAATAGGATAAGAGAACTCTAGAAATGGATTTGCCTCTCTCTATGATTAGTATGTGTCTATAGTGCTATTCTTTAGATAAGATATACTATAGATTATACTACTTCATGTTGAAATAAATTTGGAAAATGTTTTAGTTTGTAAGAGCTACAGAACAATGATTTGAAAATACTTCATTGTATCTTAATTCTGCATTAAAACATCCTTATCTAGTTGCCTTGACTTTTCATTGTCTAACTGGCCAAAAAAGGAAAAGAGAAAAAGAAACAGGAGGAAGACTATGGAAAACTTTCTGAAATTCTTCTTTATACACCCAAGTCATTTCCCTGATGATATTTGGTTTATTTAGGAATGTTGCCAGAAGGATTTGGAAATTTTTCTAGTCCTGATTGATGATGGTAGTTTTAATTTACTTTTCTTCCATGTCTCTGATTCTTATCCTGTGCAAAATCTAGACCTCCAATTGTTTTATTGTGGTAACTGAGTACGAGAGTATACACCGGGATGGTTCAAAAGTGAACTTAATCTAAATCTGTGCTGCATCTCAAGAGAGTTAATTAGAAACATACTTGTGAGCCAATACTGGGGATTAGAAGGAATTATCTTCAGGAAGTCAGTTTTGATACATATTGTCTTGATTTAATGGAATGTTCCAGATTCAGGAAGTATATATGGAGCCCTAAGGAATGAATAAGCATATTTTAATAACCTGAACTTGATATATCAAGTTATTTAAGTTAAATGTAAGGAGACATCTTGGCTCATCTCATCAGGCAGTAATGAATCATGTGGCTTTTAATAGCTTCAACATTTGACTCTGGAAAGTTCTGCTGTGTGATTTAAGCAGACTTTAGTAGAAGTTGTCTAAAATCACCTCCACATAACTAACTTTGCAATTAACCAGTTCCCTCTACTGGCCCTCCATCTTTTCTTTTTTTGGGGGGTTACGTTTTTTTTCTAAATTGTTATAAATACACATGCAACAAAATGTCATTTCTATATTCTTCTCATATGTAATCTGATAACATTAATTGTATATATTATGTCATTTTTAACATAAACTCAGTGTCCCCTTAACAATAAACCCCCCTTCCCCCATTCCTCCCGCCAACTACAAAAAAACTTATGTGTCTATACTTGCCTACTGTCGATATTTCATATACGTGCATCATAAATATTTTCCTTTATGATTGATTGATGTCACTTGGCATGATGTTTTCAGGGTTCATCCATGTTGAGTAATATTCCATCCATTCATAGTTGCAGTTCCCACTTTTGGAGCCCTGATATGGTGCTGTAGGATAAGCCCTGGGATGCTAACCACAAGGTTGGAGGTTCAAACCTACCAGCTACTCCTTAAAAACCCTATACAGGGTGGTTATGAGTCAGAACCAACTTGATGGCACTTAACAACAACGACAACAATATTCCATTGCATGTATATACTACATTTTTTAAAATCTAGTTGTCTGTTGAGGACCAATTAGTTAGTTTTTATAAAACACATTGACTGAGGCCCACAACATGGCTTCACAATTAAAAAATGCTTTTTACACAACAAGATCATTTCATCATTAATTCATACTCCTAATGGATGGGTTTGTTCCTGTAGAGTGAGAGTTGGCTTGGTCTCATAGCAAGCATATATACTACAGAATGAAATGGTCCTGAGCTATCCTCACAATGGTGGTTATGTTTGAGCCCATTGTTACAGTAGGTATGTCAGTGCATTTCATTGGGTGTTTTCTTCTTTTTTTGTTGTTGATCCTTTACTTTACCAAGCATGATGTCCTTCTCCATGGAAGGGTCCTTCCTGATAGCATGTCTAAAGTACTGGGTAAGAAATCTGCCATTCTAACTTCCAAGATGGTTTTGTTCAGTCTTCTGAAAGTCCACAGAATATTAGAGGGGTTCAAAACGTTCCTAGAAAGATTTCATTGCCTTTTAATTCTATTTTTCCACAAACTTTTTGAAAACCCCTCTTACCCAATAGTCTTCTCGAATCTTCTTCATTGCTCAGCTTTCATAGAAAGTGATTGAAAACACCATAGATTGAGTCAGGCGCACCTTCGTTCTCAAGGTGACATTTTTGCTCTTTTAATACTTTTTTTGTAGTATATGTACCCATGCAATATGTTTTTTGATTTTTCTATTTCTGTTTCAGTGAACTTTGATTGTGGAGACAAGTAAAATTAAATTTTTGACAACTTTAGTCTTTTCTCCGTTTATTGTGATTTTGCTTATTGGACCAGTTGTGAGGATTTTTGTTTTCTTTATGTTGAGGTGTTATCTATCCATACTGAAGGCTTTAGTCTTTGATGGTCTTCAATAAGGGCTTCAAGCCCTCTTCCCTTTTAGTAAGCAAGGTTTTGTCATCTGTGTATCGCAGGCTATTAGTGAGCATTCTTCCAATCTTAATCACATGCTTCTTCCAATTCAATGAATTATTTGCTCAGCATACAGCTTGAAAAAATGTGGTGAAAAGATACAACTATGATGCCCACTTTTTCTCGTTTTATACCCTTGTTCTTTTTACTTTACTGTTCTTTGGTCCTTGTACAGATTCCACATGGTTACAATGAAATGTTCTGGATTATCCATTTTTCTCAATGTTATCCATAGTTTATTTTGATCCACACATTTGGATGCCTTTGCATAATCAATAGAGCATAGAAAACCACCTTTCTGGCATTCTCTGCTTTTAGCCAAGATCCATCTGACATCAGCAATGATAGTCATTGTTTTGTCTGTCCCTAGGTTTTTCCACTTTCTAGGCATGAGTTGAATTCTTCTCAAGAGGTGGTTCCTTTGATCTTGGCTATATTAATGGCAATTGTACTTTCTAGCTGAAATTATATAATTAAGTAGCATGTAAGCTGATCAAACATAAAAGCAATGAAGAGAATTATATACTTGAAAATTATGTTGAATAATTTGGAAAAACTCAATAAAAATTAATCACTGAAATATGGACTGTATGTATATAGGAGTTCTGGTGTGGCATTGTGGGTTACTGTTCCAGACTGCAAAGCCATTTGAACTGCAAGGTTGGTGGTTCAAGCTCACCATCTGCTCCTCAGAAACCCTGTACAGGATCGCTATGAGTTGGAACCGACTCAACAGGACTTAACAATAACAACATGGGTTAATGCACTGGACTGCAAAGTGGGTTTGAACCTCCAGGTTGGCAGGTCAAGTACACCAGCTGCTTCTCGGAAACCTTACACAGGGTCGCTATGGGTCAGAACCAAACTGACAGCACTTAACAACAATAGCCGTATAGGGTTAGGCAAACTAACACTAAAAAACTGACAACAAATCATAAAAATTTAGAATTTGGCAATCAGATGATTTCACAATTAAACATAAATGAAAATTTCATTTTTTTCATCTTTCAGAAAACATTAGGTACGTGCCAGGTGACAAGCCTCTTACTATGAGCTGTAGTAGTGCTGTGGGTTAAGCATTGGACCGCTGACCACAAGGTTGCCGGTCCAAACACACAGGAGAAAGTTGAGACTGACTTTCTGTAATGATGAACAGCCTCGGAAACCCAAAGGTTCTACTGTGTCCTGTGGGATTGCTGTGAATCAGAATTGTCTTTGCTATAGTGAGTGGTGGGGAGCGCTGGGCAGCTGAAAAGGCAAGGTCTCAAAGAGAAGATTTCTTCCACCAGGAACTCCTAATCTATTGGAGGAGGCAGACATGCTCTCCTGAGTATAGTTCATTTCGTCCTGTACTGGGCTACCTTTGTGTACACATTTGCTTCTCTGAGCACATATGACAGGAAGTGGGAGCCACTAGCTTTGCCCTGTGATCTTCAAGAAAGGCCTCAGTGAAAAGGAATGCTCACGGGGAGCCTTGGCTTAAGGGGTGGTAGTGTGGGGTAGGGATTGGAAAGGAGAGTGGGGAGAAGTAGATTATATGACAGTGAAGGCAGGAGACAAGGCTGACAAGCAGCAGAAGCTAGATCAAGGAGAACCATAATTGAATTTATGTTTCTTCTGCGATGATACAGAGAAGCTTTGAAATAGTTAAATAGGAAATTGATGTGATTGTCTTTTACCTCAAATGATTCTGTATCACAGAACATATCCAGTAGGAAGTACTTGCGAACCTCTTTGCTACCACCTGTGTTTATGATGCACTATGATATGCTATTGTTAGCTGTAGTAAATGTGGTCCCTGACACAGTGAGGACCCCATGAAATCTTACACCAATTGCATGGAGGCAAGGACTGTATCACTGAACCACTACTGCCTTGAATTTATGATGATGATCTTGTTGTCAGGGGCTGTTGAATCTCATAGCGCCCCAATGCACAACAGAGCACAACAATCTGTGGTCTTTCACCCTCCTCACAATACTTATGTTTGAGCCCACTGTGAGTGCCAGTGTGTCAATCCATCTCCTTGAAAGTCTTCCTCTTTTTCGTTGACCATCCACTTTGCCAAGTGGTCTTCTCCAGGAACTGATCCCACCTTATAACATTTCTAAAGAATGAGAGAGGAAGTCTTGCCATCTTGGCTACTAAGGAGCATTCTGACTGTACTTCTGCCAAGACAGATTTGTTTCTGCTTCTGGCAGTCCATGTTGCTTTCAGCATTACTCACCAGCACCATAATTCAAATGCATTGATTCTTCTTCAGTTTTCCTTATTCATTATCCAACTTTCACATGCATACGAGGCAATTAAAAATACCATGGCTTGGGTCAGGAGCACCTTAGATCTCAAGGTGACCTCTTTACTCATTACCATTTTAAAGAGATCTCCTCTCAGCAGATTAGCTAATGCAAAACTATCATTTGATTTGCTGAGGGCTGCTACCATGAATGTTGATTTTGGATCCAAGCAAAATGAAATCTTAGACACTTCAGTCTTTTCTCAGTTTATCATGATGGTCCAGTTGTGAGGATTTTTGTTTTCTTTACAATAAGTGGCAATCTATACTGCAGACTGTAGTAGTAGTCTTTGATCTTTGTTGTTGTTGTGTGCAGTGGAATCGATTCCGACCCATAGCGACCCAGTACAGGGTTTCCAAGGCTGTAAATCCTTACGAGAGCAGAAAGCCTTATCTTTCTCCTGTGGAACAGCTGGTAGTTTCGAACTGCTGACCTTGCGGTTTGCAGCCCGATTCGTAACCACTACGCTACCAGAGCCCCTTGATCTTTATCAATATGTATTTTAAGTCCTCTTCACTTCCAGCAAGCAAGGTTGTATAATCTGCGTATCACATTCCTGATGTCAAATATATTCTTCTTCATATAATCCAGCTTTTCAGATGATTTGCTTAGCATATAGAATGAATAAGCATAGTGCAAGGATACAACCCTGGTGTTCACCGTTCCTAATTTTAAACCATTCAGTTTTTCCTTGTTTATGTTTTAATGACTGCTTCCTCTTTGTTTATATACAGGTTCCTCATGAGTACATTTAATTGTTTTGGAATACCCATTCTTTCTAGTGTTATTCATAGCTTGTTATGAAGCACAAGTAAACATCTTTCTGGTGTTCTGTTTTTAGCCAAGGTCCATGTAACCTCAACAATGATATACCCATTACACATCCTCTTCTGAATGCAGCTTGAATTTCTGGCAGCTCCTTGTAGATGTACTGTTGCAGTAATTTTTAAAAATTTATCTTCAGCAAAATTTGACTTGTCTGTGATATTAAAGATATTGTTAGATGATTTCTGCATTCCTTTGGGTCACCTTTCTTTGGAATGGGTACAAATTTGGATCTTTCTCCATCAATTGGTCATGTAATTGTCCTCTAGATTTTTTGGCATAGAAGATTGAGTGCCTACAGTGCCTTATCAGTTTGTTGAAACGTTTCCATTTGTATTCCTTCAACTCCCGGAACCTTGTTTCTCACCAGCATCCTCAGTGCATCTTAGACTTCTTTCAGTATCCTCTGTTTTTAGTCGTGCTACTTCTTGAAATGACCAGTTCTTTTTGGCACAGTGACTCTGTATTTCTTCCATCTTCTTTTGACGCTTAATACAACATTCAATATTTTGCCCATGTTGCTGTTGTCGCTAGGCGCTCTCCAATTGGTTCTGACTCATAGTGATCGTATGAACAATAGAACAAAACCCTGCCCCGTCTTGCGCCATCTTCACAATTATTGTTAACATTTGAGCCACAGTTTGTCCATCTCGTTGGGGGGTCTTCCTCTTTCTCGTTGACCCTCCATTTTATTAACCATGATGTCTTCCTCCAGGCACTTATCCCGCCTGATAACATTTCCAAATTATGAGAGACCAAGTCTTGCCATCCTGATTTCTAAAGAGCATTTAGGCTGTACTTCTTCTAAGACAGATTTGTTTGTTTTTATGGCATCCCATGGTACTTTTCATATTCTTTGCTAATACCATATTTCAGTTGCACCAATTCTTTTATGGTCTTCCTTATTCATTGTCTAACTTCCACTTGCATATGAAGTGATTAAAATACCATGGCTTGGATCAGGCATACCTTAGTCTTCAAAGTGACTTTTTTGCTTTTTAACACCTTTAAGGTCTTTTGCAGCAGATTTGCTTAATGCAGTACTTTGTTTGATTTATTGACTGCTGCTTCTGTGAGAGTTGATTTTGGATCCAAGCAAAATGAAGTCTTTGACACCTTCAATCTGTTTTCCATTTGTCGTGATGTCATTCATTGTTATCTTGCCCCTAGAATTCTTCAATACTGTAACCTGAGACTTGGTTTTTCTCTTCAGTTCTTTCAGCTTGAAAAATGCTGAGAGTTTTCCCCTTTTGGTTTTTTAATTCCATCTCTTTGCAGATTTCCTTATAAGACTTTACTTTGTCTTATCAAACTGCCCTTTGAAATTTTCTGTTAATTTATTTTACTTTCTCATTTCTTCCACTTGTTCTAACTTCTCTATGCTTAAGAACAAATTTCAGAGTCTCTTCTGACATCCATTTTGTTGTTTTATTATTTTTTTTCTTTCCTGTCTTTTTAATGACCATTTGAATTCTTCCTATATGATGTTCTTGATGTCATTCCATAACTCTTCTGGGTTTTGGTTATCAATGTCCAAAACATCAAATCTATTCTTGAGATGGTTTCTAAATTCTGGTGGGATATATTCATGATCATATTTCAGATCTCATAGATTTGTTTTCATTTTCTTCATTATCAGCCTGAACTTGCATATAAACAATTGATGGTGTATTCCCCTGACCTTGTTTAGGCTGATGATAGTCAGCTTCTCTGTTATGTCTTACCATTGTTGTTGTTGTTGTTAGGTGCCATCAGTTAGGTACCGACTCATAGCAACCTTATGCACAGCAGAACAAAACACTGCCCGATCCTGGGCCAGCCTCAGTACTGTTGCCATGCTTGAGTCCATGAATGCTGCCACTTGGCCAATCCATCTCGTTGGGGTCTTCCTCTCTTTCTGTGTCCTTCCACCTTACCAAACATGATATCCTTCTCCAGTGACTGGTCCCTCCTGACAATATATATATATATATATATATATATATATATATACATATATCCTTAGTATTAGAGATGAAATTTGGCCATCTTGGGCACCAAGGAGCACCCTGCCTGCACTTCTTCCAAAACGGATCTATTGGTTCTTTTGGCAGGTGATGGCACTTTCAATATTCTCCTCCAACACCATAACTCAAAAGTACCAATTTTTCTACGGTCTTCCTTATTCACTGTCCAGCTTTTGCGCATATGAGGTTACTGAAAACACCATGGCTTGGGTCAGGTGCACCTTAGTCCTCAAGCTGACATCTTTGCTCTTCAACACTTTAAAAAGGCCTTGTGCTGCAGATTTGCCTAATGCAATACATCGTTTGATTTCCTGACTACTGCTTCTGTGAGTGTTGATAGTTGATCCAAGAAGAATGAAGTCATTGACAACTTCAATCTATTCTCCATTGATAAGAATGTTGTTTATTGGTCCAGAGGTGAGGATTTTTGTTTTCTTGACACTGAGATGTAATCCATACTGAAGGCTGTATTCTTTGATCTTCATCAGTAAATACTTTAAGTGTTCTTTACTTTCAGCAAGCAAGGTTGTAATCATCTGCATATTGCAGGTTGTTAATGACTCTTCCTCCAATCCTGATGCCTCGTTTTTCTTTATATAACCCAGTTTCTCAGATTATTTGCTCAGCATACAGGGTGAATAAGTATGGTGAAAGAATACAACCTTGTCTCACACCTTTCTTAATTTTAAACCATTCAGAGTTCCCATATTCTGTTCATATAACTGCCTCTTGGTCCAGGTACAGATTCTGCATGAGTACAATTAAGTGTTCCGGAATACTCATACTTTGCATTGTTGTCCAAAGCTTGTCATGATCCACACTATCGAAAGCCTTTGCGTAGTTAGTAAAGCTCAGGTAAACATCTTTCTGATATTCTCTGCTTTCAGCCAAGATCTATCAGATATCAGCAATGATATCCCTCATTCCATGGCCTCTTCTGAATCCGACTTGAACCTGTTCAATTTGTCATTCTCAGCATAGTAAACCATGTGGTTGTCAGATTCAAAATGGCCAATACCAGTCCATTTCAGCTCATTAATGCCTAATCTATCAATGTTTATTTGTTCCATTTCATTTTTGACAACTTCCAGTTTTCCCAGGTTCATACTTTGTACATTCCATGTTCTGATTTTCATTGGATGTTTACAGCTGTTTCTCTTCATTTTGAGTTGTGCCCCATCAGCAAATGAAGATCCCACGGGCTTTTCTCCCACGGGCTTTACTCCATTCACATCATCAAGGTCAACTTTACTTTGAAGAGGCACCTCTTCCCCAGTCGCATTTTGAGTGCCTTCCAACCTGAGGGGCTCCTTTTCAGCACTATATCTGACAGCATTTCTCTGCTATGCTTAAGGTTTTCAGTGACTAGATATTCAGAAGTAGTTCACTCTGTCTTACCATAGATGTAGTCAATTTGATTCTTGTGTTTTTTTGCATCTGGTGAGGTCCATGTGTATAGTCATCTTTTGTGTTACTGAAAAAAGGTACTTGGAATGATTAAGCCGTTTGTCTTGCAAAATTGTATCATGTGATCTCCAGCATTTTTTTTTTTTTTTTTTTTTGGCCATTTTTCCTCTTAAGAATCTATTTTAAACTTATTAAGTAATAATAATCATAGGTAGCAATCAATTAATAT
>NW_006408534.1:3047436-3080965 GCF_000296735.1 Chrysochloris asiatica | reverse complement strand
TTTATCATCAAGGCCTTATTTTCCAACTGTTCTAACTTATAATGACCCTGGATAGGGTTTCTGAAGTGCAGCTGGTGGGTTTGAACCACTGACCTTTTGGTTCACAGTCCAGTGCTTATCCTACACTGTCATACCAGGACTCCTTATGAATCCATCTCTAGTTTCTGTCAATCAATCATCATTCTCTGTGCATAGTTATAAGAATAAAAAATGGGACGTTGTATAAGATTAGCAGTTTAGATATAATTTTTTTTTCAATCTCACAGGTTGTGAAAATAAAACTTGATGCATTCCTACAAATTTATAAAATGATATCCATTTACCTTTCATTTCAGTTCCTTCAAGTAAAGGCTGCAAGGCAAGGAAGTGGAAAATCTGTTATTTTCTTAATCATTGAAGTAGAAATTGAGATCTAAATCATAAAACAATCTTCATTTGGTTATGCAGCCCATTTTGATTCCAAGACAGGTTAGGAAATCTCTATCCCTCTCTCTTTCAATATTTACCACTTTCATGTAAGTCTTGAAACCTATTAGAGTGTGAGCTAACTTACCACCAGTCTAGAGAAGCCCCCAAATCAGTTTTCTATGGCATTTTTGTGTTACATGGTGATTTTTAGCGTGTAAGGAAGACATACAGTGCTTGTTTTTCTGTCTAAAGTTTTTCTAGTTTAGATATTTGTAGAGATCTGAGACTAAGAATCCTCAAGTGTCTGTCTTTCCAGCAACTACACAGATTATTCCATGCTCATTGGAAGTTTTCCTAAATTTTGTGATTTTTGACACCTGTATTCCATCATCATCTACTTTTTTTTCCCTTAACTTTTTATTGTGTATGAGAGAGAAGACCATCAGTTTTACATTCAATAAATCACACACACTGTGTGAACTCATTAATTGCACCATCATCATCTACTTCTGTACTTGTCAGCAATGGCTCATGAAAAGACTGAAAGGTATCCTTGTTTTTAAAAGAAATAAAAGATCAGGATAGAGAAATTTGCCTCAGCTGTGGACTACAGTGTGGTGGGTGCCATGGAAAAGTAACGATCCATGGAGGATAGGAATAAAAGGAAGCCAAGGTCAGTTTTGTTTATAGTAGTAGTTCGCAAACATTGTCTCCTCAGAATTTATCATTTTGACATCTGACTGAATTTTGTAGACCCCATTTAATTGTATTACCCTGTGTGTTTCTTCTTTTATGTCCCAGAGGGAATGTTTGTCTGATACTGTGTTCGCCTGAGGCCTCTGTTATCTTTTTGTATCTACATTCTTATCCTAATTCCATCCTAAATTGTCAGATTTTACTTTCTTTTTCACTACGTTGTGCCTCTACCATTAAAACCTTTGGTTCAAAATAACTATCTTTAAAAAAAGTGAGGAGGGTAGGAAGTTTTATTTCATAACTAATTAAGATATTTAGATGGCAACTTGAAGCAAGATTAATTATAATCCATGTTTACACACAGGAAAAAAATGTCAGTTGGATCAAGTTAAACAATAAGCAAGGAATAGAAAATAATCTAAAGGGTAGTATAAAATAAGTTATTAGATATTGTCAGAATATTGAAACAATAACAAATATTATATAGGGAACAGCTTATAAATATCACAATAGAAAAACAACAAACAAACAAATTTCTATGCCCCCCCAAACCTAAAATAAGCAGAAAATATACTTATGAACATGTTTTCAATATGACAAATAATATTTTTAAATTATTGACCATTAAAACCACTATGAAAGTATTTGACAGTTATTATTCTCATGTATGAATGGACTTCTGGTGTGGCTCTGTAGGATCAACACTGCACTGTGTACCACAATGCCAGAAGTTCAAACCTACCAGCTGCTCCTCAGAAACCATATACAGGGTCGCTATAAGTCTCAAACAACTTGATGGCCTCAACATCAATAACAACAGTATCTGAACAACATTTTTCAAACAAGAAGAAGTGAAAAACAGTAAATGTAAATGTGGGAAAATGACAAAAATTATAATGTTAAGTGCCATTGAGTCAGTTCCAACTCATAAAGACCCTGAATAGGGTTTCCTAGGAGCAGCTGGTCAGTTTGAACTGCAGACCTTAAGGTTAGCAGCCCAGTGCTTATACTACAGCACCACACCAGGACAAAGACATGCAAAACAAGCATTGTGATACTGTAATCAGATTATAGTTAAAATATTACCGCTCAGAATTTATTCTGAAATTCATAAATTAATAGAAATACTAAAACATTAAGTTAGAGGTAATATTGATATTGGAGTGCTGGTGTGGCACTGTGGATTAACGAGCCAGACTGCAAAGCCATTTGAACTGCAAGGTTGGTGGTTCAAGCTCACCAGATGCTCCTTGGAAACCCTATACAGGGTCGCAATGGGTCAGAACCGACTCGACAGCACTTCGCAATACAACAACAGTATTGATATGCTGATACATTGTGCTTTGGTTTTATTAATCAATACACTTTTTTTGGAAATCAACCTGGTGTCACAGTAGGTTATGCACAATGAGCTGTTAACTGCATGATTAGTAGTTGAAATCCACCATCACTCTGCAGAAGAAAGATAAGGTCTTCTACTCCTGTAAAGATTTACAGCCTTAGAAATGATACATGGTCACTAAGAGTCAGATCTGACTTGCCGACACACCACCACCATACTCTTTTTTGGAGATTAATATCAATATACTTCACAATTCAACATCCCTGCACTAGATTTTGGAAGTAATGGTGTGGGAGATACTATGTAGTATAGTGTACAATCTGATATTTGTTTCCTTCATGTCAAGTTGGCATTCCTTGCAAGTATGCTCGTTTGGCTTACTATGTCATATGTTTCCATTTCACTCTACCACAATAATCATGAAGTTGATGATGATGGCTAATATTTGCTGAAATTTAACTGGTGGCTCAACAGTTAAATATAAAATTATTAATCTAATGATTAGCAATTTAAACCCACCCAGCTGTTCTGCAGGAGAAAAACCTCCCAATCTGCCAGCCTTGTGGTCCAGTGCTTTTATTCTACAGTATCAGACCAGTACTGATGGTAGATGCATAGTTTTCTTCTGGGTTCTCAATTCTTTTCTTTTGATCTATGTGTCTTTCATCGTACAACTACCAAGTTGTTTTGACCACTGTAGCTGGTAAAAGTAAGTTTTAAGATCAGGAAGTGAGAGGTCTCCTACATTGTTGTTTTTCTTTTGTAATGCTTATTTATCCAGTGTCTCTTTCCTTTACATTTAAAGTTAGTGATTAGTTTCTCCATCTCTTCAAAGAATAATGAAAGGCTCTGGATTGGGATTGCATTGTAACTATAGATCGCTTTGGACAATGTTGACATTTTCATCATGTTAACTCTTATCCATGGGCATGGTATATTCTTCAATTTTTTGTAGATTTTTATTGGTTTCTTGGGTATCCTGGTATGGCAGTATATAATAAGCACTGTACAGCTAATCAAAAGGTTGGTGGTTCATATCTACTAGCTGCTCCTCATAAACCCTACACAGGGATGACAAGAGTCAGAACTGACTCAGCAGCACATGATAACAACAGTTGGTTTCTTAAAGTCATTTTCTTTAGCTATTGTAAATGGTATTATTTCGTTAGCTATTGTAAATGGTATTATTTCCCTGATTTCCGTTTCAGAACTCTGTTAGTGTAAACTGAAAACACCGATATTTTAAATACCATCACGGTACTCTATAAGTGTAAAGGAATCTGACTGATTTTTATATATTGATTTTGTACCCTGCTACTTGGCTGAATCTTTTAATGAGTTCCAGTAATTTTCTTAATGAGTCTTTAGGAATTTCTGTGTATAGAATCATAACATCTACAAATGGAGTTTTACTCCTTGTTTACCAATTTGGATGCCTTTAATTTCCCTTTCTTGCGTTATAGGTCAGAATAAGACTTCTAACACAATATCAAATAAGAGCAATAATAAAGGGCATTCTCTGATTCCTGTTTGCAAGGGGAATGCTTTCTGTTTCTTTCCATTGAGAGTAATTTAGACTGTTGGGTTTGTATTTATTGTTGTTGTGAAGTGCCGTTGAGTCGGTTCCGACCCATAGCAACACCCTGTATAAGGTTTCCAAGGAGCAGCTGGTGAGCTTGAACTGCTGACCTTGTAGTTCAAACAGCTTGTGTGTATGTTCTTAATTATCTTGAGGAATTTCCCTTCCATGTTAAGTGCTATCAAGTTGGTTCTGACCCATTGTGACCCTGTACAGGGTTTATGAGGAGCAACTGGTAATCTACCTTGCTGTTCAAACTGACTGCAGACCAGCGCATTAATCCACAATGCCATACCAGGACTCCATGCCAATTTTAGTGAGTGTTTTTATTAGGAATGGATATTGGATTTTGTCATATGCCTTTTCAACAGAAACTGATAGGATCATGTGGTCCATTTCCTTTGTTTTATTTATGTGGTGGATTACACTGATTGTTTTTCTAGTATTGAACCATCCTTGTGTGTTGTTGTTGTTGCTGTTAAGTGCCATCAAGTTGGTTCTGACTCATCATGACCCTTTATAGGGGTTCCAAGGTGTGGCTGGTGATCTTGAACCACTGACTTTGTGGTTCAGACCGACTTTGCAGTCCAGTGCATTGTCCTGCAGCACCACACCAGAACTCCTTGCATACCACGTATGAATCCCACTTGGTCATGATGTGTTTTTTTTTTTTTTAGTATCTTGGTGAATTCTATTGGGTAGAATTTTGTTGAGAATTTTTGCATCTGTGTTCATGAAGGATATTGATCTATAATTTTCTTTTTTAGTGATGCTTTTGCCTGGTTTTGGTATCAGTGTTATGTTGTTGTTATGTGCCATCGAGTCGGTTCCGACCCATAGCGACCCTGTATAGGGTTTCCGAGGGTGTAAATCTTTACGGGAGTAGAAAGCCTCATCTTTCTCCCGCGGAGCAGCTGGTAGTTTCGAACCGCTGACCTTAAGGTTCGCAGCCCGATTCGTAACCACTACGCTACCAGAGCTCCTTATACACACATCATAAAATTAATTTGGGAGTTTTCCATGTTTTTATATATTCAGGAGTTGAGTAGAATCAGTGTCAGTTCTACTCTGAATTTTTTACCGAATTTACCAGTAAAGCCATCTGGTCATAGACTTTTTTGTTTGTTTGTTTGGAGTTTCTTAATGATCTGTTCAGTTTCTTCTCTTGTTATAGTTATGTTCAAATTTTCAATTTCATTCTGCGTTAGTTTAAGTAGGTAATGTATTTCGAGAAACTTGTTTATTCTTCTTGATTTTCAAATTTGTTGAGAGAGCTCTGGTAGCATAGTGGTTACAAATCAGGCTGTGAACCCTAAGGTCAGCAGTGCAAAACTACCAGCTGTTCCGTGGGAGAAAGATGAGGCTTTCTTCTCCTGTAAAGATTTACAGCCTTGGAAACCCTGTACTGGGTCACTATGAGTTGGTTCCAACTCCATGGCAAGTAACCACCAACCACCACCATAATTATGGAGTCCTGGTGCGGTGCTGTGGTTAATGTGCCAGACAGCAAAGCCATTTGAACTGCAAGGTCGGCAGTTCAAGCTCATCACCTGCTCCTCGGAAACCCTATTTAGGGTCGCTATGGGTCACAATTGACTCGACAGCACTTTACAAGAACATAATTATTTATAGTTGTCAGCTACTCTTTTTATTTATATTTGTTGTGACATTTATGTAATTTTTTTATTGGTGTTATTTGCATCTTCTTTGCTTTTCTGTGGCCATCTTAGCACATTATGCAAATGGTTTGAAAACTATTGCTCTAGTGTACACTGAAGTTATAATGTCATTGAAAATGAGAAGTGTCAAAGGAGGTGTAGCGAGATGTTACATTCCTTTTATCTGGAATTATTAGGGCATCAAATTAGTGTATAATTATTTGTTGGACTTCTCTATGTGAAATTCTGTGCCATGCAAGATTAAATCTTCCTAGCTTCTGTTCTCCTAGATACACAATAAAGTGGGAGGAAACATGTAATTAATTAGACTAATTATAATGCAAAACAGATGAATAAATTACATGGAGATTATGTTATTAAACCAAATCTAGAGCCATCAAGTCATTTCCAAGTCATAATGACCCTCTGTAGGGTTTTTAAGACTGTAAATCAGTATGGGAGCAGACAGTCTTAGAAAGTATGTTGCTTTTAGGTGCTGTCAAGTTGGCTCCAATGCATATGCACAACAGAATGAAACACTGCCCAGTCTTGTCTAGTCTCACAGTTGTTATGTTTGAGCCCAGTGTTTGCAAGCCCCCCACTCATCTGTCAGTTGCTTGTACTGTGGTGGTTTATCTGTTGCTGTGAGGCTGGAAGTATGTCACCGATATTTGCAATACCAGCATGGCACTTCAATGGTGGACAGGTTTCAGCTGAGTTTCCGGACTAAGACAGATTAGGAAGAAAGAAAGATGGACTACTTTTGAATGTTTAATCACTGAAAACCTTAAAAATAGCAGTGGAAAATTGTCGGATAGCACAGAATATTGAACTTTAAAACATGAAAAATAACACCAGAATATTTTCAGATAGAGTACCGAAAGTTGAGCTCCTCAGCTTGGAAGGCACTCAAAATACAACTGGGGAAGAGCAGTTGTAAAAAATAAAATGGAGCACAAAAAGATTAACATTCTAGACATTTGTGAGCTGCAGTTGACTGGTATTGTCCATTCTGATTTTGATAGATAGTTTACTATGTCGGGATTGACTAATTGAAGAGGAATGGCATCACATTTATCATCAGAAAGAACATATCAAGATCTATCTTGAAGTATAGTGTTGTCTGTGATAGGACAATATCCATATGCCTACAAGATAGACCAGTTAATGTAACTTATTATTGAAATTTATTCACCAACCACTAAAGCTAGTGATAATGGAATTGAAGAATTTTACCAACTTCTTCAGTCTGAAATTGATCAAACATGCAATCAAGATGTATTGGTAATTACCAGTGGTTGGAATGAAAAGGTTGGAAACTAAGAGGAAAGATTGTTGTTGTTGTTGTTGTTGTTAAGTGCCATCGAGTCGGGTCCGACCCATAGCGACCCTGTACAGGGTTTCCGAGGGTGTAAATCTTTACGGGAGTAGAAAGCCTCATCTTTCTCCCGCGGAGCGGCTGGTAGTTTTGAACCGCTGACCTTAAGGTTCGCAGCCCGATTCGTAACCACTACGCTACCAGAGCTCCTAAGAGGAAAGATTAGTGATTAGAAAATATGGCTTTAGTGATAGATACTGAAGATAGCACTTAGAAATTGCAAGAACAATGACTTATTCTTTGAAAATACCTTTTTAAAACAATATAAAAGATGACTATACACTTGGACCTCACCAGATGGAACACACAGAATTCAAACAGTCCATATCATCAGCCAAAACCAGGCCAGCCAGAACAGTGAAAGACCATCAATTGCACATACACAAGTTCAGGCTGAAGCTAAAAAAAATTAAAATATGTCCCTGAGAGTCAAAATTTGGCCTTGAACATATTCCACCTGAATTTAGACATCATGTCTTCAACAGAGTTGATGACATTAAGAACATTATAAAGGAAGAAAGCAAAAGTTTACTAAGAAAACATCTAAGAAGGAAAAGATCAAAAGAGATACCATACAAGATTCTGAAATTTGCTGTACAGCGTGGTGGTGGTGGTGTGTGTGCAGTTGGCTCCGACACATGGTGACCCTGTTTTGGGTTTCCGAAGCTGTAAATATTTACAGGAGCAGAAAACCTCATTTTTCTCCCATGCAACAACTGGTAGTTTTTAACTGCTGACCTTGAGATTATCAGCCCGATTCATAACCACTACACTAACAGAGCTCCTTTGCTCTACAGTGTAAAGATGCTAAAGCAAATGGAAGAAATGTGGAAGTAAAAGAACTGAATAGAGAATTTCAAAGGGCAGCTCAAAAAGACGAAATTAAATTTTGTAATGAAATGTACAAAGACCTGGAGTTATAGAAAGCCAAAAGGAAACAAAAAACAAAAAACACGCTCAGCATATTTCAAGGTGTAAGAACTGAAGAAAAAAATTTCAGGCCTTGACTTGAAATGTTGAAGGATTCAGTGGTGGTCCTGGTGTCCTGGTGTGCCATCAGACTGCAAAGCCATTTGAACTGCAAGGTCGGTAGTTCAAGCTCACCAGCTGCTCCTTGGAAACCCTATACAGGGTCGCTAAGGGTTAGAATCAACTCTACTGCACTTAACAACAACAACATGGACCACATATTGAACATTGCTGAAGGTATCAAACGAAATGGAAGGAATACACAAAGTCACTGTATCAAAAAGAAATGGTCAGTGTTCAACCATTTCAACAGGCGACATATGATCAATAGCCAATGATACTGAAAGAAGTCATCCAAGGTGCACTGAAGACACTGGCCAAGAACAAGTCTCTGGAAATTGATGGAATGCAGATTGAAATCTTTCAACAAATGGATACAGGATTGGAGGTATTTGTTTATCTATACCAAGAGATTTGGAAGACAGCTACTTGCTAACTGATTGGAAGAGTACCATATTTGTATCATTTCAAAACCACGTGACCCAATGGAATGAAGAAATCATTGGATAATGTCATTAATATTGCATGCAAGTAAAATTTTGCTAAAGAGAATGTAAAGGCATTGACAAAGTACTGTCAGAGTCTCAAGCCAGATTCAGAAGAGAACATGGAACAAAGAGTATCATTGCTGGACTGCAAAAGTAGGTTCGAACTGCAAAGTAGGCAGTTCAAACCTCACCAGCCACTCCTTGGAAACCCTATAAAGAGTCACTATGAGTCAGAACCAACTTAACGAGAGTGGTTGATTATCATGAACATTTCTTTATATGTTTATTTGGTCCTGTGCCCATTTCTTAGTTGGGTTATTTGTCTTTTCCTATAGATTTGAAAGATTTAGTCCCTTGTCTGATACGTTATTGCAAAAAAAATTTTTTTCTTGGTCTGTGGACTCCCTTTTGGGCTCCCTTTTTACTTTTTTGGTGAAATCTTTTGATACACATAAATTTCTAATTTTTAGGAAGTACCAGTCATCTATTTTATCTTCTTTTGTTTGTGTGTTTTTTTACATTGTTTGATAGTGTATATATTATTGCTACATATTAGAGACCCTAAGTTTTTCCCTTTTTTCATTGATAATCTTTATAGTTCTAGGTTTTATATTTAGGTCTTTAATCCATGTTGGGTTTGTTTTAGTATATGGTGTGAAAATTGGTCTTTTTTCATTCTTTTGCAAATAGATTTCCAGTTTTGCCAGCACCAGTTGTTGAAGAGACTATCTCTTCCCCATTTAATGTGTTTTGAATCTTTGTCAAAGATCAGTTGTCTGTATGTGAATGGATTTACTTCTGGGTTATCTATTCTGTTCCATTGATCTATGTGTCTTTCATTTTATCAGTACCAGGCAATTTTGAAGGAGCTCTATAGCATGTTGTTGTTGTTGTTGTTGTTAAGTGCCATCGAGTCGGGTCCGACCCATAGCGACCCTGTACAGGGTTTCCGAGGGTGTAAATCTTTACGGGAGTAGAAAGCCTCATCTTTCTCCCGCGGAGCGGCTGGTAGTTTCGAACCGCTGACCCTAAGGTTCGCAGCCCGATTCGTAACCACTACGCTACCAGAGCTCCTATAGCATAGTGGTTACGAATAGGACTGCGAACCGCAAGGTCAGCAGTTCGAAACCACCAGCTGTTCTGCGGGAGAAAGATGAGGTTTTCTGCTCCCGTAAAGATTTACAACCTCGGAAACCCTGTAGAGAATCGCTGGGAGTCTGAACCGACTCCATGGCACATAACCATCACTGCCACCAGGCTATTTTGATCACTGTGGCTGTGTAGTAAATTTTGAGATTAATGAATGAGAGGCCTCCAATTTTATTCTTCTTCTTAAACAGTGTTTTGCTTATCCGAAGTCTCTCCTTTTCGTATAAACTTCATGATAATTTTTTTCTCTCTCTTTAATGTTGTTGGAATCTGGATTGGGATTGTACCTTATCTGTAGATTGCTTTGGAAAAATGCAATTGGAAGATAATGGAATTTTCCCAATAATTTTTTTTTTTAACATTAGCTTTACATTCACCCTATCGTATTTTGTTTCATTGCAATTACAGTACCCTCCATTCATCATCAAGCAACCAAAGGGTACACCCTGTAAGTCTGCCCCCGGGCTGTCAGCACACAGACTCTCTCCCTCCCTGTGTCCAGAGTCCCCAGCTGCTCCATCTCTCCACATCATCATCTCTGCAACCATCTCTGGCATCACTGCTTCTCTGGATAGGGTCTTGCACTCTGATCTTCTCCCTTGATGGTCTCAGGGTCCTCCACTCCTGGACTGCAAGATCAACCCCTCCCCTCCTTTTGTTACAAAAATGTCTACCTTTACATTTGCAACACTCACAGTCAGTCCTGATAGCAATTATTCACTATTGAACTGCAAGAGTCTTAATTCCCATCTATTTCATTAGCCCCCATCCTGACATGCTGGAAACAATTCAGTGGAGATGCTGCCTTCCCCTACCCTGTCTGGAACTAGGCTCCCTCTTGAAAACTTATAAGCATGTCACTTTGTGCTTTTGTAGCCTCCCCATTTTGGGTAGCCAATGTCCAAGTTGCCCATCCCTGTCATCCCTGTGTACTGAGGGGTGGGAATGATTCTTGCTGTAAAGATTTGTTCCCTCTCTTGAGTTACTACATCCATAAGTGTAGGTCAAGTTCATCAAATTACAATGAATTTTTAAATTTTTTTCCCTCTTCTTTCTTCCTCTAGTTGAGTTTTGATTATCTAGCCATTGAAGCCTGATTACGTGGATATTATCTGCAAGTATGGGTGTTCTTGTGCATCTCCACTCACTTCTTACATAGGTCTTTTGTTTCTCTGATACTATTTATTCTTAAGTGTTTCATCCTTTGGGTGTCTATTGTAAATGGTATTATTTTATTAATTTCCTTTATAGAGCTGTCTTTATTAGAGTAGAGAAGGTGTGGGGAACCTTTTTATGCCAAAATTGAAAACATCACTTGCAGACCATACAAAATTACCAACTTAAAAATGAGCCTGCTGTATTTGGTCAAACATTTAATTAACTCACCCCTAATGTGATGACTACTAAAGGAGCTCTGGTAGCGTAGTGGTTACGAATCGGGCTGTGAACCTTAAGGTCAGCGGTTCGAAACTACCAGCCGCTCCACGGGAGAAAGATGAGGCTTTCTACTCCCGTAAGGATTTACACCCTCGGAAACCCTGTACAGGGTCGCTATGGGTCGGAACCGACTCGACGGCACTTAACAACAACAACAACAATGTGATGACTAAGGAGCTCTGGTAGCGTAGTGGTTACGAATCGGGCTGTGAACCTTAAGGTCAGTAGTTCGAAACTACTTGCAGCTCCGCGGGAGAAAGATGAGGCTTTCTGCTCCCGTAAAGATTTACAGCCTTGGAAACCCTGGTCAGGGTCGCTGTGGGTCGGAACCGACTCACTGGCACTTAACAACAACAACAATGTGATGACTAAGGAGCTCTGGTAGCGTAGTCAGTACAAATTGGGCTGGGAATCACAAGGTCAGCAGTTCGAAACTACCAGCTGTTCTGCGGGAGAAAGATGAGACTTTTTCTCTTATGAAAATTTACAGCCTTGGAAACCCTGTACAGGGTCGCTATGAGTCAGAACTGACTCCGCGGCACATAACAACAACAACAACAATATGATGACTGGAACTGTAGATGCCTTGGCATGTCTAGACCAAATAATTTCATGGCCCTTATAGGCTCCGTGGTTGGACATCCTCCACCCCTGGTGTAGAGGAATCCGACTGAGTTTTGTGTATTGATCTCATATTCTGTCACTTGGCTGAATCTTCTAATTAGTTCCAATAATTTTCTTCCTGAGTCTTTGGGATTTTCTATATATAGGATTGTATCATCTGCAAATAGATTTTTACTTCTTCCTTCCCAATTTGGATGTCTTTAATTTCCCTTTCTTGACTTAAATCTCTGGCTAAGACTTCCAATACAATATTGAATTGCTGTTGTTAAGTGCCGTGGAGTCGGTTCCGACTCATAACGACCCTGTACAGGGTTTCCGAGGCTGTAAATCTTTACAGGAGCAGAAAGCCTCATCTTTCTCCCGCGGAACAGCTGGTAGTTTCGAACAGCTGACCTTGCGGTTCACAGTCCGATTCGTAACCACTATGCTACCAATATTGAATAGGAGTGGTGATAAAAGAAATCCTTGCCCGTTTCCTGTTCACAAAGGTAATGCCTTCAGTTTCTCTCTGTTGAGAGTGATGGTGGATGTTGATTTTGTATATATGCTCTTAATTTTTTTGAGGCATTTCCCTTCAATTCTTACTTTGTTGAGCAATTTTATCAAGAATGGGTATTGGCTTTTTTCAAATGCCTTTTCTGTATCCATTGATTTGATTATGTGGTTCTTTTTTTTTTCTTTTTATGGTGGATTACATTGATTGTTTTTCTACTGTTGAACCATTCTTGCAGCCGTGGTATGTATTTCACTTGGCCAGGATGTATTATTTTTTTATATTTCTTTGAATTCTCTTGCCTAGGATTTTGTTGAGAAGTTTTGCATCTATGTTCATGAGGAATGTTGTTGTGTTGTTGTGAAGTGCTGTTAAGTGGATTCCGACCCTTAGCAACCCAGGATAGGGTTTCCAAGGAGTAACTGGTGAGCTTGAACCACCAACCTTGCAGTTCAGACAACTTTGCAGTCTGATGCATTAACCCACAGCATAACACCAGGACTCCTCATGAGGGATAGTGGTCTATCATTTTCTTTTTTAGTGATGTCCTTACCTGGTTTTGGTATGAGGGTTATGCTCACTTTATAAGATGCATTGGGGGAGTTTTCTTCATTGTTCTGTATTTTGGAATAGTTTTAGTAAATTGGTGTCAAGTCTTCTCTGAATGTTTGGTAAAATTCACCAGTAAAGCCATCTGGGCCTGAACTTTTCTTTGTTGGGAGTTTTTTAAAGACTACATAAATTTCTTCTTTTGTTATAGGTCTGTTCAAGTATTCTGCTTCACTCTGTATAAGTTGAGGTAGTTTGTGTTTTTCTAAAAATTTACTCATTTCTTTCAGATTTTTGAATTTATTGGGATAGAAGTTTTTATTAGTATTTTGTTGTTAGCCTTTTTATTTCCTTTGGTTCTGATGTGACGGCACATATATCGTATCTTATGCATGTTTTTTGTGTCTTCTCCCCTTTTTTTTTTGGTTTGATTCACCAATGGTTGGTCAATTTTATTAATCCTTTCAGTGAACCAGCTTCTTAATTTGTTGATTCTTTCTGTTGTTTTTCTGTTTTGTAATTCATTTATTTTTGTTCTAATCTTTATTATTTCTTTTCTTCTGTGTTTGTAGGCTGACTTTGCAGGCCTTTTTCTAATTGTTGGAAGTATATTAATGTATTGATTTTGGTTCTTTCTTTCTTTTTTGATGTGTATTTATTACTGTAAATTTCCCTTTCAGCACTGCTTTTTGCTGTGTACCAAAGGTTTTGGTGTATTGTGTTTTCAATTTCATTTGCTTTAATATTTTTTTTTTTAATGTTTTGTTGTGAATTATGTGATAGTTTACATGGGAGAACATTAGTTTTACATTCATCCTATCATGTATCGTTTCATTGCCATGGTTACAATCCCCTACATGCATCATCAACCTACCAAAGGATATACCCTACAAGCCTGCTCCCCGGTTGTCGGCACAGAGCCCCTTTCCTCTCTGGGTCTAAAGTCCCCAGCTGCTCCATCTTTCCACATCATTGTCTCTGCCTCTATCTCTGGCATCACTGCTTCTCTGGATAGGGTCCAACTTTGCGCTCTTCTCCATTGATGGTGCTAGGGACCTCCGCTCCTAAAGTTTTTTACTTTCCTCCTTGTTACAAAATGTCTACCTTTACATTTCCAACCCTCACAATCAGTCCTGATAACAATTATTTACTATTGTATCACAAGAGACCTATCCGCATCTCCTTTCATCAGCCCCACCTAGACAGATTGATACTACTCAGTGGAGATTCTGCCTTCCTCCATGCCCTCTGGATCTAGGTTCCCTCTTGAAAGCTTGTAAGCCAGTCACTTCTTGCCTTTGTATCCCCCTCACTTTGGGTAGCCAGTGTCCAAGTTGCCCATCCCTGTCTACTCTGTATATGGGAATGATCCTTGCTGTAAAGATTTGTTCCCTGTTTTGAGCTACTGCATCCATAGGTTTAGGTCAAGTTCATCAAATTGTATCAGATTATTCTTTTTTTTCTCTTCTTTATTATTCTAGTTGACCTCTGATTGTCTAGTCATTGAAGCCAAGTCAAGTGGGTATTATTTGCAAGTGTGGGTGTTCTTGTGCATAAGCCCTCTCTTATCAGCTGGATGCTTCACTCTCCACTCTAGTCCTCTGTGGCTGAGTCACTGACTCTGGGCCCAAGAATCCCCAGGTCTTGCCATACTGCTGGCCAACCAGGTCTCCACCCAGGTTCAATGGAGTCTGTTGAACTTTGTAGGGCTTAGCTTGCAGCTTCATTGCTGTTTTTCGCTCACTTACCCTTATGGGTGATGAGCGTGGTCACCAATCAGAGTGTGTATTCCCGTTGAGTCTTAGTCTTGGAAGGGGGTTTACTCTGAGGGGACCCAACCACTTGCCTTGATGTCTCCTGGGTGAGCAACTTGCTTGTTCTTATAGTAATCAGTCAGACTGCTGTTATTGTTTTGTATTTTTCCTGTCAGTCTTTCTTTAAAAAAAAAAAAAAAAGTATCTTCTGTTCTTCTAGTGACTGCAGCCTGGTCTGCTTGTCCTTTCAAGTGGAAATTTCCCACCTCTGAACATTCTAGATGTTGTTGAGGGTTCCACCTATAGTCTTATGTAATGCAGAGGCTCCGCAGGAAGCCTCCTTCACAGGGCATGTTGTAACCCCATTTTAGGTATTCCATTCAGCTCTGGTAGCGTTTGTTGTTGTTGTTAAGTGCCATCGAGTCGGTTCCGACCCGTAGCGACCCAGTACAGGGTTTCCGAGGTAGCGTAGTGGTTATGAATTGGGCTCCGAACTGCAAAGTCAGCAGTTCGAAACTACCACCTGCTCGGCGGGAGAAGGATGAGGCTTTCTGCTTCTGCAAAGACTTAACAGTCTCAGAAACCCTGTTCAGGGTCGCTATGGGTTGGAACTGACTCGATGGCACTTAACAACAATCAGTTATAGGTAGAAGACAGACTTACAAACTTTCTATTTCTGGCTATTCCTTTCTCTTCCCCTCCAGTGTCTATTTTCTAATGGTATGCCAGGGAAACCAAGATTCAAAAGACAGCCAAGCATCTTAACATTATGCCCCCCCCTTTCCCCATTCCAACCATGTCTCAATCCCTGTATACCAGAGCCCTGTTGTTCCAAGGTTGTTCATACATCATTCTTTACTTTTGTCCCACGTAACCCATGCAAACCTGCCTAATTGTTTTCACTGTATGCTTTGTTCTTCCATTCCCCTCCCCCTTCTTGTATATTGCCCCCACCCACCCCAAATCCCAGCAACCAGCAAAGAATCCACCCCCCTTTAGTATGGGTTCTTTTTCTTAGTCTTTTACAGTAGTGGTCCTATGCGGTATTTCTCCTTTTGTGACACAATATAATGTCCTCAAGGTTCATCCATGTTATATGGTGGCTCGCAGCTTCCTTGTTATTCTTCAAGGTAGCATAATATTCCATTGTGTGTATGTACCACAGTTTATCGATTCTTCAGTTGATGGCACTTTGTCTCTATCTTTTTGCTATTGTAAATAGAGCTGCTATGAAATTGGCGTGCTTATATCTACTCGTGTTATGGCTCATAGTTCTTATGGGTAGCTACCAAGTAGAGGAATTGCTGGATCATAAGGTATTTCTATTTCCAACCATCTAAGGCCATGCCATATTGCTTTCCAGAGAGGCTGGGCCAATTTGCAATCCCACCAGCAATGCAGGAGTGTCCCAATTTCTCCGCATCCTTGCCTGCATTTATTTTCTTCTAGATTTTTAATCATTACTGTTGTTGCTGGTGTGAGATGATAGATATCTCATTGTTATTTTGATTTGCATTTCCCTAATGGCCAATGATCTTGAACATTTCTTCTTATGTTTATTGGCTGCCTGGATCTCCTCCTTGGTGAAGTGTCTGTTCATGTCCTGTGCCCACTTTTTAATTGGGTCGTCTTTTTCTTATAGAGGTGTTATAGTTTCCTATATATTTTAGAAATAAATCCCTTGTCTGATGTGTCATCGCAAAATTTTTTTCCCATTCTGTGGGTTCCCTTTTTACTCTTCTGGTGAAGTCTTTTGATACACATGATTGTTTAATTTTTAGTATGTCCCACTCATTTATTTTGTCTACTTTTGTTTGTGCCGTTTTCAGAATGTTTTGTAGTCTGTGTATTCCCAGAATTAGTGCCCTCACATTTGTCCCTGTTTTTTCATTGATGGCCTTCATAATTCTGGGATTCACATTTAGGTCTTTAATCCATATTGAGTTGGTTTTTATATAAGGTGTGAGGTGAAGGTCTTGTTTCAGTCTTTTACATATCACTTTCCAGTTCTGCCAGTACTATCTGTTGAAGAGACTATCACCTCCCCATGTGATATATTTAGGTATTTTGTCAAAAATCAGTTGGCTGTATGTAGATGGGTTAATTTCTGGATTCTCGGTTCAGTTCCATTGATCTATATATCTTTCATTGTACCAGTACCAAGCTCTTTTGACCACTGTAGCCGTGTAGTAAATTTTGAAGTTGGGAAGTAAGAGGCCTCCAACCTTATTCTTCTTCTTAAGCAGTGCTTTGCTTACCCTGGGTCTCTTTCCTTTCTATATAAAGTTTGTAATTGTTTTTTCCATCTCTTTAAAGAATGTTGTTGGAATCTGGATTAGGATTGCATTGTATGTGTAAATTGCTTTGGGCAGTATTGACATTTTCACAATGCTAAGTCTTCCTATCCAGGAGCATGGTACATTCTTCCATTTTTGTAGATCTCTTTTGGTTTCTTGTAGTAGGGTGTTTTTTTTTGTTTTTTTTTTTTGTAGTAGTGTTTTGTAGTTTTCTTTGTATAAGAATTTTAAGTTGATGAATGTATATTGGTATATTCTTAAGCACTCACCAATTGCCTCCTAGTGGGTGTGATCAGGAGATGAGCTTTTCTGTCCACTCTTCATACCGTTCAATTTAGAGTGAATTTACCTTATGTTGGTTGTACTTGCTGCTCTGTTGTATAGCTTTTGGTATTGGCTCTTGACCAGTTAGTGCAGTTATAGATGAATATGACTAAATTATGAACTAGAATATATCCCACCTGAATTTAGAGATCATTTGAAGAACAGATTTGATAACATTAAGCACTAAAGACGGAAGACCAGAAGAGTTGTGGGATGACATCAAGAACATAATACATGAAGAAAGCAAAAAGTCATTAAGAAGACAAGAAAGAAGGAAAAAGTCAAAATGAATGTCGGAAGAAACACTGAAACTTGCTCTCCAGCATAGAGATACTAAAGCAAATGGAAGAAATGAGGATGTACAAGAGCTGAACAGAAATTTTCAAAGATCAGCTCAAGAAGATAAAGCCAAATATTACAACAAAATGTTCAAATATCCGGAGTCAGAAACCCAAAAGGAAGAACACGTTCAACATTTCTCAAGCTGGGAAAACTGAAGAAAAAATTCAAGCCTCGACTTTCATTTTTTTTTTTTTCTTAAATGTTTTATTTTGAACTGTGTGATAATTTACATGGGAGAACATTAGTTTTACATTCATTCTATCGTATATCATTTCATTGCATGGTTACAATCCCCTCCATGCATTATCAACCAACCAAATTGTATATACTTTAAGCCTGCACCCTGGTCGTCAGCACACAGCCCCTCTCCCTCTCTGGCTGTGAATCTTAAGGTAAGCAGTTTGAAACTACCAGCTGTTCTGCAGGAGAAAGATAAGGCTTTCTGCTCCCATAAAGTCATACAGCCTCGGAAACCCGGCACATGGTCGCTGTGAGTTGGAACTGACTCTACGGCACATAACCAACACCAATCTTTAAGGACATTTCCCTTTTCCTAGTCTGTCTTAGTCTGGAAGCTCTGCTAAAACCTTCCCATTATGGGTGATCTGTTTAAGCCTGTCCATCATGGGTGATCCTGTTGGTGTTCAAAATACCAGTGACATAGTTTCCAGCATCACAACAACACACAAGCCACCACAATATGACAGCTGACAAATGAGTCGTGTCAGAAATATTAGATGACTCAAATGACACATTGCACTAGACTTTTTTTTGCTTTATTATTCACCATCCCCCCCACTTTTTGTGTGTGAAGGAAAACTTATTTTTAAAAAAGAACATATTTAGGACAGGCTTTAAAGTTGAAAGAATTTGGATTGGCTGTACTACTAGAATGGAATACCTAGGTATAAGAGGCATGGCTGCTAACAGAAACACTACAGGGTCACTTTCAACCATAGACTCCTTGGGAAAGCGTAGTGATCTCCGTCTGAAAGATTAGCCATGGAATAATCTATGGATCTCAGTTCTACTGTGATAAACATGACATCATTATTATTCAAAATCAACTAGACAGCAGCAGTTTGTGTTTTTTTTTCCCTCAAATGGTGTCAAAGGATTTTACTGCAGTCTTCCGTTATTAATGTCTGAATTATACCTCAACATAAAGAAAACAAAAATCCTCACAACTGTATCAGTAAACAACACATGGTAACCAAGTCCCAAGGTTTGTTCAGTACTAAGAGATAGTGAGGGTCAGGGACAAAGAGGGAGACCCTCACTGAGATGAATGACACAGCGCCTGACTGCAACAATGAGTTCAAACACAGGGACGATTATGAGGATGACAGAGGAATGAATGGGCAGTGTTTTATTTTGTTGACATAGGGTTTTCTGAGTCAGAACCGACTTGATGGCCCCTGACAACAAGAAGAGAGGGTGACAATAGTGACAACTTTGGGTGAAGAGGTGTGGAATGAAATTTGATGTTAATTATATGGAGTTTCTTAGTTAAGTGACGTGTAAAATTAGATCCAGTAGATCGTATTTATGGAAAGATTGATGCTTAGTGAGCAGAAAGTCATAAACAGGGTTATGATGATGAATAGAGCCATGGAAAATTGGGAGCTCTAGTATGTGTGTGTGTGTCTGTGTGTGATAAAGTTTCATATCTGTTGGATTAGCAGCAGCACCAGAGATGGAGGTAGAGATGGGGGCATGGAGGACTCCAGATTCATCAACTAAGAAGAGAAGGACTAAGAACTGGTGGCCAGGAGCAGACTTGCAGAATGTGCCCTTTGGAGATGTAATTTATTATATATGCCTGAGTGGGTTTTTTTGTTTGTGTGTTTTTTATAAAAAAGCTAAAGTGGATAAAGAGAAATACTTTTAACTGATGGTATATGGAGGGGATTATAATCAATGTAATGAAACAAGTTATATGAATTGTTGAATGTGAAACTGATGATGTGCCCTGTAAACTTTCACTCAATCCACAATAAAAACCTTAAATTAAAAAAAAAAAAAGTATTAAGATAACCTATTTCCTTATGGCTTTACAAATAAAATAAAAAAGAAATTAAGTTGGAAAAAAAAAAGTATTTGCTAATGTCTCTAAGTCTTAAAAAAATGGTGCTACTTGTGGAATTTTGTTTGTATTTAGGTTGATTTTTTATATTTGTTGAATCTGCATTCCCTTTAATGTTAACTTAGTGTCCATAGTATTTAATAGGATACGGAGAATGAAAGTGGTCTTATTAATTTTCAAAGCAGGTAAAACAAAGAGACGCTCTCTTTGGTGGATACGTTTTAAACTCTTTAAGCATTTTTCCTGTGCTCCCTAGATTTCTTTTGGCACTTTACATTTAGCTTGCACTTATGGCATGACCAGTTTCTTTCACATATGAAACATACTCTTACCTTGTTGTTGTTTTCAGGTGCCATGGAGTAGGTCCTGACTCATAGTGAGCCTGTATAGGGTTTCCAAGGACTGGCTGGTGAGCTTGAATCGCCAGCTTTGTGGTTCAAACTGACCTTGCGGTTCAGCCCATTATCTCACAATGCCACATCAGGACGCCGCTCGTACCTGAAGTGTATCTTTATGTTTAATGTGTTATGAATAAAAATTTCCTGAAGTTTAGCCTGAATCTAACTGAATATTCATTGAGAAATACAACATTATGGCCCATGACTTCAAAATCAAATTTATAGTTCATGTCTAATGTCTTTATTTTCCCTGGTCACCTTTCCTATGAGAAGACCTCTTTCCTGGTTCTAATTTTTAGCTTACTAATTTCTGTTTTTCTGTTTCACTGGATCTTTTTTTATAAGCTGCCTTATGGGAAGAGACAGGGGTTGTGCCTTTGTCTGTCCCTCAAACTCAGCTTTTCTCACCTTCTCCTGAGGCACCTCCTGTCTGCCTGCCATAATAGGTTAATTTAAGTTTCTGGACCTTTCCAAACCATATCTTACCTCAAGATTTTCCATCCTATTATTTATTCCTTCTTCTGCAAACAGTCTTCCTCCCACGTGTCACATCACTGAAGCCTCATCCTTTTAGGTTTAGCTTAAATTTCACCTTTGTGGACATGTTTGTGGTGGAACTAGTGAATCAGCAGTACTTAATAGTCAGAAAGTCAAGAATTGAGTGTAGGCAGTTTTTGAGCACAAAAATTGTAAAGCAACAACAACAAAATGACCAATTTAATTTTAGTAAAATGGTTACCAGACTTCATACTTCCTTTCTTGGCTCATGTGTAGAATTTTTTTGTTATTGTTAAATGCCATTGTGTTAGTTCTGACTCATAGCACCCCTGTTTAGGGTTTCAAGGAGTGACAGATGGTGCTTATACTACAGTACCACACTAGGACTCCTATGTGTAAGGCTAGACCTTTAGAAGAAGGTAACCTCTAACCTCCATCTTGACTTTCAGCTCCATTTTTCGGGTTGAGGAATACTGAGCTAAAAGGCAGACACAAAGCTTTTTTAGAGTGATGTGCTGTTAGGGTTGTCGAATTTCTTCTAACTCATGTGTACAAAGAACTGCTCCACACAGTTTTCAAGGCTGTGACTTTTTGGAAGCAATTCACTGCACTTTATTTCTGAGGGGCCTCTGGATGGATTTAAATGACCAAACTTTCAGTTAGTAGCCCAGTGCTTACTCATTTATGCCACCCAGGGACTCCTAGAGTGTCATAACATCTTAAAATGAGCAGTGATTTGCTGCAGCATTTAATTACTATATAACTGTTATGGATTGAATTGCATCCTCTTAAATTATGTGTTGGATTCTACACCCTTATACCTGTGGATGTGATTCCTTTGGGGAATAGGGTTTCCTTTGATATGTTAATGGACCATATCTGTGTAGGATGCCTCCTAATTACTTGGGTCATATAAAGAGCAGTGTGCCCATAGAGACAGCAAGTGCAAACAGGGGAAGACAGATGCCAAGTGGAATAAATGTTACCAAGGAGTTGAAGATAGCTAAGAAAATGAGGAACAGTGGGCTTAAAGAAGCTGAGGTGGGGTCTTCCCCCCTAGTCGACAGAGAGAATGTCTTCCCCTTAGAACCAGTGCCCTAATTCTAACGTCTCCCATATGATCTGTCAGAAGTACATTTCTGTTCTTTAAAACCAATCACTTGTGGTACATTTCTGTTCTTTAAAACCAATCACTTGTGGTATGTCTGTTAGAGCAACACTAGAAAACTTAAGGCAGTGACATATTTTGTTATCCAGAAAATTTTTATAGCTAAAATATTAACCTACTTTCTGACTGAATAGAATTTACCCTTTAAAAATACTAGTCCACTCTCCCTCAACCCTTCACCAAGTCCAAGGTAGCAACAAAAAATGATGAAGATCTTTAAAGGAATATTCTTCTAATTAGAGGCAAGTTGGAAAGTTTAGCTACTGGAATCAAAGTCATGTATATGTCTGTTCTGTGAGATGACAGCTGTAGGTTTTCTTCTGATAGAGATTTGTTATGCCTGCTCTGCCCTAGCCACATGACTTGAAACAGTCTCTGTGTTGGCACAGAAAGCGCAGAGTGGCTAGGATGCTGCAGAAAAGTTGACTTACAACATTCTCAGATCCCTTTTTGGAGACAAGTCGTTGAGGTCTTTTTCTAGTCCTTTAAAATAACAGGGAGTCCTGATGTGGCACTGTGGGTTAATGTGCTAGACTGCAAAGCTGTTTGAACTTCAAGGTTAGTGGTTCAAGCTTACCAGCTGCTTCTCAGAAACCCCATACATAATTGGTATGGGTTGGAATTAACTTGATGGCATTAAACAACAACAACAACAAAATAACAGGAGGAGTCCTGGCATGGCACTGTAGGATAAGCACTGGACTGCTAAACAAAAAGTTGGTGGTTTAAGCCCACCAGCTTCTCCTCAGAAACCCTATGCAGGGTTGCTATGAGTCAGAACCAACTCTACTGCACTTAACAGCAAAAAAAGGAAAGAAAGAGATGTCAGCTTTGGAAAATTCAGTTTGCTCCTACATGTACACAATTAATCTCTATTCATTTAAAAACTAAGTTCCATTATTTTGGTTGAGTGTGAGTATTATTCTGTTAGCCCAGTTTCTTGACTACTGCTAGTTGTTTTTACAGACCAAAGTGAATGGTGGAATGCAACTGAAACACTTGACGTATTTTTAAACCTCCAACTTGTTGTTCCAGCGTGGGTCCTTTGCTCCTTTTGACCTTTTATAGTAGAATCATGAGATACTTTGAGTGGTTGTCATGATATTATACTTTTTGGAAAAGCAGGCTGAAGCCCCACATACTTCTTGTTATTTGTAATAGTTCCCAGGTGACCATGTGATGCAGTAGAGTGAATTACGGCTGTGGCCAGCAGAATGTCAAGCTGACAAGGTTATGGAATTTCCCAGCGAGCACTCCGCATTACACCTTCTAGTTATGTGTTCTAAAATATTTGTGCCATGGCTAGACTTAAAACCAGCATACCACAAGCTCCTCAAGTCAGCCTTAAAGATAAGTTATTCTTTTTCTTCTTTATGTTCTGAGGAGGTTTTATAGAACACTGGCAGCCCAGACGATACATCACTAGGCGATGTTTTGAGAATGGCATGAACTTTTGAAAGAGACTATTCATAGTTGAATTCTTAAGTCTGTTGGTTGATTTTAAATTTGTTTTCTTTGATATAAAAGACTATTTAGCTATAAAAGGATAATCTTCCACAAAAGACTCAATGGGTAGTTGCTGAGCTGAGGCAAATAATTCAATATTGTCGTTTAGATTTTTAGAAAATGCGGCTATTTTATTTCTCATTCATAAGAGGTTATAAATAGTGGCCTTTTACTGATTGAAAAAAGTCAAGCGGAAATCATTTCCTTTATTACCAGAAAGACATAGGGTTCTTGGAGTTCTATTCAGGGACTGTTGCTTATCCATGTATTCTAGTGCAGCCCCTGAGATAGTATATGTACATTATCTCAGAGAACTTAAAGGTAGATTTAAACAAAACTAATGAAAGTTCAAGTTAGATTTCAAAGTGTACTATTGATATTGGAAATTGCTTGTAAGAGTCAGTTGGTTATTTGTTGTTGTTACGTGTTATTTAGTCGGTTCCAACTCTTAGCCACTCTGTATAGGGCTTCTGAGGAATGGCTGCTGAGTTTGAACCAGCCACCCTGCGGTTCAAATCAACCTTGAGATCCAGTTCTTATCCTACAGTGCCACACCAGGACTCCATTGGATCTATTTTGGGTGCTAAAAAAAAAAAAAAAAGATGGCTATGCATGTGACGTTTTGGTCTTAGAACTACCATAAACTTAGTTATTTTTATATAGAATATAGGTCGTCTTCACTTAGCATGGTGGTTGTATCAGAGTTTAGCAAGATTGAACAAGCTGAAATGCCTTGCAAAATGATTGTAACAATGAGAATATTGCAAATTCCATGACCTTTATAATTTTGGGTTAAAATATGAAAGCTTTCTTACTGTAGGCTGGAAATATACAGGTAAATGAAAAAGTGTTTAAGACTTTTAATTAGAAACATTGGTAATTAAAGTTTTATTTGTTTGCACAAGACTTACCAAGATTAGTTTTAACAGTGTTGACTTTCTTTTTGTATAATTTTCGATACTGAGTGAGCATCTTTTGTATGCCTTGGTGAATTTTTCTATTTGTAAGTTTTTATCAGCTCCCAAGATTTTATCATTTGTGCTTTCAATATTGTGAGATTATTGAGAGAGTTCATTGCATGTCACATCCTCTGGGACATCTTCATATTTTTATCACAACCACTTTTCAATTTCATTTTTAGTGTTAATCACTTTTCACTTATTTGCTGCACTTCAATATTTGTAAATCAGCACCCCCTTTTGGGAGTCCTGGTGTGACACTGTGGGTTAATGTGCTGGACTGCAAAATTGGCTTGAACAGAAGGTCAGCAGTTCAAGTTCACTAGCTGCTCCTCGGAAACCATATATATACAGGGTCGCTATGGGTAGGAGCCGACTAAACGGCACTTAACTACAACAATCTACATTTGTGAAATGTCATGTGGGTTTATCACTGGGAGGCAAAGAGGCAATACAGCTATCTTCTTTGCATGAACCCTATGGCAAATGTTTCATGACCTGTCACTGCTAGACAGTGAAAGAAGGGATGTGAATGGTCATTATTCATGAGACTTAAATCTCCCAGTGATGTGTGGACCAAAAAGCTAGTAGTGAAGTTTGTATTTTGTGTAATTACTCATAGTTAATATGACAGGCGACTGAAATTTGAGCCATGTTGTTGGGTGATTGGTGTTATTTAACTAAACCGTGGAAATAGAATTTTGTGCGTATCAGGACTGTGAAAAGGGAAGAGTGACTGCATTTCAGTTATATGTTATTATACGGTTAAAATGATGGCCTGGCTCCCTTACCTTGTCCCTGTCTATGCCACACTAAGGCTATCCAGTGTATCCAAGTTATAATTTATTAATCGATTTCAGACTTGAAATGGGAAACATGAAGTCTCTTGACGCTAATCTTAAGTTCGGTTTTGTTTCCCTCCCCACTTCCCAGGGCTTCAGGGAGGAACCCAGGCTCTATGAAAGCATTTTCCAGGCCCCCTCCCACGGGGGCAGTTGTTATTGATCAACATAGTTAGGTCAGGCCCTATGCACCATTTCTGGGTGGTCACCTTGGTCATTGTTTTCTGGCTTTTCCCTTTCTTTTCTTCCTTTCTGGTACCACCGTTCCTTGGCCTGCTCTTACCTCTTACATCCCATTTCTGAGTTATATTGATCCTCTTCCATCTTTATATTGCTTCATGTTTTTCCCAGTCATGTTGCCATCATCTTAACATATGTGCTTTTCAGTGTGTATTTCAATTATTATAATAGTCACCTATGTGACTTTCTCACTTTTGTCACTCTCCATTCCAGCTAATCCTCGTGCCTTCACTGTAGTAATCATCCTGGAACACTTTGTTAATTTTGCTTAATCTTCTTGAAGTGTCCAAAGAAACTTATTGTTTATGAAATAAATTCAAGACTCCTTATCAGGTACTTAAGCACTGGGCTGATTCGAGCCCAGTTTATTACTTGATTCCCTCCCCTCCGGACCCAAGGCTCCAACAAGACACATTTACTCATTCTCTCCCAAATATGTTTGCCTCCCCTTCTTGCTGTCTAGCTTTACTGGAATATATTCCTTTGTGACTTTTGAATCTTATCCAGCTTCAAAGATTTCTCCTAAATTAGTCTACTCTGACTTCTCAGAAATGAAGTTTCTCCTCTCTAAAGTCCCACAGCACTTATTATGTTTTATATTGTCCAATTGTCAATTATTTGCTGGTCTATATTTTCAGTTATCATTTAATACCCAGTCTCCCCAGTCAGTGTCTAAGTTGCTAATAGGAAGGGATTTAATCTTTCATGGCAGTAGAGTGCTATTGGGCACATTGGTAGCCATAAATCTGTTTATTCATTCAATATATTTTCTAGCCCCAGCATGTCATTTAGGTATGAGGTATGAGAGTCCATGAAACACAGAGGAGAGACATCAAATCTAAATCAGGGGCAGCTGGGAATGCTTTCTGGAAGAAGTGAGATTTAAGTTGAGACTACAATGAAAAACTCCATAGACGTTAGATCCGTGAGGTGAATCAAGTGATATAAAGAGTGTAGCAGCCAAGGGACACAGCCTGTGTGGAGCTCTGGAGATGCGAGGGGGCACAGCACACTGAACAGTTGAGTAGAGTGCAGTGTGGCAGGCTCGTAAAGAACGAGGTGAGATTTACAGGCAATGAGGCTGAGAAGAATGGGTGCCCTATGATGAGGATACGTATGCTCGGTGCATCAAAGGAAGACTGACTGTCTTTGAACAGGTAGTTAGCGAGAGTGGCACCCAGGTTGGGTTAAAGGTCACTGGATGAAGAGTGGTATCAGAAGGAAGAGGATAAGTTTCATTTTTTTTCCTTTTCCCTTTTATTATTATTTTTCCACCTAGGGAAGTAGATAATATTCAGTCTTGAATATTGATTGGAAGAATTCATTAGTGATGAAGAAGTTGCTTATGAACTTTCCCACAGTTAAATTACTCCTCTTAAATGTCTTCTTTTGGTGTTATATGTAAGTTGAATTCTAAACTAATAATCACACTAAATCTTCTAGATCTCACTGAAGGTCTCGTCACTTTAACAAGATTGCAAATTCCTGTACAGTGTGTCTTCTTTATTTGAGCTAGTACTTTTATTCCAGTGTTGTACTTAGAGGAAATTCTCAACTGATGAACAGTGAATGACTGGTTTATTGTTCTCATTTGTTTGTTTCTTCTTGAAGAAACATTTCTTCAGATGCTTACTTTATGCCCACTGTATGTCAGACATTGTTCTAGGTGCTCAAGATATAGAGGCTAATAGCAGATGGAGTTTATAATCTGGGGAGAAAGTTAATAAACTTGTAATTAGGTAGAGAAGCAAATAAGTAATTTTAGATTTCAACAAATATGTAAAAGGATGCTGTGACTGGCAGTAGTCTTGCATGGCTGCTTTATATACATACCTACTCTTTACGTAACCTCGTTATCCGGCATTATGAGCTTAGTAAAAAATCTACTATCTTACTACTTTGTACATTAACAATGTATGTCTGGAAGTAACAAATGCCGAGAGTAATACTGAATGTGATGCTTAAGGTTATATATCAACTTGGGTGAACCATGAGTCTTTGTCATGGTTGGTTAGTATACAATGATATCGTTATCCTGCATTGTATGATCTGATGTGATCATCTTTCATTTTCACACAATGCTGATTTTCACATACTGATGTAGCTTTTGTAGCCAAACCATGTTAATAAGTGAGGAGTGGATAGATTCTTTTTCCATGAACTCTTGTTTACATTGCTGAAGGAGATCTATCACAAGCAATTGGGAGAGTTATGTGACTTAAGATGAGAAAATAAAGGTACTGAATAATAGAAACTGTTTCGATAGTTTGTGCCTTTGTTTACTAATTTTTTTTTTTTAAGTCAGTGGGATGTTTGTAGTGGGCTGTGGGGTTTTTGTTTTTTGTATTCTGGCGTTTTGTTTCATTTTTTGGTTGACTTTCTTTACCATCTGAGAAACTCACATACTCTTTTCATTTTCTTGTTCCTTTTCAGTAATTTGCCATCTTCCATGTATGAATGGTGGCCAGTGTAGTTCAAGGGACAAATGCCAGTGCCCTCCAAACTTCACTGGGAAGCTTTGTCAGATCCCAGTGCATGGGTCTAGTGTGCCTAAGCTGTATCAGCATTCTCAGCAGTCAGGCCAGGCACTGGGAACACATGTCGTCCACTCTACACATACTTTGCCTCTGACCATGACTAATCAGCAAGGAGTCAAAGGTAAGCCTTTTATTATCATTTTGCCCATTATTTATTCTTTGCCTAATCTGCCAAGCCCATATAGATGTCAAGCATTTGCGGATGGTTAGGGCTTATGTTGAATTCCTGGTGTGGCGCTGTAGAGAAACACTGGGCTACAAACCACAAGGCCGGTGATTCAGATCCACCAGCTACTTCTTGGAAACCCTGTACAGGGTCACTATAGTCAGAATTGACTCAGTGGCATTTAACAACAACAACAGGGTTTGTATTAAAGAGCCCTGATGATTCTGTAAGATAAGCACTAGACTGCTATCCACATGATTGGTGTTTCAAACCCACCAGCTACTCTGTGGGAGAAAAGATGAGGATTACTCTTCCATAAAGATTTATAGTGTCAGAACCGTATACAGGGTTGCTGTAATACAGGGTTGCTATGAGTCAAAATTGACTTAATGGCTGTGGATGGGTTTATGTTAATGTAGAAAGGAGAAAGGGCAGTAAGGACAGAATGTGGACCTAGGTGTATGGTCATAAAGACTTATCTAGAAATAAAAAAATAAAAAGGAGTCCATACTTCTCTGGTGACTTTTTTACTGATAGCTAATAAAGGTGAATGACTGTTCTAATGGTGGTGTGGGTCATGTGCTATGGAGTCAGTTCTGACTCAGAGCGACACTGTGTATGGTTTCCGAGGCTGTAAATCTTTACAGGAGCAGAAAGACTCATTTTTCTACCATGGAGCAGCTGGTAGTTTCCAACTGCTGACCTTAAGGTTAGCAGCCAAACTTGTAATCCACTATGCTACCAGAGCGCCTTCTGATCTGCTTGTTGTTGTTGTTAAGTGCCGTTGAGTTGGTTCCAACCCATAACAACCCTGTATAGAGTTTCCGACAAGCAGTTGTTGAGCTTGAACTGTCGACCATGCAGTCCAGCACATTAAATCACAGCAGGACCCCTCTGTTCTGGTGCAGCCTGGGAAATTGAAGAGTTACTAAGACAGTGTTCTGTCCATTAAGTGTTAATAAATTAGAGGCTCACGTAGTCCCTGCTGATGAATAATAAGTATGTTTTGCAATTGAAGAGTGCTTGATTTTAGTGCTAAACAACCACTCAACCTCACTGAGCTTCAAGGTGTTCATCCTTCTTGTTGTCAGTTCTGACTCATGGTGTGACCCTGTATAAGGCTTCTTTGGAACAGCTCGTGAATTTGAACTGCAATTCAAACCAACCTTGCAGTCAAGTGCGTTAACCCACAGTACCACATCAGGACTCCTTCATCCTCAGAAGAAGATAAACTAGATCACTGGAAGCCCAGACACTCTATGACTAATTCATTCTTTTAAACCTCACATTTTTTTTTAATAAATGCACAATCTTTTTGGCTCTTATTCCTTTAAACCTGAAATTTTTACATCAGAAGATAAAATTTTGTTTGAAAACTGTCGAAAGTCCATCTTGTTGCACACAGGAAGTAGCATGCTTTGTTCTTTTTGTGTATATGTGTCACAAGTGGCATAAACAACTTACAAGATATGCTGTTTAAGGTCTGAGAATTAATGCTTTGTGAAATTAGACTTCCTCTTTGATGCAGAAAAATATATCCTGAAACTTCTATGATAGAAACTTTGGGAAATGCAAAAATGACCAAGTTCTTAAAGGCTCCTTTACTATTTACTGATACAATGTGTCCCCCAATAGGAGTCCCAGGTGGTGCAAACAGTTAAAGTGCTTGGTTACTAACTGAAAGGTTGGAGTCTTCCAGTCACCTAGAGGTACCTTGGAAGAAAGGCCTGACAACATGCTTTTTAAAAACTAGCCATTGGAAACAACCTATGGAACACAGTTCTACTCTGATATCCATGGGCTTCTGTAATCCAAAATAGGCTGAGAGGCAGCTGGCTTAAATACATTCACCTACAACAACAAAAGCAACATGAATTTCATCAGATCTTTAAGAACGATGTCTCTTTGTCTCATGAATGTATTACTGTCTGATGTTTTAGTATCTTTTAAAAATGTAGTGTTTTTTTTTTTTTAATATATTTGATTTGGAATTAATTTTTATTTTGACTGTATACTTTTATTCTAAAAAATATATATATAAAGGGTATACTTTGAAAATATATCGTTATGTGTATATACTTTCCCTCATTTATATGACACACACACAATTACCTTACAGTTTAAAACATCATGATTTAGATGTTAATTACTCATTCACTGATGAAGCTTTTCTGCCAATCTATTTTAGTAAAATTTCCTCCCAACATTGTCAATATCCACGTGAAACATCCTCCTGAGGCTTCAGTCCAGATACATCAGGTTTCCAGAATTGATGGCTCAACAGGTCAGAAGGTGAAAGAGACTCAACCAGGCCAGTCCCAAATTTCCTACCAAGGACTCCCCGTCCAGAAGACCCAGACAGTACATTCCACATACTCCCACCAGCAGGTCATTCCTCATGTTTATCCTGTGGCTGCCAAAACACAACTGGGCCGGTGCTTCCAGGAAACCGTTGGGTCTCAGGTAAGCAACATTAACTAGCCTATTTTACTAATGCTGATATAATGTTCATCAGACTTGTGAAAACAATACTCTTCTATAGACAGGGTTGGCAAGCTATGCACCATGGAACTGATTTTGTAAATAAAGTCTTAATGGGACACACATTTTTATGATCTGTGGCTGATTTTAGGAGCCTGGTAATGCACTGGGCTAAGCATCGGGTGCTAGCTTTTCAGTTTGAACCTACCATCTGCTCCACAGAAAAAAGATGAGACAGTTTGTGTCCATAAAGCTATACTGACTGGAAACCCTCCACACAAGGCAGTTCTACTCTGTCCTGTGCAGTCATTGAATCAGAACCGATTCACATTGGCCTGTGCAGTCATTGAATCAGAACCGATTCACATTGGCCATGAGTTTTGGTTTAGGTAGCTGATTTTATGCTACCAAAGCAGAGTTGAGTAGTTGAAACAGAGACCATATGGCACACAAATCTTATAGTATTTACTTCAGAGAAAAGGTTGTTGACCCCTGAACTATAGGACAAATTTATATAGTCAACTTGCAGAAATGTTGCTGGAAGTTTGTGATTCCTCTTTTGTATTTGCTCTATTAGGATAATCTTTACATAAAACATGTGTCAGGCATGAGACATAGTACATGGCATATATTCTGCAAAGTGGTTGAAAATATTTGTGCCTTTTTACAATTGTTTACAGGTTAGTTGAGGTTTGACCCCATTGTGCAATTATGATTTATGTCATCTTTGATTTTTTCTGATAAAAGTTCTTAACTCAAATGGTAATGCATGTGTTGTTTGAAGTGTATTTTAAATTTCATTGTATTTACATGAACTTTGCTTTTGTTGCTGTCAACTGCTGTGGAATTGGTGCCCAGTAGATTAGACCATAATCATATGGTGTTTTTTGTTTTTGTTTTTTGTTTTTGACTGATTTTCCAGAAGTAGATGGTGGTGCCTGTATGTCATGGAGTCCATTCCAACTCATAGTGACCCTGCATAGGGTTTCTCAGGCTGTCAGTCTTTATGGGAATGGAAAGCCTCATCTTTTTCCCATGGTTGTTGTTGTTAAGTACCGTGGAGTCGGTTCCGACTCATAGCAACCCTGCACAGGGTTTCTGAAGCTGCAAATCTTTACGGGAGCAGAAAGCCTCATCTTTCTCCTGCAGAACATCTAGTAGTTTCAAACTGCCGACCTTGAGGTTAGCAGCCCAATTCATAACCACTATGCCACCAGAGTTCCTTTTCTCCCATGAAGTGGCTGGTAATTTTGAACTGCTGACTTTGAGGTTAGCAGACTGACTCGTAACCACTATGCTGCCAGAGTTCCTTCCAGAAGTAGATTGTCATTTTTTACTTTAGCGTAGTGGCTACGAATCAGGCTGCGAACCTTAAGGTCAGCGGTTCGAAACTACTAGCTGCTCCACGGGAGAAAGATGAGGCTTTCTACTCCTGTAAAGATTTACACCCTCGGAAACCCTGTACAGGGTCACTATAGGTCGGAACTGACTCGACGGCACTTAACAACAAGTCTGTGTTAGTCTGGAAGCTCTTTGAAACCTCTTCAGCTTCATATCAAGCAACACACAAGCCTCCACTGACGAATGGATGGTGGCTGTGCTTGTGCATTGGTCAGGAATTGAGCCTGCATCTCTTGTAGGGAAGGCCTGAATTCTATCACTGAAACATCCCTACCCACTTCCTTGAACTGTAGGCCTATATTTGCAATCATAAAGTAAAAGGCTAGGATTTCTTTTAAATTCATCATTACATGTGCATTGTTGTTATCTTTGTTGTATCTCATCAAGTTGGTTCTGACTCATAGTGACCCTGTATCAGGTTTCTGAGGAGTGGCTGGTGGGGTTGAACTGCTGACCTTTCGGCTAGCAGTCCGGTTCTTACCATGCAGCACCATACCAGGACTCCTAATGTGCATAGCAAACGCAGTATACCGTTGTGATGCCATTGCATTTGGATTATGTAGTAATGACATTGGCTTTGTCTTCTAGTTCCCCTCCTATCCTTTGAACATCCCTTGAGAAGGGGTTGTGCCTTTTTCTGTGTGTGTGATGTTTTATTTTGTTTTAGGTGAAAGTTTAGATAGCAAATTAGTTTTACAGTCAGTAATTCATACACAAATTGTTCCATGACATGGATTGCAAGGCCTGCAGTGTGTTAGCACTCTGTTTCCTCTGTGTGTTACCACTTCCATTCACCCACTATCCCCACCCCACTCTTTTAGGCAACGGTTACAGCCCCTTTTGGTTTGATGTAGTTGACTGTTGTAATATAACAATCGTTATCTGTGAAGAATGTGCTCCTTAGAACATTATCCTCGGTCCCTGCTGGGAATAGACAAAAGTTGCTTCTTAGAGGACTGCTTGTGCAAGCTTTAAGACCCCAGATGCTACTGACCAGACTAAGATGTAGAATATTATCTTTATAAACTATATTTTGTCAGTTGACCTAGGTGTCCCTGAAACTATGGTCCTTAGCTTTCAAGTCAAGTCATTCAGTTCTGATGTCAAGTAGTTTTATGTTTATGCCCCTTTTGTGCTGTGTTACATACAGAGGATCTTCAAAAAGTTTGTGGAAAAATGGATGTAAATGATAGTGATTTTTTTTCCATGGACTCTTTGAATCCCATTTGTATGAGTTGTGCAGTAGTTATAAATATGGATGTAGAAATATTCTCAACCATACCTATATATGTATATGGGTGTATTCCCATATGGTTGGCTTCCCTCACCTATTTAGCACATATATTTGCCTATATATTTATCCATGAATTGTTTATTATTACTGCTGTTACAGAATTGTTTGCTATATCATTTCCTGTAGTTGGCCTTATTCTTGTATACCTCTCATTGTCATCCTTTACCTTGGACATGTTGTGATTATTTCCTTATGTTGTATATTGCTTTTACCATCACCATATTTAACACTTACGTACTATCTGATCAGTGCTTTTCTATGCCTCTTCCTCCTATTGGTAGAAACATCAAAGAATATTTCTTTCTGTGTGTAAGCCTACTCTTGATTTTTTATGAGTGTCCTCAAATGGTATTTGACCTTTTTTTTTTAGAATGAAAGTTTCCTTTATTATTCTTTTTTTTTTTTT
>NW_006408534.1:3038851-3044644 GCF_000296735.1 Chrysochloris asiatica | reverse complement strand
GAGGAGATCTGTGCGCATGCGTAGTAGAACCCTCCGAGGGTAGAGCTGGGGTGCCCACTGGCTCAGGCACCCCTGTAGTCACCAGAATGGAGGTGTGCAGACAGCAAGGGACCAATGAACAGACACCAAAAGATAAGAATGTCCACACCTTTATCTTGGTGTTCTGCCTGGCGTCCGTGGCCGCTCCGATCCTTTCCCCACGTGGTCTCACCCAAGATGGTGGCTCCTGGAGCGGCCCAGCGTCCCGGACTAGAAAGCAATAGATTTCTTGCTTCTGCCACAAATTCCCCCAGCTGTGAGCCTTCCAACTTCTTTGTATTCCTTTATAGGTGGTTTAGAGTTCTGGGACCAACCCCTGAACCTGCTTGGTCGGGTATTCTGTGTTGTTGTTGGCGGAGCTCTCTGCTATACATCCACCCGATCCGCCATCTTGTTTGTTCCTCCGGTATTTGCCCTTTTGTGATTGTCTTATTTCACTCATCATGATGTCTTCTAGATTCAACCGTGTTGTAAGATGCATGGTGTATTTATCATTGCTCCTGTGTTGTTTTCTGGGTAATCACAAATTGTTGGGAAATATTTGGGGTAATAGTATCAATGGCTATGGTTTTAGAAACCTAGAAAATACTTTCAGTTACTAGGCAAGCCAATGGTAGGGTTGTCACCTTTCTTCCAGGCAAAAAAGGAATGCTGGTTTTAAACATGACTGGAGTCACACATGGGAATTAATGTAGAGTTATCAACCTTGATAGAGGCATGGACCTAACACTTGTTGGCCAGGAGCCAACTTCCCTATAAGCTCAATAATGATAGGAATATCTGTCTCATAGGACTTTGTCGAGATTAAATGAGGCAATTAATGGGAGCACTGCTTTGTAAATGTTGTGGACCCATATAAAGATTAGTCTAGACTATGCTGATAGAGAGTGGAGAAAGCCATGTAGGGAAGGGTCCATGGTGGAGGGACTGGAAACTCAGGAAGGAAGTGTTCACAGAACAACTCCAGAGCTCCCAGTCTACCGTAAGATCCAGGACGTCAGTTTCTCACACTCGCAAGTGAAAAAATCATGATATTAAGGAAAATACTGCGAGTTAGGAATCTGGAGATGGGACTCTCTCTGTGGCCACCCCGCTCTGGCAGAGTTTAGAGGGCAGGGCTACAGCCAGACTAGCTCAGGGGCGCTAAAAGCAGTACAGAGACATTTGCAAAAAGATGCGCCGGAGACTCTACACATTTTCTCTTCCTCTTCTTCCCTGTCATGCCATCTTTTCCCAGCCCAGATGCCTTCAGGTGGGTGGGTGTGCACCCCCCTCCCCCCATAAAAGAGGTCTAGCGCTGACCCCACAGTTTTCCCATAGTACAGAGAGAAGGAGCTTGGTGGCTACTCATGATCTCAACCACAGAGACATAACCCTAAAATTGACTTGTGTTGGGACCCTTGGTGGCTGTCCGCAGTGGAGTTGGTTCCAACTCCTGGCAACCCTGCGCAGGGTTTCCAAGGCTGTGAGTCTTTGCAGGAGTGGAGTGCCTCGTCATTCTCCCACGGTGTGGCTGGTGGTTTCGAACTGCTGACCTTGCTGTTTGTGGCCCCATTCTTCGCTGCTGCACTACCTGAGCTCCTTGTGCAGGACCCTTACACAGACCTATATAGCAAGAAAAAAGCAAACACTTCAGGTCTGACAGACAAACCATAAAACAATCTGTAAAACCGCAACATAAAAGGACTCAACCATCTCGAGAATTGCCCTGTGCACACAGAGATACCTAACTGACCTTCAGAGACAAAAATAGTGGACAGTCTTTCTCTCATTAACTTCTCAATATCTACCTATGCACCTCTATTGTAGGAACTAGAGGAGAGGGGCCTGAGCAAACAGACACCCTCACCCATTGCTGGATGCTTCTACCTTGCACACAAACTGCCTGTGTAGCACGGGACAGCCACTCACATTTTTATTTTTATTCCAAAGTGGTGGTTTTTGTCTCTGAATTTATATTACTTTTGCTTTTGGTCCTTTTGATCACACATCTTTCCTGGAGGTGGGAGCGTTTTCTCCCTATGTTACCCAAGAGGAGACAGCAATCATGGCCATATAGCCAAGTTATAAGCTTACCCCCATAATATTCCACCACCGAGATAAGAGCCAACAACACCTGCTAAGCATTACATGTGAAAAAGGGAAGTTTATCTCCTGATCATATTCACCAGGAGACACCCAGTAAATCTAATAACAAACACCAATAAACATCCACTTAGGCATTAAAACAACAACAACAACAACAACAACAAACCATATAACTATTGGAAATGATGAACAAGAAACAACAAATGATATCAAAACATGTCGAAAGACAGAAGAGAATAGCTGAGACAAATGAGCTGCAGAGAGATAAAGGCTTTCTAGAAGAGGAAGAGCAGGTTTTGGATATGCCTGAGAAAGAATTCAGAAGAATTATATGGAAACAAATTCAAATGCCCCGAAAAAGAGTGGAAGAAAACGAGGAAGAAGTCAGGAAAGTACTACAAGAGCATTCAAATAAGATTGATACAGCATTGGAAACAATTCAAAACTTGCAAAAAGAGGTCCAGATGATTAATAATAAGATATCACAAATGGACAATATACTGAAAGGGGAAAGGAGCAGAATAGAAGAGATGGAAGCCAGAACTAGCGAACTGGAAGACAAATCTCTCAATACTGCTAAGATAGACGAGCAAGTGGAAATAAAGGATAAAAAAAAATCTGAAGAGCATCTACGATTCATGCTAGAAAACATGAAGAGGAACAACTTAAGAATTATTGGCATTCCGGAACAGGAAGAATCAGGGAAGTCCACAGAGGAGATAGTTGAAAAGCTTCTGTTAGAAAATTTCCCTAACATCTTGAAAGATGAGAAGATAAACATTCAAGAAGCTGAACATACCCCAGGTAGGATAGACCCAAAAAGAAAGTCACCAAGACATATAATAATCAAGCTCTCCAACATCAAAGACAAGGGGAGATTATTAAAAGTGGCCAGGAAGAAGAGAAATGTCACTTACAAATGCAAGCAAATCAGATTAAACTCTTACTATTAAGAGCAAAACATGCAGGCAAGAAGGCAATGGGGAGACATATACAAAACCCTACAAGAAAAAAAACTGCCGATTTTGAACTTTTACCCACCACTGCGGGCAGCGACTGCCCTGACCCCTGTAGAGTTTTGAGGATAGGGCTAGAGCCAGCCCAAATGGAGAATCTCAAGCGGACAAAGCCACAGGAGAGTTCTCAGCTCTAGCTTGAAATCTCAAGGCATGTAGCAGGCAGGAAAAAAAGTTAAACCAGGGCACAGAGAGTAACAGAAATACGGTGACTCTCAGACATCATCAGATGCGGACTCCACCCGGCAGCCCCAGTGGCCTTTTGGCATTTTGAACTTTCACCCGTCACTGTGGGCAGCGACTGCCCCGACCCCTGTAGAGCTTTGATGGCAGGGCTAGAGCCAGCCCAAACGGAGACTCTCAAGTGGACAAAGCCTAGCTTGAAATCTCAAGGCATGTAGCAGGCAGGAAAAAAAGTTTAACCAGGGCAAAGAGAGCAACAGAAATATGGTGACTCTCGGACGTCATCAGATGCCTACCTCCTGATTGTAGCAATAATAATTACAACAAAATAAGAATAATCATGCCCAACAAGAAACAATTAACATTATTGAAGCATCTCCAAAAGCAAAAAAAGGCAGCAGATACAAATGAGCTAGAGACAGACAAAGGTATTATAGAGGAGGAAGAGCGAGTTCTGGATTTGCCTGAGAGGGAATTCAGAAGAATGATATGGAAACAAATTCAAATACTCCGAAAAGGGGTTGAGGAAAACAAGGAAGAAGTAACCAAAATACTGCAGGAACAATTTAATAGGACTGACAAAGCACTGGAAACAATTCAAAACTTGCAAAAAGATGTCCAGACGATCAATAATAAGATATCAGAAATAGACAATAGCCTGAAAGGGGAAAGGAACAGACTGAAAGAAATGGAAGCCAGAACTAGCGAGCTGGAAGACAAATCTGTCAGTACAGCCAAGATAGAACAGCAAACAGCTAAAAGGATAAAACAATCTGAAGACAATCTAAGATACATGCTGGATAACATGAAGAGGAATAATGTAAGCATTATTGGCATTCCGGAAGAAGAAGAATCAAGGTGATCCACAGAGGAGATCGTGGAAGAGCTTCTGGAGGAAAAAACTTCCCTAACATCTTGAAAGATGAGGAAATATACATTCAAGAAGCCCAATGTACCCCAGGAAAGATAGTCCCCAAAAGAAAAACTCCAAGACATATAATAATCAAGCTCTCCAAAACCAAAGACAAGGAAAAAGTACTAAGAGCGGCCAGGGAGAAGAGAAATATAACTTATAAAGGCAAACAAATTAGATTAAGCGCTGAATATTCAGAACAAACCATGCAGGCAAGAAGGCAATGGGGAGACATATACAAAACCCTGCAAGAAAAAAATTGTCAACCAAGTATCATCTATCCAGCAGAACTATCAATCAAATATGATGGCATGATCAAAACATTCCAGGATAAACAGAATCTGAGGGAATTCATCAAAACTAATCCAGCACTTCAAAACATCCTAAAGGGAGTTCTGGGGGTGGAGAACCAATAAGAACGGATGACAAACAAGAGTGACAGGTATGGCAACACCACCTGGAACACAGTCAACAGAAAGCAGAGACCAGAATGGAACAAGACTACAACAAACTCAAGGGATCCCAGAGTTTGACTGAAGGACATAAACATATCAACGTCAAAGAAGGGACAAACACAGCAACAGAAGCACAGGTGGTGGAGATGCCAGGTAAATTACAGGTTGCAATGGAATATCCTAAATGCAAAGAAAAACTAGTAACCTACAAGGTAACCCCAAAGAAAGTTAACACCCCACAACAGATCATGAACATGAATTTCCAAACAGAACAAACAAACAAAGAAGCTAGGAAGAAACCAACCAGAATCAACTCAAATAACACAAACCCAATACAAGAAGGTAAACAGAACCAAAGAACGAACCACACCACCAAAAAAGTAACACAATGACAGTAATCAACTCATACTTATCAATAATTACATTGAATGTCAATGGATTGAATGCACCAGTGAAGAGACAAAGAGTGGCAGAATGGATTAAAAAAATCAAGAACCATCCGTATGCTGCCTCCAAGGGACACACCTTACACACAAAGACAAAAACAGACTAAGAGTCAAAGGATGGAAAATGATTTACCAAGCCAACAACAGCTCTAAACAAGCAGGAGTTGCAATACTAATCTCTGACAAAGTAGACTTTAAGATAAAAGCATGCATAAGAGACAAAGAAGGACACTATCTCATGATCAAAGGATCAATTGAGCAAGAAAACATAACCATAATAAACATTTATGCTCCCAATGAAAGAGCACCAAGATACATGAGGCAAACCTTAATGGAATTGAAGAAAGAAATAGATTCATCCACAATTATAGTAGGAGATTTCAACACACCACTCTCGAAAAGGGATAAAACAAGCAGAAAGAAGCTCGACAATGCCACAGAGGAACTTAACAACCCAATCAACCAACCTGATCTCATAGATATATACAGAGCATTCTACCCAACAGCGTCACAATACACATTCTTCTCCAGTGTGCATGGAACATTTTCCAGAATTGACCATGTGTTAGGCCACAAAGCAAGCCTCCATAAATTCACAATCATCAAAATTCTACAGAGCATCTTCTCAGACCACAATGCTGTAAGAAATCAAC
>NW_006408534.1:2958826-3037151 GCF_000296735.1 Chrysochloris asiatica | reverse complement strand
ATTCCAACAACATTCTTCAAAGAGATGGAAAGGACAATTAATAATTTTATATGGAAAGGAAAGAGACCCAGGATAAGCAAAGCACTGCTGAAAAGGAAGAACAAGGTTGGAAGTCTCTCACTTCCCGATTTCAAACTTTACTACACAGCTATGGTGGTAAAAACAGCCTGGTACTGGTACAATGAAAGAGACTTTGATCAATGGAACAGAATCGAGAATCCAGATATCAACCCAACCACCTACAGCCAATTGATCTTCAACAAAATGCCTAAGCACATTTCATGGGAAAGAGACAATCTCTTTAATAAATGGTGCTGGCAGAACTGGAAAGCGATATGTAAAAGACTGAAACAAGACCTTTACCTCATGCCATACTCAAAAATGAATTCATCATGGATCAAAGATCTAAATGTGAATCCCAAAATTATGAAGGGTCATCAATGAAAAAATAGGGACAAATGTGAGGGCACTAATTCAGGGCATAGACAGGCTGCCACACATTTTGAAAAGTATACAAACAAACATAGACAAAATAGATAAGTGGGACATACTAAAAATTTAAAACTTGTGTTCATCAAAAGACTTCACCAAGAGAGTAAAAAGAGAACCCACAGACTGGGAAAAAAATCTTTGGCAACGACATATCTGATAAGGGAATCATCTCTAGAATATATAGGAAAATACTACACATCTACAAAATCAAGACAAATAACCCAATCAAGAAATGGGCACAGGATATGAACAGGACACTTCACCAGGAAGGAGATCCGGGCAGCCAACAAACATATGAAGAGGTGTTCACGATCACTAGCCATTAAAGAGATGCAAATCAAAACAACAATGAGATGCCATCCCACACCAGCAATAACAGCAAAGATCAAAAAAGTTGAGGACAATAAATGCTGGCAGGGATGTGGAGAGACGGGGACACTCCTGCATTGTTGGTGGGACTGCAAAATGGTCCAACCTCTCTGGAAAGCAATATGGTGCTTCCTCAGAAGGTTGAAAATAGAAATACCATTCGATCCAGCAATTCCACTACTGGGTATTTACCCACAAGACAAATGAGCCACAACACGGTAAGATATATGCACACCAATGTTCATAGCTGCACTATTTACAATAGCAAAAAGATGGAGACAGCCAATATGCCCATCGACTGAAGAATGGATAAACAAGCTGTGGTACATACACACAATGGAGTACTATGCTACCTTGAAAAATAACAAGGAAGCTGCATGACACTTCCTAACATGGATGAACCTTAAGGACGTTATGTTGAGTGAAATTAGTCAATCACAAAAGGAAAAATACTGCATAGGACCACTACTGTAAAAGTCTAAGAAAAAGAACCCATACTATCCCACTAAAGTGGATTCTAAGCAGGCTTAGGATGCAGGGGTAGGGTTAAAGGCGGGAGGGGAAGGGGGAGCACTGGGCAGGGAGTAGACACAGGACAGTTTGGGTGGGGGGGAGGGGGACAATATACAAGTAGGGAGAGGGGAATGGAAGAACAAAACAGACGGGAGAACATCTAGACAGGTATGAATGAACAAAATGGGACAGAAGTAAAAAAGATATAGGCACACCCTTGGAACAACAGGTCTCTGGGAAAAGGGGGGAATAATGTTAAGATGCTTGGCTGACTTTTGAACCTGGGTTTCCCATACATTATATTATAAAACAGACACTGGAGGGGAAGAGAAAGGAATAGCCAGAGATGTCACCATAGAAAACGTGTAAGTCCGTCTTCTGCCTATAACTGAGTGGAATACCTAAAAGGGGACTACAGTGTATCCAGTGAAGGAGGGTTTCTGAAGAGCCTCGGCAGTACATAAGAATATAGATCGAAGCCTAACCACACCCAGACCTTCAGAGACAGGAAACTTTCCTCTTGAAAGGGCAAGCAGACCAGCCTGGAACAGCCAGAAAACCAGAAGACACTTCTTGAAAGAAAGACCTACAGGAAAAATACAGAACAGTAAGGGCAGTCCCACTGCTACCACAAGAACAAGCAAGTTGCTAGCCCAGGAGGCATCAAGGCAAGTGGCTGGGTCCTCTCAGCACAGATCCTCTCCCAAGACTAAGACACAACAGAAATCCATGCTCCGACTGGTGACCACTCACGTCACCCATAAAGGGAAGTGACCCAAGAACACAATGAACTGACGAACTAAGCCCTGCATCGTTCTGCAGACTACTGTGAACCCTGGTGGAGACTCGGTCAGTCAGCAGCAAGGCAAAACCAAGGGACCCATGGGCTCAGAGTCAGTGACACAGCCACAGAGGACTAGAGTGGAGAGCGAAGAGACCAGCTGATAAGAAGAGGGCAGACAGATGCAAGAACCCCCACACTTCCAAATGATACCCACATGACCTGGCTTCAATGACTGGAATAACAGAACTCAACCCGAGGAAGAAAGAAGAGGAAAAAGGGGAGCGGAAAAAAAAAAAAAGTGTCATCTGATACAAATTGGTGAACTGGACCTACACCTGTAACTGCAGTAGCTCAAAAGATGAAAAAAATTCCTGGCTACAAGAATTATCCCCACCCCCTTCGCACAGAGTGGAAAGGGATGGGCAAAGTGAACATTGGCTACCCAAAATGGGGTGAGGGATGCAAAGGTAAGAAGTGACTGGCTTACAAGCTTTCAAGAGGGAACCTAGATCCACAGGGCAGGGAGGATAGTGGAGTCTCTAGTGAATCAAAAACAAAAAGAAAAAAACTGCCAACCAAGAATCGTCTATCCAGCAAAACTGTCAATCAAATACAATGGTGCAATCAAAACATTCCATGATAAGCAGAACCTGAGAGATTTTATCAAAACCAATCTAGCACTTCTAAACAGCCTAAAGGGAGTTCTTTGGACTGAAAACCAAGAACACACATCAACCAGAGATTGACAGGCGTGGCAACACCACCTGGAACTCAGTCATCAGATAGCAGAGTCCAGAACAGAACAAAATTACAACAACAGATTCAAAGAGGCTGGGAGGTCAACTGAAGATCAAAATTATATCAATGTCAAAGAAGGGACAGACATAGCAATAGAGATGCAGGTGGTGAGGATATCAGGTAGATTATAGGATATAATGGATTCTCTTAAATGGAGAGAAAAGTTAGTAGACTATAAGGTAACCCTAAAGAAAGATAATACTTCACAACTTACCATGAAAATTAACTTCCAAGCATAACAAGCAAACGTGAAAACTTTAAAAAGAAACTGACAAGAAATAGTACAAAAAACCCACAAACGCAACACAAGAAGGCATGCAGAACAAAAGAATGAACAGCACTACCAAAAAAGTAACAATGGTAGCAATTAATTCATACCTATCAATAATTGCATTGACTGTCAATGGATTGAATGCACCAGTGAAGAGACAGAGAGTGGCCAAATGGATCAGAAAACAAACCTCTTCAATATGCTGCCTGCAAGAGACACACATTACATACAAAGACAAAAACAGATTAAAAGTTAAAGGTTGGGAAAAAATATACAAAGCTAACTGCAACAACAAACAAGCAGGAGTGGCAATGCTAATCTCCGACAAAGTAAACTTTAAGATAAAAACCAGTATAAGAGACAAAGAAGGACGCTATCTCATGATCAAAGGGTCAATTGAGCAAGATGATATAACCATAATAAATATCTACACTCCCAATGAGAAAGCACAAAGATACATGAAGCAAACCTTACTAGAATTGAAGAAAAAATAGATAAATCTCTGGTAGCATAGTGGTTACGAATCTGGCTGAGAGCCATAAGGTCAGCAATTTGAAACTACCAGCTGTTCCGCGGAAGAAAGATGAGGGTTTCTGCTCCTGTAAAGATTTACAACCTCGGAAACCCTGTACAGGGTCTCTGTGAGTCGGAACTGACTCCACGGCACATAACAACAGTTAATAGTGGGAGATTTTAATACGCCACTTTCCAAAAGGGATAGAACAACCAGAAAGAAACTTGACAAAGTTACAGAGGAACTAAACAACACAACCAACCAACTTGACTTCATAGATGTATACATAGGATTCATTCCAACAACAGCACAATATGCATTCTTCTCCAGTGTGCATGGAACATTTTCCAGAATTAACCATGTGTTAGGTCGCAAAGCAAGCCTCCATAATTTCACAGCCATCAAAATTCTACAGAGCATTTTCTCAGACCACAACGCTATAAGACTAGAAATCAACAATAAGAAGGCCAGATCAATACAGTTGAGTACATGGAAACTGAACAATACCCTGCTGGAAAGCAACTGGGTAAAAGAAGAAATTAAACGTGAATTCACAGATTTCCTAGAAACAAATGAGAATGAAAATACAACATACCAAAATCTTTGGGACACAGCGAAAGCATTGCTGAGTGGACAATTTATTGTGATAAATGCGCACATCCAAAAAGAAGAAAGAACCAAAATTAACACATTAACACAGCATCTCCAACAATTAGAAACAGACCAGCAGAGGGAACCTACAGTCAGCAAAAGAAAGGTAATAATAAAGATAAGTGTAGAAATAAATGAGATAGAAAATCAAAAAAACTATGGAAAGAATCAATAGGAGAAGAAGCTGGTTCTTTGAAAGGATTAATAAAATTGACAAACCACTGGCAAAACTAACAAAAGAAAAGAGGGAGAGGACACAGATAATTCACATTAGAAACCACATAGGTGATGTCACAATGGAACGAAATCAAAAGGATAATAAAAGAATACTATGAAGAGTTGTACTATAACAACTTCGAAAACTTAGAAGAGATGGATATATTTCTAGAAAAACATGACCTACATAAACTTACTCAGACTGAAGTAGAAAGCTTGAACAAACCCTTAACAAAAGAATAAATTGATGAGGTCATCAAAAATACTCCCAACCAAAAAGAGTCCAGGCCCAGATGACTTCATGGGTGAGTTCTACCAAGCATACAGGGAAGAACTGTCACCAATTCTACTAAAATTATTCCAGAACATAGAAGAGGATGGAAAACTCCCTAATACTTTTTATGAAGCAAGCATAACCCTCATACCAAAACCAGGGAAGGACATCACTAAGAAAGAAAACTATAGACCAATACCTCTCATGAACAGACACAAAAATTCTCAACAAAATCTTAGCCAACAGAATCCAGCAGCACATCAAAAAAATAATACATCATGACCAAGTGAGTTTCTTAAAAGGATACCAAGGATGGTTCAACATTAGACAAACAATCACCGTAATCCACCATATCAATAAGAAAAAGGAGAAGAACCACATGATCATATTGATTGATGTAGAAAAGGCATTTGATGAAATCCAACAACCATTCCTGATAAAAACACTCAACAAAGTAGGAATTGAAGGGAAATTCCTCAACCTAATCATAAGCGTATATACAAAACCAACAGCCTACATCACTCTCAATAGTGAGAAACTGAAAGCCTTCTCTCTGCAAACAGGAACCAGACAAGGATGCCCTTTGTTACCACTCCTATTCAATATTGAGCTGAAAGTTTTAGCCAGAGCTATACAGCATGACAGAGAAATTAAAGGCATCCAAATTGGTAAAGAGGAAGTAAAACTCTGTTTATTTGCAGACATTATGATCTTATACATAGAAAACCCCAAAGACTCAGTAAAAACAAAACAAAACAACTACTAGACCTCATTGGAAGATTCAGCAAAGTGGCAGAGTGTAAGATCAACATACAAAAATCAGTTGGATTTTTCTATAGCAACAATGATAGCAATGAAAAGGACATTAGGCAAGCAATACCATTTACAATAGCCACCCAAAAGATGAAATATTTAGGAATAAATGTTACCAGAGAAACAAAGGACTTCTACAAATAAAATTACAAAACACTACTACAAGAAACCAAAAGAGACCTACAGAAGTGGAAGAACATACCATGTTCTTGGATAGGAAGATTCAACATCATGAAAATGTTAGTACTACACAAAGCATTTTAGAATATGCTGATAGAGTCAAAGTTAGAAAAATAAACTATGTAGTTGTTTGTACGATGCAATTTCTGAGACAAGGAGAACCGCAACCCCCAAGCACATCTTGTATCTGCCTGAAATACTTGCTAAAGGAGATATAGCATAGCTTTTCATACCTCATTTGAAAACGCTGGATTTAACCCTTTCATTATCCAATTACTTTCCACTTTTGAATTTTTTCTTGAAAACTATGTGTTTTCATTAATGCTGAATCAAGGAGTGTTTCTGAAATTTTGTTATAAAATAGCGATTTTGATACATATTATATAGGTCAGATACATCTCTCTGACTCTGGAGGCAGGATAAAGTAGGACACACTTGTTAGTGTAGACTCTAGGGATAAAAATTGGAGTCTTGGTGTGATACTATGGGTTAATGTTCTGGACTGCAAAGTCCATTTGAACCGCAGGGTTGGTGGTTCAAGCTCACCAGTCACTCCTTGGAAACCCTAATCAGGGTCGCTGTGGGTTGGAACCCTACTTGGTGGCACTCAAAAGCAGCAAAAATAGGGGTAAAATCAGTGAGACATATACAGAGAGGTTTCAAAAAGTTTATCTTTTAATTCAATTTTTCAATGAACTTCTGAAGTCATATTGCCTATTCTTCTGGACTCAGGGGTAGGATTATATCCTTCTGAGTCCAGAGCCACCTTCTAGATCCTTTGACAGGTGCATATCATTTGTTGTTGTTGTTGTTAAGTGCCGTTGAGTCGATTTTGACCCATATTATTTAGGATGCCTAAAAATGTGATATTTGTGCAAATCTGGTATCATCAGGAGAATGACAACTTCTTAACAGTTCACCAAACCAAAACCCAACCCATTGTCATCAATTTGATTCTGACTCACTGTGACCCTGTATAGGTTTTCTAAGACTGTAAATCTTTACAAGAGCAGACAGCCTCATCTTTTTCCTGCAGAACAGTTGATGAGTTTGGACTGCCAACCTTGTGGTTAGCAAACCAATGCCTAACCCACAGTGCCACCAGGGTTCCTTAGACAATGCACAGGAACCTGCAAATATACTTACATGGCTTCTCTCCCAGTAAAAAAGCCAACGAAGACAAAGGTGTTGTGAAATCACACTTCCAGGATGCATGCTTCACCTCATACCAACTGTACTGCCATCAAGTCAGTTCTGAATCAGTGACTCTGCCTAGGCTGTAAATCTCTACAGAAGCAGATAGCCTCATCTTTCTCTTGTGGAGTGGTTAGTGAGTTTGAACTGCCAGCTTTATGGTTTGCAGTCCAGTGCTTATCCTACGTTGCCATCAGGGCTCTTTCACCTCATACGATATCCTGTACGAACAGAAATGTGTGGCACATGCCTATTTTTTCTGTATCAAGCAGTTATCCTCTCCTGATTCTGCATGTGTACTGTCACTGGGGAAACATGCCCAATAAACATCAGAGGAGTAAAATGTGGGTGGGTGCTCTATGTCCCACAGGTCATGAAAGGGTTGAGCAAATGCTTTTGGGAGATGAAACATCATCAATTTAAATTTAGCTTAGTTGTTGAGACTGGAGTCTTCTGATGAGAACAGGTTTTGACAGGGACAGAAAGACCAAAAGCAAACCTAATACATTTCACATTCCCTCCCACCCCCCACCCCAGCTTGTCTTGGAGAGGGAGCATGAATTTGGTGCCATTTGCATTGTTTAGCCAGTCTCCCTTAGGTTGGTCATGGAGAAAAGAAAAAGCAGATCCTTTTAAAACTACGTGCCCAGTATTTTTCTTCACAGTTTCCAAGTTGGAGCAAAGAGCAATGAAAAATAAGAAAATGAGGAAGTATTTTCTATTTGAACTTGCTATTCTTGTATAACATTAACAAAGATACAGTCCCCAAAGTCAGTTACTTGTAATCCTCAATTCAATGGTAAAATCAAAATGAATTGGATAAGTGATGGAGTTAACCTAAATAATTTAAACACAGTGGCATATTTTTCCTCATCTGGTTACCTTGTCTACTTTTGGTCTAAATGATGCAGGTGGTGAGCTCAATTTTTGATTTCTTTTACATGTGTAGTTACTAGTACACAGCTTCAAAATAAAACCTGCTTCAAGAAAACATTCTCAGAATGTTATCTGTTTTCCTTATTGTAAGAAACGTTGTTGAATACCCACAATAGCACAATTCATTTGTGCAGTTAGGCTGCTCCAGGCATTAAAAAAAGTACATTGCTTACATAAATCAATAGTATATAGGATGTTTTCTACAAAGATGTTTGAAATTACTTGTACTCTAATGATGAAGTGACTCCACAGCACATAACAACAACAACTCATGATATGTCTGGTTTACAAACAGCTACAGACATAAGATATGGATAGATTTTGAATGAATGGTTAAAACAACTTTATATATATTCACTATTGCTTTGTTCAGTGGAAGAATTCATGTCAGTGGCAGACTTTAAACTATTCATCTTTTCAGTGCAATGGATAAGACCTGATATTTACATGTTGCCATGAGAGGTCATATACAAAACAAATTAGACCAAATGTTGTTATTGTTAAGTGCCATTAAGCCGGTACCGACTCATAGCAACCTTATGAACAAAAGAAGGAAACATTGCCCACTCCTGGGCCAACCTCACAATTGTTGCCCCGCTTGAGCCCATTGATGCTGCCACTTGGCCAGTCCATCTCGTTGGAAGTCTTCATCTTTTTCTCTGACCCTCCACCTTACCAAACATGATATCCTCCTCCAGTGACTGGTGCCTCATGATAATACGTCCAAAGTATGAGAGATGAAATCTGGCCATTCTGGCTTCCAAGGAACACTCTGGCTGTAGTTCTTCCAGCACAGATCTGTTTGTTCTTTTGGCAGTCCGTGGTCCTTTCAATATTCTTCTCTAACACCATAACTCAGATGTATCAATTGTCCTATGGTCTTCCATATTCACTGTCCAACTTGCACATGCATGTGAGGTTATTGAAAATACCATGACGTGGATCAGGCACACCTTAGTCCTCAAACCGGCATCCTTACTCTTCAACACTTTCAAGAGGTCTTGTGCAGCAGATTTGCCTAATGCAATATGTCCTTTGATTTCTTGACTGCTGCTTCCCTGAATAATGATGGTTGACCTGAGCAAAATGAAGTCTTTGGCAATTTAGCGACAATAACTTTTGTTTCTGTGGCACATCCTAACAGTTAGGAGTAAACGTGGGTTGATCAGTACATTTAAATCCAGGGAAATGACTTAGAGATGATGATTTTAGGAATTGCTTGGATGATGGAAGGAAATGAATGATTAGGTAGAAAAATAACTCACAGAGAGGAGGAGTTACAGTAAAGAGAACATCTAGAAGAAATGGACAAGGAAGACATGTCAGAGGAGACCATTATAGTGGAGTAACTTGCCATTCTTGACACGCTTTTGCATAAATATTAAGCCTCTTAAACTTGAGAACATGGTACAATATAGATAACTTGGTGGTCAGGTAAAAATGTCACGAAGTCCCCTTAACTAGGTGATCAGACTCAGCAACATCCACAGTGAACAGCCTGACACTCATGACTCCTGATGTGACACAGTGTCATGCTTACAGCATCACCCTTGTAATATTTTTACCAACATGTGTAACTGAGTTGATTGAAGCCTTTCCATCTAACCTCTGCCTTGCAGGAGTCACTGAGAATAAAGGGACACATTTAAAAATACCTCAAGAAGCCAGTCAGGCATATTCATGCTGTAGGACTTTTCATGGCCTTGGTTTTGTGACCAAAAAAAAAAAAAAAAACTTAATAAAAATGGTGAAGTGATTTTTCTTGAAAGTGATACAACAACATGTGTAATGCATGATCCTTAATTAAATCCTTTGTGTTATTTTTTAAAATTAAATTTAAATCATTCCCATTTTGGTAATCATTGGGGAAATTTGAATCCAATATTATGAAATTTTTGTTAATTTTATAGGTGTGATCATGATATTGAGAATGTCCTTACTCTCTCGAGATGTCTGATGAAAGTTTAGGAATGTATATTCGTTTCTTAGGGTTGTTGTAACAAATGGGATAATTTATTCCCTCAGAATTCTGGAAACTAGAAATTTAAAATTCAGGTTTCAGCGAACCATGCTGTTTCTGTAATGTCTAGGGGAGAATCTATCCTGTGCTTTTGTCATGGTTGTAGGAGTTGCTGGTAGTCCCTGGTGCTCCTTGGCTTCTGAACTCATCATTTCAATCTCATGTTGTCATCACAAAATGTCCTTCTTGTGTATCTGTTTCTGTGTCTTCTCCTCTTCTTATAAAAACACATTGAATTACAGACCACAGTATTACAGTATACCTCATCTTAAGCTGATTATATCTGCAAATACCCTGTTTCCACAGAAGGCCACATTCTGAGATTCCAGGAAGGACATGAATTATAGAGAAATGCTATTGAACCTAACGTAGGATGAAATGTTATGCTATCTATAACTTGCTTTCAAGTATGTTTCACAAGCAAAAATTGGCATAATTTTAAGAATTATGACACTGAGAACTGGGTGTGCAGGCATTGTATTCTATTGTTTTCCACATCTCAGCCTATTTGAAATCTTACTATAAGAAAAAGAAGGGGACATTGTTAAAACTTTCTAGATTTGTAAATGAAATAATAACTTCAGTAGATTTTTAAAGCAGTATTTTTAGTACATTTAATATGTTTAAAAGTACATTTTAAAAAAGTGTTTATTGTGAATTATGTGTGTTTACATGGGAGAATACCAGGTTTACATTCATCCTATCATACTTCATTTCACTGCACTAATTACTGTCCCCTTCATGCATCATCAAACAACTAAAGGGTACACTCCACAGACCCACCCCCCCGGCCATCAGCACACAGCCCTTCTCTCTCCTGAGTCCAGTGTCCCCAGCCGCTCCATCTCTCCACGTCATCGTCTCTGCCTCTATTTCTGGTGTCACTGCTTTTCTGGGTAGGGTCCTGCACTGCGCTCTTCTCACCTGATGGTCCCAGAGACCACTGCTCCAGGACTGCAAAATCAATCAGTCCCTTCCTTTTGTTATAAAACATCAACCTTTACATTTCCGACCCTCACAGTCTGTCCTGATAGCAATTATTCATTGTTGTTCCACAAGAGCCTTATCCCCATCTCCTTTCATCAGCCCGGTCCCAACAGATTGGAAACCATTCATTGGAGATTCTACCTTCCCCTGCCCCCTCTGGAACTAGGCTTCCTCTTGAAAGCTTGTAAGCCAGTCACTTTGTGCCTTTGTAGTCCCCTCACTTTGGGTAGCCAATGTCTCAGTTGCCCTTCCTTGTCAACCCTGTGTATTGAGCGAGTGGGAATGATCCTTGCTGTAAAGATATGTTCCCTTTTTGGAGCTACTGGTAGCGTAGTGGTTATGAATCGGGCTGTGAACCTTAAGGTCAGCAGTTCGAAATTACCAGCTGTTCCACAGGAGAAAGATGAGGATATCTGATCCTGTAAAGATTTACAGCTTTGGAAACTCTGTACAGGGTTGCTATGAGTCGGAACCAACGCCAGGGCACATAACCACCACCACATCCGTAAGTATAGTAAAGTTCATCAAATTGTAGTGGGTTACTTCTTTTTTTCTTCTTCTTTCTTCTTATAGTTGAGTTCTGATCGCCCAGCCATTGAAACCAGGTCAAGTGGGTACTATCTGCAAGTATGAGTGTTCTTGTGCATCTCCCCTCACTTAATATCAGCTGGACACTTCACTCTGCTCTAGTCCTCTGTGGCCATGTCACTGCCTCTGGGCCCAGGAGTCCCCAGTTCTTGCCATACTGATAGCCAATCAGGTCTCCACCCAGATTCATAGGAGTCTATTGAATGTGGTTGGACTAAGCTCACAACTTCATTGCTGTTTCTCCCCTACTTCCCCTTATCGGTGACCAGCATATTCACCAGCCAGACCGCATGCCTGCTCTTGTATTCCCCTTGAGTCATAGTCTTGAAAGGGGGTTTGCTCTGAGGAAATCTGACCACTTGCCTTGATGGCTCCTGGGCGAGCATCTTACTTGTTCTTGTAGTAGTCAGTCAGACTGCTGTTGTTGGTTTTTCCTGCCGGTCTTTCAAGAAATAAGTTCTGTTCTTCTAGCCGCTCCAGGCTGGTCTATTTGTCCTTTCAAGTGGAAATTTCCCACCTCAGAATATTCTGGATATGGGGTTCAGGATTCCACCTATGGTCTTATGCAATGCAAAGGCTCCTCGGGAAGCCTCTTTTAAGGTATTCCAATTAGTTATAGGCTGAAGAGGGACTTAAAAGCTTTCTATGGTGATATTTCTGGCTATTCTTTTCTATCCTCCTCAAGTGTCTATTTTACAATGTTAGGCAAGGGAAACCAAGATTCAAAAGACAGCCAAGAACCTTAACATTACTCCCCTCTTTTACCCACTCATACCATGCCTCCTTCCCTGTATCCTGGAGTCCTGGTGTTCCAAGGTTGTGCATACATTATTATTTGCCTCTGTCCCACTTAGCCCATGCAAACCTGCCTAACTTTTCTCCCATCACCCTTGTTCTTCCATTTCCCTCCCTCTTCTTGCGTATTGCCTGACCCCACTCTGCCTCCCCAGCACCCAAGCTATCCTGTGTCTATTCCCTACCCTGTGCTCCATCTTCCCCTTTCTCTCTCTCCTCCTCTCATCCCATACATTCCGATGATAAGCATATATATATATATATATATAAATTTTTCCCCTTTTAGGGTGGATTCTTTTTATTAATCTTTTACAATAATGGTCGTATACAGTATTTCTCCTTTTGTGACTGACTAATTTCACTCAGCATAATGTCCTCAAGATTCATCCATGCTATGCGGTGGCTTGCAGCTTCCTTGTTGTTCTGCAAGGTAGCATAGTATTCCATTGTGTGTATGTACCACAGTTTGTGTATCCATTCTTCAGTTGATGGGCACTTAAGCTGTCTCCATCTTTTTGCTATTGTAAACAGTGCTGCTATGAACATTGTTGTGCATATATCTACCTGTGTTATGGCTTGTATTTCTTGTGGGTAAATACCAAGTAGGGGAATTGCTGGATCATAAGGTATTTCTATTTCCAATCTTCTGAGAGAGTGCCACATAGCTTTCCAGAGTGCTTGGACTAGTTTGCAATCCCACCAACAATGTAGGAGGGTCCCAGTCTCTCTGCATCCTCACCCGCATTTATTTCCTCTACTTTTTTGATCTTTGCAGTTATTGTTGGTGTGAGATGATACCACGTTGTTGTTTTGATTTGCATCTCTCTTATGGCTAATGATCATGAACATTTCTTCATATGTTTGTTGGCTGCCTGGATCTCCTCCTTGGTGAAGTAACTCTTCATGTCCTGAGCCCACTTTTTAATTAGGTTATTTTTCTTTTCTTGTATAGGTGTTGTAGTTTCCTATTATTTTAGATATTAGTCCTTGGTCTGATGTATTGTTGCAAAAGATTTTTTCCCATTCTGTGGGCTCCCTTTTTGCTCTTTTGGTGAAGTCTTTTGATGCACAAAAGTTTTTAATTTTTAGTATGTCCCACTCATCTATTTTGTCTACTTTTGTTTGTGTAGTTTTCAAAATGTTTGGTAGTTTGTGTATGCCCTGTGTTAGAGCCCTCATATTTGTCCCTGTTTTTTCATTGATGGCCTGCATAATTCTGGAATTCACATTTAGGTCTTTAATCCATGCTGAGTTGGTTTTTGTATAGTGCATGAGGTAAAGGTCTTGTTTTAGTCTTTTGCATATCGCTTTCCAGTTCTGCCCGCAACATCTGTTATAGAGGCTATCTCCTCTCCATGCAATATACCTAGGCACTTTGTCAAAAATCAGTTGGCTGTGTACGGATGGGTTTATTTCTGGAGTCTCGATTCTGTTTCATTGATCTATGTATCTTTCATTGTATCAGTACCAGGCTGTTTTGACCACTGTAGCCATGTAGTAAATTTGAAATAGGAGTGTGAGAGGTTTCCAACCTTGTTTTTCTTCTTAAGCAGTGCTTTGCTTACCCTGGGTCTCTTTCCTTTCCATATAAAGTTTGTAATCGTGTTTTCTATCTCTTTGAAAAATGTCATTGGAATCTGGATTGGGATTGCATTATATGTGTAAATTGCTTTGGGCAATATTGACATTTTCACAATGTTAAGTCTTCCTATCCAAGAGCATGGTATATTTCTCCACTTTTGTGAGTCTCTTTTGGTTTCTTGTAGTAGAGTTTTGTAGTTTTCTTTGTATAGGTCCTTTGTTTCTCTGGTTACATTTATTCCTAGATTATTTCATCCTTTGGGTGACTAACGTAAATGATATTGCTTTCCTAATGTCCTTTTCAGCATTGTTGTTGTTGTTATTATAAAGGAATCCAACTGATTTTTGTATATTGATCTTATACCCTGCTACTTTGTTGAATCTTCCAATGAAGTCTAGTAGCTTTTTTTACTGAGTCTTTGGGATTTTCTACATATAGGATCATATCGTCTGCAAATAGGGAGAGTTTTACTTCCTCCTTGCCAATTTGGATGCCTTCAATTTCCCTGTCTTGCCGTATAGCTCTGGCTAAGACTTCTAGCACAATATGGAATAGAAGTGGTGACAAAGGCATCCTTGTCTGTGTCCTGTTCGCAGAGGGAAGGCTTTCAGTTTCTATCCATTAAGAGTAATGTAGGCTGTTGGTTTTGTATATATGCTCTTAATTATGCTGATGAATTTCCCTTAATGCTTTGTTGAGTGTTTTTATCAGGAATGGCTGTTGGATTTTGTCAAATGCCTCTTCTGCATTAATCAATATGATCATGTGGTTATTTTCCTTTTTCTTATTTATATGGTGGATTACATTGATTGTTTTTCTAATGTTGAACCATCCTTACATCCCTTTTATGAAACCCACTTGGTCATGATGTATTATTTTTTTGATGTGGTGCTGGATTCTATTGGCTAGGATTTTGTTGAGAATTTTTGTGTCTGTGTTCATGAGGGATATTGGTCTGTAGTTTTCTTTCTTAGTGATGTCCTTCCCTGGTTTTGGGATGAGGGTTATGCTTGCTTCCTAAAAATTATTAGGAAGTTTTTCATCCTCTTCTATATTCTGGAATAATTTGCGCAGAATTGGTGATAGCTCTTTACTGAATGTTTGGTAGAACTCACCAGTGAAGCCATCTGGGCCTAGACTTCTTTTGGTTGGGAGTTTTTTGATGACCTAATCAATTTCTTATTTTGTTATGGGTCTGTTCAAGTTTTCTACTTCACTCTGTATAAGTTTTGGTAGGTCGTGTTTTTCTAAAAATGTATCCATCTCTTCTAAGTTTTCAAATTTGTTGAAGTACAACTTTTCATAGTATTCTGTTATTATCCTTTTGATTTCCTTTGTTTCTTTTGTGATATTTTCCATGTGATTTCTAATGCTTGTTTTTTGTGTGTTCTCCCTCTTTTGTTTTGTTAGGTTTGCCAATAGTTTGTCAACTTTATTAATCCTTTCAAGGAACCAGCTTCTTGTCTTGTTGATTCTTCTATAATTTTTCTGTTTTCCATTTCATTTATTTCTACTCTGATCTTTATTATTTCTTTCTTTTATTGGTGACTGTAGTTTCCCTCTGTTGGTCTGTTTCTAATTGTTGGAGATGCTGTGTTCATGTGTTAATTTTGGTTCTTTCCTCTTTTTGGATATGCACATTTATCTAAATAAATTGTCCACTCTGCACCATAAAAGTACTTTTTTTTTTTAAATGAAGAAGTTAGAAGTATCAACTTCTGATATGACGATGTGGGGTGGGTCACAGGTAGGAGACATGAGAAAGGAAAGTATGTTAGGGAAGGAAAGTATGTTGGTTCTATTGTGAAATGACCAGCACCTGATCTAAGAAAGAAGATTGAAAATAAAGTTATGAATACAGAAGATTTTGTGAATAAATCAAGCATCAGGATTTGATTATTGCATAGAAAAAAAATGTGTTGAGTTGAACTATCCTGAGTTTTGCTTCAGAGATCAGATAAATGTTCACTGTGATTGATTAACTCATCCCTGGGGGAGGATTTTGAGGTGGAGATGAGTTGCTACATCTGTGTTTTAAGCAGCTACGTCTCTTGTTGCTGTCAAGAGTGATGTACACTTAAGTACCAGTTAAGGACTTGCCAATGCTGTTTTAGAGATGGAGCAATACGGGACTAATGGATAAAATTCAGTGGTCAATGAACAGATTTAGTGATGATAGTGAAATGCACATGAACAAAGACATTTCTTTAGGCTGTTCTAGAAAGGAGTAGAAATAATGGGATGTGGGAATGTCTGCATTTTTTTTTTTTAAATCTCTACAAAAAGTGCCTATATACACGGAGAGAAATCATTACTAATATTTTATTATTGTAGAAAATGATGTTTCATCTTCCAGAATCCTAAAAATTGTATCTCACTATTAAGATCCTATAAAGTACCAATTATTTGGTGAATCTTGCTGACTACAGATATCACTCAATTCACTTTATTATAGAATCAAATAATAGATGTTAATGTAATAGAACTTATGAGGCAGATAAGAGAAATGGGTTTCTTGAATGTCAATCAAGTTTGAAGCATTTGACAATTTATAATTTTGAAAGAATTAGATTTCTATACTACCTGGAATCAATTGTAGTAATTCACATATACTTGAAAACATTTGCCGGGAGTTTGCTCACTGTATAATTCAGGCAAGAATTTCAACTTCAATAGTTATAGTTACCAGCCCCTTTTCAGGGTAATCTCATGTGTAATGTGCTTAAAATTTGAAAATTATTTTTAGTCTAGTATTCGTATCTGTGGAGAGGCCAAGTTTCAGAATATTGTTGTTGTTGTTATTAGGTGCCATTGAGATGGTAAGGGCCCATAGTGACCTTATGCAATGCAGAACAAAACACTGCCTGATCCTGGGCCATCCTCACTACTGTTGCTATGCTTGAGTCCATCGATGCTGCCAGTCCATCTCGTTGGGGGTCTTCCTCTTTTTCTCTGACCCTCCACCCTACTAAACATGATGTCCTTCTCTAGTGACTGGTCGCTCCTGACAATATGTCCGAAATATGTTGTTGTTGTTGTTGTTATGTACTGTGGAATTGGTTCTGACTCATAGCGACCCTGTACAGGGTTTCCAAGGCTGTAAATCTTTACGGAAGCAGAAAGCCTCATCTTTCTCCCACAGAACAGCTGGTAGTTTCAAACTGCTGATCCTGAGGTTAGCAGTCCAATTCGTAACCACTACTCCCCCCTAAAATAAATAAATAAATAACAAGGACAGCAAACTTTTTTTTTTTTTTTTTTTTTTAATATAATCACAGGGGGATTAGACATGCAACCTTCTCCATTGTACAAGGACATCCTTTGTTGTAAATCGAGTCTCTTTTACAGTGACCTCAATTTGACATTTATTTGGCATCTGAGCTTTTTGGTTGTTTCAAACATGCTTTGTTTATTGCACAATTACTGTAAATAAGCGGTTACAGTGACCTAATGATGCCTGATGGTATGCAAGAAACCTTGTATGTGAAGAGGTTAGATCACAAAGTGGAGTTTAAGGTCCACTTTCCATGCCAGGTCTGCCATTGCTTTGTTGTACGGTCACATGCTCTTAGTTCTTAGTTAAACACAGAAACATGTTCCTTAACTAGGTACAGGAATTCTGAGATCAGTCAGAAAAAAATAAAATGTTTCAAGACCTTCCTATTGCTAATGCTAAATGAGCAAGAAACAATTCACATATATATACCTGAGTTAACTAAAAAGAACAGAAATATTAGAAAACCGGAAGTGTTTTACAAGTGAAGGCAGAAGAGATGTATTCAGTACAGCACTTGATCACAGATAAAGGTGATCCATTAACAAACAGCCCCTCTTATCCCCCCTTTTATAATAAGTTAACAAGCATAAAAACTCCATAAAGATTAAAAACAAATGACCCAAAAAACCAAAGCAACATAAAAAAAACAAACTTGAAGATTAAATTTTCTAATCTATGCTCTACAGAAATGTTCTGTAGATTATGTGGTTTATCAAGAAATGAAAGAAGCAGTACTTGATTAGAAATCCTGAAATTCATTGGAAAAATGTTTCTTATTTTGATCTTATTAGACTTATAAATCATAAGATCTAAACATTTCACATACAAATCATTTGACCTCTTATATTTTCCTGGGGCAAAATTGAGTTTAAATGACACAGAGCTGCTTGGAATCCTCTGAGCAGTGCCAGGCGTTGTTCCAACAATTCTCCTTGGGCAGAAAAATGGAAACAGGACAGGTCATTGAGAAAAAGATTATTTAATTAGAGGTAGGTTTTTTGTTGTTGTTGTTTTTCAGATATGTTAAATAACTCCAAAAGTTCTAAACTTTAGCTCAGGAACACACACACATGCATCCATCCTTACCCACCCTCCATTCTCAAGGTCCAAACAGATGCATGTAGTTTTTGGTTAAAAAAAAAAAATTTTTTTTAAAAAGCAGTATTTGAGAAAATTAAGAGGAAAATGTGAGCTCATAGAAATGGAAAATATCCTAATTACATGGCTGAATTTTTTTTTTTTTTTTTAAAGCCTCAATACTTGTGTCGCTGGACTTTGAATGAAGAAAAATATTTCTTGGTTTCCACTACTAAAAAGTCTGGGGAAATAGATGTGATGTCTGCCCATTCCCTGTGGCAGAAAAACATACAGTTTGATGGCTGGCTAGATATAAAGTAAAGACAGGTCTCCTAAGTGATGAGGAATGAATTGAAACGTAAATTAAAGGGTTGGGGACATTAAGTTCTGCTTATAAACTTGTCCTTTCATTCCCACAGAATCTCCTTTGCATTGACTTTGAGTATTACTGGGGTGAGAGCCCCAGCTGAAATGGAATGCTAGTTTGATCTGCACAGTAATAAAGAGTTCATAATCACTGAAATACTTGCCACACTGGTTTTCTCCTTAAATGTTGTAGGCTCCAACGCATGTGCAGAATAGAACTGTTTCATAGGCTTTTCAATGCTGTGCTCTTTCAGAAGCTGATTGCCAGCAGATCTTTGAACAGGTTCATTCTGGTTCAACTCCCTGCTGAAAATTTGTCTGTGAACAAGGTCAGCAGTTCAAACCCACCAGCTGCTCCTTGGAAACACTGTACAGGGTCGCTATGATTCAGAATCAACTTGCCGACACTTAATGAAAAACAAGAACCCCAGTTATGGAGTCCTGGTGTGATGTCGGGGGATAAGCGCTGGACCAAAAGGTCATTGGAACTGCAGAGTCAGAGGTTCAAACTTAGCAGCCACCCCTCGGAAACCTTTCACAGTATCAGCATGAGTTGGAACTGACTTGGCAGTGCTTAACAACAATAAAAGCCCCAGATGTACTAAATCAGTTCCACAAGATTCTCAACAGATTCTTATGTATACATCTTGGGGATCTTGTTAAAGGTAGATTCTGATTCAGTATGTCCTGGATGGAAATGCAAATTATGAGCAGGGTGTCTAACCAGAATGAATCTTCCAAGGAGCCTCTGAGTGGGTTTGAACCACCAACCATTCCATTAATGGTAAAGTGCTTAACCACTTCTACCATTCAGGGATTCCCATCTCCTTAAATAGAGTTTCTATAAACTGTATAACTGGATTAGAAGCCTAAAGAACAAATAACTCTAAAGCATTTTACTAAGAACCCTTGGCTGCTTAGGTATGCAGTATCCCTTCTGTGGTCAGGAAAAGTAAGGCAGGCCGTCCACCCTGGATCAGCAGTGGGTATTCGTGTGTGGCACTCTCTCTCCTACCTATTTCTCCAGGCCACATGCTCTTTGAGGCAAGGCCTTCCTGGGTGAATCTGATGAGGGCTGCCTACGTCTTGGGAAGTTCCTACTAGGTAGTGGTTGGGAGTGCAGAGCCAGTGCCACAGGGCTGGGACTACCAGACATCTGTCTTCTCCATGGACCCAGTTGGGGTGTGCTTATTGCATTTACTGAAACTTGGCCTCCTTCAAGTGGAATAAGTCATTAACACCAACCACTTCCTATGCCATCTGGGTTTTTCTTCACTGTCCCATTCAAATACTCTTCTAGCATAATCTAAGAAACATTGAATTGAGTGTTAGTGAGTCTGGTTGTCCCCAGGGCCTCTAAAACGGCTGCCCTATAGGTAGGTGTCCTTGCCAAACCTTACCTGGGTCAACAGAAGAAGGGATCACCAAAGGTGGCAAACACAGCTAAGTGATAGGTGCCTGGAGCTCTTAAGTGTTTGCTGATCTTATTACTCTAGCAACTTCTTCCAGACGGACTCAGTGCAGAGGCCCTCTTCCCTGAAGTCAGAAAGATCAGTAAAGACAGGGATAAGATCCAAAGAGGAAAAACACTGCATGTGAGAGAGCATGTCTGCCTGTCCCTGGGCTTCCGCCAGTGGGGAGGAGAATTGCTAGTTTTACTTGGATTGAGAATATGGGACTGAGACATTAGAACAATCAAAATATAGATTCTTAGAACTGGAGAAGAGCATTTCAGAGAATGGGTTATGACCCCAAAATTACCCTTTTGGTGGCCTAGTATCCAGGCTGATATATTCTGGAAAAGAGTCTGTTGGTTTCAAGTGTCCTTCATCTCTATTTAGTAAACAAATGTTTCTCTGAGCCCCTCTTCTCAGTTGTTTTCACTTTACTGGTATTAAAAATTCCATTATGACATTGACTATCCAATTTCCATATTTTATTACTATCACCCACTCAAATCATGCAACTATTAATAATTTTGTTGTTGTTGAGTAGATTCCAATTCTGTTTCTGAGAAGCAGTGGATGGTTCACAGCACAGTGCTTATCCTGAGTGACATTAGACTTCTTTTTTCTCCCATAGAAATAGATGTCAAAAATAATGATGGAACATTTCAGAGTGAGTATATGTTAAGTCACTTCTAGTGTTGGCAGAGTGGCAAGATTTTGTGGTCATTATATTTGAAGATGTCAGTTCGGAGCATGTTGGAAGTAAGAGACCATGGCTGGAATTGATCGCTGATTTAAGCTCTATATATGGCCAAAAAGATTCACAGCTGTTCTGATGTGTTTTGTTTTGTTTTTACTCATCAACAAGAGTCCTCTTAATTTGTTGTTGTTAAGTGCTGTTGAGTCAGTTCCGACCTATAGTGACCCTATAGAGAGTTTCAAGGAGTGGCTGGTGAGTTTGAACTGCCAGCCTTGAGATTCAAACCAACCTAATGTCCAGTGCTTATCCTGCAGTGCCACAAGATGTGCTAAATTGTGTGGAGTTATCTCATATACTAGAAGACCAGTCCTCGGCAATCAGACCTATAAAATTGTAATGAAAGAAGAAAGATGGCCCTTTGCTGACTGAGGACATATTTATTCTTTTACTGCATCTTCCTCAAAATAGTAGTTTTTCTTATTCTCTTTCATTTTTTCTTTTTACCTTTCTGGCTCCTTTTGCGTGAAGAAGAATTTATATTTAAAATAGAATGTTCTGTTTCAACAAGCTCATTTTATGAGACTGCATTTATTCTAGTGATGGTGCCGTTGTGTAAATAGTTTGGAAAGGTCTGATTTAAAGCAATTGTTTCAGAACCAGTTTAGAAGATACGCAAGAAAACTAGTCACTCTTTGTCATCTTTAACTCAATCATGTACGATATTTTTAATGAGTCTTAAAAGCTTTCAATGGCCAATTCAGCTTCCAAAGGACAAAGATTTACGATAATTGAGGATATTTAAAATAATATATATCTTCAACCTTGTAGAGAATTCCAGAATTCCAAAAGAGAAGTTCTACAATAGTTTCAGCAAAAATAGAATTGCCTTGAAGGTGATGCTTTGGAGAGAATGTCTCTTGTTTAGAATGTGAAAGCTTTAATGGGATTTTAGCATTCTATGGCTTTGGCAGAAGCCTCTTAGTGCATTTTTATTCAATCAGTAACTGACAGAGCCCATTCACATTTATGAGCTTATTTAACTTTCAAAACAATCTTGTGAGACAAGAAGAGTAGTCATTTCTTGTCTCTAGTTTATATGTATGAAACTCAAGGCTTAGAGAGATTGGGACTCTTTTGTAAGTGGTATTTCCAAATCCGTAGTTCTTTCCCCATTTTAGCACACTTTCCGTAACTCTGGCCCTCAGTTTAAAATAACTGAATTGTCTTAGAGAGTTACCAAGACTTCTTGAGTTCTGTAATCTTCTGACTGTGACAGTTTTGACACTATTCTTGTTCTTCCACAGTTTTGTGTTGTTTTTTAGCAATATAGAATAATAGTATCTGTTTCATAGAATTGATGTGATTATTACATGAGTGAATTCATGTAAAATACTTTGAGTCTAGTACAGAGGGAAGGCTCAACTGTTGTTAGGTACTGTTGAGTCAGTTCCAACTCATAACAACCCTATGCACAAAAGAATGAAACACTGCCTGGTCCTGTGCCATCCTTGCAATTGCTGTTACACTGGAGCCCATTGCTGCTACCACTGTGCCAGTCTGTCTCCTTAGGGGTCTTCCTCCTATTCGCTGACCTTACACTTTACCAAGCATGATGTCCTTCTCCAGGGACTGGTCCCTTCTGATACCATGTCCCAAGTTATGAGAGACAAATTCTCACCAAACTTCTTTTATGGCTGTACTTCTTCCAATATAGATGTTTGTTCTTCTGCCAGTCCATGGTACTTTTAATATTCTTCTCCAGCATCATAACTCAGATGCATTAATTCTTCTATGCTCTTCCTTATTCACTGTTTAATTTTCACATGCATATGAGGCCATTGAAAATACTGTGATTTGGGTCAATAAATGCTAACTATTTCTTAAAATTGCTGTTGTTAGTTGCTATGAAGTTGGCTCCAATTCATGGTAACCTTATTTATAACAGAAATAACTATTTCCCAGTCTTGGGCCATCGTCATTATTATTGGTATGTTTGAGTCTGTTGTTGGGTTTATTGTGATAATCTATCTCATTGAGAATTTCCTTGGCCTTCTACTTGACCAAACATCAAATCTTTCTGTAGCAATTGGTCTTTCCTAATGATGTGTCCAAAATAAACTATCTGAAGTCTTGTCATGCGCACTTCTAAAGGACATTCTGGTTGTATTTCTTGTAAGATTGATTTGTTCATTCTTTGAGCACATTGAATATTCTTCACAGTTCAAATGCATACATACTCTGTCTTCCCTTTTTATTGCCCAACTTTTGTCGTATGCATATGGACTAATAGAAGATGAATGGATTTAATTGCTTAAACTTTGGTGCTGTTCTTAGTTGCCATCCAGTCAATTCTGACTCATGGCCACCTCATGTACCTTCCACAGTCTTAAACACCCCTGATACTACTAACATTTGCATTGATACATCAACAGAGAAACTATAAAAACAGCAACTATAGTAAATGTCTCCAACACCACAACTCAAAAGAGTCAGTTCTTCTACGGTCCTCCTTATTCACTGTCCAGATTTTGCATGCATATGAGGTTATTGAAAATACCATGACTTGGGTCAGGTGCACCTTAGTCCTCAAGCTGACATCTTTGCTCTTCAACACTTTTAAAAGGTCTTGTGCAGCACATTTGCCTAATGCAGTACGTCATTTGATTTCTTGACTGCTGCTTCTATGAGTGTTGATAGTTGAGCTTATTTAACTTTCAAAACAATCTTGTGAGACAGGAAAAGTAGTCATTTCTTGTCTCTAGTTTTATACGTATGAAACGTAAGGCTTAAAGAGATTGGGATTCTTTTGTAAGTACCTGCTAACTGCAAGGTCAGTTAAAACTCACCAGCTGCTCTGTATAAGACAGGTGAGGCTTTTCCTGCTCTCCTGTAAACATTCGCAGTCTTGGAAACTCTATACAGGGTTGCTGTGAGTTGGGCTTAACTTGATGACAGTGGGTTTGGTTGCCCAGAGGTAACTATCAAAGGTGGCTGAAAATCAGCTATGGCAGAATCACTAGGACCCCATGCCAGAGTTAATGAATCACCATCTTTGTGTCTTTAAATATTTTTGCTGTTGTTGTTGAGTATATCAGCAAAATACACACCAATTCAACAGTTTCTACATATACAGTTTAGTAACAGCGATTACATCCTTTGAGTTGAACAACCATCCTCACCCTCCTTTACTGAATTGTTCCTCCTTCATTAGCATAAATTCACTTCCCCTTAAGTTTCCGATCTGATGTTTTGAGTGTATGTTGTCAATTTGATCCCATGTAAATGTCCTTAAACAAGTATAATGCTTGAGGCAGACATTTTTTAGTAGTTAAGCTAAATTATTGTTCCGTTTTACGATTTCAAGGGATATTTTTGGTTTAAGGTTTAAAGGTAACTCAGAGCAATAGTTTCAGGGGTTCAGACAGCCTATAAAGTCCATGAGAGTTGGAAATTTTATTCTACATCTTCCCCCTGTGGTCAGGAGTCTTCTATAGATTCTTTGATCAAAATGTGATCAATAATGGTAGCTGGGAATCATCCAATTCTTCTGCTCTTCTGGCAAAGGAAGTGGTTGTTCATGGAAGTGAACATATTCCATATCCTTCCCCTATTCCTAGCTCTCCTTCTTACTTCTCCAGGTGGATACTGATCAGTTTTTGTGCTTTGAATGGCTGCTTGCAAACTTTTAACACCCCAGGCATCATGCAGCAAACTAGGAGGCAGAACACTGAATAGATTATTAGGCCAATTAACTGGGATTTCTCATAAAGCCATGACCCTAAACCTCTAAACCATGGGATCAAATCCCCTGAAGTGTTTGTGCCTAAGCAGCCTCAGCAGCTGCTCTTGTTTTTTGTGGTTGTAAATATATCTGCCACACTGCTTTTGCCAATTTATCTTTTCACAGGTGTACAACTTATTGATAGCAATTATAATAATTGACTTTACAACCTCACCCTTCATCAAGAAAAATTTTCCTTCACTGTTATTGTTGTTAGGTGCCATCGAGTTAGTACTGACTAATAGTGACCCTGTGCACAACAGAATGAAACACTCCCAATCCTGGGCCAACCTCAAAACTGTTGCCACGCTAGAGCCCGTTGATGCTGCCACTTTACCAGTCTATCTCGCTGGGGGTCTTCCTCTTTTTCTCTGACCCTCCATCTTACCAAGCATGATATCCTTCTCCAGTGACTGGTCTCTTCTGACAATATGTCCGAAATATGAGAGACAAAGTTTGGCCCTCCGGCCTCCAAGGAGCACTCTGGCTGCACTTCTTCCAACACAGATCTATTGGTTATTTTGGCAGCCCATGGCACTTTGAATATTCTCCTCCAACATCATAACTCAAAAGCATCAATTCTTCTATGGTCTTCCTTTTTCACTGTCCAGTTTTCACATGCATATGAGGTTATTGAAAATACCATGGGTTGGATCAGGCACACCTTAGTCCTTTAGGCAAATCTGCTGCACAAGACCTTTTTAAAGTGTTGAAGAGCAAAGATGTCAGCTTGAGGACTAAGGTGCACCTTCACTGTTGTTGTTGCTGGTAGGTGCCATTGAGTTGTAACTGACCCATAGCAACCTTATGCACAGCAGAACGAAACAATGACTGATCCTGGGCCAACCTCACTACTGTTGCCATGCTTGAGTCCATCGATGGCTTCCACTTGGCCAAACCATCTCGTTGGAGTCTTCCTCTTTTTCTGTGGCCCTCCACCTTACCAAACATGATATCCTTCTCTAGTGACTGGTCCCTCCTGACAATATGTCCGGAGTATGAGAGGCAAAGTTTGGCCATCTTGGCCTCCAAAGAGCACTCTGGCTACACTTCTTCCAAAACAGATCTGTTGGTTCTTTTGGCAGTCCATGATACTTTAAATATTCTCCTCCAACACCATAACTCAAAAGCGTCAATTCTTCTGTAGTCTTCCTTATTCACAGTCCAGCTTTCGCATCCATATGAGGTTATTAAAAATACCATGGCTTGGGTCAGGTGCACCTTAGTCCTCAAGCTGACATCTTTGCTCTTCAACACTTTAAAAAGGTCTTGTGCAGCAGATTTGCCTAATGCAATACATTGTTTGATTTCTTGACTGCTGCTTTCGTGAGTGTTGATAGTTGATCCAAGAAGAATGAAGTCCTTGACAACTTCAATCTTTTCTCCATTGATAAGAATGTTGTTTATTGGTCCAGTGGTGAGAATTTTTGTTTTCTTGGCATTGAGATATAATCCATACGGAAGGCTGTGCTCTTTAATCTTCATGAATAAATGTTTTCAGCCCTCTTCACTTTCAGTAAGTAAAGTTGTATAATCTGCATATTGCATGTTGTTAATGAGTCTTCCTCCAATCCTGATGCCATGTTTTTCTTCATATAGCCCAGCTTCTAGGATTATTTGCTCAGCATACAGGTTGAATAAGTATGGTGAAAGAATACAACCTTGTCGCACACCTTTTTTAATTTTAAACCATTCAGTGTTCCATGTTCTCTTTGAACAACTGTTTCTTGGTCCAGGTACAGATTCCTCATGAGTACAATTAAGTGTTCTGAATACTCATACTTCACAATGCTGCCCATAGCTTGTCATGTTCCACACAATCAAAAGCCTTTTTGTAGTCAGTAAAGCACAGGTAAACACCTTTCTGATATACTCTGCTTCCAGCTAAAATCCATTGGACATCAGCAATGATATCCCTCATTCCATGGCCTTTTCTGAATCTGGCTGGAACCTCTAGAACGTCTCTGTCAATGTATGATTGTAGCCATTTCTTTATTACCTTTAGCAAAACTTTACTCTCGCGGAATATCAAAGCGATTGTCCGATGATTTCCACATTCCATTGGGTCACCTCTTTTTGGAATGGGCACAGATATGGATCTCTTTCAATCAGTCGGCCAGATAGTTGTCTTCCAAATTTTTTGGCAGAGATGAGTGAGTGCCTCACTTTCTTGAAAGGTTTCAGTTTTTATTCCATCAATTCCTGGTGACTTGTTCTTTGCCAATTCCTTCAATGCACCTTGAACTTACTCCTTCAGTATCATTGGCTCTTGATCATATGCTACGTCTTGAAACGACTGAACATCAACCATTTCTTTTTAGTACAGTGACTTTGTGTGTTCCTTCCATCTTCTCTTGATGCTCTCTGCATCATTCAATAATTTGCCCAGAGAATATTTCTATAACGAAAGTCAAGGCAGAACTTTTTCTTTAGTTCCCCCAGCTTGAGAAATGCAGAGCGTATTCTTCCCTTTTGGTTTTCTGATTCCAGATCTTTGCAAATTTTGTTGTAATATTTGCCTTTATACTCTCGAGCTAAACTTTGAAATTTTCTGTTCAGCTTTTGGACCTCCTCATTTCTTCCATTTGCTTTAGCATCTCTATGCTGGAGAGGAAGTTTCAGTATCTATTCTGACATCATTTTGACCTTTTGCTTTGTCTTCTCAATGATTTTTTGCTTTCTTCATGTATGATATTCTTGATATCAGCCCACAACTCTTTGCGTCTTTGGTCTTTAGTTTTTAATGTATCATATCTGTTCAGATGATCTCTAAATTCAGGTGGGATCTATTCAAGGTCATATTTTGGCTCTTGTGGACTTATTTTCATTTTCTTCAGCTTCAGTTTGAATTTGTTTTTAACTGATGATATGGAGCTTTTCCATTTTTTATTTGCACAGATGTAGTCAATTTGATTTCTATGTAGTCCATCTGGTGAGATCCATGTGTACAGTCATCTGTTATGCTGTCTAAAGAAGGTATTTGAAATGAACAAATCATTGGTTTTGCAGAATTCTGTCGTCTGTTCTTCGGCATCATATGTATCACCAAGGTCATATTTTCCAACTTCTGATCCTTCCTCTTTGCTCCCAACCTTTGCATTCCAATCACCAGTAATGATCAATACATCTTGATTGCATGCTGTTAGGGCTTCCTATTTCCCCCTTCCTCAGAATCTTTTGTTTTTGTTTTAAACACTATCCCTATATGATTATAATTTTATATGTCAGAAGAGTTTGAGTCTTAGCAAAATATTAGTAATACATCTTAATCATTAAATGTAGCATTATACCGTTCTTGTATCTAACTAAGGACTCCTGGCATGTTGCTGTAGGATCAGCACTGGACTGTGAACCACAAGGTCAGTAGTGCAAACCACCAGCTGCTCTTTGGAAACCCTATACAGGGTCGGTATGAGTTGAAACTGACTCGACGGCACTTAACAACAACAACAACATATCTAACTAAAATTCTTTAGTTCAAGAAGTCACCATGGTGAGGGTTGGGGTTGAGGTGAGGAACACAGTACCCCAGTGCATCTCTGTCTCTATGCTATGAATTACAGATCTTTCTGCTTTTAGGCTACATCTGTTTATGTAGTTATTAGTAAGGAGCCCTGGTGACACAGTGAATTACGTGCTTTGGGGCACTAGCTAAAAGTTGGTGGTCTTGTGGAAGAAAGACCAGGTGTTCTGCTAAGCTAGGTTGTGCTATAATATTAAATGAACACAACAAAATTAGATTTTACATATATTAGATGTCTAGCGGAGCTCTGGTGGTGCTGTGGGTTAGATGTTGGGCTACTAACCTCAAGGTTAGTAGTTCAAACCCATGAGTTGCTCCAAAGAAGAAAGATGAGGCTGTCAACTCCTATAAAGGTCTGGAGTCTCAGAAATCCTAAATAGGGTTGCTGTGAATTGAAATCAAGTTGATGGCAGTGGGTTGAGTTTTTGGATTTTAGCAGTCCACCACATGAACAGGGAGTTCTGCTCTGAGGGATTTAGGCTGAGGAGGCTATTGCTGTGCTTGTGGCGTATATAAGGAGCGCTGGTGGTTCTGTGGGATAAACATGGGGCTGCTAACTGCTAAGTGGTTCAAACCCAGCATCTGCCCCTTGGGAGATACAGAAGGTTGTCTACTAGTAGTCATAAAGATTTACAGTCTTGGAAACCCTCTGTAGGTTGCTGAGAGGCTGAATAGACAAGATGGCAGTGGGTGGATGTGAAATGTGTGGCCTCCTTGGTTCCTATTGCAGGAGATGGAAGGTCCTGCAAGTGATACTCCAGGATGCTTCCCACAGTCCATTGTGGAAAGGGTATGGCGTGGCCCTGCCTAGCTGCAGAGGGCTGTGCAGGGAGACGGAGCATGTGGGTCTTCGTAAGCAGTAAAGGCTGCTGTACAAGTTGCAGAGCATGAGACAAGTCAGCCATGGTTCGCTGGTCACAAAGAACTTAACATCGCCACCTATGAATATTATCTGTGGCTTTCAGTTTTTCTTTACTGCTTACATCCATGCTACAGGTAATTTGGTTTGAATTCTGTATACTTGGGTGAGACACAGAAAAGCTTCTCGTTTAATCAAATGAGGCAAGTGTTACAACTCCACAGTCAATGAGGTGGTCAAAATGTTTTTGTTTCTTTTAGTATCACGATGGGACAATCATAAAATGGATACAGCAATGAGACTTTATGAATATAGAAAATTTATCTCAGTATAGTTGCAAAACTTATAGGTTTATGTTTTATGATGGGTGACTTGGTTGCTATAGTAATAGCAGCTATATATTTAAAACATTTCCTCCCTGTGCATAAGTTTATCTTAGTGATCCTGTATAGGGTTTCCAGGGAGCAGTTGATGGGTTTGAACCTCCAACCTCATAGGTGCAGTCCAGTGCTTTTGCTACAGTGCTACACCAGGACTCCTAACACACACACAGCCAGTATTAGGAATTATGATGTGATTTTTGTCACTTTACAGGTAAGAAAAGCTAATGGGAGTTATAATGTGAGACTATAATCATGACAATATTTTATTATTATTACCAATATAAGAATATATAAGAATACCAATAGGTAGACCTCCTATTGAAATGCTTGAGTCGCTGTAGAGTTGAAGAAAATAGGCAGCTCAAATGTGGTGATTTCTTTTAAAAAGATTTCAAATAGAAGCTAAAGTTTCATGCTTCAGAATTTTTTCCCCTTTGTATGTTACTTTAAAACCCATTTTGTCTTAGTGTAACTTTTAAAATACCATTTCATAAACTAAAGTAGTTGTCTGGAATTCCTTGAAGCCCATGGTTTGGCTTCAGCAAGCGTTAAACAAATACACTCTCAGAAATCAATGAGGGTATATTTCCAGCAGTTAATGCCCTAGTCACAGTAGATACTTTGTAAAATCAATAGCCTGAAATATCAGAGGATTATGGTTGTATCACATACCCCAAATGCCTAACATTGTTTTAATTACTCTAATAAAAGAAAGCTGGATGGACTTTAAAAAAAAAAAAAAAAAAAGCCTTGCTTACAAAGAATGTTCTGCTGAAGCCAAAGAAAATTTTTTACAAGTTCTTTGAGAAAATCTGGAAGTATTTAAGTGTTTTCCTTTTCTTATGAGACAATGCCTGTTACCCTGCCAGTGCTCCATCATGCAATATTCTCTTTATAACAATGGGCCTTTAGAACAAGTTGATCAAGTATACATACAGCTATATAGTTCTGATTGCATTAGTGATAGGGTTCAGAGATTTGGAATTTTTGTGTCACTGGTAAATAGAAATAAACGTATTTCATGTTCTAGTACATAGACACTGAATAGCTCTCATGAGGTTATCCAGTTTAATTTGGATTTATAGTTGATCCAGAGACTAGAAGAACATCATTTTGCCTGGAAGGTAGGCAGGGATCGCTTTGCCAGAGTGGAGATGTGTGTATATTGTAGTGAAAAGTTGATAATAGGAACAAAGAAGAATTGTGAGAGCAGATAGGATTAATCCGTCCCAGTACATAGAGTCGAAGTCTTGGTGTAGTGCTACATGAAAATGCACTGGACTGAAAAGTCAGTTTGAACTGCAAGATTGGCAGTTCATACCCATGCAGTCGCTCCTCAGGAATCCTGGACAGAGTCCCTGTGAGCTGGAACGGACTCGACAGCCCTTAACAACAGCAGCAGCACACTCAGAGCTTTCTCCATAAAGGACTTGCATTCTGCTTCAGAGGAAAAGAAGTCCAAGATTTTAAAAATGAGGTTTGTATTTCTCAACTAGAGTCATCGTCCTGAGGGTAGAGTTTCTGTTTGTCATAGTACCACACGTTTTGGCCAGATCATTGGAGTGTCTCACTTCTGAGCAAGGATGGATGTGAGCAGATGTATGGATGGAATGATGTATGGGGCATCGGGCAGTGTGGACTGATAGACCATAATGTGACTTTTTAATGAGCTGCCCCTCAAAGTGTGCAAAATCGGCATCTCCATTAGATTTTTAAATACTTCCTGAGCTTTGTTGTTGTTAAGTACCATTGAGTCGATTCCGACCCATTGTGACTCTGTGTAGGGTTTCCAAGGAGCATCTGGTGAGCTTGAACCACTGACCTTGCAATTCAAATGACTTTGCAGCCTGATGCATTTGCTCATAGTGCCACACCAGGACTCCTTGTTGTTGTTGTTGTTGTTAAATACCGTGAAGTCAGTCCTAACTCATAGTGACCCTGTACAGGGTTTTCGAGGCTGTAAATCTTTATGGGAGCAGAATGTCTCATCTTTCTCCCGAGGAATAGTTGGTAGTTTTGAACTGCTGATCTTGAGGTTGGCAGCCCAACTCATAACCACTACGCTACCAGAGCTCCTTGCCTACTATTAATCTCATATCATTTATTAAAACTATTTATTATATTCTAAAAAGTAGCCAGGCAAGAGCCAGAGATATTCTTGTTAGGCTAGCATTGTTTTTCTGTGTGAGTGTAGGTATAGGAGGCCCATTCAGGTTGTTGCCAATTTAGTCAGTTCAGATCAGGGTATGAAGGTAGGACTAGGCAAGATGTGGCATCATGCAATGTTGTGTAGGAACTTTGTAGGCAGGGATGCTTAAGGGATGCAAATCTTCAGAAGATTGCCTTGACTAAGGGTCCTTTCCACCACAGCTCCCTGGTTGCTTTAACTTCTACTAGGGAGCCTTCATGAATTCTTAGAATTTTGGCATAAAATGAATATCAGTAATTAGTTCATCCTTATAATTTTATTGATGAGGAAACTAAAATCCAAAGAGTTAAGTTCTGTCCTAAATCAGATGGGAAGTAATACTGATATTTTCTTATTCTTAGTTTAATGTACTTTCTACTCTTCCACCCTGGCTCTCAGATCATTTCTTCTGGAATGAAGGATTTACAAGAAGCCATTACTATTTGAAACAGAAAGAACAGACATACCCTCTGGGACGTTTTGTAGTTTAGAGAGTTCCATGTTGTACGTGCTTTGTAATTGGGCCTTGGATGCCTTGTTGTTGTTGTGTATAGTGTAGTGATTCCAACTCATATCAACTCAGTATGGGGTTTCCCAGGAGTGGCTGATGGGTTTGAACCTCTGTTCTTGCAATTAGCAGTCCATTGCTTATCCTGCAATGCCACACCGGGACTTCTAGGGCTGTTTATAAAGGGGGTCCACAATTTGGTCTTCATGGTCTTGGTTCTTTAGCACTAAGACATGGCGTATGACAAGAAAGATCTTGATGTCCTCAGTTGACTGAATCATTGCAATTCCATGGGTTCAGACTCATTACCTATTGTTTGTAGCCCAGTGCTTGTCTACAGTTTGAGAGTAAAGGGAGGACTTAAACCTCTGTCTAACTCCAAATGTTGTGCTTTTGCCACTAATTCAGTTATCTATCCACACTTACACTACTTTTCACCGACCCCTTATGGAATACGGTTGTGTCGAGAGGTTCATTTTACATTCATAATGCAATATCCCTGCTGGGCATGGAGAGATGTATGGGAGTTTGCATTGTGTTAAGAAATCAATTCGATGGACATGACAACAACAAGGATGACTTTGACCATAGAGTATTTGTTGAGGAAAGAAATTATTTGTACTGAACTTAAAGCACTCCCCCTACTATATGTTTGGGAGTCCTGATGTGGGACTGTGGGTTAATGCGCTGGACTGTAAAGTCAGTTTGAACCACAAGATCAGTGGTTCAAGCTCACCAGTCGCTCCTGCTATGGGTTGGAACCAACTCAATGGCACTTAACTACAACAACATTATTTGTTTGGGAGCCCTAATGGCATAGTGGTTAATAAACACATGACTGCTAACCCAAAAGTCAGCAGTTTGAACCCAATTGCTACTCTGTCCAGAAAAAGATGTGCTAATCTACTTCTGTAAAGATTTATAGCCTTGGAAACCCTATGGGACAGTTCTACTCTGTTCAGTAGAGTTGCTAGGAGTTGGACTCAACTCCAGGGCAACAGGACTGGTTTTGATTTTACTATTTGTTTGAGAAGTGTAGCCAATGGGTTTTTAGGAATTATCCTAAAAAAAAATCATTTTTTGTTCTCTGATTGTGGTCATGCTTGCCTCAACATGTATAGTTCTTCTTTTCTACCGTAAATAAAGTACTCTGTCCTGGTCATTCTTTTTTATCTTCTAAGAGGAAGTACCAGATATGGTAAACTATACTTTGATAAATACATGTAATCTCCTTCTCTTCTTCTTTAGTATTTACTTAGCATTTCTGGTGTGGCGCTGTAGGATTAGCACTGGACTGCAAACTACAAGGTTGGCGATTCAAACCCACAAGCTGCTCCTCAGAAACCCTGTATATAGGGTCGCTATGAGTTGGAACCAATTCAACAGCACTTAATAGCAATAGCAAAGTTTAAAGATGGCAGTTGTTTAACTGCAAGCAATCTAAAACTTGTTTGCTTTATGAAAAGGATTTGTGATATTTCCTTTTCCCTGTTTTCTGATTGATTTTGTGTCCAACTTCAAATCGAATTCCACATTCTTGTTCAATTGTGGAAAGCTCTCCAGTGCTTAGCTCCACCTCATTCTCTGACTTCCCCCACTCACTGTCTGTATTCCTTCACTTTGGTCTGTGTCCAGTGTCCTGGCCTGCCCTCCCAGATGGTGGTCAGTGTTGTGCTTAGCTGCCTGCTCCATCTCTTTGGAATCTCTCCCCAGTAGAGCCATTTAGTCACTTCCTTCTTTCAACTCTTTGACTAAACATGTCTTGCTTACTCTTAGAAGAGTTGTAATGAATCAGACTTTTATTTCATGTTTTGCCTCAGTATAATCTCTAAAAGGAATTTTTGAATTTTCAAGTCAATGGTTGTTGTTGTTGTTAGGTGCCATTGAGTTGATACCAAATCATAGCGACCGTATCAACAGCAGAACAAAACACTGCCTGATTCTGGGCTATCCTCACTACTGTTGCCATGCTTGAGTCCATCGATGCTGCCACTTGGCCATTCCATCTTGTTGGAGGTCATCCCCTTTTTCTCTGACCCTCCACCTTACCAAACGTGATATCCTTCTCCAGCGACTGGTCTTAGTGGGTTTTTTAAATTTGTTTTTTAATATGATAAGGTTAAGTAGTAGATCTGTGGCTGTCTTTATATTGTGACCTTTTCATTCGTTAAAATAGCCTGTCTCATGACCAGTGTTTTTAACACTGCCTGTATGTAAGATGTGCCCACGTAGGGATACCAGCTGATGGGGCGAGTGGGGCTTGGAATCCAGATCATGTTCTGCTCACCAAATTTTATATCCCAGTACAGGACTACAACCATCTGTAAAGGGTTTCCTTTTCCTACTCCCCACAGACTGATGAGCTAATGGCAGCCTTACTTGGACATGCATCATTTCATGTTACCATAACCCTGTGAGTTGGGATTATTGACTCATTATAGTTGAAAGAAGCTGGATGATGTGTCTGGCATCACACTGCTAAGAAGACAGAACTGGGCTTTGGATCCAGGTCTCGTGATCCCAGTCTAGAGCTCTTTCCATTCCTCCATCACTGCGTCTTCCCTCCTCAGGTTCCTGCCCACATAGCAAATGTTTTTGGAGTGAGGATGCTGTATCAGTAATTTTGAGGGTATGAAAAGTAACTCTTACAAAACCAAGTTCAAATATTTACCACAATCTCTTCAAGTTATAGTTCATTTCTAGAGCAACTCCAGGGGTAATGGTGTTTGTTGTTGTTGTTGTTATAAATTTTGGTAAAATATATACACCCAAGGTGTTCTTGTGTGGTGTTACAGGATAATACATTAGACCACAAGGTCAGTTTGAACCTCAAGGATGGCAGTTCAAGCTCACCAGCCACTCCTCAGAAACCTTATACAGGGTCACTATGAGTCGGAACCAACTTGATGGCACTTAACAACCACAACAACATATACAACCAAACATATACATACACCATTTCCAAGAATGTATACACACCATCTCAGAAACTTCTGATTGACAAAAATTATAAGCTTTGTTTGCCAAATGGTGAGTTTTGAACTGTCATTCCAGCTCCTTTATTTATATTGTTGTTGTTAAATGCTGTCGAGTCAGTTCTAACCCATAGCGACCCTGTATAGAGTTTCCGAGGAGCAGCTGGTGAGCTTGAACCACCAACTATGCAGTTCAAATGGCTCTGCAGTCTGGTACATTAACCCACAGTACCACACCAGGACTCCTGTATTTATTTGTTGTTGTTGTTGTTATGTGCCGTGGAGTCGGTTCCGACTCATAGCGACCCTGTACAGGGTTTACGAGGCTATAAATCTTTACGGGAGCAGAAAGCCTCATCTTTCTTCCGTGGAGCAGCTGGTAGTTTCGAACTGCTGATCCTGAGGTTCACAGCCCAATTTGTAACCACTACGCTACCAGAGCTCCTGTATTTATAGGGAACCTAAAAAACAACTGTAATCACATCTTAACTTTACATATCAGATGTGGCATTTCTTCAAAACTGAGGTTAAAATCTGAAAATACATGTTCTCTATCAGGCTAACATTAAAGCACTTCTTAATGACTGTTTTATGAAATAAAAGATTTAACATTGTTTTTAATAATTCTGTGTTATAAAATTTATAACATGCGTATTGATGGAGTCCCTGAATGGCCTTATGTCCTGAAATGGCACTATAGATAGTAAGACAAGTAGAGCTGATAAATTATTTTCATACACTAGTATTCTGCTCACGATGGTCAGTGCATGGGTGAATTGGGGCAGGGAGTAGCTGTTTTTGTTTCTCTCTTCTGTATTGTTTAGAGCATATGTCCTCTGTGAGTAAGCATGTACTGGGGTAAGTATTATGGAGATGTGGTTGAAAGAGGATGTAAAACCAAAGGAGTTCATTAGCAATTTATCAGCGCAGACCAACCCTTGTCATAGACATGAGAGCAACAGAAACGTTTGAGGTTGACTTTGGTGCATAACATTCATTTTCTCCATACAATGTATCAGTATCTATTGAGCATAGAACCTTAGGGTTGGCAGAAATAGAAGTCATTTGCTTTAGTGTCCTAGACATCACCAAGAGATGGTCTTCCAGGCTCTGCTCCGAGTAAAGATGTCACCACCGTCTTCCATTGTTGAGGAGCGCTAGATGTTGAAACCGTCTTCTACTTAATGAATTGAATCTTATCCAGCTTTCATCCTGTTAACACCTTCATTGTGTAATAAGCTACATCCTACTTAACATACCAGGTCTATACCTGATCCTATTATCTTTACTTTCTTCAGTTGATTCCATGGGAGCTGGTGGACAGACCTTCATTGTTCTTCATGTACTGCTATAGCTGGGTCATGCATTTGCTGAATCCCAGCACTGACATAAAAGAGCCCTGGTGGCACAAATGATTAAGTGCTTGGCTAGCTGAAAAGTTGGTGATATGAACTCAGCCCAGTCTCTGTAGGAAAAAAATTGGCAATCTGCTTCTGTAAAGATGACAACCGAGAAATTCCCTGTGGGACAATTCCACTTTGTCACCTGGGGTCTCTATGAGTTGAGGTTAATTAATGACACCTAGCAACAACAAAGGGAGCCTGGCATGGCACTGGACTGCCAAACATTAGATCAACAGTTCAAAAACCCAACACCCGCTACTTGGAAACTTTGTTCAAGGTCACTATGAATCAGAACTGACTCGACAGCACTTACAACAACGGCAACAGCAATGCTGATGTTCCGGAATATAGCATCCCTTAACCTGCAGCCCTGGTAGCATAGTGGTTATGAATCGGGCTACTAACCTCAAGGTGGGCAGTTTGAAACTACCAGCTATTCCCACAGGAGAAAGATGAGACGTTCTGCTCCCAAAAATATTTACAGCTTTGGAAACCTTGCGCAGGGTCACTATGAGTCGGAACCGACTCCACAGTACTTAACAACAGCAACAACCTGCAGCCCAAGGTTCGGTTAGTTTTTTGAACTGCCACAGCACATTGCTTATTTCATACATTGATTTGACATAGATAGATAAACATCATGTTGTAAATTTAGCACTTTACTTCTGGATAGCGTATAGATAAACTATCTTGTGAAATGATTGACAGGCAGGCTTTCTTTGAAATTGTAGTGAAGAATTCACATGGGAAAACTTTTGTGTTTTTCTTACCTGTATAAATCACCTCTATCTGTGCATATCAAAGTGTAGTTTGACAAAATAAGTATGTTCATGTGGTTTTGTCTCACTGAGAAGGAGAATCTACTGAGCTTAGGGAAGGACCTTCAGAATTCTTGCTAGCTGTCAGTGAGTTGACCCTAACACATGGCAACCCTGCCCGCGCACAATGGTTTTAGACCATCCATGTTTGATTATGGATTGGACCATTGTGATCCATAGAGTTTTCATTGACTTGATTTTCAGTAGTAGATCACTGAGCCTTTCCTCCTCGTCTGTCTTAATCTAGAAGCTTTGCTGAAAACTTGTTTGGCAACATATGAACATGCAGGTCTCTAAACATCTTCTTCTGTGGGATCCTCTCTAGTGTGGTCTTTTGGTGTGGAGAAGGAAAAAATCCTTTTACCACCTTCTTTTTCTATATGCACTTTCTATTCCCAGGGGAACAATCCAGTGGTGGTCAAAGGACTCTGGTGTGAGAACTGTATTTATGCCACAGAGATTTCTCAGGCTTAGTTTCTGGCTTACAGTGAAGCCTGTTCATTGTTAAATAACTTGAAGGGTATACCTAAGGCCTTGAGCCTTGTCATAACCATGACTTCATTGCTTGTAACCTGTTCTTAAACTGTACAGAACCAGTTTTGAGAAGAACACACAGTGTTGTGGTACCACCTTCACTACCATAGATTTCGTTGATTTGGATGGCTTGTGCTGCTTTTGGCTGTATACCTGCAAAAACAAAGCCATGGGATAAAGCAGCCTGAACCCTGTAATGAAAACCTTGTACCTTTTCTGAGGCCTGGTGGAGAGAAATGATTTATTTTGCCCTACCAAATAAAACATTCTAGGAATCCAAGGTGAAAATTGGATTTTTACTGCTACTAAAATCCTGAGCATATAAAATCAGCAAGTGTTGAATGTTTTTGCTTGATTAAGAGAAGAACCTGAATAGTCCAGCACAGGAATGATCTGCAGATGAGGTTGATAGGTATCATAAATAAATCTGATTTATAAAACTAGAATTAAACAGTAAGAACACATTGGCAGCAGATGGGAACAGTAGGGACCTCTGTGTTTTTAACAATCATTTTGCTTCCAGTCTGTTTCCTGGAGTAGTGCTCCATCATCTTTTGTCCTCCATCTTTTTAGGGTTAAGTCCTCAAGATGAAGGGATTTGGGAGTTACCTGACTCCAACCCAAAGTATGTACCTTTCCTCGCTTAGATTCTCATTTGTATGTTCTCTCTGTCTCTCTACCTTTCTCTCACTCTCTCTGTCTCTTTCTTGTATTCTTACTCTCTATGTCTCTCTCTCTGTGTCTTTTTCTTCCTCTCTTTTGTCTTTACCTACCTATCTGTTCTGGTAGCATAGTGGTTATGAATCGGGCTGCGAACTGCAAAGTGAGCAGTTCGAAACTACCAGCTGCTCCACGGGAGAAAGATGAGGCGTTCTGCTCCCGTAAACATCTACAGCCTTGGAAACCCTGTACAGGGTCGCTATGAGTCAGAACCGACTCCACGGCACACACAGCCACCAGCACCTGTTAATACCTGGTTTAGTTCAACCTCACTGTCCTGGGGGCTTTCCCACACGGAGCAAAGAGCTCTGCCCCCAGACTAATCTCACCAAGTCAGTGTGTTATGTCTTTGTGCTGCCACCTGGATATCTGTCAATGTTGTTGTTACTACATGCCATCGAGTTGGTTTTGACTCATAGCGACCCTGTATAGGTTTTCCGAGGAGCGGCTGGATAGTCCATGTTTATCCAGTAATATTATACAGGACAGGTTCATGCTGTATCTCAAGGAAACCATGTCACATATGTACAGTAGCCACTGCCTGGGGTTCAGGAGATGAGGTGACCCTTGGTCCTAATTAACTTAGACTAGGGCTTTTCCCAGAATTGTGTGCTCTCTCAGGTCTGTTTAAGAAAAGCGATTATTTTTGTGAGTCTGTTTTTGCCTAACTCAAGACGTCTTTGTTGTTCAACGTTGTTGAGTCAGTCCAACTCATAGCAACCCAGTATAGAGTTTCCAAGGAGTGGCTGGTGGGTTTGAACTGCCGAACTTGAAGTTCAAACCGTCCATGCGGCCCAGTGCTTATCCTACAGTGCCACACCAGCTTTGATTTCAGGGAGCTTCGTGTTGCTCTATAGAGCCACTTTCTGTGGAGTCTGATACTTTGAATTAGGCAGTGAGACTAAGTTATCTGACTGACAAAGTACTCACAGTCTCCTCCACTCATATGCCTTCTGCTTATTAGGGAATTCTCCAAACAGTCAAGATTTCAAATAGGACATTTAGACCAGGGAGCTGTGATCTAATGGTAATGACAGAAAGTCTTGGTGGTACAATTGGAATGATAATGGTAATAATAATAATGGAAACCGTTGTTGAGTCTGTCCCATCTCATGATGAGGCCTTATGTGTGTCAGAGTAGAGCTGTACTCCAAAGGGTTTTTAATGGATTGGACCTTTTGGAAGTATTCACCAGGCCTTTCTTCTGAGGCTCGTCTGGGTGGGCTTAGGCTGGAAACCTTACCTTAGTAACAGAGATTTTAACCCTTTGTACTACCCAAGGATTCCTAGTTGTAATAGCAGCTGAGCACTTACATATGCCAGGCATGGTGCTGAACATTTTCCCTTTCTCTTTTCATGGCCCTGTGAGAAAAATACTATTATCTCCTCTACACCATAGATAGGGATATTTGTCCAAGGTAATAAGTGTAAGAGGGTTGAGAGCCAGAATTCAGACGCAGTCCTCTCTCATTCCTGAGTCAGATTTTTGACCACTATCAGGCATTGGTTTTTTGAGAAGACATAACATCCTTTCAGAATGATGACGAAAACATAAAAACCTGAGGATATCAAAGCTATGATAGAATGAAAACTTTGTTAAGTGGCTGGGTCTTTTTTGGTTTTGCTTTGTTTTACAATGTGTGTATGTAGTAACTTAGGACCCTCATCAGCATTCGTGTGACTTAACGTGGTAGGAAGGATGCTCTGTCCCTGGTAACTGCCAGGTAATGGTGTTCACACCTGTCTGGCCTTTCTGCGGCTACCTGGGCGTGTACGCTATTTCCTTTGGGTTTCACATAGCTACTTCTTGCCTTGATGAACCCCAACCAGTTTGTTCATGCTCAAGTTCCTTAGTTTGCTTCTTTTTTACTTTGTTCATTCATTTATTGAGCATTTGTAATGTGTACTATGTTTTGTAATATTAAGATAAATAAGAAATTACTGTATTTAGTTGAAATGTATGGGAGAGGCAGTAGAACGATCGATGTTGAAACTTCAGTGGAGTAAGAAAGAGGGAGAAATTCTGAGGAGACGGAAGAGGCTTCATGGTGATAGTTCTCCTGAGCAGAGTCTCGAGAGATTAATAGAGTTTCTACAGGAAAAGAGGGAGGTGGAGAAAGGCAAAGGCATTCTAAAGAGAGGAAACTGTTTTTGGAAAGATATACTTTTTTTCAGAAAATGAAGTCTAGTGTGCCAGAAGGGTCGATTTAGAGAGGTTGAGTGGGCTTAAGAGAATGCAGGAAAGATTGTCTAAGGCAGGAATAGACGTGCTTGATTATTAACCAAAAGGTTGGAGGTTCAAGTCCACCCAGAGGTACCTTGGAAGAAAGGCCTAGGGATCTTCTTCCACAAAATCAGCCACTGAAAACTATGAAACACAGTTCTATTCTGACACACAAGGGATGATCCTTTCATGTACCACCCTCTCCACCCTATCTCTGTTCCAGTACCAGTACTAGTACCAACAGCTATCAAGTCACACGGTGACCCCATGTGTGCAGAGTAGAACTGCTCCATAGGATTTCCACTCTGACCTTTTAGAATCATATAGCTGAGTCTTTCTTCTGAGATGCCCTGTGAGTTACTAGTCAGGGACTTAACCTATCTGCACCACCCAGAGGCTCCTATCCCTACTGAGGCTTTGGTATTAAATAAGAAAGACCCAGAGCATCTTGCAGATGGCACCTGGGCCACATTCTCCAGTTTTACACACACACACCACACCCTTAGAGCTCTGTTCCCTGATGAATCTTAGAAAAAAAAAAATTAAACAGTTGAAACTAAAATTTTAAAATTTATATTGATCTTTTAAGCTTTGAGGTTTGATTAAAGTACAAATGGCATTAGAAACTTCAGTTCTACAAAGTGTTCTGAGCAATGACAGATTTTCATTAGACTTTAAGAATGCCAGGGAACTCTTATTTGGAAACAGGCCATTCATTGTAGTGCCATATTCATTCTGTTCTGGTGTTTTGCTTCTGAGTTTTATAGTTTGTTTTTTCCCCTCCCTAATTGTATCGCTAACAAGAGAACTGTTTTATAATGTGACTGTGAAACACAGCAGTGCTCTAGAGCGAACATCTTGCTCTCAATTAACCTTCATATTTCACACCTAATCGTTGCAGTGTGGCAAACCGCTCCCTGGCCTTTCAAAGCAAGAGGACTGCTGTGGAACTGTGGGGACCTCCTGGGGCTTTAACAAATGCCAGAAATGCCCCAAGAAACCAGGTAAGAAGTCATATGTCATGGTTCCTTTGCAGGTTAATGTCACGTATGTTTTCTTATGATCAATGTTTAGGAGACAACTCTAATCAGAATCTTCTCATTTCCATTTCTAGAAACCTTGGAAATCTCAGAAAGTCTTCTTACTGGTTCTGTTTTTAAATAAGCAGACCTTATCAATGCCGTCTCTACTCAGATTACTTATAAAATAAAGTCTTTTAAGAGGTGATAAACTAAAATAGCTTCTTTGGTCTCTGGTGAAGACAAAAATGAGAATTCTTTCAAAATAATAAATATCTTGATTTCCGTTTTAATTAATATTCACAACTTACATTGCCAGTTTTGCTATGATACAGATTTTCAAGAGGTATCACTAACAGAAAACCTATGTAGAAAAATAATTGGTTGCTGATTTATAAATGAGAAACTTATCATTCTTAGGATGCAATACTTCCTGCTCTTTATTCTTGTTGTTGTAAGTACTGTCAAATCGATTCCGACTCATAGCAGCCCTGTATAAGGTTTTTGAGGAGCTGGTGAGTTTAAACTGCCGACCTTGTAGTTTACAGTCCAGTGCTGATCCTTCAACGCCACACCAGGACTCACTACTTTATTCACAGGCCTCAGTGACAGTAATCGATGTCAGCTAGCATTTACATGTTTTGATTATTCTGCTTCCCTGAATCTGTTGATTTGAGTAAATCTAAGTTTTCACATTTCTAGTGTTTCCATCTAATTATACTTTGTCCTTTTAGTTTTAAAATGTAGTATTAAGTGTGAATTACTGACTAGTAATAAATATTTTTAGAAAGAAAGAGGTAACTTGTTTTAAGTTTAATTTTTAAGTTTAATGTTTTAAGTTTAATTTACTCTATGTTTTTGGCAGTAGAGGAAGTGATAGATTCTCAGTACTCATCCTTTGTTTCACATAGCTGAAAATTGATGATGGTTGTTTTTCATGTTTGATGTAGCAAGAAATTTCTCATTTGCTTCAGTTGGATTGTTTTTTGCCTGTTTTTTTAAGGTTTTTATTGTGGATCTAGTAACTGGTAGCGTAGTGGTTACGAATCGGGCTGCGAACCTTAAGGTCAGCGGTTCGAAACTACCAGCCGCTCCGCAGGAGAAAGATGAGGCTTTCTACTCCCGTAAGGATTTACACCCTCGGAAACCCTGTACAGGGTCGCTATGGGTCGGACCCGACTCGATGGCACTTAACAACAACAACAACAAGTAAAAGTTTACAGGGCAAATCATCAGTTTTACATTCAACAAATCATACACCTTGTTTCTTTACAATGATTATAATCCCCTCCATGTACCATCATTTATTTAACAGTGTTTCTCTCTATTCACTTTAGCTCTTTTTTAAAAAAAACACTCAGGCATATATAATAATTTACACCACCAAAGGGCACATTCTGCAAGTCTGCCTCCTGGCCACCAGCTCTTAGTCCCTCTCTTCCCATGAATCTAGAGTCCTCAGCTGCTTCCTCTCTGCATGTCCCCATCTCTGCCTCCATCTCTGGTGTCTCTGCCCCTTTGGATAAGGTCTCGCCTTCCACTTGTGCTCTTCTCCCTTGATGGTCCTAGGGTCCTCTGTTTCTGGACTGTAAGATTATCTACTCCCCGTTTTTGTTACAAAGCTTCTACCTTTACAGTTGTGGAAGTCACAATTAGTCATGATAACAATTACTCATTATTGAATCATAAGAATCTTATCCCCATCTCTTTTCACAAGACCCATCTAGACAAGATGAAAAATATTCAATGGGGACTCTTGCTTTCCTCACACACTCTTTAACTAAGCTCCTCCTTGCAACCTTGTAAGCCAGTCACTTCGTGTCTTTATCGCCCCCTTATTTTAGGTAGCCAATGTTTAAGTTGCCTGTCCCTGTCTACCCCGTGTACAGAGGGGATAGCATTGATACTTGATGTGAAGTATCAGTCTTCCCTCTCTGTTGGTATTTAGAGTTACTGCCTACATAAGTATAGGTCAGGTTCATCAAATTGTAGCAATTTACCCTTGTTTCCTTTATTAAAAAAAAATTTTTTTTTTAGTCTTCTTTTAGTCAAGTTCTGATTATCAAGCCGTCGAGGCTAGGTCAGAAGTGTACTATCTGCAAGTTTGGGTGTTCTTGTGCAGCTCCCCTCATTTCGTATCAGCTGGATGCTTCACTCTCAGCTCTAGCCCTCTTTGGCTATGTCCTTGTCCATGGGCTTAGGTGTCCCCAGGTCTCACCACACTTTGGACCAACCAGCCCATCCTCTTCTCTCTCTCATCTCCAGGTCAACGGGAGTTAATGGACCATGGTTGAACTCAGCCCACTTCTTCACTGCTGCCTTTCCCCATCTTCTACTCACCAGTAGACCAGTATGGGCTCCAGCAAGCTTACATGCCTGCTCATGTGTTCCCTTTGAGTTTTAGTCTTAGAGGGGGGTTTTTGTCCTGAAGGAACTTGATTGCTTGCCTTGATGGCTTCCCGGTGATCAGCTTGCTTATTCTTGTAGTAGCCTGTCATGCTGATATTTTTGTTTGGGGTTTTTTTCCTGATGCTCTTTCTTTGAAGATGTATCTTCTGTCACTCTAACTGTTCCAGGCTGGTCTGTTTGTTCTTTCTAGTGGGGATGTCCCTCCTCAGAAGGTTCTGGATGGGACTCAGGATTCCATCTAAGGTCTTATACTCTGCAAAGGCTCCTCAAGAGGCCTATTTCACTGGGCAAGTTCTAGAACCCCTTTTAGGTATTCCAATCAGTTATAGGCTGAAGATGGGTTTACAAGTATTCTGTAATCATGTTACCCAACATTCCTTTCTATGCCATTCAAGTGTCTATTTTACAATAGTAGGCAAGGGAAACCAATATTCATAAGACAGTCACGCGTACTAGTATTATTTCCCCTCAAACTATGCTTAGATCCCTGTATCACAGAGCCCTGTTGTTCCAAGGTTGAGCATGCATCACTGTGCCCCATTTAGCCGATGCAAACGTGTCTCAGTGTTCCCTATCTACCATCTCCTCCCCCTTCTTGTATTGCCCTCTCCAACATCCAAACTATGATGTGTCTGCCCTTACCCTGTGCTCTGCCATTGCCTCCCTCCACCTCCCCCTAAATCCCCCAACCCAACCCCACCATTGCGGTTACCTTATATTGCATTAACTTTTCCCTCCATTTAAGACAGTCTATTGTATCCTGTAATCTACCTGACCTTCCCACCACCAGGATCTCTGTTCCTCTTTGTTTACCTTCTTTCACATTGTAATTGTTTTGATCATAGACTGATCTCCCAGATCCGCTGAATTTGTTTTTTTAGTTTTATTCTTTTCTCAACTCTTCCATTTGTCAGTTGAGTTCTGGGTGATGCTGCCACGTATGTCAATCTTTGGTTGTTGTCTGTTCTCATTGGTTCTCAGTCCACAGAACCCCATTTAGGATGTTTTTCATTGCAGTGTTGGCTTTGCAAAATCCCTTAACTTCTGTTTATACTGGAATGTTTTGATTACACCTTCATATTTAATTGACAGCTTTGCTGGGTAGAGGATTCTTGGTTGGAAGTTTTTTTTTTTTCTTTCTTTCAGGGTTTTGTATGTCTCCCCATTACCTTCTTTCCTGTGTTGTTTCTGTTAAGAGATCCAAACTTAATCTGATTTGCTTGCCTTTGTATGTTACACTTCTCTTTTCCCTAGCTGCTGTCAGGATTCTGTCCTTATCTTTGATTTTAGAGCACTTGATTATGATATGTCTCCGTGATTTTCTTTTAGGGTCTATCATTCCTGGGGTTCGTTAAGCTTCTTGAATACTCATCTTTTCACTTTTCAGAATATTAGGGAAATTTTATTCCAGAAGCTCTTCAACTATCTCCTCTGTGAACTTGTGTGATTCTTCCTGTTCCAGAATGCTAATTCTTAAGTTATTCCTCTTCATGTTGTCCAGCATGAATCTTAGGCCTTATTCAGATTTTTTTAAATCCTTTTTTATGTTTGCTCTTCTATCTTAATAGTGTTGAGAGATTTATTTTTTATCTCACTAGTTTTGGCTTCTTTCTCTTCAATTCTACTCCTTTGCCCTTTCATTGTATTGTCCATTTCTCATATTCTGTTATTGTTCATTTGGACTTCTTTCTGTAGGTTTAGAATTGTTTCCAGTGCTGTATCTATCTTATTTGATTGTTCCTGTAGCACTTTGCTGATTTCTTCCTTATTTTTCTCAACTCCGTTGTAAAGTGTTTTGGTACATTTTATAATCATTTTTCTGAATTCCTTCTCAGGCATTTACAAAGCTTGCCCTCCTTCCAGTGTGGAGTGTAGGTCTACCTCCAGCTTATTTGTCTCAGTCACTTTATCTTGTTTCTGGATATGTGCTGATATGGTCATCTGTTTCTGATTTTTGGGCATATTCAATAGTTAGCCGTGGTCTTAATACTTAGATGGGTGTGTGTTTTGGTATATTTTATGCTTTCTGATTGCCTCCTGGTAGATGTGATCAGGAGATGGGCTTCCCTTTTCACTCTTCTTCCTGAGAAATTTTAAGATTTCACTGTTGGTTGTTAACAGTGTATCTCAGGATTGAATTTTCATTCTGTTTCCTTTTTAGTCTGCTTTTCCCTCTCCAGAACCCCCATTCAGGCCTTTTTGCTAGTGATAAACAGTTCTGGCCAGCTGTGGCCATTTTGCACTGCCATTTGATTTTAGCATGAAAACTGTCCCTTTAAATTTTGAGGAGATCTGTGCGCATGCGTAATAAACTGTCCGGGGGTGGTGGTGGCATGTCCATTCTCTCAGGCACCCCTCTAGTCATCAGAATGGAGGTGTGCAGACAACAAGAGACCAATGGACAGATAAAAAAAAAAAAAAAAAGTCCAACACCTTTATCTCCCCAGTTTTGTCAGGCATCCATGGCTGCTCTGATTCTTCCCCCTCTTGGTCTCTCCCAAGATGGCAGCTCCGGGAGCAGCTGAGTGTCTTGAATTAGAAAGTAATGAATTTCTTGCTTTTGCTACAAGTTCCATTGGCTGTAAGCCTTCCAACTTTCTAAGTATTCCTATATATTTGGTTCAGGGTTCTGGGACCATACCCTGAGGCTGCTTGGTCCGGTATTCTGTGTTGTTGTTGACGGAGCTCCTCATTGCACTTCTACCTTCTCTGCCTCAGTTAGATATTTTTTTATGTTCTCTTCTTAAAGAAATGTGTTTGATTTTTACTTTGATATTTCAATGGCTCTTTAAACCTAGCTGTTCAATTAAGAATCTTCCATCTGGGAGTCACCATGCCCATATGTCTGTCTTATATCCTGTTTGGTTTCTAGCTCCATAATAAGTTGTTTTGCATAATTGTCTTTCTCAAATTTATTGAGATAGGCAACTATGCAAATCTTTCAATCTTTTTCTTGCCTACAGTTTTCTCTCACTCCCCTATCTTCTTTTAGAGGACTAATTTGTGGAAATGCCTTCTTAAGGTTTTGATAATTAATGAATTCCTCATTTAGATTAATAATAAAATAAAAAAAACACTTTGTAAATAAGGACATTCATTACTGAGAGGATGTGTTTCATAGACTTTTTGAAGCTAATTTGGTAATGATTTGCAATGTGTTTTTTTCATCAAGTAGATTGAGTTTAATGGACCCTTCTCATTGGAAGATCAAATTGCCTAAAATTATTTTGGCAATCTGTCCAGCAGTATATCTAGGGAATGTTTGGTGTAATTTAAGAATATGGAGTTTGGAATTACATAGAACTGAGTTTGACTCCCAGCACTGCCACCCAGCACTGCCATTTCCTTTTGAGTTTTCTGGGTCATTCAATTGGAGTATTTAACTAAAAAAATTTCTTACTGCATTCCCACAAATTTGTCATGTCTGTTTATCTGTAGGGACACTGTTGGGTCTTAGCATTAAGGATGAGCAGTAAAATTCCTATAAGTTTGTTTTGAGGCTAAATTTATAATTTCTAGTGCGTTTTCCATCTTATTCCCCCCTTTTCTCTACGTATCTTTTTCTTAGCTCTTTCTCTTTCTTCCCTTCTCTAAATCTCAAAGCAGCAGGAACAGGACAGAAGGGAGTGGTAGAGAAAATCATATGATTCCTTTATTAAAAATTCTTAAGTTACACTTAGACTCTTTCATCATTTTTATCTAGAGTTGTATCATCTACTATTCACTGTTTAATATGGTTTTGTTAGCTCTACATTTTAATCTTGATAATGGATTTAAGTAGACTGTTTAATTACAAAGTTGTGGGAAAAAATCCATTCGTTGGCTCATTGAATATACAAAAGTTAAGAAATTGATTCTACTGCAGGACAGGCATTGTGGATTATTAAATTAAGTAAGCTATGAACATTTTGACATTTACACTGTTTGTACCATCTTCAGTGACTCATTCCAAAGAAACACTCTCTGGGTTACATTCTTCCTGTGTCATTTGAAAAACTTTCCTTTCCTTGGTTGGTACTACTCTAAATCATAGTCATTTTGGAAGAGAACAAAATTTCCTTGGCTTTATACTCTATAGTTTGGTGTTCCATGACTTTTTTTTCCAAGTAGTTCAAACTTCGGTCTTTTATTTAATAAGTGGCTTTTAGTTAATGTTTGAAGTTTTCTGCTTAGCTTCATACAGAAAGATCTTTCCTTATTAATCATTGTGACTGAGAAATTTTAGTTATAATCTGCAAATGATTTCATCAGGTAGTGTTAATCCTATTATAAATATGCTTAGCATGAACGAGTTACTTGTTTTTTAACAACTTTTTGGAAGAAAATGACCATAGAATCATTAGCTGAGGAGAACTTTAAGAGATCATTAAATCTGGCTCTTTGCCTTGTAGTAGATGAATGTTGAAACTTTCAAAACAAGTTTTTATCTCTTTGCCTTTGAATACTTTGCAAGAGACTCCATGACCTCTGTAAGTAACCTGTTTCAGAGGTCTTCCTAGTGTGGCACAAAACTAGACATGAAGGTAACTACCTTCCTGCCTGGAGTGGTGCTGTGGGCTAATGCATCAGGCTGCAAATTTGTTTGAATTGGAAGGTCGGTGGTTCAAGCTCACCAGCTGCTCCTTGGAAACCCTATACAGGGTTGCTGTGGGTCAGAATCGACTTGATGGCACTTAACAACAGTGCCTCCGTGCTAATATCTCCCTGCTTTTATACACTATTCCTAGACTCCTCACTTTAAGTCTTTAGGCATTCAGCAGGAAAATACAGAAAAGCAAGGAAGTAGAGAAGGAGAAGGGAGACCACTAATAAATAGTACCATTCTATGAATTGTTGTTGTTGTAGGTGCCTTGAAGTTGATTCTGACTCAGAGACTCCACGTGACAGACTAGTATTGCCGCGTAGGGCTTCCTTGATGGTCATCTTTATGAGAGTAGATCACTAGATCTTTTTCTTTGGGAGCTAGACACCACTGTGCTACCAAGACTTCTGTTCCATGAATGGTGAGGGATAATGAACATGTATAGAGGGCAAAATTAATTCATTATCCAGAGGAAAAACAGAGCACCAACTTTCACCTTTTATTGTTCGCTCAACTCTGTGTAGTTTTGATTACAGCTAGTTTCTTATTGTTCATTTGGCGTTGATTTGACCAAATGAAAAAGTAACTTATTACAGGAAATGACATGTATCATTTAGTAAGATTTCAGATACTATGATAAGCATTTTCCATGAAGTATACCTTTATTACCCAACAACTCCACCATACCAAGTAGATGTGTGTATATCCCCATTTTACAGAATTGCAATTTGAAACCCAAGGAGGTTGTTTCCCATGGCATTCAGAGCTATTGATAGCCAGAGCCAAGATTTGGACCCATGTCTTTCTGGTCCTAAAACGTATGTTCCATCCACTGATGGTCTTGCAGGCCTAACTTTTGGATATCAAAACCTCAATGAATAAGAGTTTTGTAGGTATACAGGTGACTGCAATGTTTCAATTGTTGATACTTGTCAGAGTGATGAACCATTTAACTGCCTCATAGGGTTTCCTTGATGATCATCTTTATGGGAGTAGATCGCTAGATCTTTTTTAATCTCATTGCTTCCTCTTGTCAACTGCCTATTTTTCCCATGTTCATATTTGTAAGAATCAGCTCATACTTTAGACACTAGATCCTACAACTAAGACAAGCATATACTTTATTATCTAAACTTAGACACTTTTGAGAGGGATTTCTGTGTTTATTGTTAAGTGCTGCCAAGTTGGCACCAACTCACAGCTACCATGTATAGGGTTTCGAGGCTATAAATCTTTGCAGGAGCAGAAAGCCTTATCTTATCCCTGAGGAGCAGCTGGTGGGCTGGAACCACAGACTTTGTGGTTCACAGTCCATGAGAGTGATATAGAATGCTATCATTATCTTTGTTGGCACAGCAGGCACACCCAGAATTGTTACTTGAAAACTAAGGGGTGTGGGAACCTCACCTAGGATTTATAAAAAAATGCAAATGCCTGAAGGCAATCATAGTTGATTAGCTAATCAATGGATATGTTGTGATATAATTAATTACCAATTGGAAGAATATACAAAACAGCTTTATGATTCTTTCAATTCCTTTAATAAGTTTACTAATACTCTATTGGAGTCCTGGTGTGATCACATGCTGGACCGCAATGTTAGGTTGAACTGCAAGATTGGCAATTCAAACTCACAAGCTGCTCTTTGGAAATCCTATATCCTGCTATGGGTCAGAACTGACTCAGTGGTTAGATGTAGCTTTGTTATAGTAATTTACATATAGTTTATTTAGTATTGTACAAAGTTAAATATATAACAAAGGATTATTTCTTCCCTTACAGCTTATCATGGATATAACCAAATGATGGAATGTCTACAAGGTTATAAGCGGGTTAACAACACCTTTTGTCAAGGTAGGGTAACTGAATTCATTGGTGTTGATTTGACAGTTGGGACTTTTCCAGAAATATGTGTTTTTATGCCATGTGTTGTTCATTAGTCCACCATGTGAAGGTCACACAGTAACCCACCTCCTGTTCACTGCATTTGGTTAAGGCAATATTGAGACGTAATGTAGGACTGCTAGAATTCCTATACTACCATTTAAACCTTGTGGAAATTTTTTCTTTTGTTAAGTGGTGATAAAATCCATGGGAGTTTGGATCACATTACAGAGTACCCCCATGGTCTTCCCGCTAAACTTCCATCCATGTATGGCCAAGTAAACGCACGCCTCAGCAGAACTACTTTTCTGCTGACAAATGACTGGGAACCGGAGTCCTCTTTACATCTCTCACCAGAATGTTGCCACCTTAAAATCCCGTTACAGAAAAACACTGACCTGTACTAACTTGTTTCAGGTATTAAATGTCAGAGTGAACTCACTTGTCCTTGGAAATAGAAAATGTTCTGTAGTTTAATGCTTTATCTAAGAGTTCTCTAGGGACACAGAACCAGTAAACTCTCTCTTTCTCAATCTCGCCTTCTCTCTGTCTCTCTCCAATAAAACCCATGAAAGCCAGAACTTGTGTAAGGCAGAAACCTGCTAGAGAAGGGAAACTCCACTATTTTCTATGAATTGAGAGAGATAGAAAAGCCCTAAGGCTTTACCCTGTCAAAGGTACAAAACTCGTGGCAACTAGGAAAACAAGGCAGTTCCATTGAAGTCCATTTCTCACAGATGTCACTGTATACACAAATGCATGTGTACACCAAGAGAGAAAGATTGATTGATAGATTTTGAGGAATTGGCTCATGGGATTGTGAGGGCTGGCAACAGGCTGGAGATTATGGCATCTTGTGTTCCCAAACTGGTAGATCATGCAGTAGGGAGTGAGAGAAATTGTGGTAAGATGTGTCTTTATAGTTTGGAAGTAGATTAGCCCCTCAGGAAATCACCCTTTTTGATTTTTAAGGCTATCACTCACAATAGGGAAAGTCATCTACTTAAGATTACTTAAGGCCAACTGACTTAATCATATAGAACTATTTCATAACAATATCTAGACTAGTGTTTTGATCAAGAAACCGAGTCCCGTTGACACATGAAATTAACCATCACACTAAATATGGAATATGGTAAGTATTTTTGTTCAATTTATTTTGGACAGTACAGAAAATGTTTACAAAAAGAAACTAAAAGATCATCGTATAGCATAGTGTCTACATTTTATAAATGAGGAAACTCAAGCCCCAAAAGGTTAAGTAACTCTCCTAGGGCTATATAGACATGAAGTTACAACTCAGATTTACCCATGCCTAGTTTAGTGCCCTTTATAGGATATCCTATTTGGACTTACTTACTTTGTGGGATGTCTGATGAATCCTCCAATTTCCCTTTAAGCGTCTAAGATGAAGAGTTATTAACATAAACTTGGAAAAATATGTACATTGAAATAACAGAGATGCATAGAGTTTCCCAGAACCATATTGAAACCAAAACATGTCAAGAATAGCACCTATCTTTGAACTTCTGATCTGCGGCTCTGTACTGTACTTTCATCATAGAGAGGGAGTAGGTTAAAGTCATGTTACCAAGTATAGGATATTAAAATGTTTCATATCAAAGGGGTATCCTAAATACCTATGAATTTTTAAAGTAAATTGTCTAGTCTGTTGACTTTTTATGGTGATTTGAGTGAAGGTTTACAAAGCAGATCAGCTTTCCATTCAACAATTCATTTCCATTTTGTCTCTTATCATTGATTGCTGTCCCCACAATGTATCATGTATTCCTCTTGCTCCCAGTGGTAGCTGTTTCTATTTCACCTTCTTTTCTAACACTTCTAAACTTTGTCCTTGGGTAAATGCTGCCCTTTCATCTCAAATAGTTGATTAGTCTAAGGTGTACATACCTCACTATTGTTATTATTCCCTTTATAATTCTGTTTGGCTGAAAATTGAGCCATGGATGTGATTTCTTTCCCAGACCTAAAGGGTGTCTTATGGCTATAGTCTCAGGGGTTCCACCAGTGTCTCTCTGACCAGTAAACCTGATCTCTTTTATGATTTTGAGTTTTGTTCCATACTTTTCTCCTATTCTATTTGGGACCTTCTAATGTGATCCCTTTCAGAGCAGTTAGTAGTAGCTGGTTGTCAGGCACTATCTAGTTGTTCTTATCTCACGGTCATAGAGACTCATGTTTACATGGTCCATTAATCCTTTTGATTGTTTCCATGGGTCTTCCATTTTCTCCTTTCCTGTGGGCAGGGAGATGGTTGCACCCTAAATGGCTGCTCACGAGTGTGTAAGACTCCAGTCTCCACTCACCACAGAAGGATGTGGAACATTTCTGGACTATGTTATGTTAGTTGACCCTGGTGGCCCCTCAGACCATGGTCCTGAGGCCCCAGGTACAAAGACTCATTCCCTCAAGGTATTTAGTTATGTCTAAGATGTTTTCATAACTTTGCCCCTTATGTGCTCCACCACATTCGTGGATAAATATGTAGCAAAAGTAAACACACATGTATAAATGCTCTCTATCAAACAAATATATTCATGATTGTACTCTCACCTTCCCTCCCACAATTATTCAGCCTGCCTATCTATCTGTGTGTTATAGATCATTGTTATCACAGGCCTGCGTAAAGAACCGTATTTACCTGTTACCTTAAACTCTTCCTAATGTCTTCCCCTTCCTCCATTGTTTTACACACCATATTTCCAAAAAGTTTTTCCTTTAAATATTATAAGCCCTAATCATATGTGAGAGAATGCTGGAAAAGTTAAGCTAACTCGAATTAATAAAAAGTTAGATTGGCTGGACTTAATACAATATCTAGAATCAATAGGGGTGATGAATGCCATCTGTCATTTAAAGAGGTTAGGCACTGTATGAAGGATATCTAGATTCCCCAGCAACCATTCACCAGGTTTTGTTGTTGTTGTCAGGTGCCATCGAGTCAGAACCGACTCATAGTGACCCCATGCACAGCAGAATGAAACAATGTCCGATCCTGGGCCAACCTCACTACCACTGCCACACTTGAGTCCATCAATGATGCCACCTGGCCAATCCATCTCGTTGGGGGTCTTCCTCTTTTTCTCTGACCCTCCACCTTACCCAGCATGACATCCTTCTCCAACGATTGTTTCCTCCGGACAATATGTCCAAAGTATGAGAGACGAAACTTAGCCATCCTGGCCTCCAAGGAGCACTCTGGCTGCACTTCTTCCAAAACAGATCTGTTGGTTCTTTTGGCAGTCCATGGCACTTTCAGCATTCTCCTCCAACACCACAACTCAAAGGCATCAATTCTTCTACAATCTTCCTTATCCACTGTCCAGCTTTTGCATCCATATGAGGCTATTGAAAACACAATGGCCTGGGTCCGGCGCACCTTAGTCCTCAAACTGACATCTCTGTTCTTTAATACATTTAAAAAGTTCCTGTGCAGCATATTTGCCCAATGCAATACGTCGTCTGATCTCTTGACTGCTGCTTCCACGAAGTTGATAGTTGATCCAAGAAGAATGAAGTCCTTGACAACTTCAATCTTTTCTCCATTGATAAGAATGTTGTTTATTGGTCCAGTGGTGAGGTTTTTTGTTTCCTTGACATTGAGATGTAATCCATATCAAAGACTGTGCTCTTTGATCTTCATAAGTAGTAGATGTGAATGTTTGCATTTTATAGAGCTGCAATTTGAAACCCCAAAACGTTATTTTCAAGGTCACATGGCTATTTTTTATTATTTTAAAAATATGCAACACAGCATTTGCCAATTTGATATTTTTCACATGTACGATTCAGTGGCACATTGGTGATGCTGTGCCACAATCATCAATATTCACTACCAAATTGTCTATCACCACTCACAATTGGAGTTCTGGTATGGTGCTGTGGGTTAATGCACGGGATTGCAAGGTTAGTTTGAATCTCAAGGTCAGCAGTTCAAGCTCACCACCTGCTCCTCAGAAACCCTATGCAAGGTCACTATGAGTCAGAACTGACTCAATGGCTCTTAACAATAACACACATAGCTACTTTTTGAGACAAATCTACAAACATGGGAATAATGGATTAGTCAGTTAGTCTACTTGAATAGAATTCAAGAATTTAAGATATAATTGAATTTAAGTAAATTAATGAGTGGCTAAAAATGGATGAACAGATAAATGCATATTCTGCATTGTAAACCTAGTTAATGTTTCAAAGAACTGGTTAACAATCTTATGTCAAGATGCTCAAGTACAATTTTAGGGTACATAATAGGAATGTAATGAGCAGGGCATTGGAAAGGAAATCCTCATTGTAGTGTATGCACATCAGACTGCACTTCGGATTATGTTGTTCAGTTTTCATTGTCTTTTTGTTATTAGTTATTATTGTTATTAGTTAAGCAAGTGTATGAAGGCCTAGGGAACATAAGTGTGCTTAGTCTAGAGAAGTGACGACTGAAGAGAAATATTTTGGCTGCTTTCAAATGTTTATTTAACTGTCCTGCAAACATGGCATGTTATTAAGTTGCTTCAGAAACCAGAGTCAATAAGATGGAGTTACAGAGAGGCATATTTAGAACAAGTACAAGAAAGCTTTTCTGTGAAACAGAGTTCAACAGCATTGTAATGAACCATTTGGGGAAATAATAAACTTCCTGCTCAGATCAGTGGTTCAGTAGCTACTAAATAACCATTGGCCAAGGATGCTTTGGGATATTTCTGTCATGTGCAATTCATACGCTAGATGATCCCTCAGGTATTTTCCAGCTCGGTTGATGCTATTATACTGTATTCTCTGGGATGATGGCTGTGCCTGAGAAGGGAGAAATGACATCTTGACTTGATACATACAAGTTAGCTCAGGACCTTAAGTTACTTGAAGTTTCTCCCATGATTAGGTATATGTGTTTGCTCCACAAAATTATGGGATAGAAGAGGGTGCTTATTTATCTTTCACTATTCTAATCCTGTATGCTAATTGTTAAGCACTTTTTCCAGAACGTCATGTGCTCCCAATTCCTCTGATTCCATAGTAGAGAATGCACACCTGTTCTCTTCTTTCTGTGTGTGTTTGTGTGTTGTATATGTGTCTTTTTTCCATTTGTTACTGCCCATAGATATTTGGGAACAGGCTGCCTACTCTTTTTTAAGGTGTTTTATGTTCTTATTTATTTCTCACGTATTTGGAACTTGGTAAGAGACTCGATCAGAGACTCATTCTAGCTTTATTTTATGTGACCACATACCAATAATTTTCATATAATTTTAATGATTCACACACCTAAGCACAGCTACCATAAACACAAAATATGAGCTATGCAGAAATAAGTAATAATAATGTGAGCAACTATTGCTTGTTTACCATGTGCCAGACACTTTATTTATGAGTAATTTGTGTTGATTTTCTCTGCTTCTGCTGTATGCGGTTGAGTTGGTTTTGACTTATAGTGACACTGATTACTGTTTCCAAGGCTGTAAATCTTCACAGGAACAGAAAGCCTCATCTTTCTTCCACTGAGCAGCTGGTGGATTCAAACTGCTGACCTTACAGTTAGCAGCCCAATGCATAACTCACCATATTATCAGGGGTCTTTTGATGATCTCTGTTGTTGTTAAGTGCAATCGAGGCAATTCCAACACATGGTAACTCTGTCTAGGGTTTCAGAGGAGTGGCTTGTGTGTTTGAACCACCAACCCTGCGTTTCAAACCGTTAAGGTTTAGTGTGTTATTCTACAGCATCATACCTGTTGTTGTTAGGTGCCGTAGAGTACAGACCGTATGCACAACAGAACTAAACACTGCCCGATCCTGGGCCAACCTCACAGTTGTTGCCATGTTTGAGCCCGTTGATGCTGCCACTTTGCCAATCCATCTCCATGGGGGTCTTCCTCTTTTTCTCTGACCCTCCACCTTACCAAACATCATATCCTTCTTCAGTGACTGGTCCTTCCTGACAATATGTCTGAAGTATGAGAGACAAAGTTTGGCCATCCTGCCTTCCAGGAGTCTCTGGCTGCACTTCTTCCAGCACAGATCTATTGGTTCTTTTGGCAGCCCATAGCATTTTCAATATTCTCCTCCAACACCATAACTCAAAAGCATCAATTCTTCTACGGTTTTCCTTATTCACTGTCCAGCTTTCACATGCATATGAGGTTATTGAAAATACCATAGCTTGGGTCAGGTGCACCTTAGTCCTCAAGCTGACATCTTTGCTCTTCAATGCTTTAAAAAGGTCTTGTGCAGCAGATTTTTCTAATGCAATACGTTGTTTGATTTCTTGATTGCTGCATCCATGAGTGTTGATAGTTGATCCAAGAAAAATGAAGCTCTTGACAACTTCTATCTTTTCACTGTTGATAAGAATGTTGTTTATTGGTCCAGACATGAGGATTTTTGTTTTCTTTGTATCGAGATGCAATCTATACCGAAGTCTGTGTTCTTTGATCTTCATCAATAAGTATTTTAAGTCCTCTTCACTTTCATCAAGCAAGGTTATATCATCTACAGATTGCAGGTTTTTAATGAGTCTTCCTCAAATCCTGCTGTCACGTTTTTCTTCATATAACCCAGCTTCTCGGATTGTTTGCTCAGCATACATATTGAATAAGTATGGTGAACGAATACAACCCTGTCACGCATCTTTCTTAATTTTAAACCATTCAGTGTTCCCATATTCTGTTTGAACAACTGCCTCTTGGTCCTGTACAATTCCTCATGAATACAATTAAGTGTTCAGGAATACTTATGCTTCGCAATATTATCCATAGCTTGTCATGATCCACACAATCAAAAGCCTTTGCATGGTCAATAAGGCAAAGGTAAACATCTTATTTATATTCTTTGCTTTCAGCCAAGATCTGTCAGACATCAGCAGTGATATTTCTTGTTCTACATCCTCTTCTGAATCCGGCTTGAACCTCTGGAAGATCTCTGTCAATGTATGGTTGCAGCTTTTTTGATGTTACCTTTAGTAAAACTTTACTCACATGGGATACCAAAGATATTGTCCGATGATTTCCGAATTCTTTTGGGTCGCCTCTCTTTGGAAAGGGCACAAATATGGATTTCTTCTAGTCGGCTAGATAGTTGTCTTCCAAACTTTTGGGCATAGATGAGTGAGTGCCTCCAGTGCTTCCTCACTTTCTTGAAAGATTTCAGTTTTTATTCCATCAATTCCTGGTGCCTTGTTCTTTGTCACTTCCTTCAATGCACCTTGGACTTCCTCCTTCAGTATCATTAGCTCTTGATCATATGCTACCTCTTGAAATGGTTGAACATCAACCATTTCCTTTTGGTACAGTGACTCTGTGTATTCCATCCATTTTCAATTGATGCTTTCTGCATCATTCAATAATTTGCCCAAAGAATCCTTCAATAATGAATATCGAGGCTTGAATTGTTTCTTCAGTTCCCCCAGTTTGAGAACTGCTGAGCGTGTTCTTTCCTTTTGGCTTTCTGGCTCCAAATCTTTGCACATTTCGTTCTATTTGACTTTGTCTTCTCGAGTTGAACTTTGAAATTTTCTGTCCGGCCCGTGTACCTCCTCATTTCGTCCATTTATTTTAGAATCTCTACACTGGAGAGCAAGTTTCAGTGTCTCTTCTGACATCCATTTTGATCTTTTTCTTCTTTCTTGTCTTCTTAATGACTTTTTGCTTTCTTTCTGTATAATGTTCTTAATGTCATCCCACAATTCTTCTGGTCTTCGGTCTTCAGTGTCTAATGTATGAAATCTGTTCATCAGATAATCTCTAAATTCAGGTGGGATATATTCAAGTTCATATTTTGGCTCTTGGGGACTTGTTTTCATTTTCTTCAGCTTCAGTCTGATTTTGCATATGACCAATTGATGGTCTGTTCCACAATCTGCCCCTAGCCTTGTTTTGGCTAATGATATGGAACTTTCCCATGGTCTCTTTCCATTGACGTAGTTAATTCAATTTCTGTGTATTCTGTATCATGAGGTTCGTGTGTATAATCATCTCTTATGTTGTCTAAAGAAGCTATTTGAAATGAACAAATCATTGGTTTTGCGGAATTCTATCAGATGATCTCCAGCATCATTTGTATCACCAGTGCCATATTTTCCAACTACTGATCCTTCCTCTTTGTTTCCATCCTTTGCATTCCAATCACAGGTAATGATGTTGATTGCATGTTTGATCAGTTTCAGATTGAAGAAGTTGGTAGAATTCTTTTTTTTTTTTCATTCTCACTGACTTTAGTGGTTGGTGCATAAATTTGAATAATAGTGGTATTAACTGGTCTTCCCTGTAGGCGCATGGATATTATCCTATCATAGACAGCATTCTACCTCATGACTGATCTTGATATGTTGTTTTTGACGATGAATGAAACACCATTCTTCAATTTGTCATTCCTGGAATAGTAAACCATGTGGTTGTCAGATTCAAAATGGCCAATACCAGTTCATTTTAGCTCACTAATGCCTAAGATACCGATGTTTATGCGTTCCATTTGATTTTTGACAATTTCCAATTTTCCTAGATTCATATTTCATACATTCCATGTTCCTGTTATTAATGGATGTTTACAGCTGTTTCTCTTCATTTTGAGTTGTGCCCCATCAGCAAATGAAGGTTCCGCAAGCTTTACTCCCACAGGCTGTACTCCATTCTCATTATCACAATCAACTCTACTTTGAGGAGGCAGCTCTTCCCCAGTCATATTTTGAGTGCCTTCCAACCTGAGGGGCTCCTTTTCTGGCACTAGATCTGACAGTGCTTCTCTGCTAGTCATAAGGTTTTCAGTAACTAAATATTCGGAAGTAGCTCATCTCTCCTTCCTCTAGTCTGTTTTTGTCTGGAAGCCCATCTGAAACCTGCCCACCATGGGTGACCCGGCTGGTATTTAAAATACCTGTGGCATAGCTTCCAGAATCTGAGCAACTCACAAGCCACCACAGTACGACAAACTGACAGATGAGTGGTGGATCATACCTGTACTAGCCTTCAAATATCTTTTTAATCTAGGTACTATGATTTTCTTGTTTTACATATGAATAAATTGAGACACAGAGATGTTAAGTAACTTGAATAGCACATAGTAGATGCTACATGTAGGAATGAAATACAGGTAGACTGAGATGAAAACTGAAGCTGTCAAACACCTTGTTCTACTGTCAACACAAGTTGCTCACTTGTTCATATAGTATGTGCGCCATTTAGGCATCATTTCAGTCCTGTGAGATGTGGACATTATTGATTCCAATTACAGATGAGACACAGAGAGTAAATAATTTTCCTGATGTCCCACAAATAAGAATCCCAACCAGGATAAAACTTTACTCCTCCTTACCATTTTTATATGATGGGGCTTTAAGAAATGTATGGAAAAACGTAATTAAAAAGCAGTGACATTATTGCACAGACTTTGTGAAGCCCCCTTGTGTATTTTTGGGAAGTATTACTATGGCTGAGGGCTCAACTGATAAAGGGAGGTGGTGGGAACCCATTCAGCGACTCCTCACTCTGTTACGCAAGTTGTTATCAAAATTGCTTCCAAGGCATTGAGCAACAATCTGGTGTGGTGGTGTGGGATAAACGCTGGACTGCTAACTGCAAGAGTGGTTCAAACTTGCTAGCCGCTCCTCAGAAACCCTATACAAGGTCATTATGAGCCAGAACTAACTTGATGACAGCACTTATCAACAGTAAAATACTACTAACATGTTGGTGTTAAATGCTGTCAAGTTGATACTGACTCATAGTGGTCCTGTAAAGGGTTTCTGAGGCTTTTTAAATCTCCAAGAGAACAGAAAGCTTCATCTTGCTCCTGCAGTGTGGCTGGTGGGCTTGAACCATGAACCTTGTAGTTTACAGTCTAGTACATATTGTATGGAGCCACCACACTCCCACTACTAACATTGTTATTGTTGTTAAGTGCTGTTGAGTTGTTTACAACCCATAGCGACCCTGTATAGGGTTTTTGAGGCATTGCTGGTGAGCTTGAACTGCCACAGTTGCTGTTCAAACAACTTTGCAAGTAGCAAATTAGAACCAAAGTCTATTCCAAGAATTAATAGAAATAAAAGCATTTCTATTAATATTATTTTGGCTATATTTAATGAGAAGAGATGGTTTTCCATCTCTTGAAGAAGGTTCAAGGTTCTCTGTGGCTCATATTCATGATATGATCACTTTCGTTATGGAATTGAAAATTTGTAAGTAATAACATGCTTTTTAATTTAGCAAGCTAGAATGGAGAATTGTTTTAAATAAGTAATTGCTTGAGTTTTGTATTTTTCCTATCTGTAGCTGTCTGACATTTAGCAAGTTGCATCCATATTGAGCACAGCAAATTGTTCTGATTCAGTTGACTCTCCCATTGGCCACCAACACTAAATCCTGGCTTCCATTTGTCTCAGGAGGACATTTGTGAAGCAGTTACAATTTTTGAGATAGATTCTCGAGTAAAGAATTGCAGAAAATTCCATTTCATGATGCCGCAAGGAGTCACCACTAAATTACACCCCAGAGAAGATTGACTCATAAAATAATATGATTTCATTCAGCAAAATCTTTGTAAAAATTGCCACTGAGAAAAGGGCTTCATTTCACCCCCTTTGTGATATTATTGGTCAGTAAAATGAAATCTAATGTTCTCACATAATATAGGTGCACTCAGTTTTCCTAGAGCCTGGAAGCTTTTTAATCTTGTTATCCTAAAGGTTTTCAGAAGGAGCCCATTAAATCTCTAATTGTATACTCCACATTGTTCTTACAGTCAAATGTCTTTCTCAGTTTGCAAAGTCCATTTACAATTAAAGTGATTAATAACTAGAATTACATTATTTCTTTCAACTAAGTGAATTAATGTTCTGAAACAACTTGTACTAATGCGTGCTGTATCACAAAGAGCCAACTGTCCAGAAGTTAACATGAGCTTACAAATAATTGCTCTCCAAGTTGGCCTCCCCCCTCCCCACTTTCTAGTGGTGCTGCAATTATCTTTTCAAAGGAATGATTTATTACATATACACACATGGGCGCTAAAACCTGCCTTGCTACTCCAACATAATGGAATTGTTATAATTTTTTTCATTTATCATAACAAACAATACGATTGTTTTTCATGGTGGATCTAGAGCAACATTCATCATTTGATTATTATGCTAAGGGGTTTGATGTAAAAGTAGAGTTCAGTGAAATAACACCTCATGGAAAGAATAATCCTAGCAGTTCCTACTTTTCATTCTGTGTACACTCAAGCTTGAAGGTCCTTCCTGCATGTTACATATTCTCACTTGCCCATAACTTAGCCAAGAAATAAATGAGGTCTTAAAAAGTTTGGTGAAAATCAAAGTCTTAAAGATAGAATTAGGTTCTGAAAGTACTTGCGAGTCAGTAAATTTAGTAAAACCTTCTATAAAAAGTTAGTATCGTCTTTAACATACTAGAATCATTTAGCAAGTCCGTAAGTATATATGGTGAGTATATATATGGTGTGTGCTGTGGAGTCAGTTGCTAGTCATATCGGTCCTGTGTGAGGCTATAAACCATTATGGGACCAGAAAGTCTCATCTTTCTTCCACAGAGTGGCTGGTAGAATAGAACTGCTTACTTTTCAATTAGCAGCCCAGTTTATAATCCACATCCTGATGTGGTGCTATAGATTACGTACTGGACTAACCGCAAAGTCAGTGCTTCAACCCCACCAGTCACTTTTTGGAAATCCTATACAGAGTCACTATGAGTTGGAACCAACTCAACAGCATTAAACAACAGCAACAACGTTGTTGAACTACCAACCTTGTGGTTAGCAGTCCAGTGCTAATCCTACAGTGCCACACCAGGACTCCAGACGTGGAATCGGAACCGACTCTTAGCGACCCTGTACAAGGTTTCCGAGGCTATAAATCTTTGCAGGAGCAGAAAGCCTTATCTTTCTCATGTGGAACAGCTGGTAGTTTCAAACTGCTGACCTTAAGGTTCACAGCCTGATTTGTAACCACTGCGCTACCAGAGCTCCTTTAGGAGCTATGGGAAATATCAAATTATGTAGCTAGAAGTACTCCACACTTTTATAATCTAGTGTATACTCCTTTTTCATAGATATTCTTGAAAACTTCTTAAAGGATTCCATATTCAACAGACATTAATTGGCAGGGTACTCCTGAGGTACATATTGAGGCTATGTGATGAATGATGAGTAAGAGCTCTTCCTGTCCTTAGAATTTAATGTAAATAAATTGGTTTGAATCAGCAGAATGCCATTTGTTTTATCTGCTCTCCTAAGTAACAGGATTTTAGCTGACTTGAGATGAGTTTGTGAAAGCAGATAGGAGCTGTTAGCATAGTTTTTTTATGTGGCAGTTTAATATAAGAGTTGCTCTGCTTAACAAACTAAATTTATAAAAGAGATACATTTGGGAACAAAAATACTCATTACAAAAAATTTCATTAAACTATTTCTTTTAGATAAAAAGCTCCCTGAAGACCATCTGAAACCAAATTTTATTTGGACAAACATAGTGCCAATTGCTTAAGAGCCATCTCTGTCGTTAAATGAGACTCACCAACCCTTAGTTAAATTCCTCATGGGCAAGTCATACATAGGATTTTTTGGTTAGGAAGAGTTGACGTGGACTGCAGCTTTGATTTCAGACCTCTTACTGATGATTTTTTTTTTTTTTTTTTTTTAATTCCTCATGAGCTACAGTATGGTGAACAGCTAGGGGAAGACTGTTTTTTGAGTGCTTTTGGAAAACTGATTGAATGGGGACTAAAAAATAGAGGTAAGACCCTCAAGAAAGTCTGCTTGGCTGGAGAGAAAAATATGGGCTGTAACATATCAGTGGTTCAAGCTTACGAGTCGCTCCTCGGACATCCTATATAGGGGTCGCTATGAGTCAGAACCAACTCAACTGAACAACAACAGCAACAAAACCCCACCATATTGTTGTTGTTTAAGCCTTCTAATCATCCCTGACTCTTGGCAACCCCATATGCAATAGAAGGATTCACGTTGCCCAAACCTGTGCCATCTCCAGGATGGGGACTGTTTCATTTTGATCCAAAGGGTTTTTATTACTTGATTTTCAGATTTCCAAACCTTTTTAGTTCTCAGGTGAGGATTCTACCATGGACCCACCCATCCCTCACTAGTGCTGGTTTCAAACTGACAGGTGAGGTAAGATGAAGTAATTCTGAACTTTAAGGCGAGGTTCGTGTGATTAAGTCTGTCAATTCATGTACCTGTACCATTTACAATAAAACCAGCTTTGTAATACATGCTGGAAAAACATTTATTGGATTTACACTGCCTGTAACATGGAAATGTCCAGAGGCCCTTATGACAACTTCTTGCGTATTTCAAAGAAAATGCATTTGTGGATTAGGCAAGAGTCATCATTTAACAGTTATTTTCAACAGTATGATGAAAAAACAAAACAAAACAAAAAAACCCTGCCATTGTGCCGATTCCAATTCATAATAACCCTATAGAAAAGAGGCTTTCCAAGGCTTTAAGTCTTTACTAAAGCAGACTGCTACGTCTTTCTTCCAAGGAGTGGATGGTGGGTTTGTACTAAAGACCTTTTGGTAAGTTGTCAAGCACTTAGCCACTGCACTACATTGGCTCCTCCTCCAAAAGTATTTTTGTTATTGTTGTTAGGTGCTGTTAAGTCATTTTCAACAAATAGAGAAACCTTGTATAACAACCAAATAAAACACTGCCCAGTCCTTTGCCATACTCACAATTGTTGTTGTATTTGAGCTCACTGTTACTTTCACCATGTCAATCCATCTCATTGAGGATCTTCCTCTTTTTTTAATCTTCCTCCACTTTACCAAGCATGAGGTCTTTTTCCAGGACTGGTCCCTCCTGACATTTCCAGTGTATGAGAGATGAAGTCTTGCTTTGAAGGAGCATTCTGACTGTGCTTCTTCCAAGACAGATTTTCTTGTACTTCTGTCAGTTCATGTTACTTTTAATATTTTTTGTCAACATAATTCAAATGTATTGACTCTTCTTAAGTCTTCCTTATATGTTGTCCAACTTTCACATACATATAAGGTGATTGTAAAAACAGTGGCTTGTGTTAGGTGAACCATAGTCCTCAGTTGACGTCTTTGCATTTTACTACTTAATTTTCTCTTTCCACATTCTCACATATGTTTGGGGATTTGGGTGTGAGTGGGTAGGAGTAAGGAGTCAGGGCTAGACTTAAGACTATAGGTAGGTCTAAGTTAGGCCTGTCCACCACTTGTGTGTCAGTTTGTCGTACGGTGGTGGATTGTGAGTTGCTGTGATTCTGGAAGCTATGGCACTGGTATTTTAAATACCAGCAGGGTCACCCATGGTGGACAGGTTTCAGATGAGCTTCCAGACAAAAACAGACTAGGAAGAAGGAGTGACAAACAACTTCTGAATATTTAGTCACTGAAAACCTTATGAATAGCAGAGAAACACTGTCAAATAGAGTGACAGAAAATGAGCCCCTCAAGTTGGAAAGCACTCAAAATGCAGCTGGGGAAGAGCTGCCTCCTCAAAGTAGAATTGATTGTGATGATGCAGATAGAGTAAAGCCTGTAGGAGTAAAACCTGTGGGACCTTCATTTGCTGATGGGGCACAACTTAAAATGAAGAGAAACAGCTGTGAATATCCATTAATAATCAGAACATGGAATGTATGAAGTATGAATCTAGGAAAATTGGAAATTGACAAAAATGAAATGGAACACATACACATTGCTATCTTAGGCATTAGTGAGCTGAAATGACTGGTATTGGCCATTTTGAATCTGACAACCACATGGTTTACTATTCCAGAAATGACAAATTGAAGAGGAATGGTATTGCATTCCTTGTCAAAAAGAACATATCTGGATCAGTCATAAGGTACAACGCTGTCTGTGATAAGATAATATCCATGTGCCTATAGGGAAGACCAGTGAATACCATTATTATTCAAATTTATGCCCCAACCACTAAAGCCAGTGAGGACGAAATAGAAGATTCTACCAATTTCTTCAATCTGAAATTGATCAAACATACAATCAAGATGTATTGATCATTACTGGTGATTGGAATGCAAAGGTTGGGAATAAAGAGGAAGGATCAGTAGTTGGAAAATACGACCTTGGTGATAGAAATGATGCTGGAGATCGCATGATAGAATTATGCAAAATCAATGATTTGTTCATTTCAAATACCTTCTTTAGACAGCATAAGAGACGATCATATACATGGACCTCATCAGATGGAATACACAGAAATCAAATTGACTACATCTGCGGAAAGTGATGATGGAAAAACCCTATATATCATCAGTCAAAACAAGGCCAGGGGCAGATTGTGGAACAGACCATCAATTGTTCATATGGAAATTCAGACTGAAGCTAAAGAAAATGAAAACTAGTCCACGAGAGCGACAATATGATCTTGAATATATCTCACCTGAAAGTAGAGATCATCTGAAGAACAGATTTGATACATTAAGCACTGAAGACCGAAGACCTAAAGAGTTGTGGGAAGACTCAAGAACATCATACACGAAGAAAGCAAAAAGTCGTAAAGACAAGAAAGAAGGAAAAGAAAAAAAAAAAAGAAAGAAGAGATCAAAATGGATGTTAGAAGAGACACTGAAAGTTGCTCTCCAGCATAGAGATGCTAAAGCAAATGGAAGCAATTAGGAGGTACAAGAGCTGAATAGAAAATTTCAAAGATCAGCTTGAGAAGATAAAGCCAAGTATTACAACAAAATGTGCAATGATCTGGAGTCAGAAAACCAAAAAGGAAGAATACGCTCAACATTTCTCAAGCTGGGAAAACTGAAGAAAAAATTCAAGTCTCAATTTTTGTTATTAAAGGTTTCTGTGGGCAAATAATTGAATGATGCAGAAAGCTTCAAAGGAAGATGGAAGGAATACATGGAATCATTTTACCAAAAAGAAATTGTTCATGTTCAACTATTTCAAGAGGTAGTTTATGATCAAAATCCAGTGATATGAAGGAAGACATCCAAGGTGCATTGAAGGACTTGACAAAGAACAAGGCACCAGGAAGTGATGGAATGAAAATTGAAATCTTTCAAGAAAGTGAGGAGGCACTGGAGGCATTCACTCATCTCTGCCAAGAAATTTGGAAGACAACTATCTGGCCGACTGATTGGAGGAGATCCAGATTTGGGCCCATTTCACAGAGAGGTGATCGAACGGAATGTGGAAATCATTGGACAGTCTCTTTGATATTCCATGCAAGTAAAGTTTTACTAAAAGTAATAGAAAAACGGCTGCAAGCATATATTGACAGAGAACTTCCAGAGGTTCAAGCTGGATTCAGGGAATGAGGGATATCATTGCTGTGTCCAATGGAACTTGGCTGAAAGCAGAGAATACCAGAAAGATGTTTACCTGTGTTGTATTTACTATGCAAAGGCTTTTGATTGTGCGGATCATGACAAGCTATGGACAACGTAGCAAAGTAAGAGTATTCTGGAACACTTAATTGTGCTCATAAGGAATCTGTACATGGACCACGTGGCAGTTGTTCGAACAGAACATGGGAACGCTGAATGGTGTAAAGTTAAGAAAGGTGTGTGTGTGACAGGGTTGTATTCTTTCACCATACTTACTCAACCTGTATGCTGAGCAAATAATCCATGAAGCTGGGTTATATGAAGAAAAGCATGGCATCAGAATTAGAGGAAGACTCATTAACAACCTGCAATATACAGATAATACAACCTTGCTTGCTGAAAGTGAAGAAGACTTAAAATATTTACTGATGAAGATCAAAGAGCACAGCCTTTGGTTATGGATTATATCTCAATGTAACAAAACAAAATTCCTCACCACTGGCCAATAAACATCATTCTTAACAACAGAAAAAATTGAAGTTGTCAGGGACGTCATTCTTCTTGGATCAACTATCAACAGTCAAGGAAGCAGCAGTCAAGAAATCAAATGATGTATTCCATTTGGCAAATATGCTGCATAACACCTTTTTAAAGTGTTGAAGAGCAAAGACGTCAGCTTGAGGACTAAGGTGCGCCTGACCCAAGCTATGGTATTTTCAGAACCACATGTGCATGCGAAAGCTGGACAGTGAATATGGAAGACTGTAGAAGAATTGATGCTTTTGAGTTATGGTGTTGGAAGAGAGTATCGGAAGTGCCATGGGCTGCCAAAAGAACTAACAGATCTGTGTTCAAAGAAGTGCAGCTAGAGTGCTCCTTGAAAGCCAGGATGGCTAAACTTCGTCTTTCATTCTTCGGACATATTGTCAGGAGGGACCAGTCATTGGAAAAAGAGTATCATGTTTAGTAAGGTGGAGGGTCAGAGAAAAAGAGGAAGACCTCCAGGGAAATTGATTGGCAAAGTGGCAGCATCAGTGAGCTCAAGTGTGGCAACAATAGTGAGGTTGGCCCAGGACCGGGCAGTGTTTCGTTCTGTTGTACATAGGTTCACTATGAGTCAGTACCGACTCAATGGCACCTAACAACAACGAAAGGTTAGGCCTGTAGTCCTGGTGTGGTGCTATTGGATAAGCACTGGATTGTTAACACAGGTCAGATGTTCAAATCCTTCTTGGAAACCTTGGATATCCTATATAGGGTCACTATGAGTCAGAAGCATTTGACTTGTTTAAAAACAACAGGCTAGACATAGGAATTCATGTATTCAGTTATTTTCAATGGCATGATGTAAAAACAAAACAACAACATTAAAAACCACTGCAATTGAGCCGATACCCTGTTCCTAATGACCCAATAGGAAAGAGTAGAATTTTCCCATAGGCTTTCCAAAGCTCTAAATCTTTACTAAACAGAGTGCTACATCTTTCGTGTTAAGATTTTAGTAGGTCTAGGGTTAGTGTTTGTTCCTTTCATCATCATCATCTTCTCTTTTTTTAAAAAAAAATTTCTTTGTGAATTGAGTGATATTTACATGGGAGAATATCATTTCATTGCTATGATTACAATCTTCTCCATGCATCATCATTCAATAGTATTTGCTTCTATTTCTTATTTATTTATTTGGTGGTGGTGGTGGGGTGTACACCAAAACACTCAGGGATATATAATCATTTAAACAACCAAAGGGCACATTCTGCAAGCCTGCCTCCACCCACCAACTCACAGCCTTTCTCTTTGCATGAGTCTAGGGTCCTCAGCTGATCTCTCTCCATGCCATCATCTCTACCTCCATCTCTGGTGTCGCTTCTTCTCTGAATAGGGTCCCACATCCCGCTCGTACTCTTCTCCCTTGATGGTCCCAGAGTTCTCTGTTCCTGAACTGTAAGATGAACTACTCCCTGCCTTTTGTTAGAAAACTTCTACCTTTACAGTTGTGACCGTTGCAATTAGTCATGATAACAATTACTATTGAATCATAAGAATCTTATCCCCATCTCCTTTCACCAGATCTGTCTAGACAAGATGAAAACTATTCAGTAAGGATTCTACTTCCCCCACTCCCCCGCACACTCTGAAACTAAATTCCCTCTTGAAAACTTTTAAGCCAGTGACTTCCTGCTTTTATATTCCCCTCATCCCCCATTTTAGGTAGTCATTGTCCAAGTTACCCATCCCTATCAACCTTGTGTATAGAGGGGATTGGATTGATACTTGATGTGAAGACTCCTTCCCTCTCAGTTGGTATTTTGAGCTACTGCATCCATAATTATAGGTCAACTTTATCAAATTTTAGCAATTTGCACTTGTTTCCTTTATCTTTTTTTTTTTTTTTTTTTTTTTTAATCTTCCTCTAGTTGAATTCTGATCGTCAAGCCATTGAAGCTAGGTTGAATGTGTACCATCTACAAGTTTGGTCATTCTTGTGTGTCATCCCTCACTTCATATCAGCTGGGTACTTTGCTCTCAGCTCTAGCCCTCCATGGTTATGTCCTTGTCCGTGGGCTCAGGATTCCCCAGGTCTTACCACACTTTGGGCCAACCAGCCCTTCTGCTTCTCTCTGTCTTCTCCAAGTCGACGGGATTCTATCCTTCCATCTTCTTTTGATGCTTTCTCTGACATTTAATATTTTACCCCTGAAGTCCTTCATTATTGCAACCTAAGGCTTGGATATTCTCTTCAGTTCTTTTCAGCCTCAGAAATGCTGAGCTTGTTCTTCATTTTTGGTTTTCTAACTCCAGGTCTTTGCACATTTATTATAATGTTTTACTTTGTCTTCTCAAGCTGCCTTTTGAAAATCTCTGTTCAGCTTTTCTACTTCATCGTTTATTCTAGTTGCTTTAGCTTTTCTGTGTTCAAGTTTTAGTGTCTATTCTGACATCTATTTTGTGTTTTTCTTTCTCTCTTGTCTTTTTAATGTACTTTTTCTTTCTTCATTGTATGATGCTCTTGATATCATCCTACAACTCTACTGGTATTCTGACATTAGTGTTTAATACATGAAATCTGTTGTTGAGACAGTCTCTAAATTCAGGTGGTATTTATTTACAGCCATTGTTTCAGCTCCAGTGGACTTGTTTTAATTTTCTTCAGCTTCAGCCTAAACTTGCATTTGAGCACCAGATGTACTGTTCCACAGTTGGCCTCTGATCTTGTTTTGGCTGATGATATTGAGCTCCTCTACCATCTCTTCCTACCTCTCTGCCATCAAGTTTATTCTGACTCATAGCAAATGAATGTAGGGTTTCCACATCTATAAATCCTTTCTGGAGCAGAAAGCCCCCTTTTTCTCCTGGGAGTGGCTGGTGGACTCAAACTGCTGACCTTATGGTTAGCAGCCCAAGGTGTAACCCACTGCATCACTACATCTCCTTCCCAAAGATGTAGTCAGTTTGATTCCTATGTATTCCATCTGGTGAGATCCACCTGAATAGTCCCCATTTATGGTATTGGAAAAAGTCATTTGCAAAGAATAAGTCATTGATCTTGCAAAATTCTATCATATGATCTCTAGCACTGTTTCTATCACCAAGTGCATGAATCTTTTAGATCTTTTAGAAAGACCAACACGAGGCTGGTCCCTATAAATTGGAGGTTAAAGCTATCCCAAGTGTTCTGTTTTCTGACATGTTATGCCTCTCCATAGTTCTTGATATCAATCACAGTTTCTCACTTCCCTCAAGCCTCAGGTTTCTGCAACATGCTGCAACATTTCACAAAACTCACAATTGCTTTGAGATGATCCATGCAATTGGGGAGCCTGGGAAGTCCCAAATCCATAATACAGAAATAATTCAGTCTAGAGAAATCTCAACCTGTAGTTTCAGGAGTTGAGGAACCTAGATCAGCAGGTCAGATGACAGGCTGTTGATGTATAAGGCTGTGGCAGTAGGTGAATCAGATCAGGTGATGGATTGAAAAATCTCTCTTACGGAGGTCAGATGTAATGAGCCAGATGCAAGATCCAGGGCAAGAGAGCGAACTTGTCCAAAGCAGTCTTACAAATGGGAGTCAACCATGCTTCCAAGGGAAACCAAGTGGGGTGACATGAGTCACATCCTCTAGAAAGGTGGGGACATCCTTAATCCTTAGTTCTTTTGTAATCTTTACTTCTTCTTGTTAAGTCCTATCGAGTTGGTTCCAATTCATAGTGAATTTGTATAGGGTTTCCAAGGAGTGACTGAACTTGCTGACTTTGAGTTTGACCTGCCGACTTTGCTGCTCAAACAAACATATCCTACAGCTTCACACCAGGACTGTCCTTGACTCCTTTGTTTGTTGTTAGGTGCCATCGAGTCCGTACCAACTCATAGTGACCTTATGCACAACAGAACGAAACACTGCCTGATCCTGGGTCAACCTCACTACTGTTGCCAAGTTTGAGTCCATCGATGCTGCCACTTGGCCAGTCCATCTCATTGGGGGTCTTCCTCTTTTTCTCTGACCAAACATGATATCCTTCTCCAGTTACTGGTCCCTCCTGACAATATGTCCAAAGTATGAGAAACAAAGTTACTCCTTAGTCACACCTTAATCTTTATTCCTTAGCGCCTCATTTTAAAATGGGTTCATAATCACAGGCATAGAGTCTAGGATTTACAGTGCATCACCAGATGGAGATGTCTGGATCGAAAGGTCATAATAAATAATTAGCTACCTTGCACTAAAGTTATATTCTCCAACTACTGATACTTTCTGTTCATTTCCAACTTTCACATTGCAATCACCAGTATTTATCAATGCATCTTGAGGGCATGTTTGATCAATTTCAGACTGAAGAAGTTGGTAGAATCCTTCAATATCTTTATCATTAGCCTTAGTGGTTGATGCATAAATTTCAGTAACAGTAGTATTAACTGGTCTTCCCCATAGATACTATAATGTCACAGACAGCATTGTACTTCAACATAGATCTTAAAATGCTCTTTTTGACAACGAATGTGATACCATTCCTCTTCAATTACTTGTTCCCAGTATAATAAACCATATGGTTGTCTAATTCAAAATGACCAATACCAGTCCGATTCATTTCACTAATGCCAGGGATATCGATCTTTATGCATTCCATTTTATTTCTGATGATTTTCCTAGATTTATGTTTTGTACATTCCAAGTTCCAATTATTAATGGATGTTTGCAGCTGGGTTTTTTTTGTTGTTGTTGTTTTGTTTTTTTTGCATTTTGAGCTGTACCTCATCAGAAAATGCAAGTCCTGAAGCTTTGCTCCATCCAGGTCATTAAGGTCAGCTTTACTTTGAGGAGGCAGCTCGTGCCAAGTCTTACTCTGAATGCCTTCCAACGTGAGCAGCTCATCTTTCAGCACTCTATCAGACAGTGTTCTGCTGGTATTCATAAGGTTTTCAGTGGGTAACCTTTCAGAAGTGGTCCACCTCACCTTCCTAGTCTTAGTCTGGAAGCTCAGCTGAAACTTGTCCACCATAGGTGATCCTGCTGGTGTTTAAAATACCTTTGACATAGGTTCCACCATCACCATACCACAGAAGCCACAACACTATGACAAACTGATAGACATGTAGTAGCACTCAGCATTAGGTGGCCAGTATGTATTCATTTTAATATCTAAAGTTCTGGTTAATGAAGTGATAATATTCATTGGTATTTTCATTGAAAATGTTTTCAATGCTATTTCCCTTCTTTCAACATATTCTGCTCTGACTTCTCTGTGTAAGCAAGATAGTTACAACTTTGTTCCTAAAGCCCCCTTCAGTTCCATTGTCATAAGGACACTGCTTGTTGAGACATTTCTTTCTTACTACCAGTAAATTAAAAAGATTTATGGAATTAGCATGGATATAAGGAGCCCTGGTGGCACAATGGTTAAGTACTGAACTGCTAACTGAAAGACTGACAGTTTTAACCCACCAGTGGCTCTGCAGGTGGAAAGACTTGGTGATCGATTCCAGTAAAGATTATAGTCGTTATGTGACTCAATGGGGCAGTTCTTCTCTGTCCCACAGATGAGTCGCTGTAAGTTGAAATTGACTTAATGACACAGAACAACAACAAAATGGGTATTAGGAATGAAATTTAGAATGCATCATTCTTGCTATGTATTTGGATAAGAATCAATTGGTAGAGTCAGTCACATTTAATCATCTAAAATTTTTAAAATTATTTTTGTTGTACCTATCACCAGCCGCTCCTTTGAAACCCTGTACAGGGTTACTATGAGTCAGAACTGACTCTCTGGCACTTAACAACAACAGCAATCAAAGGTGCATCACTGTATTATATTTAGTGATTTAATTCCGTAAACTGTAGGGTAATTAATTTGATATTAAATTGCCTCATGCAATATAAATAATTCATAGGGAACTGATAAACATTTTAATGATTTGATGATGCTGTTTCATTGTGCTGGCCATCGTCTTAAAAGTACAGTCTCTAGTTTACATGGGCACAGCATTTTCAGTAAGAATTTAAACAGCCTTTGATCTGGACAGAAACCTCATATTGCAACATTTGCAAGTCTCTTTGGGACCCATTCCTAGTCATCTTGGAATCATTTTTCTTATGTGTCCACTTATTACTCTTATATCACTACGATAGAATTTAAAAAGGAAATGTCTGTGTATTTTATCACTTTTCCTCAGGAAAGACAGTGGTGAAATGAATCATTAGCACATTGTATTTCTTAGTAGCTCTTTCACCTTAAACTTCGGGTGTCTGAAATAAATGGAGAGTGCCTGTTGTATTGTGAATGACAAGAAAAGCCCATGTGAGTGTAAATGTTTCAAGATGAAATGAATTTAGTATTGTGGACTGGAGTCAGTAATCCAAGACCAACAGTGTAAGTGCATGCACTTAGCAGGATATCATGTGTGGCACACATGTATTATGCAATAAAAACAAGCTGTTCTTTGGGCTCTGATAGTTCCTTTATCATGTTACACTGAAGACAGAATTGTTAGGAAGGTAGTTGTTTCCACAATGGTTGGCTCATTTTCATTGAGTCTAGCTACTGAACCCATCCTGTGTTTGATCATTATTTCATAATGATGGGACCATTACAGGCTAGAAAGCAAGGCTATGGTAGCAATGAGGTTGAGATAGAAGCAATTATAACAGGAGAAGACCTGTGTAGTGGTTTGTGGGCCAGGCCAAGAGAAAATTTTCACAAAATGTGTTATACAGACCATCAGCTAAGGGACATGTTAATAGATGGTGTGTGAAAAAAGGTCTCTGTAGCCAAATTACAGGAAAACAGCGGGTTAAACAGAGAAAAATATTTCTTACCGAAGGACTTCTTGGGGCCTCTGTTATGCTAATGTATAATGTAATAAGCAATGTTTCTGAAAAGTACTTGGTCAAGGAACCCATCTTTCATCTAATGTTCTATGTAAAATATGTTGGAGTAAAATTACTCTAGGGCATTGGTCTCCATACTTTTATTATTCACCAACTCCTAAAATGAATTTGAAAAACTTAGGTGTTTATACATTCTTTTGATCAAAAGTTAAATGACTATAATAGATTCATTTCTGATGTCTTTATTGTTTCTAAAATATGATTTGAACATATTTTCATCAAAATCTGGGTGCTGTAGAATTGACTCAACTTGTTTATGAAAAATGTTTGCCATAGAACCTAACTGGCAAAGCCAGGCCTTTAAAAACAAATCAGATTTATCATGTTTCTGTGATACTCCTTGATTAGGGACATATTTCTGAGAATTTTTCTTCGCAGAGCAGCACCCCTAGAAAGACTCTGGATGGATAAGAGGTATTCCTTTGCTTTGTAAAGATGAAAGGGGTGCTAGAAAAGGACAGTGTGCCAATGTGTTCTTAAGCAGATAACTTTCAGAAAAGGAAATTTCTAAAAGGCTGGGAACCTAGATGTTGATGCCTGTATGTAGCCTGTAGAATATCTTCATGTGCTGTCAGGGGTATAAATAAGCAGCGTGAAGATTTCTATTCTGGAAGATTAAGAAATACATATGACATCTAAGGGTCAACTCCTTGTCTACGTATAGTAAGTGATCTCTGTTAGATAGCCAAATGACCTGGCTTGCTGGAAAAATGTTCACCTCAAGAAGTCATTTCTCTCCTTTCAAGTGGAAATCATACTTCTGATGGGATCTATAACGTAATTTCTATCCATCAACAAAAGCAGAACATACATGTTGAATATCCAGAAAGCTTTCTTTCTTTTTTTACACACAGTAAAAAGATCTTCATGTACTGTTCTCACTTTATACCTAATTCCTGTTGGTTATTGGACATGCCTCATTTCCTGTATAAACTTGCGTCATTAAAAAAGCAGTAAATTATTACTCACTCCGTGAAACATAATTACTCTCCTGTAGGACAGTAGATACATAAAGATACGTTGATTTCCCTTAAGGGCACTTACGCTATTCATAATATATTGTGCATTAAATCTCATACTTGATTCTTTGGCATTTTCAATCCTGGCAACCAACAGAGTGATTTGAAGTCAGAGAATATTTAAGTTACAAATAACCTTGGGGATTATCTCGCTCAGCCCTCTTTGTGTTATACGAGAGTAAAATTAATTGACTTGCTCTAGGTAACTTAATCAAGTATCCCAGTGAGCTTTAAATCTAGGGCTTTTGTGGGATACTTCTCCCAGTAGATTTCCATACTCCTGTTAACATCTCTTTTTTATTTTAACCATTTAAACCATATCATTGAAAAGACAGGAAAGAAGGAAAAGACCAAAGTGGATGTCAGTAGTGACTCTCAAACTTGCTCTTTAACATAGAAAAGCTAATGCAACTTGAAGAAATGATGAAGTCAGAGCTGAAAAGAAAATTTCAAAGGGCAGCTCGAGAAGACAAAGTAAAGTATTATATTGAAATGTGCAAAGAACTACAGTTAGAAAACCAAAAAGGAAGTACATGCTCAGCATTTCCCAAACTGAAAGAACTGAAGAAAAAGTTAAAGCCCTGGGTTGCAATATTGAAGGGATCTGGAGCTGTAGGATAAGTACTCAACCATAAAGTCGGTTTGGACCACAAAGTGGGCAATTCAAACTCACCAGTCGCTCCTTGAAAATCCTTTACAGAATTTCTGTGAACTGGAACTGATTCACCAGCACTTAACAATAGCAGCATGGACGAAATATTGAGTGACACGAAAGGCATCAAATGAAGGTGGAAGGAATACACTGACCCACTGTGTCAAAAAGAATTGACTGCTGCTCAACAATGTCAAGAGGTCTCATATGGATCAAGAACCCATAATGTTGAGGGAAGAGTTTAAATATGAATGCATTGGTGAAAAACATGACTCTAGGAATTGACGGAGTCCTGGTGTGGCGTTGTTGATTCATGCGCTGGACTGCAAAGTCGGTTTGAGCCGCAAGGTTGGCGGTTCAAGTTCACCAGCTGTTTCTTGGAAACCCTATAAAGGGTTGCTATGGGTTGGAACCAACTCAGTGACACTTAACAACAACAACAGGAATTGACAGAATACAAATTGAAATGCTTAAACAAATTGATGCAGCACTGGAGGCACTCACTCATTTGTGCCAATAAATTTGGAAGACCAACCTATTGGAAAAGATCTGTATTTGTGCCCATTCCAAAGAATGCAGAAATCATCAAACAATATCGTTAATATCATATGCAAATAAAATTTGGATGAAAATAATTCAAAAAAGGCTACTGTAGTACATTGAGAGGGAACTGCCCGAAATTCAAGCTGGACTTTTGCAGATGGATGTCAAACTAGGGATATCATTATTGATGTTAGATGGATCTTCGTTGAAAGCAGAGAATGCCAGAAAGATGACTACTTGTGCTTTATTGACTGTGCAGAGGCATTGGACTGTATGGATCATAGCAAACTATGGATAGCATTATGAATAACAGGTATTCCAAATTACTTAATTATGCTCATAAGGAATCTGTATGTAGACCAAGAAGCAGTTGTTCCATTAGAACAAGGATATATTGAAAAGTTTAAAATCAGGAAAGATGTGTGCAGGGTTGTATCCTTTCACCATACTTATTCAGTCTGTATTCTGAGTGAGTAATCTGAGGATGTGAATTATATGGAGAGAAACATGGCTTCAGGATTAGAGGGAGATTCAAAAGCAATCTGTGATATTCAAATAACACAGCCTTGCTTCCTGAAAGTGAAGAGGACTTGAAATACTGATAAAGATTTAAGACTACCGTCTTCAGTGTGCATTGCATCTCAATGTAAAGAAAATAAAAATCCTCAAACCTGAGCCAGTAAATAACATCATGATAAATGGAGAAACGATTGAAGTTGCCAAAGATTTTATTTTGATTGGATCCACAATTCATTGTTCATGGAAGCAGCAGTCAAGAAATCAAACAGTGAATTGCTTTAGGTAAAAGTACAGCACAAGACTTCTTAAAAGTGTTCAAGAGCAAAGATGTCAGTTTGAGAACTAAGATGGGACTCAATCATGCCATGGTATTTTCTGTTGCTTGTGAAAGTTGGACAATGAATAAGGAAAACCTGAGAAGAATCGATTCATTTGAATTATGGTATTGGTGAAGACTACTGAAAGTACCATGGACTGCCACAAGAACAAACAAGTCTGTCTTGGAAGAAGTTCCTTAGAAAGCCAGAAAGTTCTGTAAAGGTGAGGACAATAAGACTTTCTTGCTTGTACTTTGGACATGTTGTCAGGAGAGACCAGCCTCTGGAGAAGGACATCTTGTTTAGTAAAGTGTAGGGTCTGTGAAAAAGAGGAAGACCGTTAATGAGATGATTTGACACAGTGACAGCAACAGTGGCTCAAACATAACAATTGTGAGGATGGCACAGGGCTGGACAGTGTTTTGGCCTGTCATGTATAGTGTTGCTCTGAGTTGGAACCAACTCTAGGACACCTAACAAAGTGTCCAGCTTTCTATTTCTGTTACATTAGGCTGAACCAATGGATTTTGTATCAGTAGTCCATTTAGACCTATTGTAGGCCTATATATGTTGTTGTTGTTGTCGTCAGGTGCCATTGAGTCGGAACCGACTCATAGCGACCCCATGCACAGCAGAACGAAACAATGTCCGATCCTGGGCCAACCTCACTACGGCTGCCACACTTGAGCCCATCAATGATGCCACCTGGCTGATCCATCTCATTGGGGGTCTTCCTCTTTTTCTCTGACCCTCCACCCTACCTAGCATGACATCCTTCTCCAGCAATTGTTTCCTCTGGACAATATGTCCAAAGTAGGAGAGATGAAGCTTAGCCATCCTGGCCTCCAAGGAGCACTCTGGCTGCACTTCTTCCAAAACAGATCTATTGGTTCTTTTGGCAGTCCA
>NW_006408534.1:2952735-2956261 GCF_000296735.1 Chrysochloris asiatica | reverse complement strand
TCTTTGTTTTGTAGCTCATCTGAAACCTTTCCACCATGGGTGACCCTGCTGGTTATTTAAACACCGGTGGCATAGCCCTCAGAATCACAGCAACTCAGACCACCACAGCATGACAGGCCTATATATAGCAAGAGCAATTTTGTTAATATTTAGCCTAATGTGTGGTCTGGGCTACATGGTGGGCTGTACTGGGCATAGATTCTCAATGAATACTTAAAGGAAGAGAAGTAAATGAATCATTTTCTTGTAAGTTGGAACCCGTGAACATTGCCCACAGCAGATGGAGATATATGAGATTCTCTAAATGTCTACCTAACACAGCAGCTCATGTGGAGATAGGGAGATGGGTGACTAGCTCTATAAGGGAACCAGCTTTTTCAGCCACTCATGTGGACATCATTATTGTTTAACTTAGTCAGTTATGCCTTATGCTGTATAGACCACTCCTTCAAAGGATGGGATGCCACAAATTTTCAAAGAAATTAGTAATCTACAGAGGAAGAACAATGAACACATTTATGTGATTATCCACTTAGTTTCTAAACTAAGGACTAAAATCATTCTGTTTTAATTGGAATACATTAAGGGAGATTTGGTAGTCCTGGTGTGCTGCTGTGAATAAGCACTGGACTGCTAAACAAAAAGTTGGCAGTTCACATCCACCAGTGGCCCCTTGGAAACACTATATTATGAATTGCTATGAATTGAAACTGACTTGATGGTACTTAACAACAATCAAAAGGGAGATTTCCTGACTCTAAAATGTGAGACTTCTGAAGAATGATTATATTGGACAAATACAAGGTATTTATAAAAACGTATAATCAAGTTAGAAGTATTTGCTTGGTTTTAAAAATGTAAATAGTCTTAGAAATTGAAGTCTAAAAAGAATTATAATTCACAATTTGCCAATTACGTGCTGTACAATTGTTCATCTTTGACTGGATACAGTTTTTTCATAGTGTGTTCCTTACATTTCTCGTATCTATGTACAATATAGTCATTGTAATCTCTGCTTTGTTCTCGCTGTGTTTATGAGCTTCTAATTTCCTTCAGTGTGTTTAGAATAATCTTGCAGGGCATGACTACTTCTGAAAGTCATTTACATAGTCAATTAATTAAAAATAGATAATTCATCGTGTTTCTTACTACTTTCTAATAGTTTAAATAATGAATCTTAGAGGATATGGTTTGTTTTTAAAAGGAAAAAAAAAGTCTGTAATTAGCCAAATGTTGTCCTTTTATGGACAAGGCATGGAATAAAATAAAGAAGCAGTGAAATGTAAGTGAAGGACTACTGGTTGTTACACTTTGCATATAGGCAAGTGAACAATTTGTCAATGAAATTGCCTTTTAGAGTTCTATATGTGAATGAGCTGTTGTAACTTAGAACATAATTAGAAATGATATTATAGCTCCTTGATTGTAAAATTTTCTATAAAAATGACCATTCTTCCCACAACACTTTTTACTCATCTGGGTTCGATAATTTCTTGCAGTGGCCACATTTAACTCAGACACCATGCTCACAGTTATGTTTGTTAGGGAAGTTAACAGGTGACTACAATTCAGGGTCAGAAAAATACTCAGGGCGCAGTTTTTTCAGTCAGGGCACCTGTCCTCTCCCATGTCACAGACTTGGCCTCTGCCCTGCTCAACGATGTTACAGAGCTCTTTTGGTGGTGGTGGTGGTGGTGGTGGTATTGGTGTACTGTGGAGTTGGTTCTGACTCATAGCAACCCTGCATAGGGTTTCCAAGGCTGTAAATCTTTATGGTAGCAGAAAGCCTCGTCTTTCACCTGCATAACAGCTGGTAGATTCAAACTGCTGACCTTCAGGATAGCAGCCCGATTTGTAACCACTATGCAACCATAGCTCCTTACAAAGTTCGTTTAGGGGCTACTGGTAAATGCCCAAAGGAAGTTCATTGAACCTAAGCCTGAGCCTGAAGGCACTAAGCTCTAGCTCGGAAAGGTCAGCAGATCTAGCTCCCCAGTTAAGTGTCACTCCACAAATGAACTGTTTTCCCTAAGGCACTCAACTTTGCTTACTACATGGGCAGGGAAGCCCGCCACTCTGCCTGGTCTTTGGCTCTGCAGTGGTTGCTCCCCTGCCATTCCTCTGTGGCACAGATTTCTGTTACTCTGCTGAGGAGGATCTTTGTGTAGTGTCCCCAGGGTCTAAAGGACACACTCTTTCTTGGTGGTAGTGAGATTCCCCCATCTTTCTTCTGAGATGGCTTATTTTAAACTCAGCAGGATGGTAATATTGATGAATTGCCTCATTAGAATGCCAAGTTTTTACAATACAATTAACAATCACTGTTAACTGCCATTCACACTGTTAACATAAAACAATGTTACCAGTCATTCACAATTGAATCATATACTCCTGTCAAACCTTCTTTAACACAGATGCATCAGGGGAGAAAAAAGTCGTTTGATAGGATTTACAAAGACTAGGACTAACTGTAAAGAGCTCTGGTAGCATAGTGATTATGAATCAGGCTGCAAACCGCAGGGTCAGTAGTTCAACACTACCAGCCATTCTGCGGGAGAATGATGAGGCATTCTGCTCCTGTAAAGATTTACAGCCTTGGAAACCCTGTGCAGGGTTGCTATGAGTCAGAAATGACTCCACGGCACACAGCCACCACTACCAGGACTAACTGTACCACATTTTCTTAAGAAATAAAACCCTTTTAGTAAATTATGTGTTATCATAGTATTTTTGTGTACATAAAAAAAAAAACACCTTTTTATTGTGAATTAAGTGATTTACAGAAAAGATCATCAATTTTACATGCAACAAATCATATACTTTGTTTCATCTCAGTGATTGCAAACCCTCCCCCCTCCCACCCACCTCCATATAACAACAGTTTTCCCACATCCTCCATAGTTCTTATTTCCATTCCGCCCTCCTTCCCATCGCTTCTCAACTTTGTCCTTAGATAAATGTTGCCTTTTGATCTTGAATGATTGACCATTCCATGATGTGAGCATACCTTATTAGTGTTGTTATTCCTCTTATATACCTGCCTACTTCTTAGCTGACAATTTGACCACAGGGTGAGTTCCATTCCATGCCTGAAGGGGCATAGTCTCTTTCTGACCAATAAACTCAATCTTTTTTTTCTTTTAACAAGTTTGAGTTTTGTTCCACATTTTTTCCCACTCTCTCTGGAACCTTCTAATTTGATACCTTTTACAGCAGTTGATAGTGGTAGCTGGGCACCATCTAGTTCTTCTGGTCTCATAGTCATGGTGACTGATGTTCACATGTTGTTTGGTCCAATGGTCAAGTTGAGTCCAAACATTTTCAAGTTTTTATCATTCTTTCTTCCACACATGGACAGACTAATAGTTGTACCTTAGATAGCAGCTCATGAGCTTTTTTTTTTTTCAGCTTATTTTATTTTTTATTTTTTATTAATTAAATGTTTTTATATTGGATTGAGTGAAAGTTTACAGGGCACATCATCAGCTTCACATTCAACCATTCATATAGCTTGTTTCATTACATT
>NW_006408534.1:2923990-2951484 GCF_000296735.1 Chrysochloris asiatica | reverse complement strand
TTAAACAGTTCTTAAAGTCTTCTCTGCTGTGGCTGGCTCATTGGTGCTCTTGCCGGGGGAACCTCAATGGAAATGCAGATGACATCCCTCTTTCAGGTGGGTCTTCGGTGAATGCTGGCTCCTTCAGGCACGCTCGCTCCAAAGATGGAGAATTGGCTGTCCGCTCGCTATAGGGTCGAATTAGTCAGGCTGGAATCTATACTGGAGAGCTTTTGACCTGTAATGCAGACTAAAACTCTAGCCCCTTGGTTAGTCAGCTCATGAGCTTTTAAGATCCCAGTTGCTACTCACCAGAGTAGGATGTAAACATTGTCCTTGTAGACTCGTATGCCTGAAGACTGTGGTCCTGAGTTCCCAGGCCCAGCAACTCACTGGCTTCAAGTGTTGGATAACAGGTAAGTTTTCATCATTTTGTCCCACATATGCTCCACCATATTTACACATGTGTTTACAGCAAAGGGATATTCTTTTTCAAATCCTTATATACACTCCCACTCACCATTGCATACCCTTTCAGTCTATGTATGTGTCCATGTATCTGCCCACAGATCACTGTTGTTCCAGGCTTGCGTTTATAGCAGTGTTTACCTCTGTCCCCTTGCAAACCTCCCTGTGTTCTACATTCTTCTGCCGGTCTCCCTTCTTATTATAGTATTTGAAGCAGATAAAAGGTAACTACTTTGCTTAGATCATGGTTTTAGGATATGCAGGGCTCCATAGAGCAGGGCTGCAAATCATATATCTGGCAAATCATATTAGTGACTTGGTCAGACATTGTAGTGCTGGGACTCTGGCCTTGGGACTTGGTCTCTGTTTTCCTTCTAGCTGAACCTCCAGTCTTTCCTGTCTAAGACATAGTCTCAGAGATAACCAGGAGTGACCCAACTTCAAGTAAATTACACTCTTCAAGTCCTCTGAATAGCCATTTCTTACCTCCATCCCATCTTCCTCAGACAGCCTCGATTCAGAATGGTTCCTTTTGCACTCTACAAGCTCAAACTTTAATCCTCTGATTTTCACAGTGAGGGCTCTACTGATATTTTTGACAGAATAGTTCTTTGTTAAAGGAGGCGAACCCACACTTTTTAATGTTTACCAGCCCTGGTATCTACCCACTGTGTGTTCCCCTTTCACTGTGGCAACCCAAAGGCATATAGATAGACCCTACCAGAGTGTTAAATGGTGCAGTCTTACTGATCTATAATCTTTCTGTAGATATTTGTATTTTATAATACACTTGGTTTGTACAAATGACTCATAATTATAGAAAAAGATTTCAGTATCTTTCTTATCAAGGAAATGTACAATACAACCTGACATTACAAGTGCAAATTATGACTGGTACAGTAAGTTGATGAGTCTGTGTAATAACTAGTTCTGGGAGTGTAAATCGGTGTAACCAGATTGGACAAATGTTTGATAACTTGTATTAAAGTAAACATGAACCGTCTCTAGCGACCCAGAAATCTTATTCTTAGATATAAAAGAGGGTTTCAAAGAGTTAATGGTAAACCCAGGATAAGCAAAGCACTGCCTAAGAAGTAGAACAAGGTTGGTAGCCTCTCACTCCCCGAGTTCAAAATTTATGACATGGCTACAGTGGTCAAAACAGCCTGGTACTGGGACAAAGAAAGATACATTGATCAATGGAACAGAATCAATAATCCAGAAATTAACCCATCCACATACAGCCAACTGATTTTCGACAAAGTGCCTAGGTATGTTAAATGGGGAGGAGATAGTCTCTTTAACAGATGGTGCTGGCCGAACTGGAAAGTGATAGGCAAAAGATTGAAACAAGACCTTTACCTCATGCCCTATACAAAAACCAACTCAGCATGGATTAAAGACCGAAATGTGAATCCCAAAATTATGAAAGTCATCAATGAAAAAACAGGGACAAATGTGAGGGCTCTACTTCAAGGCATACAAAGATTACCAAACATTTTTTAAATGACACAAATAAAAGTAGACAAATAGATGAGTGGGGCATATAAAAATTCAACATTTATGTGCATCAAAAGACTTCACCCAAAGAGTAAAAAGGGAACCCAGAGAATGGGAAAAAATCTTTTGCAATGATACATCAGTCAAGGGACTAATTTCTTAAAATATATAGGAAACTACAACCCCTCTACAAGAAAAAGACAAATAAGCCAATTAAAAAATGGGCACAGGATATGAACAGACACTTCATCAAGGAGGAGATGCAGGCAGCCAACAAACACATGAAGAAATGTTCATGATCATTAGCCATAAGAGAGATGCAAATCAAAATAACAATGAGAAATCATCTCACACCAGCAATAACAGCGAAGATCAAAAAAGTAGAGGACAGCAAATGCTGGCGAGGATGCAGAGAGACTGGGACCCTCATACGTTGTTGGTGGGATTGCAAAATGGTCCAGTCACTCTGGAAAGCAATATGGCACTTCCTCAGAAGGTTGGAAATAGAAATACCTTATGATCTAGCAATTCATCTACTTGGTATCTACCCACAATAAATACGAGCCATAACATGAGTAGATATATGCACACCAATGTTCATAGCAGCACTATTTACAATAGCAAAAATATGGAGACAGTCTAAGTGTGCATCAATTGAAAAATGGATAAACAAACTGTGGTACATACACACAATGGAATCCTACGCTACTTTGAAGAACAACAAGGAAGCTGCAAGCCACTGCATAACATGGGTGAACCTTGAGGACATTATGCTGAATGAAATTAGGCAGTCACAAAAGGAGAAATACTGCATAAGACCATTATTGTAAAAGATTAAGAAAAAGAAACCCACCCCCAAAAAATTTTATGTGTATTTGCTGATCACCGGGATATATGGTATGAGGTGAGGGGAAGGAGGGAGGGTAAGATAGAGCACAGGGTAGGGAGTAGAAACAGAATAGCTTGGGTGCTAGGGGGAGGCAAGGGGTGGCAATACACAATAAGGGGGGACTGGAAGAACAAGGCTGATGGGAGAACAGTTAGGCAGGTTCGCATGGGCTAAGTGGGACAGAGATAAATGATGATGCATGCACAGCCTTGGAATAACAGGGCTCCAGGATACAGGGATTGAGGCATGGTTTGAATGCATACAAGAGGGGAATAATGTTAAGATGCTTGGCTGTCTTTTGAATCTTGGTTTCCCTTGCCTACCATTGTAAAATGGAGGGGGAGAGAAATGAATAGACAGGAATACCACAATAGAAAACTTATAAGTCCGTCTTTAACCTGTAATTGATTGGAATACCTTAAAGGGAGCTAGAAGTTGCCCAGTGAAAGAGGCTTCCTATGGAGCCTTTTTTATTGCATAAGACCATAGGTGGAGTTCTGAACCCCATCCAGAATCATCTGAGGTTGGAAGTTTCCACTTGAAAGGACAAGTAGACCAGCCTGGAGCAGCTAGAAGAACAGAACATAGTTCATGAAAGAAAGACCTGCAGGAAAAATAAAAAATAATGGCAAGTCTGATTGACTAGTACAAGAACAAGCAAGCTGTTCGCCCGGGAGCCATCAATGTAAGTGGTTGGGTTGCCTCAGGGCAAACCCCTTCCAAGACTGAGATTCGGGGTGAAAACATGAGCAGGCATGTGGTCTGGCTGGTGACCACATTGGTCCCCTGTAAGGGAAAGTGCGAGAAAACAGCAATGAAGTTGTGAGCTAAGTCCGAACACATTCAAACCTGTGAACCCAGGTGGAGACCTGGATGGCCGGCAGTGTGGCAACTGCTGGGGACTCCTGGGCCCAGAAGTAGTGACATGGCCACAAAGGACTAGATTGGAGAGTGAAGCATCCAGCTGATATGAAGCGAGGGGAGATGCATAAAAACACTCACACTTGCAGATAGTACCTACTTGACCTGGCTTCAATGGCTGGATGATCAGAACTTGACTAGAAGAAGAAAGAAGAGGGGGAAAAAAAATTGCTACAATTTGATGAACTTTACATATACTGATGGATGTAGTAGCTCAAAACAGGGAACAATTAATGTGAAGGTAGATGTTTTGTAACAAAAGGAGGGGAGTAATTGATTTTGCAGTCCAGGAGTGGAGGTCCCTGGAACCACCAAGTGAGAAGAGCGGAGTGTGGTACCCTACCCACAGAAGCAGTGATGGTAGATATGGAGGCAGAGACAATGACATGGACAGATGGAGCGGCTGGGGACACTGGACTCAGGGAGGGAGAAGGGATGTGTGCTGTCGGCCGAGGGGAGCGGGCCTGTGGGGTGTACCCTTTGGTAGTTTGATGATGCATGGAGGGTATTGTAATCATTGCAATGAAACAAAATACAATGGGATGAATGTAAAACTGATGATCTCCCATGTTTAAAAAAAAAAGTGGGAAAATTCCATTATCTTTCAATTGCTTTTTCCACAAACTTTTATAAGCTCCCTTGTAGACTACAAAGTAAGTGAGTACTTCAGTCTACCAGAAGGCAAGTTTTATGCAGCATTGTTCAAAGTAACCCCAAATTGGAAACATTCTAAATGTCTCTCAATATAGAATGGATAAATTAATGTTAGTATACTCACACAGTGGGATATAATACAACAGTGAAAAAAAGGGATGGAAGACTGATACATGCAGTGATAATGGCTGTGTGCCATGGAGTCAGTTTTGACTCACAGTGAGCCAGCATAGTATTTGTTGTTGTTGTTGTTGTTAAGTGCCATCGAGTGGATTTCCACCCACAGGACCCTGTATAGGGTTTCCAAGGAGCAGCTGGTGAGTTTCAACCGCCCACTTTGCAGTTCAATTGGCTTTGCAGTCTGGTGCATTAACCCACAGAGCCACACCAGTACTCTTCACAGCATAGTGTTTACGAGGCTGTAAATCTTTATGGGAACAGAAAGCCTCATCTTTCACCTGCAAAACAACTGGTAGTTTCGAACTGCTGACCTTGAGGTTAGCAGCCTGACTCATAAACACTATACCAATAGTAACACTCGTCAATTTAACAGGCATAATAATGAATAAAGTAAGTCAGATGAAAAGTAGACACAATATGACTCCCTTTATATATATATAAGTTCAAGAACAGGACTGATTTATTATAAGAAGAGTTAGAATAGTGGTTTTCCTGTGGGAGACAGGATATTGACTGATAATGAAAATGCTCCTCGTGATGATCTGACTGCAGTTACACAGTATGTGCACACACATGGTGGATACACCCATACAAACATATATGGATGCAAAAATCCATGAAGTTGCACACTTGAGACTGGTGTATTTTACTGTATATAAATTAAAAAGAGAACACTTAAGTAAATTTCCAGTTTAGGGACTTTAGAAAATGTGAAGAAGTGAAATTGAAGCAGTTGAAGGAAATAGAAGTTTTTCTGAAAGGTATGAGTTTGCCTTGGGAGAAAGGTCATGCTTCTAGCTTCCTGGGACCAAAATTAAGGCGATGATGCTGATAGTGGTGGCAGCACATGGTGATTGGAGTAGAGGTGCTAAAAGGAGTGATACATAATGTTCTTTCCTCCTAGATTTTTCAGTTCCTTCCTGGCTGTACCATTTGTTCCTTTAAAAATCCCCATGTCATCATGGTTGAGACAGTGGGCATTGTTGAGGAAAATAAAAAAAGACAAGCAATAGTTTAAATCAAGTATTTATTTGTAATCAGGGAAACCTCCATCGTGACATGGCAGTTAGCAATGAGACTGAGACAGTACTATCATAGAAACCCTCAGACAAGGAAAAATTCTGGGTGATCATGGAATGTATAGTGGTTCAACCAGTGAACAGGGATATATGTAGTCCGGCTCAGTTCAATAACCATACCGTAGTGGAGATATGAAGTGAAGCACAGGAGTGGAAATTCTGTCTAGCATTTTGACCATAACTGGCTGGCTACCCAAGCTTGAGGTTCAAGTTGGGACATATGATAGGGGCTTCACTTGTACCATGTAAGCCCCAACTTGACTTGGCACTCTTCCTGGTCCTTCTTGGTGGTTTTCTTAAGGAGAATGAGTTATGGTACTGTTGCAGCAAAGCACAACTCTGGTAAAGAATCATGTGCTCAGGTGCTAGACTGTATTCTGTGCCAAATATAATCTAGCTGGACCAGTATCCAACTGAACCCAAGTTAGAATGCTGTAGAATTTATTCCACAAATGCTGTCTGTTAACTCCTGTCATTTAAATGTGATTGAAATAGTCATATTTGTCATTGAATTTAAATTAAAGACTGAATGTTGAATAATATATGACCCTAAGTAGAGTCCTGGTGTGGCACTGTGGGCTAATGTGTCAGACTGCAAAGTCGTTTGAACTGCAAGGTCAGTGGTTCAAGCTCACCAGCTGCTCCTTGGAAACCCTATACAGGGTCACTAGGAGTTGGAACTGACTCCAAGGTACTTACCAACAACAGATGATGAAATATAAGCAAGATCTTATTTATTAAGGGTTGCATTTGCTTTTATATGTGAGAATACTGTTAGTAATGTTTCACCATTATGCTTGATATCAATTTATAAAATTAATGTTTTAGGATCCTAAGTAAAAGTTTGTAGAAGAACTAATAATTAAAATAAACAAGTGTTACTTGAAATGGGAATGCTGATAGTTTGGTTAACTGCTAACGAACTGCATAGAATTAACAGGCTGAAGAGAATTTTCACTTGTAATTAATCACATTTTTCTCATTTTTACTGAATCATATTTGAAGAGCAAATTATAATCTGCCTTCTTAAAACCTCACATTTTTTTTATATCTCCTTTATAAAATTACTGATTTTCTCACATATGACAAAACATTTGCCTGTTTAACTTTTTTTTTTTGATGTGGACACTTCAGTGACATTGATTATATTCATTATGTTGTATGCTATCATCACTATATCTAAGTGTCTTCATGGCCAGCTTTCCTCTTTCACTTTATTCCTGAATCATTTGTTGCTGGTAAATACTTATCCTTGGTTATCCCACTGTGACTTTGAAATATAAAAGTGATCTCTGTATCTTTCTGCACTCTTTTCCCCTCAGACATTCCATAAAACCAACAGTATCTTTTGTCTCTTCTCTCAGGTTAGAAGCCCTTCTAGGTATCTATGACTCCATTCTCCTAATTTCTAGTACTGTGTTGGCCAGTCAAACACCATCTATTGCCAGTTGTTTTCTAAAAAACAATTTCCCAGCCAGTCCTTTCCTTCCTGACTATTACCACTGTCACCAAACTGGTCTTGTTCCCAGTCTCATACTGGCATTCCTGCTTCCATCAACCTTTTAGTCTCTTCTCACCAAGCCATGTGCTGAACAGATGAATTTCCCTACTGTCTTCCTATGATTGCCTCTTTCTTTTGCTCAGAAACCTTTTCTATAGCTACTTGTTCTCAATTCTAATTGATTCCAAACTTAGCATGGCTTAACAGCCTACCTTTCCAGTGTTATTTCCACTTCTTTACCTTCCTGAAAATTCTATCCCAGCCATCAGTTTGGCTCACAATTTCATGAGCCCCTTCCCATTGCTAGTTTCCATGTTTGTGTTCCAGTGTCAAACCACACAGAACATTTCTTTTCTTACTTCCCCATCCAACTCTTCCCCAGACTTGTACATCCCAATGTTTAACATCCTGATGGAACTTTACCTGAAATCTCCACTACTTTTACCTTCCTAAGCACTGGACTGCTAACTGCAAGGTTGATGCTACCATTCACCGTCTGCTCCTTGGAAACCCTATACAGGATCACTGAACCAACTCGGTGCCACTTAACAACAGTGGTTCTTCCTGTCCATATGGACAATTTCATAATTTAACTTCTTTCTGTTGTGATGTCTTGGAACTGCTGTAACGCTTCTTAAAATTTTCACATTATTTGTATGCAAAGCTAGATTGTAAATGCCTCCAGTAGGAGAGATTTTTGCCTTACTTATGTGCTCCTTAATGTATGGCATACACTGTTGTTGTTGTTGTGTGTGTCTTCTGTCAAGTTGACCCAGACTCATTGGGATCTCAGGCAAAAGGAATGAAACACTATCTGTTCCTGCTCCATTCTCATGATTGATTACAGATCTCACCATTGTGATCCAAAGGGTTTCTACTGACTTAGAAGTACATCACCAGGCCTTTTTCCCTAGCCCATCCTAGTCTGGACGTTCCATTGATATTTGGTCAGCATCTTAGCAGCATGTTCCCCTGACAGCCAATAGTGACTGTGTAGTAGACACATTGGCTGTGAACTGAATCGGGCTCTGAATGGAAGGTGAGAATACTACCACTGTCCTACTGTTGTCCCCAACATACACTGTGACACTCTTTTGTTCACTAGTGAACTACCTAGGACAGAACTTAGCATGTAGGAGGTGCATGATAAATATTTATTGTATAAATTGTAGATGCTCAATAAGTGTGCATTGGTTCGATTTTTAATGACTCGTACCTCCTGCAATAAACCTGCTAACATCCCTTGTTTATTGTAACTAACAGGTAATTATTGTGGAAAGGTAAGTAAATGCAGTTCACAGCCAGAGCTTGTTCCACAGAACTTGTCTCCTCATTCTAAAAGAATTGTGTGGGGTTTTTTTTGCAGATATTAATGAATGCCAACTACAAGGTGTGTGCCCTAATGGTGAGTGTTTGAATACCATGGGCAGCTATAGATGTACCTGCAAAATGGGATTTGGGCCAGATCCGACCTTTTCAAGTTGCATTCGTAAGTAATGATCACTTTTTGTGCCTCTTTTTGATCAGTTGTCTTTGGAGTTTTTGTACATGTACATATATAAAAAGAGGAAATATGCAGTCAGTCCTCTTTAATTATAACAAGATTGTGGAGGCCAATCTGATACTGTAAAATAAATCTGTATTTTGGAAACTTATCAAAAAGGTATTTTACTGCATTTAGATATATATAACAGCAAAAACTAGGCAGAAATCAAGTACACTGATGTAATATACATTAATAAAAAGAAAAGATTTCATTGAAATTAAGATACCAACTTTTTGTTTGTGCTTGAGAGATGAGAACAGGTTTTTCCTTCATCAACATTTTAAGTATTCTTTAGCAGAGTTAAATTTTATTTTGGCTTCGTCCTTTAAATATTCCAAATTCTGAATCACTGGAATCAGATTTCATTATGTCTCATTGTACTTTCTCACTTGGAGAAGACTAGGAATTAGTTACCAAGGTCTTGTATCTCATATTTACTAGTTCTCTTCTAATTTAAAATAGTCTATTTTATGCTCCTCAAAAAACACAAAAAATGCCCATAAATTAATGATATTTTATCTTATAAGTGCTATCTCTTAAGATATTTATTTTTATTTTAATTTGTAGGGGTAAAAATCCTCCACTAAGTCATTTGTTTTAATTTTGTTTCAGAAAATATATAGTTACATCAAAGAAACTCCCCTCTAAACACGCATACACACACACACAAATCCAGTGTAATTAGTATAAATCATATGCCAGTAAGAGATGGATGCATTTTAGGTATAAAGTTCTTAAGTGAATAATATTTCTTGACTTATTTTCATGATACTTATGTCCACTACCACATAAATAAGTATACAAAATTCTACAGATTTTTTAAAGCCATATGTACAATTAAAGTTTAAAATTTTTAAACAAATTCTTGGTGGAAGTCTGGTAAGACATTTTTCAAAGCATTCTGTATTAGTTTCTGACCTGCTAAGTTTTTTCTTTTTCACTTATATATTTGTAATGTGGCTTTGAATATGTTAAGCTGTTGTTTCTTGTCCCCAAGTCACATTCTTCGTAAGGATATTACTGTCATTTATTCTTAGCTATGTAGAGCTCCTTAACTTTGTGTTCTAAACTGTGAGGCATAAAGATGATGCAATCAGACACAGGTAGTAAAATTTTTAAATGACAGTCTCATTTGTTCATTGAAATGAGTTGGAAGCTTTGGAGTGCTGTTACTAATTACTATTGTTTTCCTTTAAAAACTGTCAAATGCAGATTAGGAAATTTTGCACGTAAGTCCTTTTCTCCATGTTCTTTTTACAATAGTTTTGATCTAGAAACAGACAGATACCTAATTATAGGGTTTCTGGATGAAATGTGAAAATCTGCTATAAAATTATGTTTGTATACAAGATAACGTTTGAAAACTGATGCAAGGATTTAGAAATTTTGGGCCAAAAGTCGCATTGTTGACCATATCCAGGTAATTTAGGTATAATTTCTGGCTGCCTTGAATTGCATAAGAAAATATTTTCAATAGTTTTATAATTTAAATGTGAAAGATTATAGAGTATAGATACAGAATTTGTTGTGAAAATTTCCCCCCATTAATTAATTGGACTTCTAATTTTATTAAAATAATTGCATTGAGGGCTGCATACTGGGTAAATTTTGTGAGCTGGTCACAAAATATTTTATTAAACATTGACTTGGTCTGATGTCTAGAGTTAAGGGCAGTCTTCCCGATTTTAGTAAGATTGTAGAAATCTGCCAATGAGATGTTTTAAACACTTGCATATTTCCTTACCATTTATTTTTCCTGTCATTGCCTAAATAATACTGAACTTGTTAAACAACCATCCATTTTTATTTGAAAAATAAATCAATTTCACGGTTCAGCTACACCAGCTGAAATGATAAGCTTTATAAGAAGCTTGCGTTTGTTAAATGTTCCAGTTTTGAGTTTGAACCTGGGAACATACCAGTGTTTAATGGGCAGATTTATTTCTCTTTCCTCTAATTTCACCATGTATAACATCACAGAAGTATGTGGGTTTCCATTAACAATTAAGACATGGGCCAGTCCTGACTGACTTAAGGAGGAATTATATTTTTGAAGGTCTAGGTCAAGGAAGTCTGAAGACAGTTGGGAAGAAACAGAGAAAATGGGGATTTTCACATGATAGGGGACAAAGGTAACAAGATTGGGAAGATGTTGGTACCATTAATAATTACAAACCAAACAAAACCCAAACCTATCCGGTCATTTCTGATTCATAAGAAGCCTACATAGGGTTTGGTTTCTAGGATTGTGAATCTTTAAGGGGGCAGAAAATCTCATCTTTCTCCAGTGATGCTGCTGATGACTCTGAACCACCACCTTTGTGGATAGTAGCTCACAGGGAGTAGAAAAGGACTATGAAGAGCTGGCTACCATTGAGTCGTTTCTGACTCAGTGATTCCATGTGTGTCAGAGTAGAACTGTGCACCTTCAGATTTTCAGTGGGTAATTTTCAGATGTAGATCACAGGGCCTTTGTTTCGAGGCACCTGTAAGTGAACTTAAACCTGCTGCTGTTCAGGTAGTAGCCCAGCATGTTAATCATTTGTACCACACAAGGACTCCAGAAAGATACTGAAATCACCAGAAAAGAGAAAATAGAGACATTGAACAAATTGTCATTTGTAATATATATTCTCGAGAGGTAGGAAAACAGCTTGAGATAGAGCATACAAACAACATCTGCTCAGGCAGCGTGGGTTTTGGGCATATCCAGACCATAAAGGGTGGAGCCGACTCTGGGAACTCCAAGAAATGCACTTGGCAACAGTTGCGCATCGGGAAGCGCTCCCTGTTCTCAAATGCACTGAGGTGAACACCCTCAGAATTCCTTAACTCTAGCCAAAGGTTGCAGCCATTTTCACTTTCTCTCCTTACCCACTCTTTGTCCTTGACTCACCAAAGCTGATAGGAAGAACATTGGAAGATGTTGGCATTTCCAGCCTCTGATCTCCGGGTCTGTGGTTTAGGATGCTGTAGCACCATTTTGGAGATCTACCTCTATTTTTTGAGGAAAGGTGAATGTTTTAGGACTTGTCAGTCAAATCCAAGAGAAGTAGAATAACCTTCACAGAGAAGCAAGACTTTCTTCTGGCTTCCAGAACTACAATTAAATTTTCTTTAGGAATTCAAGAGCTACAAGTGGGGAGCTATGAGAGTATGTCCACATGTTCAGTAGGAAGGGTCCAGATAAAAGACTTTTGAGCCAGGCCAGGACTTCTGGTATTTTATAATATTCTTGACCCATGGAAGTGGAGTTAGTTGATAGAGTTAGAGACAAAAGTGCTTAGAACCGTCTGCCATAGGCATAGAACTCATAAGAGGTAGGGCAGATCGCTTCCATGCAGTCATATGTATGTACAACATTTTTTTTTAATTCCCACAACATTTTTGTATGAAATACATTATTATTATTTTACACACTGGGAAATGAAGGCCAGGAGTTTAGTAATTTAAGTCATATGTAATATCTAAATAAAATTATAAAATCGTATTTGCACCTAACATGATACAACTAACATGCGTACAACCAAAACACTAACCCCATTTACATCTTATATTTTGTAAGTTAACAATACAAAAATATTTGATGCACACATGCAAGAAAAAAAATACAATTATAGTCCTCATTTCTGTGGTCATGTAGTTGTAGTTGGTATTTAAAACTACCTTCTTCCACTACCCATTCTGTATTATTTTGTCCTTGGAAATCTCCTCAACTGGTCATGGTTCTTTGCCTGGTGAGATGACCCAAACCTCCATTCCTGACAGGTCTGGGCCATTAGTAATCATGTTGGAATTGGGTTGCTGTAGTTTGCCATTGACTTTAATATCAGGGCATGATAGTACTAAGAGATGTCCTATGGCATCTCCTGGGTTCCACAATACTCTTCTTTACCTCCATTATGTAATGTCAACTTAATTTTTCCTTCATAATCAAGATCTAACACATTACGGAATACAGTAACTCCCTTTGCCTGTTGATCCAGAGGCATGAGGAAACCAAAATGGCCAGGGCTCATTGTTAGCTTCAAGTTCAGTAGAATCGATGATGTGTCTCCAGGTGAGAGTACTCCTCCCTTTGAATCTAAAATGTCTAGACTTGAAGACCATAGGGTTGATGGGAAAGGAAGCAAAAATTTTGCTAGTGGGTCACTAGGAGTAAATCATGAGTGGTACGACTTAATTTCCGCCCCTTGGTTCCTGACTCTCTGAATCTTGGCTACTGGAGAAACAGCACCATATGTTGGATGCTGGCTTAGAGCCCCCTGGAGAACAGTACCCCAACCCTTCAAGTTATTACCATCTAGCTGGCACTGAAATTGTGTCTTTAAAAGTCCATCCCATCATTAGATCAAGCCAGCTACTTCAGGATGATGAGGAACAAAGTAAGACCAGTGAATTCCATGAGTGTGGGCCCATGGCCACACTTCATTTGCTGTGAAGTGAGGCCCTTGAGGTGATGCTGTGTGGGATACCACAACTGTGGATAGCATTCTACAAATCTACTGAGGTTAGTTATGGTGGAAACATTGCGTTTAGGGAAGGAAAGTCCATATCCAAAGGGAGTATCAATTCAAATAAGAACAAAACGCTGCCTTTTCCATGGTGGAAGTGGTCTGATGTAATCAGCCTTCCACCAAGTTACTGGCTTATCTCCCAAGATTGACAAGTAATAAAGCAGGCCACTGGCTCAAGTCCAAAGAACAAGAGGTCAGAGGATGAGCCAGATGCAATATCCAGACCCAGCAGAGAGCAAGCAAGCTTTGCCTGAATGTCTAATTTAGTGGAAGGAGGCCACACTTTAAATGAAACATCCTTTCAATTGATTTACTGGTCATAGCAGACCTCTTTGTAGAGTTGATTATGTTATATTAGATCTTATTATGAATGATAGCTATGTGTCAACTGCCAAGCCACTGAGAATCCTGGCCCAGTCAAGTTGACACAAAACCTTAATTATCACAGACCCTTCATAGGACAAGTTTGCCAGCTAAAGAGTATCCAATAGAGCGCTCTATAATGGTGAATCTGTATAGTTTTTACCTGTGCTGTCCAATACAATAGTCAGTAGTCATTTGTGACTACTTGAAATCTGAATAATATGGCTGAGGAATTGCATTGTTATTTTTATTTAACTTAAATTTAATCCAGATAAAACATGTGGGCAATGGATTAGTGTTTCATGTTTTAAACAGCACAATTCTACGTCGTATTTTACAAATTGGAATGGGTAAATTACTGCTAGATAGCCTGCTTGCTTTCTAAAACCAATTTTCCTTCTTGACTAGTCCCTGGTAATATAGTCCTCCCAGTCACTCAACAATTATGGTGGTAATAGTAACCATTTTAATAATAGTGGTGTGGTGGTGGTATGCCGTGGAATCAGTTCTGACTCATAGCAACCCTGCATAGGGTTTCCAAAGCTGTAAATCCTTACAAGAGTAGAAGGCCTCACCTTTCTCCTGCAGAATGGCTGGTAGTTTCAAACTGCAGACCCTAAGGTTAGCAGTCCCATCTAATATAATGTAATCAACTCTACAAGGAGGTTGGCTAAGATCAATTCGTAGTTCTGATGTGGTGCTGTGGGCTAATGCCCCAGACTGCAAAGCCGTTTGAACTGCAAGGTCGGTGGTTCAAGCTCACCAGCTGCTACTTGGAAACCCTATACAGGGTCGCTATGGGTCAGAATTGACTCGATGGCACTTAACAACAACAACACTACCAGAACTCCTTTTAATAGCAGTAGTAGTAATAAATTTGATTGTACACAGAGTAAAACTGTGTAAGGTTTTCAGTGAGTTGTAATTTAAGGAGAGCTGCTATTTAATCTCTCCTGCCAACTACAGGATAAATAGGCTAACTCTACAATGGCCCTATTGTTGTTGTTAAGTGCCGTCAAGTGGGTTCCGACTCTTAGCGACCCTGTACAGGGTTTCCGAGGGTGTAAATCTTTACGGGAGTATAAAGCCTCATCTTTCTCCCGCGGAGCAGCTGGTAGTTTTGAACCGCTGACTTTAAGGTCTGCAGCCCGATTTGTAACCACTACGATATCAGAGCTCACTTAGAATAACTAATGCCAAGAGTTGTTGTTGTTAAGTGCCGTCAAGTCGGTTCCGACCCATAGCGACACTGTACAGGGTTTCCGAGGGTGTAAATCCTTACAGGAGTAGAAAGCCTCATCTTTCTCCGGCGGAGAGGCTGGTAGTTTCGAACCGCTGACCTTAAGGTTTGCAGCCTGATTCGTAACCACTATGCTACCAGAGTTCCTAGAATCATTCTTTTCATTTGACCCTCCCAGAATTTATTTTTAACAGCCAATTTTCCAAAATAGGGACCCAGTGGTTCTTATTTTCCTAGGACAGTTTCTCTAGATCCCTCTAAACAGCTTTATCTGTCTCCATACTTCCATCTCAACATTCATCCCCACAGGGATTTTGTTTTAAAGGGAGAAAACTTAAGTGGTGAACTTTCATCCAAGAGTTGAATGAGGTATGCGTGGGAGTGAAAACAAAGTAGTGAGTATGGCTTGATTCTGACTCTGTTGCTGTCCTCTGTGGTCTTTGACATTTTCCACCTTCTTGTATGTACCAAATTAATGTGTATGTGCTTACTGAGATTTATTGTTCATAATTTAACTGATTAATGTATCATTTATTTGTAAGTATAAGCAGAGATTATTGTTCAATTTAGAGGCCATGATTAAGTGTAAATTGTGTAATTTACCATTAGGGAACCCAAGCATTTTACCTTTTTATTCTGTCTTATAATTGAATTGTTGTCAGCATTGGATATATGCTTCAGAGTCAATGCTATGTTTGGTTAGAGAGCTATATGTTTATTATCATTCTGAAGATGTATCTTATGTGTCTAGCCAAGAGCCTAAGATTTGTTTTCCTGAATAAGGTAGCATTTCTAGTAGGTTTTATACCTCTGGAAAAAAAAATTTTTTTTTTAAAATAAAGTCCTTGATCATTTCACCCTAATTTTATCAACTCTTCCCACCAGGAATTATAATCCAAAAAAATACTGTTTCAGTGTTCCTACAAGTAAGATCTGAGATGTACTTTTTATTATTGCTCCTGAGTTCTGTTCTACCACATATTGGTGGTGGTTGAGTGCCGTGGAGTCGGTTCCAACTCATAGTGACCCTGTACAGGGTTTCCGAGGCTGTAAATCTTTACAGGAGCAGAAGGTCTCATCTTTCTCCCGTGGAACAGCTGGTAGTTTCAAACTGCTGACCTTAAGGTTCGCAGCATGATTCGTAACCACTACACTAGTTTCCATCAAATCTTTAGAACTCTTTTGGCAATGATATGTATATTTTTTAGTACAAGATGAGACCTTTGGACTAAATAGAGTGTGTAGTCATATGTACCATATTTTTAATAATATATTTATCATATTAATGAGTTATTCTTCAGAATTAACTATACAGTTGTTTTGCATATATTTCCAGTATTTAAGTACCGTGGTGGTGGTCATGGTTATGTGCTGTGGAGTTGATTTTGACACACAGTAACCCTATACAGGGTTTCCAAGGCTGTAAATCTTTACAGGAGCAGAATGCCTCATCTTTCTCCAGTGGAACTGCCGATAGTTTTGAACTGCTGACCGTGAGATTAGCAGCCCAACTCATAGTAACTACTACCATAGCTCCTTTTCATGTTGATTAGAATGTGAAAATGCTAGAGATCTTTAATGAAATGACATGGCCTAATAGTCCCCAATTGAAAGACAAAGGACTTATTGATTATGCCCTACAAACCAATGCTTCCCTTTTACTTCCATTTTGTAAAGACTTGAATCACTTTAAAAATAGATATGGGGAAAACACTCACACATTTGCACACACACACACACACACTAGACATCTCAGAAATTATAGAGAATATTTTGGGCAGGAAATTATGGAAGGTGAAAATAAAAGCTATGGAAAACAGAGATCTTTTAGGGTAAGATGTTTTGGCAGAATAGCTTGCTAGATAGAGTCTGCGTTATTCTCCAAGTAATAAAATATCTGAAATGTTACATTTTGTTCAATGCCTGTGCTTTCAACAACCAGAGATTCGTTTTAGTCCACAAATCATTTCTTATAATTCCACTCCCACACTTACATTAATTCCTTTAAATACTGAATTGATGATTTGCAGTTTTGATTTAATTTGGGGACCAAGCATGGTAGATAAGTTTAAAATGTAGTACTTAGATATGGGAGCAGGATTAGTATAATAGGATGTTGCCACTAGATATATACGAGCTTGAAGAGGTGGATACAAGGAGGTGGGTGTGGAAAAATAGGAAGGAAATGTAAGTCAGTTTGTCAGTGCCAAGGACTTGAGAAAACTCTTTGCTGTGCTGTGCTCTTCTCTGTTATTTTGTTGTTGTGAAGTGCTGTCAAGTTGGTTCCTACTCATAGCAACCCTGTATAGGAGTTTTCAGGAGTAACTGGTGGGTTTGAACTGCCAATGTTGTGGTTAAAAGTCCAGTGCTTATCCTACATTGCAATACCAGGGCTCTGCTCTGTGTAACCTTTACCCTTGGACCTAGAACCGACACTAATGTGATTAATATTATAATTAAACCACAAGTGGTTACGAATCAGGCTGCAAACCTTAAGGTCAGCAGTTTGAAACTACCAGGTGCTTCTCAGGAGAAAGATGAGACTTTCTACTCCCGTCAAGATTTACAGCCTTGAAAACCCTGTACAGGGTCGCTATGGGTCGGAATCGACTTGATGGCACTTAACAACAACAACAACAAGTATAAAATATGCTCTTGTGGATTGACAGACATTATTTTTATGGAAGTATGTGTTGTAAGTTCCAAACAATCAATTTGGAAAGGAAAATTTGGAGCCAAATCTATTTATGAGTTGGCTATACTAAAACTAGGTATATGTTCTTAAAACTTGTGTAACATTCAGATATATCCATAAGATATATCCATATGCTACATGAGACACTAATTTATTTCAGGGACAAGTTATCCTTTTGAGGATAATAATAAAGCTCTTAAATTTTCTTTTACTCTTGCTCTGTGACCTTTAATCTTCCATAATTTACTTGAACAGACTCCAGAAAGCAAAGAGAAAGGAAAGGGAAGAGTTAAAACCTAAAGCTTCTCAATAGTAGCACGTGTCTCTCTCATCACAGCTCTGGGTAGAGCTGCCTTTTGATACATTGTTCTGTGCATTTCGAAGCTTCTGGAAGTACTCACCTCCTCTTAATCCCCAACCTCATCCCCAATTAATCTGTAATATGTCTTTGACTATCATAAAATTTTTAAAAAATGGTTCTGTGAAGTTGACTCCACCTCATGGTAGGCCCCATAGGTTTTCAGTGGATGATATTTTGGGGGCAGATCATCAGGCCTTTTTTGAGATGCATCTGGATGGATTCAAACCTCTTTCTTTTGGGTTAACAGCCGAGCGCTGAAATTACATTGTTGAAATGCAATTGAGCTAGCTACAGATGCCCTGAGGAGGATAGGGCCATCTATTTTATCTGACTATAGGATTCCTATGATTTGGAATCTACTCAACAGTAATAGGTGTTAATATGTGCTTTGTGTCTAGTCTGTATTTTTGCATATGTTGTATCTAATCTGCATACTTCAGCCCATCCTTTTTAAGGGAGGCTTAGTGAGGGGATGTGAGCTCCTCTAGTTTGTGTAGCTGACAGGTGATAGAGCCATAATTTGAACCCAGACCTGTCTGGCTCTAAAAATGTGCTCTTTCTATGCTGTCTCCACAAATTACATGAATCAGTTTGCTTCCTATAACATCTAGTCAAGATATCTGTCCTTTTGGAAGAATGAAAATTTAGAACTCAGTAAAAGGATAGGAGGGTGCTAGAGAGATTGGTTGAAGGAAGGGCAAATTGTGAAAACCTTTTTTGGATATTGATATTAAAAAACAGCTATGGTTGGGATGACAGGGCACCAAAGGGGGCTCCCAAGCTTGGCTTGGTTCAGCAGTTTTGACTAGATCAGTTCCTTGCTCTGCAAAGTTCTTAAAAGACTGTATCTTTTTTATCCTTATATTTGCTTTATGTACCCAGAAGTAGCGTAGTGGTTACGACTCAGGCTGCGAACCTTAAGGTCAGCGGTTCAAAACTACCAGCCACTCCGCGGGAGAAAGATGAGGCTTTCTACTCCCGTAAAGATTTACACCCTTGGAAACCCTGTACAAGGTCGCTATGGGTCGGAACCGACTCGACGGTACTTAACAACAGACAACAACCCAGAAGAGTTCCTAGGTGTTAGATTAATGAACTTTTATCTGTTAGCTAGAGTCATAAGGTAGTGCAGTGGTTTGGTTAACACGTTCAGGCTGCTAACTAAAAGGTTAGAGGTTACCCAGAGGGACCTCAGAAGAAAGGCCTGACAGTGTACTTCAGAAAATCAGCCAATGAAAACCCAACCCTATGGAGCAGAGTTCCACTCTGACAAAATCAATTCAGTGGCACCCGGAATCTAAATCTGTAGCAGAAGAATCAGGATTAGTATTCATGAATGCAGACTGCTTTCCATTGGTGTACTTTTGCAGTTCTTTCTGGGAGGCTGAGCACATCATCATTTCCTTCTGTATTGTGCTGCCAGGGTAGCCCAGGATCCTGTGTGTGGAGGCCCTGCACGTCAGAAGCTGCCTCCTGTCACAGTCACCACCACCACCCCCACACACACATACATACACACACCTCACTATTTACTGCCCTCTTTGTCCTCAGAGTAAGAAGGGCAGCTGGTTGCTTGAAACATCAACCATGCTCTTTTATAATCTTCCATAAACTGTGGTTGCTCACCAAGTTCTAACTTACAGCTACATCTCTGCAAAGAAAATGAGCATCAAACCATCCCTGCCAGGATGCACTCTCCTTCTCAGCTGGGTTCGATTATTCATTACAATGGCCACACAGAACTCAGGGACCATACTCACTAACTGTGAGTATTATTAGGGGTTTATTAGGGGAAGGTAACAGGTTACAATTTAGGGTCAGATGTTCACGGCACAATTCTTCCAGTCAGGACATCCTCTCCTCAATCATGCCCACTGGCAGGCTACTCTCTCCCACAGCAATGTTACAAAGCTCTTTTAGGACTGTTGATAAAGCACACACCATACATACAATGCTGGTGTGACGCTGAGCCATTTGAACTGTAAGGTGGTGGTTCAAGCTCACCAACTGCTCCTAGGAAACCCTATACAGGGTCGCTGTGGGTCAGAATCGACTCGATGGCACCTAACAACAACAACATACCACCATAAGCCTCAGCCTGAAGGCACTCGGCTCTAGCTCTTTGGATCAACAAACCTTGCTCCTCCAATTAAGTGCATGGAGGAAGCCCCTCAGCCAGCCAGCCTCCTGCTTAAAGTCATTCAGCTTTACTTGCTCCCTAAGCTGGGAATCCAACAGAACTGTCTCTTACTCTGGTTTCTTGGTTCTGCTGCTGCTGCTCCTCTGCTACTCCTTTAGTATCACAGCTTCCTGTCTCTGGGTTGAGGAGGCTCAATGCACAGGGATCTCAGGGTCCAAAGGACATGCTCTACTCTTGACTTTTTCTTTTGGGGTGTAATGACATTTCTCCTCCTGCTTCTGAGATGGCTCATTTCATGTCCATGTTAAAGTTCCAAGTTTTCATAATTAATCCTGTTAACAATTACTCACAACTGAATCATAAATAATCCACCAGCATCTTCCTTCACCTTCTCTTACCCAGACCCATCAAGAAAAAGTACTTTGATGGGAGTTACAGATACTATGACTAGAAGATACATATGACATAATGCACTGCAGGGCACTCTCTAATAGCTAAATAAGAGAATCATACAAGGTAGTGACTTTGATAATAATCGACTAAGCTTATATGTGTAAGAAGGACCTCTGGTGGCATAGTCATTTTGAGCCGGGCTGCTAACCTCAAAGTCAACAGTTTGAAACTACCAGTGGTTCCATGGGAGAAAGATGAGGCTTTCTGCTCCTGTAAACATTTACAGCCTCAGAAACCCTATGCAGTGTTGCTATGAGTCGAAACCAACTCCATGACATACAACAACAAAAACATATGTGTAGGTGTTGTGGTGTGGCACTGTGGGATAAGCGCTGGACCACAAGGTCTGTTTAAACTGTAAGGTCAGCAGTTCAGACTCACCAGCCGCTCCTCAGAAACCCTATACAGGGTCTATATGAGTCAGAATGACTGCTGATAGCACTTATCAATAATCTGTGGAGGTGGAGTTTTACTGACAGTGTTTCTCATCAATTTAGTATTAGCTAAAATGGAAGAGTCCTGGTGTGGCGCTGTAGGATAAGCACTCGACCTCAAGGTTGGTTTGTACCACAAGGTCAATGGTTCAAACTCATGAGCCGCTCCTCAGAAACCCTATGCATGGTTGCTATGGGCCAGAATTGATGCCGTGGCACTTAACAACAACAGCAAAATGGAAGAAGGGACCAGACAGAGACTAGTACAATCAAAGCCAGGATACTAGCTGCCATGAAAACAAATTACAATCCAAGAAATAAGGATACTAGCTGCCATGAAAACAAATTACAATCCAAGAAAGATGACACCCTAAATCTGGATTGATTTATTCTGACTTATGCTTCTAATCCAGACTTGAAATTAAGATTTTACTATTACGTGAAAAGTCGATCTGTGTTTTGTTTCTCATGTGACGTCAGGCCTTTTCTCTCTGCTTCAGCGGATACCCCTGTGATTTCTGAAGAGAAGGGACCCTGTTACCGACTTGTCAGTTCCGGAAGGCAGTGTATGCACCCTCTGTCTGTTCACCTCACCAAGCAGCTCTGCTGTTGTAGTGTGGGCAAGGCCTGGGGCCCACACTGTGAGAAATGTCCCCTACCAGGCACAGGTAAGACATATCCGGCTTTTTGCGCATGTTCGTTCCCAGCTACACAAGTACACAGGGCTGTGTTGGCAGCTTGGCTCATTTTTGTTTCTGACTTCAAGGTGACTTTTTAATAGTACAACATGTTATCACATTGGAAGAAGCAATAGACATACAAGATTGAACCAGTAAGAAAAGTCACATGCAAAGAGATTTTCTCATTTCTGCAACATTAGACTTTGTAAATATTAAGAAAAGCATCATATTAAGAAAAGTCAGGTGTAGAGAGACCAGAAGCAGGGCATTCCACTTTCCTAGTGCCTTGTAGCTCATTACTTGCAAAATCACTAAGCCTTGTATAGGTGGGCTCGTTCATTCATTTATTGCAGATGTACTGTTAAGGTTCCATTGTGAACATTATACTTCATTTCTTCAATTGGAATCAGAGGGCATTGTATCCATGATTGAATGTATCCTAGAAAACTACTAACTCAAGTGGGGATCTTGCAAAAACCTCTATCAACTTCCAAGGGGAGTTGGATATTATTCCTTATCTATAACGAATAAACTTGAGTATTCTTTTTCTCTCTGTTTGGTACATACTTTGCTAATGCCATGAAATGATAAATTCATCTCTCCAAAAATGTCACTGATACCAAAGAGTCATCAATTTATTTAGCAGGGTCAGGTAGAGTTAATAGAAAATAAGGGAAATGTACCCCACAAACTTTGGAAAATTATAATAGGAGTAGCTTTATACTCACTGGTGTGGGGTAGGCATAAAACTGCCTACTCAGTTCCTTATTTGATTGGATTTTTTACCCCTAGGGAAGTACACTAACTGCTCAGAAGGCCATTAAGTTCTTACATCAACACAAGAGGAAAGGTTTGAATAAAAATTGAAATATCATGGTCTACAATTATTGGTGGTTAGTATCAGAAAGAACTGGCAAGGTAGAGGATACTACAATGTTGAATGCTATATTGGTAGTTTGATAACTTTGTTGTTGTTGTGAAGTGCCATCCAGTCGATTCCAACCTATAGTGACCCTATGTAGGGTTTCCAAGGAGCAGCTGGTGAACTTGAACCACTAACCTTGCAGTTCAAATGACTTCGCAGTCTGACGCATTAGCCCACACCAGGACCTTTAGGCATCTCCAAAAGACCTTTGTATCCTCCTGAGGGATCTGATACATGTGTTATTAGGAAATAATAATAAATTAAATAAATGATCATTAAAATTCATAGACACATTTCTCTGTAAGCTCTTGTAGCTTTTCAATATATATATATTTTTAATGAAAATAAATGAGGATGCTGGTGAATGTAATTCAGGAACCAAAGCCCAAACCAAATCTATTGCTCTTGAGATGAGTTGCCTCTGACTCAGTGACCGTGTAGGGCAGAGTAGAACTCGGCTGTAAATCTTAGCATCAGCAGACTGCCACATCTTTCTCCCATGGAGTTGCTGGTGGGTTCAAACTGAGAACCTTTTGGATAGCAGCTATTGCAATTCATAAACAAAATACAAAAACCATAAAATACAAAAATTAAATCTGAAAGTAATATGCATAAAAAATGGACACTTCACCAGGTTTGGGTTACATGCAAATTTTTAGGAAAATAATATTTAGTTAATTAGTACTTCATAAATTTGGTAGGAATCTTTGTTTTCTTTTGTGAATATCTGTTCTTTCAAGTAACATTAAGATTTGCATTTTCTAATTAACTATGAGAATGAAGTCCCATCATTTAGTTTGTGATCTTAGGGAAAGTGGTATGTTAATACACTAAGGAGGATTTAAATTTCCTTTATACTGAGAGATATTTTTAGGTCCAGAGCATTCAGTAGAAGATTTCCTGTTCAACGGAAGTGAGAAACAACTTATTTTAATTTAAAATATCAAGTAGAAACCAAAGGCTTGACATGTGGTCCTTGGTGTCTGCATTTGGCTAATTTGCCTCCAGCACCAACACAAAAAGGATTATGGGTTTTTTTTGCTCCTTGGCGACACACAACCATCACACCACCCTTATCTTTCCTTTTTGTTAGTTCATGAGGACTTTTCAGTGGAGGCATAGCACATCATGTATCTAGTCTATTTTCTAAGAGTACAAGACTGCATTTCTGGTCTGGATAGTGGTTCTAGGGCATAGAGTATCTTCTCATCCTCTCGATTACACCAGCTGGTCATAATCAACCTTTTGTACACTAGTCATCCTTTCCCTTGAAAATGACTGGATCCTGATTTGGCATTTCCTTTATTTCTTAGGAAAGAAATCTCTTAAGCATGCTTCTTTTTCTTAACTTCCTTCTTTCCAGTCTGCCTTCAGTCATCCCTTTAAGTCAGCAGAGGATGAACCCTTAGTGTTCTTTAACTAAAAACAAATCATGATTATTTCTGAATAGTGTTTGCTTCTTCTTCTTTTTATTTACATTTAGCCTTCTTGCTAGTCCCATAACTTAGTTGTCACTGAATTTAGTGAAATGAAAACCAAAGCTGAAAGAAAAAGTAGAAAGCCTGATTTTTGTTGATATTATACATACATATACAGCATAACATATGTATAATATATGCAATATCTCCTCTACATAAAATATTTTTAGTATATATAAGACCTTAAATATGTAAGATACAAGGGTAAGTCAAAAAGTATTGCTACTAGGGTTGTAGTTCATGCATGTGCAGGTTTCTTCCAAACAAAATGTGTTTAAGCTGATCTTCGTGATAAGTGGATGGCTGCAGACAAGTTCTCTCAGTAATGCACTTGTCTTTATCTAATTATGGTGACCTCTTAAAAAGGAAAAAAAAAGTACTTTTTGTACCATGAAAAATAAAGATTAGTAACAAATTTTTAACATAACTTAAGTAGGCATCTTCACAAAGCTTTGAAGCAGTACACGTTTATGGTACCTACATAAAACTATAGTTTTTAGAAGGATCAAGTATTTTAGGAAGGGTCAGGAGGAACTCAAGATGAGCCAAGCAAGAGAAGACGGTCAACCTTGATGAATGAAGAAACTGTGATTGAAGTCCAGAAAGTGGTAGAAGAAGACTATAGAATTACCACTGATGTGATAGCAACTGAAGTTGGGATTTCACAGAGTTTGGCATTTAAAATTTTAAAGGAACGTCTTGGTCTCAGCAAGCTTTCAGTTCAATGAGTGGCAGAATCTTTGTGTGAAGATCAGCTAGCTGGAAGAGCTGCTATTTCCACCAGTCTTTAAGCAAAATAAAAGTTAATGAAGAGGATTGTAACAGATGGTAACAGATGAGTCTTGGTTTTACCAACATGATCCACAGAGCAGGATCCAATCAAAACAGACTCCGAGGAATCTGTTGGGCCAGTTAATTCAAGGGAGAGAGGTTAACTCAGAAGATTATGGCAACTTTGTTTTAGGATTTAAAAGAAGTAATTGTGATAGATTTTGTTGAAGGGCACAGGATAATCATGGGGGCTTATTATGTGGAAGCTTTAAGAAACTGAAAATTGCATTGGTGAGAAAACTGCCTAGGAAAGGTTCACTGAAGAATTTTTTTTTCCCATCACAGCGATGTACCGTTTCATTCTTCAGGGGTAGCATGTATTTTCTTGAAAGAATTTAACTGGGAAACCTTACCTCATCTACCCAAAGCCCTGATCTTGGCCCTTCAGACTTCTTTTCATTTCCAAAGCTCAAAGACCATTTAAAAGGAACATGATTTGAGTTGCTCGAGGGTGCCAAAACTGTGATTTTGATATAGTATAAATAAAAAAGTGCAGAATTATTTTGGAAGGGTTAGAGAAATAAACACCACTTTCAGAAGTGTATAGACCTAGATGGAGGATCTGTTGAGAAGCTATAGCTTCACAGTTTGATATTTTTATTTAATATTTCTATGATACTGTAACAATATTTTTTCCTTACCCTTGTATTATGAAATATATAATGTGATACATAATATTTCCTAATGGGTTGCTAATAAATATTTTTTTTATATAACAGCTGATACATAAAAATATGTTATCTATCTAGAATACTTCTTGAGTAGTTAGGAGAAAAATTTTAATTAATGGAGAAATGTTTAATAAAAGAAAAGATTGTGTTTTTTTTCTGTTAAATACTAAAGTTTAACAAATTTAAGCCATTTGCTTACATTTTTACATCTGTATTGTGAAGTTTTAAATGTAACTATATAACTGCTGATTTATTAAGAGATATTCATCATGATAATTTCCTCTGTATAAGCTTTGCACGTTTAGATTTTTAAAAGGAATATTTTCCCATCCCAAATCTAGCTGCTTTTAAGGAAATCTGTCCTGGTGGAATGGGTTATACAGTTTCTGGCGTTCATAGACGCAGGCCAATCCATCACCATGTAGGTAAAGGACCTGTATTTGTCAAGCCAAAGAACACTCAACCTGTTGCTAAAAGTACTCATCCTCCACCTCTCCCAGCAAAGGAAGAGCCAGTGGAGGCCCTGACCTTCTCCCGGGAACACGGGCCAGGAGTGGCGGAGTCAGAAGGTGAGATTGGAAATGGATCATGGACTCTAGCCATCTGTCTTTGTGCTTTAGTTTCCTTGTTTCTGCCTTCTAGAAGAGGATTTCTCAGCCTTGGCACTATTGCCACTTGGACTGGACAATACTTGGTTGTGGTGGACTGTCTCCTATATATTGCAGGAAATTTAGCTGCATCTGTGATGTCTAATCTGTCCAGGCCAGCGGAAAGCCTACCCACACATGCTGTGACCCCACAATTCTCCAAATATTGACAGATATATCCTGGGGAGAACTCTGGTAGCGTAGCGGTTACGAATCGGGCTGCGAACCTTTAGGTTAGCGGTTCGAAACTACCAGCCTCTCCGCGGGAGAAAGGTGAGGCTTTTTACTCCCGTAAAGATTTACACCCTTGGAAACCCTGTACAGGGTCGCTATGGGTCGGAACCGACTCAACGGCACTTAACAACAACAATAACATCCTGGGGACAAAATTGCCCCTAATTGAGAACCACTGCTCCAGAACAATATTCACATATTCCATGGTAATCTCAGAACTTTGACTTGATTGTGGTCTGGGGGCCACATTCTTGGTGTTTATTCTTGGGAAATGATTAAAATTCTTTGGACAATAGCCCTCATCCAATTCTATGTTTGTTGTTTTTGTTGTTATGTGCTGTGGAGTCAATTCCGATTCATAGCGACCCTGTACAGGGTTTCCGAGGCTGTAAATCTTTACAGGAGCAGAAAGCCTCATCTTTCTCCCGCGGAGCAGCTGGTAGTTTAGAACTGCTGACCTTGAGGTTCGCAGCCCGATTCGTAACCACTACACTACCAGAGCCCCAGTGGTGTGACGCTGTGGGTTAATGTGCCAGACTACAAAGCTGTTTGAACTGCATGGTTGGCGGTTCAAACTCACCAGCCGCTCCTCGGAAACCCTATACAGGGTTGCTATGGGTTGGAATCAACTCGACAGCACTTCACAACAACAACTGGTAGATATAAATATTTATAGTCTCAGAATCCCTATACAGGGTCGCTATGAGTCGGAATCAACTCCCTGGTACACCACCACCACCATAGGAATACAGACAAGAGAAGAAGCAATTCAGCAGGAAAATTCAGGATGATGGCAAATCAACATATACATGTGCTACAATCACATTAGAATCACTGTTGTTTAATCCAGTGCCTCCACTGGTACGGAAAGATAGCTGAACAAGACAAACATTAGTCCTGTGATTGAACTATGCATGGGCAGACTATTGAAATGGAGATTTTTTTTTTTAATCTCTATAATAATGAAGAGAGAAATCAGAAATAACTTCACTTGCAAATGCTGGGAAGATACCCCAACACCTATCATTTAGGACAGGAGGGGACAAGGAGACAGATTTTAACAGTATATACTTTATAAAGTATATAATCTTAGGCTGGGTTCTCTAGA